>NC_143525.1:42129534-42729534 GCF_031878675.1 Megascapheus bottae | reverse complement strand
ATAAAGTGGTCATGAAACAAATTCTAATTAGTATTAGAGTGGTTTTGCTTATAATTGGGGAGAAAAACTAGATTACATGATTTTTTCTGATGTTTTTTTTTTTCCAGTTTTCTTCTCAATGTGGCTTTTCCCATGGATTCCCACCCTCCTGCCTCTGTCTCCTGAGTGGTAGAACTTCAGCCAACTGTGCCTAGTTGTCAATGTGAATTAATTTCATTGTTTGGCCTTTACTAATTTTTGGCTCTTACGTGAATAGTGCACATTGAAGGAGGAAGAGAGACCCGTGTTAGGAAAAATTGAGTTGGAGTTGGATTGTGAAGTCTCTGGTAATGTGGGGAACTGCATTTGCAGAATCCATTTCTCATATGGTTGTGTTACTAGTTTAACTTGCATGACACTTAGAAGCCAAAATTGAAGAAGTCATTTGTGTGTGGGTGCGTGTGTGCCCACACACGCTCACCAGACCTGGGGCTGGAACTCAGGGAATGGGAGAGGTCCCAGAGCTAGCTAGCTCAATCCTTGCATTTTACTACTTGAACCACACCTCTGCTTCCAGCTCTTTTTTTTTTTTTTTGTAGTTAATTGGAGATAACGAGTCTTAGACTTTTTTCTGCCTAAGCTGGCCTTTTGAATTATAACCCTCAGTCTCAGCCTTCTGGAGTAGCTAGGATTCTACATAGGCAGAAGCCACTGGCTATTTGGTTTTAAACCACCATGTAGCCACAGCATGTGGACTGTGTAGACATGCTTCAGCCCACTGTTCTGATTCTTAGGCTTACCAGTGAAGACTCACCAGAGGTCTCGTATTCTACAGATTTCTCTACCAGCTCCAGGTCCACATGAAATGTCTCTCCTCACTTGGATTTTCCTACAAATTTTAATGCATGCTAGGCAGCTGACATATACTGTGCTGAATCTGTTATATGCTTGCAAATATTCTGATGCCTAATTCTCTACAGATTGAAGTTATATAGGTCAGATTATATGGTGAATACCTGGATCTTAGTGCAATCACCGTGTAGTGCCATGATGCTGTCAAAATCAGAACATCTTAAGCCAGGCAATCCTAGCTGTTCAGGAGGCTGAGATTTGAGGATGGCAGTTTGAAGCCAGGCTGGGGAAGGAAAATCCATGAGACTCTTCTCTTCAATTAATCACAGAAAAAACAAAGTGGCACTGTTGCTCAAGAGGTAGGGTGCTAGGGCTGGGAGTTTGGCCTAGTGGTTAAAGTGCTTGCCTAGCATGCATGAAGACCTGGGTTCGATTCCTCGGTACCACATACATAGAAAAAAGCCTGAAGTGGTGCTGAGGCTCAAGTGGTAGAGCTCTAGCCTTGAGAAAGCCCAAGGACAGTGCTCAGGCCCTGAGCTCAAACCCAGGACTGGCAAAAAAAAAAAAAAAAAAAAAAAAAAAGGTAGGGTGCTAGCCTTAAGCATAAGGAACTGAGGGACATTGCTGAGGCCCAGAGATCGAGCTCTAGGCCTGGCTGAGCATTTTTAATTCTTGCTTCCTATGTGGAACAGGAAATGTTCCTTTCTCCCTACACTAACCATGCTAAACTAAAATAAAATAAATCCTTGAAAAAAAAAAAACCCAAACCAGAATAAGCCCTACCTAAACAATAAACAAATTAGAAGAGAGCATCAGCTGCAATGGTTGGTCTCACTCTGTCTTTACATTTGGAAAAGATGCATGTTCCTTCTGTTCGGAAGACTTGTTTCGAATCATCACAACTGAATGTAATCAATCACTATTCTCTGGGATTGGTTTTTCCTCAAAAGTTTGTATGTTTCTCAGAAATGTTTTAAAATAAATTGTATTCTAAGCAAAAAGTGTGGATTCTTCTATATTGTTTCTCAAATATTTTCTCAAGTCTCTTTTTGGTTGACTCCTAATATAACTTAAACTAGCTCTAAATCAGTATTTCTAATAAAACCCAGTACCTGAATACTCAAATATGTCCAGAGTGCTTATTGATTCCTTTTTTTTTTTTTTGTCAGTCTTGGGACTTGAACTCTGGGCCTGGGTACTGTCCCTCAGCATTTCAGCACAAGGCTACTGCCCTACCCCTTGGGACACAGTACCACTGCACCCAGAAATTTTTTTTTTTTTTTTTTTTTTGCCAGTCCTGGGCTTGAGCTCAGGGCCTGAGCACTGTTCTTGGACTTTCTCAAGGCTAGAGCTCTACCACTTGAGCCTCAACACCACTCCGGGCTTTTTTCTATGTATGTGGTACCAAGGAATCGAACCCAGGCCTTGGTGTATGCTAGGCAAGCAGCACTCTACCACTAGACCAAACTTCCGGCCCTCTTTTCTAGGCCTTGAACTTCAGGGCCTTGTATACTGAGGCTCTACTATTTGAGTCACACCTCTACTTTTTTTGTTTTGCTGGTTAGAGATAAGAGCCTCAAGGTAGGAGGTACAAGCCACCAGCCCCCTTTGATTGTTTTGTTTTTGGTGTTTGTCCTGAGGCTTGAACTCAGGCCTTGGGTGCTTCCCTGAGCTCTTTTGCTTAAGGCTTCTACCACTTGAGTCAGCTCCATTTTTGTTAATTGGAGATAAGAGTCTTACACTTTCCTGCTAGGGTTGGCTTTGAACCACAATCCTCAGATCTGGCATGAGAATTCCACTGCTGGCAATAGCCACCGGCACTTGTTCCCTCAATAACCACTTGATAGTTGGAATTGAAACCTGCACAACTAATTTGCATCCCCTTATCTTCAGTTAAGAAAACTTAAAAGTTCTCTAAATTATAATTTCTAGCCTTTTACCTTCTCGTAATTTAGCATTTTTTTTTTTGCTTAAATTATTTGAAATCTGAATGTGCTTACAACAAAAAGCCCCTAATTGCATGGATTTGTTTAGCTTTTCACTGTCATGAGCTAGTGCAATAAGTTTCAACATTTGGGCGATCTTGGGCTAATGTGCAAGAATATTTTGATCATTCTTGTTTTGTTCTACACTGTTGACTGTTGGCCAGGAGTTTGGCCTAGTGGTAAGAGTGCTTACTTAGTATGCACAAAGATCCGGGTTTGATTCCCTGGTACCACATACATAGAAAAAGCTGGAAGTGGTGCTGTGGCTCAAGTGGTAGAGCTCTAGCCTTGAGAAAGTCCAAGGACAGGGCTCTGGCCCTGAGTTCAAACCCCAGGACTGGCAAAAAAATTTTTTTTAACATTATTCCCTACAAACATAACCCAGGTTAGGACAAGTGTAAATATCTGTTTGCAAAGGAAACCTAAGATTTCAAGTTGATAATGTATTTTTTTTTCCTACAACCCTAAGTGCTTTCTTGTGTCTTTCGCCAGTGCTGCAGCTTGAACTCAAGGCCTGGGCCCTGTCCCTGAGCTTCTTTTGTGCGCTCCCACCCTGAGCCACAGCTTCCTTTCTGGCTTAGACTTGCTCGCTCGGGTCGGGTCGGAGCCGTCCTCCCTGGGATCCCAGCCTCCTGAAAGCCTGGGATTACAGGTCCTACAGTCCGCGCCAGGCTGCCTCGGGGTGTGGCTTCCCGGTCCACGATTCCCACAGCACGCTAGGTGGCTCCAGATTTTGGCGCCACCAGTTTGAGGTCCCAGGGGGCCGGGGCTCCGCCCCCGCCCCGCCCCGCCGCTCCGAACGTGGGCAGGCGAAGCGGAGCGCCCGGTTCTCGCTGCGGACGCCCGCCGCCCGCTCCGGGCACGCCGTGCTGCAGCAACGACTCGCCAAGTCTCGTGTGCGCACCCCCGCCCCCCGCAGCACCGCGGGATCTAGGCGCCCGCCTCTCTCCGCGCGGCCCCGCCCGCGGCGCCCGGCGCGCATGCGCACCGCGCCTTCCCGGGCGGCTGCCCTGGTTACCGTTGGTGTTTGCGAGTCCTTCGCGGCGCCTCCTGCCGCGCGACTTGCGCCTCAGGACTCCCGCGACGGTTCGACCGGCGCGCGTCCGCGTCACGTGGGCCGAGGCTCCCCAGTGGACTCCCGCTGTGGCTGAAGCGGGAGGAAGGGGCGCTGGTACGCTGCTCGCCTGATCTGTGCGCCCCAAGACCGGAGCGCGATTAAAAATGGCGAAATGGGGGTAGCCGGCCTCGAACTTGAAGCGATGGGGCGCGCAGGTGGGGCCGTTGTTGGGGACCCCTGACGTGGGCTCCTGGCTGTTCTCGACGAGTTATCCTGGCGACCTCGGGCCGTCACTTAACAGGGCCAACCACGGACTCCGCGGGTCGTCGCGGGCCCCGCCGGGAGCCGGAGGCAATGGACGAGCAGAGTGTGGAGGTGAGGGAGGCGCTGGGGCGGGGCGGGGCGGGGTGGGGGTGGGGCTCTGCCTTCCCGCCAGCTGGTAAGCGTTTTATTCGGGGTGCCTTGCCCTAGCGCTCCCTCTGGGAAGGAACCCCTAGACAGTCTGCAGCTCCCCCCGGTACCTTGTGCTCAGAGCAGTTCTGCAGTCAGGTGCTGCGCATTCTGGCATTTTCAGGGATGTCTTGGCACCTGGGCTTCTACCCTTCGGTATTTGCAACTAGAACGACACTGCAGATTCATCAGATGCATGTTCGAGTCCTGCTATTCGCCCACCTCCTGCAAGTGCATGTGAGGATCCGAATCTCTCTGGGGCTGGATAATAAGCTTAACTCTCAGCGTTGCATTTTTGCAGGCTTCTTCAGCCCATCCTAGATTGAATGAGGACACTCAAGCTCAAACTGCCTTACTTGGCTGTAGTTTCCAAGATAAAACTGTACTCTCTGTTTCTGAGATAAGGTTTCAGATATGTCCCGGTTGGCATGGAACTCCTCCTGTCTCAGCTTTTGGAGTGCTGAATTATAGGAATATGCCACCACACCTGACATGTCTGACTATTGCAAAGTGATTTCACTTAAGTTGTTTGTTTACCTAAAATCTAGGAACATCAAGACAGATTATTGGGTATAATAATTATGTAGTGATTCTTCAATTTTGAGTTCCCAATACTAAAATCTTGCCTTTTAACTAAGAATTTAGGCTAACAGAGCGTTGCATTTGAAACTAGTTAACCCAAAGTTCTTATTGTCCACCTTCCATCTCAACAGATTCTGGTCCTACAGTCATGATTAGACTCGTGAGTAATTTTCTCAGTTCCTTATGTGGAAGTATTATAAAACATTTACCCTGGCGGCCGGGAGTTTGGCTTAGTGGTTAAAGTGCTTGCCTAGCATGCATGAAGACCCAGGTTCAATTCCTCGGTACCACATACATAGAAAAAAGCCAGAAGCGGTGCTGAGGCTCAAGTGGTAGAGCTCTAGCCTTGAGAAAGTCCAAGGACAGTGCTCAGGCCCTGAGCTCAAGCCCAGGACTGGCAAAACAAAAAAACAAAAAAACATTTACCCTGGTTTTAGGAGGGTTTCCTTCTTCTGGAAGGGAGTACTGTAAAAATAAACTTAAGATACATAATAACAGTACATTTTTAGGTATTCTCTTGTTTTGTCAGCTTTTCTGTTCTGAGGAAGGGGTTCTTATCAAAAAGCATAGATTCTCAGGTTCTTCCAGCCTGAGTTTCAGGAGTGCTGGGATTACTAGCTGCCTCGCTATGGTCATGCTTGCCAGTTACTTTCTAAATGCATTCAACTGAGGCTTTCAAAAATAATACTATGGGCTGGAATATGTGGCTTAGTGGTAGAGTGTTTGCCTAGCATGCATGAAGTCCTGGGCTCGATTCCTCAGTACCACATAAACAGAAAAAGCTGGAAGAGGCACTGTGGCTCAAGTGGTAGAGTGCTAGACTTGAGCAAAAAAAAGAAGACCAGGGACAGTGCCAGGCCCTGAGTTCAAGCCCCATGACTAGCCTTTAAAAAAAAAAAAAAATATATATATATGTATACATACATAGATTCTTCTATTTACAAATTGATTTTTTATGTTAGCATATATTAGCTGCACACAATAATTATTTTCATTAGTGTACATACAGTTTTTTCTTTTAAAATTATTCCCAAAGCATCATAGTGCTGCCATCAGAATTTTCCCAAGGAGCTCCAGTGTCAGTGACTCACCTGTAATTCTTGCTACTCAGGAGGCTACAATCTGATGCTTTACCCAATGGCTAGCCCCCTGCCAACTTGAGCCATGCCTCCAACCTCTAGGCTTCAATCTGAAAGGATGGTGAGTGCTTAAAAGTCAGTCTGAGCAGAAAAGTGGAGAGACTACATTTCTAATTAACCCAATCGAATGTTGGACTGGAGTTACAGCTCCAGGTCCTGAGTACCTATATGAGCAGATAAAGCCCAGTGAAATCAAGAGACCTTTATTTGGTACAGGCACCAAATAAAGCATGCTTGTATTTTATATCTTTTCCTTGGAATTACTGTCAGACTTAGGAAAATCACATTCTAGGAGATATTCTGGGTCTTCACTAGTTAATTTCTGATAGGAAATATAATTAAAAAGATAATATAATTAAGATGATATCATGTTAAAAAATGTGTGGGGTGAATTAGCTTTTCTTTTTCTTAAAATGAATCTCAAGGATTTTTTTGCCTAGGTTGGCTTCCCTAGATCTCAGCTCCCCGAGTAGCTAGGATTAGGTGTGAGTCTCTGCCACCCACCTTTAGCATGCTTTTTACTCTTACTTGGTGGTATAATCTGAGAACCATTTGCTTTTTTTCAGAGCATTGCTGAAGTTTTCCGATGTTTTATTTGCATGGAGAAATTGCGGGATGCTCGCTTGTGTCCTCATTGCTCCAAGCTTTGTTGCTTCAGTTGTATTAGGGTAAGTTATATTTCTTTTGCACACATTTAGTTTATATATGGTATATTACAAATATTAACCATTTTTTCTTAATTTCTTTGTTTTGTGCCCATTTAAAAAATGCCTCTTAAATGAAGGTGTCTTAATAGATCACCAATTTGTATTGCTTAGTACTGTGGGAATGAATAACAGGAAGTGATAACTGAAATGTCTGAAGATAGGTAAGTGCTTCTGGAAACAGGTCACTGTAATTTTAATATTTACATGGCTAGATTCATTACACACTGAGCAAACACCAAATAAGGTAAACGACAAATTAATTTTACTGTTTATATAGAAAAATACGTGATATTATAAAGAGGCAAGAAAAATACTGGGCTCAGAAGGGACAGTTCAAGCCGTATAATCCCTCCGCCAAAAAAAAAAAAAATGTAAAATGGTACAACTATTTTCAAAAACCATTTTGGCAGTTGGTTTAAAAATTAAAACAAGAAGCTGGGTGTGGTAGCTTTGCCTGTAATCCTAGCTACTCAGGAGGCTGAGATCTGAGGATCATGATTCAAAGCCAACCTGGGCACAAAAGTCTATGAACCTCATCTCTAATTAACCACCAGAAAGGGGGAAGTGGCGGCGCTGTTGCTCAAAGTGGTAGAGCACTAGCCTTGAGTTGAAGAGCTCAGGGACAGTGCCCAGGCCCAGAGTTTAAGCCCATGATTTGGCGGGCTGAGGATGGGGGTATGTAGTATATATAGTATATATCAGAACTTCATTGTTTTTGTGGCTGAATAATATTTCATTGAAAGGTAGTTCATTTATTTTTATTTTTTATTTATTTATTTTTTGGTGGGTCATGGGGCATGAATTCGGCCTGGGCACTGTCCCTGAGCTCTTCAGCTCAAGGCTACTGCCTTACTTTTTCTTTTTAATTATATTTTTTATTGTAATTAATAGAGGGGTTACAGTTATATTCACCAGATGGAAGGTGTATTACTTCATACATATTGATACCCTTTCTCATGTTTTTGTTCCCATTTCCCTCCCTCTATCCCCTCTCCTCATCTTGTTTTTCCCCCTTCCGTTTCTGCTCTGCCTTTGAGCCAAGCCCCACTTCCCATTTTCTAGAGGTTAATTGGAGATAAGAGTCTCAGGTCTTTTTGTGTCTGGGCTGGCTTTGAATCTTGATCTTCAGATCTCAGCCTCCTGAATAGCTAGGATTACAGGCATGAGTCACCATGCCCAGGAGACAGTATTATTTTTGTGAATGTTACATTTTTCTTGTGAGACCCAATTTGAGAATTATTCCTTTCTTGTGGGAGAATAGCTTCTTGACAATTTTGGGATAATTTATCTCTTTTGAAAGTTTGTTCTTGTGATGATATAAGATGATAGATTAATTGCTACTTCACTTTTTTTTTTTTCCAAGTCCCGGGCTTGAGCTCAGGGCCTGAGCACTGTCCTTGGACTTTCTCAAGGCTAGAGCTCTACCACTTGAGCCTCAGCACCACTTCCGGCTTTTTTCTATGTATGTAGTACCAAGGAATCGAACCCAGGTCTTCGTGCATGCTAGACAAGTACTCTACCACCAGGCCAAACTCCTGGCCCTACTTCAGTATTTTTAAGACTAAATTTTTGTAAGACTTAAGCTTATTAAGTTTGGTTTATTAATATTATATAGAAATTAAAGTCATTGACAGGCACGGTAGCTCATGCCTATAATCCTAACTACTCAGGAGGATCCTGAGGATCCTGAGGATCCTGGTTAAAAGCCAGCCTGGGCACTAAAGAACGTGAGACTCTTATCTCCAATTAACCACTAGAAAATGGTAAGGGCTCAGGGACTGTGCCTAGGTCAGAGTTCAAGCCCCATCACCCACAAAAAAAAAAAGAAGAAATTAAAGTAATTGTGTTTGTTACAGTAAAAATCTTAATTCTTTTCCTTTCTTAGCGCTGGCTGACAGAACAGAGAGCACAATGTCCTCATTGCCGGTAAGTATATTGATATAATTACTTGCATATTTGGAAAATAATAGGCCCTAGAGTCAGAGTATGCCCTGGAATTCATAAAAGCAAGTGTTTGTTTTTGTTTTTTCCTGTAAGTTGTTAAATTTCTTTCTTTTTTTGAGTGGGGGGGCAGTGAGTCTTGGACTTGAGCTTAGGGACTGAGCACTGTCCTTGGACTTTCTCAAGGTTAGAGCTCTGCCACTTGAGCCTCAGCACCACTTCCGTTTTTTGTTTTTTGTTTTCTATGTATGTGGTACCGAGGCATCAAACCCCGGTCTTCCTGCATGCTAAGCAGGCACTCTACCACTAGGCCAAACTCCCAGCCCTACATTTCTTTCTTTAGAAGATGGCTGAATAGAAAATTAAGTGTTTCTGTGAAAAGTAATGGAAAGACTAGATTTACATGTAGATGCCTTTCATTGTTTGTTTGTTTTTTTTAAACCATTTTTCTTAGAGCTTTTTTTAAAAAATAATTTAAAAGGAAATGTAAGTGATTCTGGCTCACAAATCCCGTTAGGGATACATATATATATATATATATATATATCTATATATGGTATTTATAATATATATGAAGTAAAAAGGCTTTTGTCTAATATTTCCTCATTGTCTTAGGAAAAATAATATTCAAAAGAAATTGTTAAGGATAGTATGTATTCTACCTACTTTTATGCATATGCAGATATAAATACATTTTTCTTAAAGGTAATAGGATTTTATAATTTGCTTCATGTAGTCATGGTATCTCTCCTTTGATGGTATATGGACATAGTGCTACTTAAAAATAAATAATCCTGGACCGGGAATTTGGTCTAGTGGTAGAGTGCTTGCCTAGCATGCACGTAGACCGGGTTTCGATTCCTCAGTACCACATACATAGAAAAAAGCCGAAAGTTGTGCTGAGGCTCAAATGGTAGAGATCTAGCCTTGAGAAATCCCAAGGACAGAGCTCAGGCCCTGAGCTCAAGCCCAGGACTGGCAAGAAAAATAATAATCCTCTGTATAACTATACTTTTATTTATTTGTGCCCACATTGAAAGACATTTAGTTTGTTTCATGTTTGTCAGAGTGCCATCTTCACACTTTTTTTTGTTTGGTCATGGGGCTTGAATTCTGGGCCTAGGCATTGTCCTTGAGCTCTTCAGCTCAAGGCTACTGCCCTACGCCTTTAGCCACAGCTCCACTTCCTTCTTCCCACTTTTTTCATGTATTGTTTACTTTCCTCACACTGGCTTTCGAGAAGATCAGGGCAGTAAAAAAGAACTTTATTTTTGGGGCCAGGAGTTTGGACTAGTGGTAGAGTGCTTGCTTAGCATGCATGAAGACCTGGATTTGATTCCTCAGTACCACATACATAGAAAGTGGCACTGTAGCTCAAGTGGTAGAGCTCTAAGCCTTGAAGAAGCCCAAGGACAGTGCTCAGGCCTTGAGCTCAAGCCCAGGACTGCCCCCCCACAAAAAAAATTACAAAAAGAACTTTATTTTTTTGTGTGTGTGTGTGTAGTTTTTTTTGTTGTTGTTGTTTGTTTTGTTTTTCGGTTTTTTTTTTTGCCAGTATTGGGTGTTGAGCTCAAGGCCTGAGCACTGTCCTTGGGCATTGTTAAGGTTAGCACTCTACCACTTGAGCCATAACACCACACTGAGCTTTTTCTGTGCATGTGGTATCCAGGAATCAAACCTAGGTCCTTGTTCATACTTGGCAAGCATTCTACCACTAAACCACCCATCTGGCTCCAGTTTTTTTCCTTATAGATTAAAAGTCATTTGGTGTTGTCCCTGAGCTTTTCAGCTCAAGGCTATCACTCTGCCACTTGAGCCATAGCACCACTTCTGGGCTTCTGGTGGTTAACTGGAGATAAGAGTCTCATGGACTTTTTAATGCTTAGTGCCTGGGATGGCTTTGAATCGCAGTCCTCAGATCTCAGCCTCTTGAGTAGCTAGGATTACAGTGTGAGCCACCAGCGCCCAGCTTTTGTTTTATTTTTTGAGTTCATTCTGGGGCTTGAACTCAGGACTTGGTCACTGTCTATGAGCTTTTTTGGCTCAAGGCTCATGTTCTACCACAGCTCACTTCTGGCTTTTTGGTGGTTAATTGGAGGTAAGAGTCTCATAGACCTTTCTGCCTAGACTGGTTTAAGACCAAGATCCTCAGATCTCAGCTTCCTAAATTGCTAGGGCTACAGATGTGAAACCACTGATGCCCAGATCTTGTTATTACTTTAATAACATTCTAATGTATAATTGTGTGCTTTATATTGAGAAATGTATGTTTAAAAACTTCATATTTTGAGTGAGAAGATGTATATGATTTTTTTTTTTTTTTACCAGTGCTCCACTTCAGCTCCGAGAACTAGTAAATTGTCGTTGGGCAGAAGAAGTAACACAACAACTTGATACGCTACAACTCTGCAGCCTCACCAAACATGAAGAAAATGAAAAGGATAAGTATGTTAACAATATTTTTGTTCAACATTTAATAGTTCTTTCCATTTGCTGTTTAATGACATATAAATGCCAATATATAAATCATTCTGTGTGTATGTGAGTATGTGTATGTGAATGTATTTGTGTATGGCATGTGCATGTGTGTGCACAGGACATTGAAACCGTAAACCCTAATGCCACTATATTGACAGGACTCTTTTAGTTATTTATATGTCTGATGCTTTTATGGGTTAATATTTAAAATGATTGGTTCTTACTGTATTGATTACTAAATATTTAAACATTGGTTTAATGTTTTATTTCATATACTAATATGTATCTATGACATACAAATCCTCAGCTTAATTTTAATGGTTAAATATGACATTTGAAATATGATGTAAAATCAATGTTTATAAATTCTTTAATAAAATTATTAAAAATGATTTTAGTTAAATATTTAAATAATTTATGTTTAATATAAATATTTAAATAATTAAACTTATAGTCCTGGTCCTGAGCACTCTCCTTGGGCTTTTCCTCAAGGCTAGCACTCTACCACTTGAGCCACAGCACTACTTCTGGCTTTTCTGTATATGTGGTACTAAGGAATCGAACCCGAGTCTTCATGCATGCTAGGCAAGCACTCTACCACTAGGCCAAACTTCAGGCCCTGGGATATGTTTTATATTGTGTTCCCTAGTCATTGTCATTTAAAATTCAATGACTTGCTTGGTGGGATGGTGAATACCTGTAGGCCTGGCTACTTAGGAAACTGAGATCTGAGGATCCCTGTTGAAAGCCAACCTGGGCACCAAAGTCTACGAGACTCTTAATCTCTAATTAATCACTAGAGAACGGAAAGTGGTGCTGTGGCTCAAGTGGTAGGATGGTAGTAGCCTTGAGCTGAAGAGCTCAGGGACAGTGCCCAGGCTCAGAGTTCAAGCACCACAACCAACCAAAAAAAAAAAAAAAATCAATGACTTGTTTGTCCTAGCTTATGAATTTGAATTTAAGTAATATTATTTCAGTTTATAACAGTATTTTTCTCTTATAATGTATAGATGTGAAAATCACCATGAAAAACTTAGTGTATTTTGCTGGACTTGTAAGAAGTGTATTTGCCATCAGTGTGCACTTTGGGGAGGAATGGTAAGTAGAACAAGTCCAGTGTATTCTTTTTAGTTCAATACTAGAAAGTATTAAAATACTTGTTTCATTTGGATAGGAAATAGTGTAATCTTACCTTATAGAGTAAAAACTAAAATGGGGCTGGAGAGGTACCAAAAAAATTAAAATGCAGCCAGGTCCTGTTGGCTCATGCCTGTAAGCTTAGCTACTCAGGAGGCTGAGATCTGTGGATCACGGTTCAAAACCAGCAGGGACAGGAAAGTCTATGAGACTCATCTCCAATTAACCACGAGAAAATAGGAAATGAGGCTGTGGCAATGAGGCTGTGGCTCAAGCAGTAGAATGGTAGCCTTGAGCTGAAGAGCTCATAAACAGTGCCAGGGCCTAAAGTTCAAGTCCCACTTCATCCTCTTGCTTTAGCCTCCTTAGTGCTGAAATCATAAGTACACACCACCATGCCTCCCTAAAAGCCAAATTTTTTAAATTAAAATAATTTTTTTTGCTAGTACACGGGACGGAACTCAGGGCCTGAGCACTGTCCTTAGGCTTTCCTCAAGGCTGGTGATCTACCACTTGAGCCACAGAACCACTTATAGCTGTTGTATACATGTGGTACCTAGAAATTGAACCTGGGTCTTCGTGTATGCTAGCAATCACTATACCACCAGGCCAAACTCCAGCCCTAAAAGCCAATTTTTGAGGCAGCCTATCTTAATCAAGTCTAATGTATTTATTTAGAAACAACTTTTAGTTTTATATGTATATTCTTATTAGTATTTAGTTCAATCATTATTTATTTATTTTTGTGGGTCATGGGGTTTGAACTCGACCTGGGCATTGTCCCTGAGCTCTTCAGCTCAAGGCTACGTCCTACCCTTGTGTTAAGCCCCGCTTTCCATTTTCTAGAGGTTAAGTGAAGATAAGGGTCTCGGGTCCTTTTGTGCCCAGGCTGGCTTGAACCTTGATCCTCAGATCTCGGCCTCCTGAGTAGCTAGGATTACTGGCATGACACATTCCACCCAGCTTTAATAATTTATTTTGAAGATATATAGTTAGATAAATAGAGAGTAAGCAGATTTTGTGTGTGTGTGTGTGTGTGTGTAGGGGAAAAAGTCAGGACTGAGATTAAACAAGATATTCCCAGCCCAAGATAGTAGATCTTTTGTTTTTTCTGCTAGTACTGGGTTTGATTTTAGAGCCTTCTTGCTAATCAAGCTCATTATCACTTGTGCCTAAGCAAGAGGATTTTAGTGAGAAAAGAAGTGGGTAAACATCTAGAATTTTGTATTAATAACAAGAACTGATCATTCTGCTGTGTCAGTCTATTGTATAGGAAGATTGGCAGGTCAGGTTGGTTGCGTAGACCTCAGGTCAGAAAGATTTCTGTTCATATTTGAATACTAATGACTGAAGAGTACAAATTAAATTCTCACAATTTAATACTTAAGTTGGTAAGTTCTACAAGAGACAATGAAAATATGTTTTATATGTCTAAAGGGAACATGGCTCTATTTTTGGAGATATTAGTGGGAAACTTGTCTGAATAACATCATTTTAAGAAAGTTTATATATTAAGAAAAAAATAAAATATAACTGTTTATTATTCAAGAGAGTTATAAATTAGACTTCTAAAATTTGGATGCAGAAATGTCTTCAGTGAAAAAACATTCAGCTGAATACAACTGAATTTTTTTTCATGAATGAACTTTTTTTTTTTTTTTTTTTGCCAGTCCTGAGCTTGAGCACTTTCCTTGGGTTTTCTCAAGGGTAGAGCTCTCCCATTTGAGCCACAGCACCACTTCTGGCTTTTTTCTATGTATGTGGTACCGAGGAATTGAACCCGGGTCATCCTGCATGCCAGGCAAGCACTCTACCACTAAGCCAAACTCCTGGCCCAACTTCTTTCATTTTTAAAAAAATTTATTGTTGGGGTGATTCACAGAAGGGTTACAGTTACATTCATCAGGTAATGGGTACATTATTTTTTTTTCTTTTTTTAATTTAATTTTATTGTCAGGGTGATGTACAGAGGGATTACAGTAACATTAAGGTAGTGAGTACATTTCTTCTTTAATATTGTTACCCCTCCCTCATTTTTCTCCCACTTTCCCTTCCTCCCACACACTAATTTGTCAAGCCTTCTATCTTTACACGTTTTTTTTAAATTGTATTTTATTGTCGGGGTAAGATATAAAGGGGTTAAAGTTACCTTCATCAGGTAGTGTGTATTACTTCTCAAACATTGTTATTCCTCATGTTTTTGCCTCCTTTTCCGTCCCCCCCTTATATCTTTACACTTTTTATTTTTATTTTTTTATATATTTTTTTGCCTGTCCTGGGGCTTGAACTCAGGGTCTGGGCACTGTCCTTGGCCTTTCTCAAGGCTAGTGCTCTACCACTTGAGCCACAGTACTACTTCTGGCTTTTTCTGTGTACGTGGTACTGAGGAATAGAACACACTGCTTCATACATGCTAGGCAATCGCTCTACCACTAGGCTACATTTCCAGCCCCTATTTTATTTTATTTTTATTTTATTTATTTATTTTTTTGTGGATCACAGGGCTTGAACTTGGCCAGGGCGCTATCCCTGAGCCCTTCAGCTCAAGGCTACCACCCTACCCTTTAGCCAAGCCTCACTTCCTGTTTTCTAGAGGTTAACTGGAAATAAGAATTTCAGGTCCTTTTGTGCCCGGGCTGGCTTTGAACCTTGATCCTCAGATCTCAGCATCAAGTAGCTAGGATTACAGGCATGTGCCACCATGCCCAGCGTCCCTGAGCTTTTTTGGTTATGGCTAAGGCTCTCCCACTTGAGCCACAGCACCACTTGTGGTTTTCTGGTGGCTAATTTTAAATAAGAATTTTGCGGGCTTTCCTACCCTGGTTAGTTTTGAACCATGATCCTTCAATTTCTTAGCCCTGGAATTGGTAGTATAAAGGTAAGCCACCAGTGCCTAGGCTATCATAAATTTTTGTAGCTTGAGAAATTAATTTATTGCATTTGCTAATTGTGTATACTGAGTTTTCCCTTAAGTATGTTCTAACTTATTTAGCTGTATTCAAGGCTGGGAATTTGGTAATGATCAAACAGTTGAATGTTAATTGATGTGATACATTTTAGGAATATAGAGATTTGCTGATGGTCATAATTGTGGGAGATAATTTAGAAATAAGCTATAAAGGATGAGTAGAAATTAAGAGCTGCTGAAATAGTAGATCAAGAATTACTTTTGAGTAAGAAGGAATACTATTTGCAAAGCTTTAGAAGTTTGAGTACGTGAGTGCCAGGATTTTGGTCTAGTGGTAGAGTGCTTGTTTAACATGCAGGAAGACCTGGGTTCGATTCCTCAGTACCACATACATAGAAAAACTGAAAGTGGTGCTGTGACTTAAGTGGTAGAGCTCTAGCCTTGAGAAAGTCTAAGGACAGTGCTCAGGCCCTGAGTTCAAGTCCCAGGACTGGCAAAAAAAAAAAAAAAGAAATTTGAGGACATGAAAGAGGGCTAGTGTTACCTAGAAGTAAAGTGTATAGTAAGTTTGTGATAGATTGTTTGGATTGTAAAGGTGTTTTGTTTGTGTTTTTTGGAAGGTAGTGGTGCTGAAAATTTAACTCGGGTTCACACACATGCTATATCCCTGCCCAGGATTTTGGTTCTTTTGGTTCTTTCTAAGTTAAGATTTCTGGGAAAAATGAGCATTTTACCAGTGCTCAGTATTTATAGTCTTATCAGAAATCTCACGTGGCCAAGTAATTTTTTGCAAGAATTTGCCCGCTTTAATAATAAAGATAAGATTCATTTGAAAATGTTTATCAGTTTATAATTGTCCGTAGAATGTTCAAAAGTAAATATAAATGAATAAATTAGTACATGTGACAGAAGTGTTACATGAAAAATGTTCTTAAATTACTCTTATTAATTTAAATAGCATGGTGGACATACCTTTAAACCTTTGGCAGAGATTTATGAACAACATGTCACTAAAGTGAATGAGGAAGTAGCCAAACTTCGTCGACGTCTCATGGAACTGATCAGCTTGGTTCAAGAAGTGGTAAGATAATTACTACAAGATCATCAACCTTTTTACATTCTAAAATTGTGTGTATAATTATATAATTCAACACCTGCTAATATCAGGATTTTAAAGTTTAAATGTTTGACAGGATGTATGTGTGTGTGAGGTGTATGTGTTTGAGTGCATGTGTGTGTGTGTGTGTAGATAGCTAGCTAGCTAGCTAGCTAGATGACCTGAGCAAGCTCACTTCAGAGTAGCTGAGAAATTTACATATAATGTCCTGGTATAGGCACAAGCAGTTGAAGCCAGAGAATTATCTTTTATGCAGAATTAAAAGGTCAGTTAGTGAGTTAGTAAGTCTACTTATTATAATGAATCACTTCTTGTTACCCCCAACCATTGACTTTTACGTAAATAATATTGGTCTTGTGTAGTCATTAAGTCATTCGTGTGCATCTCCAGCATTTGGAAAGGTTTTTGCTGCCACTGAGTTGATAGAAGACTATTTTTAGTCACTTAATAGTCAGTTCTGGTAAATTATATATAATTTAAAATGTTATTTCTGTGAGGAAATGTGATAGGCTTCAAATAAGAACTGTACTTTGGGAATATAATCTGTTCATAGTCCCCAGAATAGCAGTTATAAATAAGATTTATATATTATTCTTACAGACAGTTGTTTAATTTCAGGATCAAGATACATACATCCTTTGGGAATATAATCTGTTCATAGTCCCCAGAATAGCAGTTATATATAAGATTTATATATTATTCTTACGGACAGTTGTTTTCTTTAATTTCAGGATCAAGATACAAACATCCTTTATAGTTGAGGGATGGGGAGCCTTTTTTTTTTTTTTGTAGGGCCACTTGACCATTTATAACATAGTTTGAGCCAGAAAAAATTATCAGTGTAGGTATAAGCCATGGGCAGTTGATGAAAACCATTTGAGAAACATGTGTATTTGTCTTATCATACGCCAAATGATGTTCCCCACCCCTGTGTACAGAAAATAATACTGATAATACTGTTGAATTGCATGTATGATAATATTGTTTTGAAAAATGACGCACGGTGGATGGTTTCTTTTTTGGCCTTCATCTAACTGCTTATCTCCCATTTCTTTTTTCTTTTTTTCTTTTTTTTGCCAGTGCTGGGTCTTGAGCTCAGGGCCTGAGCACTGTCCTTGGACTTTCTCAAGGCTAGAGCTCTACCACTTGAGCCTCAGCACCACTTCCGGCTTTTTCTTTTTTTCTTTTTTTCTTTTTTTTTTTGCCAGTCCTGGGCTTGGGCTCAGAGCTTGAGCACTGTCCTTGGACTTTCTCAAGGCTAGCACTCTACCACTTGAGCCTTAGCACCACTTCCGGCTTTTTGCTATGTATGTGGTACCGAGGAATCGAACCCGGGTCTTCGTGCATGCTAGGCAAGCACTCTACCACTAGGCCAAACTCCCGGCCCCAAAGTTTTATATTTATATAATAGTAAATATAGTATTGTTTTATTTTCTGTGATATGCCATTTTAAAATATATTGCATATACTATGCCATCTTTAGACAAAACATCTTTTTGTATATAGTTCTAAAAAATAAAAAGAAGAAGCCGGGCATAGTGGCTTTTGCCTGTAATCCTACTCAGGAGGCTGAGATCTGAGGATTGGGGTTCAAAGCCAGCCCACGCACAGAAGTGTGAGAGGCTCTTATCTCCACTAGAAAATGGGAAGTGGGGCTGTGGCTCCAGTGGTAGGGCGGTAACCTTGAGCTGAAGAAAAGAAAGAAAGATTAAAAAAAAAAATACTTTCTAGAGTAAGCAGTGTAAATAGTAAATACTGGCTTTTTTTTTTTCTTTTTTACTTTTTTTCTTTTGTGCCAGTCCTGGAGCTTGAACACAGGGCCTAAGCACTGTCTCAACTTCTTTACGTAAGCCACATCTATGTTTCCAGCTGTTTTTGATGTTAGAAGATAAGAGTCTTACAAGCTTTCCTGCCTAGATTAAGTTAGAATCATAATCCTCACATCTCAAATCTCTAGTTACCTGGCTAGAATGAGTTTAAAGGTTTTTTGTTTGTTTGTTTGGTTGGTTTCGGTTTTAAGCGATTTTTCAGGATGTGGACTTTTTTCCCCACCCCCAAAATGTAGTTTTCTGCCAGGCACCAGTGACTTAGGAGTCTGAGATCTGATTTGAAGCCAGCCTGGGCAAAAAAGTCTCCAGAAGACTTATCTCCAATTAGCTACACCCCCCCCAAAACAAACAAAACAGAAGTGGTGATGTGGCTCAAGTAGTATAGTACTACACTGAGTACAAAGAGGCTCAAGGACAGTGCCGAGGCCCTGAGTTCAAGCTTCATATCGACCAAAAAAAGTTTTCTATCAGGCATGTAAATGGGGCTTTACATATAGTCTGTGTCAATGTTACCTAAACCACCTCTGTAATTATAGTACTTTTTGTTCAAATGTTTATTAAATTATCATACACTTATGTTTTATTTTATTTTTTGGCAGTACTATTGTTTGAGTTCAGTGCCAGTACTTTTTGAGATAAGGTCTTGAGTTTTGGCCAGGTTAGTTTGGATCAGCTATCCTTCAATTTACAGTTGTTACCATAGGTAAGGGTGGTTGAGATGGTGTCCTATGAATATTTTGACCAGAGCTTGCCTCAAACCTTGATTCTCTTTTTTGGGTATGATGGTCCAAACTTGTAATCCTATCTACTTGTAAGGTGGAGATTTGGAAGGATCTAGGTTCAAGAAAAAGTTTGGTAGACTCTTACCTCAGTCAATGGCTGAATAGTGTGAGCCTGTGATGCCAAGCTACAAGGGAAACAGTGGCTGGGTACAGCCTTTGTACCTGACAGTGACAAAGGGAAACATACAGTATCCAAGTCCAACCTAGCTTGGACATGAAATTAAGCTCTCTCCTGGAAATAACCAATGCAAAAAGGTGCAGGAGGTATAATTCAAGCACTTGCATGAGGCCAAATTCCAAAATTGCAGTGATTGTCTCAGTGCCACTCTTTCTGTTCTTTCTGCTAGGAAAGAAATGTAGAAGCTGTAAGAAATGCAAAAGATGAACGTGTTCGGGAAATTAGAAATGCAGTGGAGATGATGATTGCACGGTTAGATACACAGCTGAAAAACAAGCTTATTACACTGATGGGTGAGTGCCTTTGAATACTTCTCCCGTACACTGTGCCTTGAGCTTGATTGAGGTTTATTTAGTCTTTGAGATGTGAGATTGGTGAGTTGTTAGAAGGTAGAAAGGAATATTGAGATTTTAGGTATCACCATATTATAATCTGGACTCTTGTGTCATTTGTATTTAGAAATCATACAGAAAATCTTACACAGACATTTGGGAGGGAATTCCAGTAGCTAATGTGTTTCATTGTTATGTGCCATGTATTTTTTCCTCAAGTCCAATAAGAATGTCCTTTTTCTTACTTATTCTCCAGTGGAGATTAAGAACTGATGTTTATGAACATTGGCCAACTCCTCAGCTTTTGTTACTACATTTTTTTATAGTAGTTTTAAAAATTTTTAGTAGGTCTCTTTTATAGTCTAAGTATTCAGAGATGTTTATTGCTCATCTTTTTGTTCTTTATGATATATTTGATTCCCTTATTTTATTTTGAAATCGTACTAGCTTTGAGCTCAGGGTATTCTGTTTTCTTAGCAGGTACTGTGTTACTGAGTCACTCTTCCAGCAAAGAGGTGGCTATTGAATATAAAATTTAAATAATAGTCTGATCTAATGTTTATTTATTTTGGTGGTGCCAGGGATTGAACTCAGTACAATCATTATTCTTCTCTTACATGAATTTGTTAGACCTAAATTGAACTTCCTTCCTTCCTTCCCTCCCTCCTTCCCTCCCTCCATCCCTCCCTCCCTCCTTCCTTCCTTCCCTCCTTTCTACCCTCCCTCCCTCTTTCTCTCTCTTTTTTTTTTGTTTATTTGGTTTTGGTTTTTTGCCAGTCTTGGGGCTTGAGCTTAGGTCTGAGCACTGTCCTTGGGCTTTCTCAAGACTAGAGCACTACCAATTGAGACACAGCACATTTCTAGCTTTTTTTATGTATGTGGTACCAAAGAATTGAACCTTGGGCTTCCTGCTTGCTAGACAGGCACTCTACCACTAGGCTAAACTCCAAGCCTCCCCCTTGCTTTTGTTTGTACCAATCCTAGGGCTTGAACTCGGGACCTAAGCACTGTCTCTGAACTGTTGTTGTTTTTTTTCCTCCAAGTCCTGGACTTGAGCTCAGGACCTGATCACTACCCTTGGGCTTTCTCCAGACTAGAGTTGTACCATTTGAGCCACAGCACAACTTCTGACATTTTCTATGTATGTCGTACCAAGGAGTGCTTGCCAGGCAGGCACTCTACCACTAGGCTAAACTCCTGGCCCCTGTCTCTGAGCTTTTGTGAATCACATTCCTCAGAAATTAATACGTGAGCCACTGACATTCAGGTCTAATTGGAGATAAGAGTCTCAAGGACTTTACTGCCTGGACTGGCTTTGATCTATGATTCTCAGATCTCAGTCCTCTGAGTAGCTAGGATTACAGGCATGGGCCACCAGCACCAAGAGTGAATTTTGTCTTAAAAAAGAATTGATCTGGGCCGGGAGTTTGGCCTAGTGGTAGAGTGTGTACCTAGCATACACAAAGACCTGGGTTCGATTCCTCGGTGTACCATATACATAGAAAAAAGCCAGAAGTGGTGCTATGGCTCAAGTGGTAGAGCTCTAGCCTTGAGAAAGCCCAAGAACAGTGCTCAGGCCCTGAGTTCAAAGCCCAAGACTGACAGAAAAAAAAAGAACTGATCTTTTTTTTCCTGCTAGTATTGAGTCTTAAATTCAGAGCCTTGGCACTGTCTTAACTTCTTTTGCTTAAAGCTAGCACTCTAGCTCTTGAACCATAGCTCCACTTCTGGATTTTTCCGTTTACCTAGTGTTGAAGAATCAAACCCAGGTCTTCATACATGCTTGGCAAGCACACTACCACTAAGCCACATTCGTAGCCCAAAAAAGGATTAATTCTAAAGTTCTCTTTTATTTTCTTTCTTTTCTTTCCTTTCTTTTCTTTTGTGGATCATGGGGCTTGAACTCAGCCTGGGTGCTGTCCCTGAACTCTTCAGCTCAAGGCTACCAACCTACCCTTGAGCCAAGCCCCACTTCTGTTTTCTAGAGGTTAATTGGAGAGAAAAGTCTCAAGTCCTTTTGTGCCTGGGCTGGCTTTGAATCTTGATCCTCAGGTCTCATCCTCCTGAGTACCTAGGATTACAGGTGTGAGCCACCGCGCCCAGCTTAACGTTCTCATTTCTAAGAAACACTTTTAGTAAAAGAGATCAATATTCAGCTTTTGAAATCTGTTTGGTAGTAGATTAATACTAGATGCTATTCCTTAAAGTATTAGGAAAATCTTCAGGTTTAAACTAATGAAGTTTTGCTTATTTGAAATGGATTTTTGAAAAATATGTTTATTAGAAGCTAATTTTGGGGCTGGGAGTTTGCCCTAGTGGTAGAGTGCTTGCCTAACATGCATAAAGACCCAGGTTTGATTCCTCAGTACCACAAACAAAAAGCTGGAAGTCCTGCTGAGGTTCAAGTGGTAGAGCTCTAGCCTTGAGAAAGTCCAAGGACAGTGCTCAGGCCCTGAGCTCAAGCCCAGGACTGGCCAAAAAAAAAAAAAAAAAAGAAGCAGCAGCTAATTTTATTCTGAAACCAGTAGTGAACCTGAGTGTTGAAATTATGCTACATTTGAACAGGTCAGAAGACATCTCTAACCCAAGAAACAGAGCTATTGGAATCCTTACTTCAGGAGGTGGAACACCAGGTGATGAACTATTAAATAAAGTAATTTTTTTCATTTTTGTTCCAAATCTCTTAAGAGCAGTTCTTTGTGAAATATGAGGTGGGTGGGGACAGATACAAATAATCTTTTTGAAATCAAGGGATGTTATAATGGAGATTTTTATGAAGAATCAGCTCATTAAAGATTTCAATTTGAGAAGTAAATATAATTGTAGTGTTATATAAGAATAGAATCCCTTTTCTTTTCTGTTTTGTAAACTAGTAATAAACCCACAGAAATTGTAAGTCTATTAAAAATATAGAGCTCTAGAACTTTAAAGTTTTTTGTTTTGTTTTGTTTTGGCCAGTCCTGGGCTTGGACTTGGGGCCTGAGCACTGTCCTTGGGTTCTTTTTCTCAATGCTAGAGCTCTACCACTTGAGCCTCAGCACCTTTTCTGGCTTTTTTCTATGTATATGGTATCAAGGAATCGAGCCCGGGTCCTTGTGCATGCTAGGCAACCACTCTACTACTAGGCCAAACTCCCAGCTCTGAACTTTAAAGTTTTGAAATATTTTATTTATCAATTTGGTTTTGGTGTTTCAGTTTGGAAATCTGTCTAACCCAAGGTCACAATATTTTTCTCTTAAATTTTAGATTTTTTGGGGGGGAGGGGCGGGGTGGGAGGAGAGTGAACGAGTATCAGGGCTTAAACTCTGGGCCTAGGTGCTATCCCTGACCTCTTTTGCTCAAGTCTAGCACTCTACCACTTTGAGTCACAGTGCCACTTCTAATTTTCTGGTGCTTAATTGGGGATAAGAGTGTCATGAACTTCCCTCTTGTGGTTAATTGGAGGTGAGAGTTTTACAGACTTTGCTGTCTAGTTAGCTTTGAACCATGATCTTCAGATCTCAGCCTTCTGATAAGCTAGGATTACTGGTGTAAGCCGCTAGTGCTCAACTGTATTGTCTTACTTTTCAAAGCTTTTAAGTCAGCTAGCTACTGTTAGCTCTTGCTAGCTCCTTTTAGCTCCTCCTGAAATTAAATCCAGCCCAGGCATGCATTTGAGGCCCCCTTCTTAATCAATACCTGTGCAGAGTGGTAAGCACTTGTTATCTCAGCTTTGTGGAAGACTGAGACTGGGAAGATCTTGTTGGAGGGCCAGGCAGGGCAGAAAAGTCTTTAAGATTCCATCTCAACAGAAGAAGATGGGCATAATAGCACATGCCTGTCATTTTAATGGCAGTGGAAAGCATGGAATGGGTATGAGCTAGGCAAAAATAGAAGCTTTATCTCAAGAATAATTCAGGTAGCCAGGTGCTGGTGGTTCACTTCAGTAAGCCAAACTACTCAGGAGGCTGAGATTAAGGAGCATGGTTCCAAGCCAACTTGGGCAGGAAAGTTGTGAGACTCTTGTCTCCAAAAAAGTCAGAAGGAGAGCTGTGATTCAAAGAGCACTAGCTTTGGCACAAAAGCTGTTCAAGCCCCAGGACTGGTACAAAAGTAACCATTGTAACTCGGTGGCTCACATCTGTAATATTGGCTGCTCAGGAGGCTGAGATCTAAGGATCACAGTTTGAAGCCAGTCCAGGCAGAAAAGTTCCTGTGAGACTTCTATCTCCAGTTAACCACCAGAAAACCCGAGGTGGAGCGATGGCTCTCGTGGTAGAGTGGTAGAGTGAGCTGAATTGCTCAGGGACAATATCTAGGCCCACCCAGAGTTCAAGCCCCAAGACTGACAAAAACAAACAAAAAACACCAAAGTACATGTACTTATTTAATGATGTTGTTGCTAGAATGAAAATACATGTAGATTCTTTGAAGATTCTCTATTAAAAAAAAAAACACTTTGAAAGAGTCATCTTATTTTCTTTTAACTATTTTTCATCAGGTAGCTAAATTTGTAATTTTCTTCTTGAAACCTTTAATGAGTTGCTATTGAATATTATTTCTATTGCTTTAGCTAATTTTTTTCTCTACACAGTTGCGGTCATGTAGTAAAAGTGAACTAATATCTAAGAGCTCAGAGATCCTAATGATGTTTCAGCAAGTTCATCGAAAACCCATGGCATCTTTTGTTACCACTCCTGTTCCTCCAGACTTTACTAGGTATGACGATTTTTAAACCTCATTTTTATTAAAGTTTGTGTATAAATGGTATATACTTGTTCCAAAAAAATCTGTATTTCTTAGCTCTTATCTCTTTTTAAGATGCTGTTTATAGTAACATGTTCTGGAGAACTCTATACATATAAATCACATCTCAAAAAAAAAAAAATGTGGGCTGGTAGTTTGGCCTAGTGCTTGCCTAGCATGCACAAAGACCCAGGTTCAATTCCTCAGTACCATATACACAGAAAAAAGCCACAAATGGTGCTGTGACTCAAGTGGTAGAGCTCTATTCTTGAGAAAGCTCAAGGACTGCTCAGGCCCTGAGTTCAATTCCCTGGACTGGCAAAAAAAAAAAAAAAAGTGATGGTCTCATATTCTGGGTCTTTTTGTATCCTCCAGGCAGACTTTGAACTCAAGATCCTCATGCCTTAGCCTCTCAAGTGTAGCAATTATAAGTGTGCATCATGGTGCCCAGTTTTGTACTTACAGTGTTGAACACTTTCTTTTTGTGTGTGGGGCTCACGGGGCTTGAATTCAGCCTGGGTGCCTGTCCCTGAACTCTTCAGCTCAAGGATATCCCCCTACCCTTGAGCCAAGCCCAACTTCCCATTTTCTAGAAGTTAATTGGAGAGAAGAGTCTCAGGTCCTTTGGGGCTGGCTTTGAACCTTAATCCTCAGACCTCGGCCTCCTGAGTAACTAGGATTACAGGTGTGAGCTACCGGCCCGGCTAGTGTTAAACACTTTTAAAGAGGAAATGGTAGTAAACTAAATTTTTTTCTTTTAGCATCATTTTTATAGAAAAAGTAATGAAACAAATTACTTTGATTAGTGTCTATTTTTGGTTATTTGCTTATTGCCAGGCCTAGGGCTTGAACTCAAGGCCTGGACACTGTTCCTGAGCTTCTTTTGCTCAAGCCTTATGTTCTACTTTGGCTCTTTCTGTTTATATGGTACTGAGGAATTGAACCCAGGGCTTCATACAAGCTAGGTAAGCACTCTACCACCAAGCCACATTCCCAGCCCCAATTTTTGTTTATTTTCTTAACATCCTATTAAACAAAACTCTGAAAGATATGAAATGCTAAAAGAATTTGAAGGTAACAAAATACTGGGAGAAAGTAATTAACACAGAAACTAGAGACTTATCTAGGCTTGTCAGTTTCATCTTAGTCTGAATCTTTAAATTTTTTTTAATAGTATTCTTCCAAGCATTCTTATAATTATGACTATAAACTATAACTTTAGACTAACTTAGAATTACTTGAGATTCTGTTGAAAAGTATGAAGCTATTACTGAATGCTTAATTATTTTCTTTTAACTAAATGAAAATTTAAATATATATACAAGGTAATTTGTTTTTGTTTCTCCTCAGTGAATTAGTACCATCTTATGATTCAGCTACTTTCGTTCTAGAGAATTTCAGGTAAGAGTTTTGAGCACTTTTTTTTTAATGCATTTATAAGGAACTGCTAGGAAGTTCTCATTACTTGATAGGAAACATTCCTACCAAGTGAATGGTCATTCAGTTTAGTAATCTTAGAACAAACAAGTTTCTTATTAGAAACAGATGGTATAGCTTATGCAGGCTCAGTATTCCCTTACTATAGAAGCATTTCAGATCTCAGACTTTTTTTTTAGGTTTTTGCAATATTTCATATAGAAAATGATATTTGGTTATGAGAAACAGGTATAAACATTTCTTATAAGCATTTTATACATATGGCCAGTAAATAATTTTATATAGTTTTTTTTTCTTTTTTTTTTAGTACTTTTGCTCATGAACTGCATGCATCATGTCACACGAGGCTAAATGTAGAGTGATCTCTTTTTTTTAATCAGTACTGGGGCTTGAACTCAGAGCTGGGGCACTGTCCCTGAGCTTCTATGATTGCACTCTACCACTGAGTCACAGCACCACTTCAGGCTTTTTCTGTTTATGTGGTACTGAGGAATCAAATCCAGGGCTTCATGCATGCTAGGCACACCGTCTTTCACTAAGCCACAATCCCAGCCACTCAATGAACATTTTTAAGAGCAAGTTATCTTCTTATATACTTATTGCTCAAAGGCTGCCATAGTATTCTCCAAATTTTCCCCAGCACCTGTGAAAACATGAAATTTGAAAAGTTCTGGTAAGAAATTCACTGAGATCTGTTAGCTCAAATGAGGGATTGTGGATAAGAAGCTATTTCAGGTATACTGCTCTGAGCAGAATTGTGCAAAAAGAAGAAAATGGAGATAAGTATACTGAAACATTTAACTTCAATAAACCTTGTTTAAAAGTTACATTTTAGGCTGGGAGTTTGGCCTAGTGGTAGAGTGCTTGCCTAGCATGCATGAAGACCCGGGTTCAATTCCTCAGTACCACATACATAGAAAAAAAAGCCAGAAGTGGTGTTGATACTCAAGTAGTAGAACTAGCCTTGAGGAAGTCCAAGGATAGTGCCCAGGCCCTGAGCTCAAGCCCAAGACTAGCAAAAAAAAAAAAGTTACATTTTAGTTATTTCTATATGATTTTGAAATATAATGCTGAATTAACTGTCATTGAGCACAAATCTGTTTCCCCGCCCTGTTTTTCCTTTTGCTGTGCTGGAGATTTTAACAGAAGGCATTATATTTGCTATTGAGTTCTGTCTCCAGCCCAAGAGACCATTATTGTAAGAAAATGTATAGGCTTTGTAAGTTGCATGTTAGCCTTTTATTTTTCCTATTTATTTATTTTTCCCCTTGGTACTAGGGTTTCAACTCAGGGCTTTCAGCTTACTAGGCAAGCACTAAACACTTAACCATGTCTTCAGCCTTGCTTTTTTTATTTTTGTGGGTCATGGGGCTTGAACTTTAGGCTGGGAGTTTGGCCTAGTGGTTAAAGTGCTTGCCTAGCATGCACGAAGACCTGGGTTCGATTCCTCGGTACCACATACATAGAAAAAAGCCAGAAATGGTGCTGAGGCTCAAGTGGTAGAGCTCTAGCCTTGAGAAAGTCCAAGGACAGTGCTCAGGCCCTGAGCTCAAGCCCGGGACTGGCAAAAAAAAAAAAAAAAAAAAAAAAAAACGTTAAAAAAAAAAATAATGTTTTGGTGTTATGATTTGGTGTTGGCTTTACCAGTTGCATTTTACAGCAGTTTTGATCTTCAATTTGTTGGTACTCTTTTTCTTCAGCACTTTGCGTCAGAGAGCAGATCCTGTGTACAGCCCACCTCTACAAGTTTCAGGCCTTTGCTGGAGGTTAAAAGTTTATCCAGTAAGTTTTTCATATTTCGAATAAGGGCTTTTTTTTTCTTCCTAGTCTTGAGGCTTGAACTCAGGGCCTTGGCACTGTCCTTGGATTTTCTCAAGGCTAGAGCTCTGCCACTTGAGCCACAGCACCACTTCCAGCTTTTTTTAATGTATGTGGTACCGAGGAATTGAACCCCAGTCTTTGTGCATGCTAGGCAAGCACTCTACCACTAAGCCAACTCCAGGCCTTCAGTAAGGAAGCCAAGTAATTTATATATATTAGCTCACTTTTTGGTTGAGTCCGCAATGACAATTCTGTGTTCTGTTGTTGTTGTTTGCTTATTAGTTCTTGAGTTTGATCTCAGCACCTGAGAAGAATGTGCTCCATCCCTTCCTGAGCCACACCTCCAGTTCTATATTTTACCTCTAGATTTGGAACTAGATTTGGTGCTGTCCCTGAGTTCATTTTGCTCAAGGCTACCAGTCTACCACTTTGAACCACCACTCCATTTACACCTTTTTTTTTTTTTTTTTTTTTTTTTTTTTTTACCAGTCCTGGGCTTGAGCTCAGGGCCTGAGCACTGTCCTTGGACTTTCTCAAGACTAGAGCTCTACCACTTGAGCCTCAGCACCACTTCCAGCTTTTTTCTATGTATGTGGTATGAGGAATTGAACCTGGGTCTTCGTGTGTGCTAGGCAAGCACTCTACCACTAGGCCAAACTCCTGGCCTCCCATTTATACCTTTTTACTGGTTAATTGGAGATAGAGTTTCACAGCCTTGCCTGCCTAGGTGAGTTTCAAACCACAGTCCTCAGATTGCAGCCTCCTAAGTAACTAGAATTACAGTAGTGAGCCACTAGCAGCTACCTGGCTGATGGTGGTTATTTTTGTCCTTTTTCTTTTTATTCATTTGTTGTAGTAACATTTTTCCCTCCTTTCCTCCATCCTTCCTTCTCTCCCTCCCTCCCTCCCTCCCTCCCTCCCTCCCTCCCTCCCTCCCTCCCTCCCTTCCTTCCTTCCTTCCTTCTAAAATTTTGATGTTTTGGTATTTCAAACTAGGGCCTATTCTCTTACTAATAAAACTTTTTTAGCCAAGTTCAGTGGCTCACTCCTGTAATACTAGCTATTCAGGAGGCTAAGATCTGAGGATCAAGGTTCAAAGACAGCCAGGCACTAAAGGACCTGAGACTCTTATCTCCAGTTAACCTCTAGAAAAAGGGAAGTGGGGCTTGGCTCAAAGGTAGAATGGAAGCCTTGAGCAGAATAGCTCAGAGAGCACCCAGGCCAAGTTCAAGCCCCATGACCCACCAAAACAAACAAACAAACTTTTGTGTGCTGGTCCTGCTACTTGAACTCAGGGCCTAGGTACTGTCCCTCATTTCTTTTGCTCAAGGCTAGTGCTCTTCCATATGAACCACAGCTCTACTCTTGTCCTTTTGGTTTGTAGATAAGAATTTCATCAACTTTCCTGCCTGGGCTGACTTTGTACTCATATTTCAGCCTCCTGATTTGCTAGAATATCAGGTGTGAGCTACCAGCACCTGACTTATTTGGGTTTTGTTATTGTGTTGAAGGAATTATGGATATATTATAGGAAGTTATTTTAAAAATTATTTAGAGGTAATGATACTGCTTAATGGTAAAGCACTTAGCTAACTTCTATCGATTCAATTTCACTCTTTTCTAGTGAAAATAAGTAGTTATTTTTTTAAATTATTTTGTTTTTGCTAAACTGTTTTTTTTTTCTTTGTTTGTGGGTCATGGGGCTTGAACTCAGGGCCTGAGCTCTTCACCTCAAGGCTACCATCCTACCCCTGAGCCACAGTTCTTACTTTCTGTTTTCTAGTGATTATTTGTAGATAAGTCTCAAGTTCTTTAGTGCCCGGGGCTCGTTTTGAACCACAATACTCAAATCTCAGCGTCCTGAGTAGCTAGGATTACAGATGTGAGCCACTTTTTTATTTAAGGCTGATTTATAAAAAGTTCTGTGTACATTAGAATTCCTAACCCTTTCATGGTTGCTATTTTTATCATTTTGTATTCTTTGATACTTTTACTTTTTAAATATACAGATGTTGTTGAAAAGTGTTAATCTCTCATCTTTTTACGTTAGGATGGAAATGGAGTTGTTCGTGGTTACTACTTATCTGTGTTTCTGGAACTCTCAGCTGGCTTGCCTGAAACTTCTAAGTAAGTGATGTGATTAAATAATGTAAACATATATATATATATATATATATATATATTTTTTTTTTTTTTTTTTTTTGCCAGTCTTGGGGACAGAACTCAGGGCCTGAGCACTGTCCTTGGGCTTTCTTACGGCTAGAGCTCTACCACTTGAGCCACAGAACCACTTCCAGCTTCTTTTTCTATGTATGTAGTACTGAGGAATGGAACCTGGGTCTTCGTGCATGTTAGGCAAGCACTCTACCACTAGGACAAATTTCCAGCCCAAAAATATAATCTTAGATGTGCATTTTCATTCATACATCTCCCTAGTAATTTGTATTGTTATTTCTGGTGTTTATTTTGTTTTGCTTTTGAGATCTGTGTAGCCCTAGGTACTCAGAATTTTCTTCTGTTCATTTGCTAAGTGCCAGGATTATAATAGATAAGCACCACCACTCTTGATTACAATAAAGTGTTCTAGTTTATATTTAGTGGTAGCTTATTCCTGTAAATAAGCCTAGCTACTCGGAAGGCTGAAATTGAGAGGATCATATTTGAGGTCAACTTCAGCAAAAGTTTTAAGAGACCTTTCTTTTTAACTAACAAAAACCAGACTCGTGTACTCTGGGCCTGGTGCTGTCCCGGAGCTCTTCAGCTCAAGGCTAACACCCTAACCCCTGGATCCACAGTGCCACTTCCAGTTATCTAGTGGTTAATTGGAAATAAGGGTCTCAGGGTCTTTAATGTGCTTTAGTGCCCAGGGTGGCTTTGAACAGTAATCCTCAGATATCAGCCTCCTGAGTAGGTAGGATTACAGACATGAGCCACCAATCCTAGGAGATTCGTATACCTTTAAATAATAAAAGCTAAGGTGCCAGGAGTTTGGTCTAATGATATCATGCTTGCCTAGCATGGACAAAGACACAGGTTTGATTCTCGGGTACCACATACATAGAAAAAAGCTGGAAGAGAGCTTTGGTTCAAGTGGTAGAGCAACACTATCCTTGAGAAAGCGAGAAAGCCCAAGGACAGTGCTGAGGCCCTGAGTTCAAGCCCTAGGACTGGCAAAAAAAAAAAAAATTAAAGCATAAATAGCTATGGGTGTGACTTAAATAGTAAAATGCTGCCTATCCAGGTCAGTTGGTTCTCTAATTTCAAACTCAAAGCTGCCAATAAAGGAATACATAAATTAGCCTTACAAATTTTTAATACTTTTTTTTTTTTTTTGGCCAGTCCTGGGGCTTGAACGCAAGGGCTGAGCACTGTCTCTGAGCTTCTGTTTTTCTGGCTATCACTCTTATTACTGGAGCTACAGCACCACTTCCAGCATTTTCTGTTTATGTGGTATTGAGGAATTGAACCCAGCCTTCTTGCATGCTAGGCAATACACTAAGCCACATTCCCAGCCCAGATTTTGAATACATTAAAAGCAGTTTTTAAAAAATGTGAAGTGGGCTGAGTGTGGTGGCTCACACATGTAATCCTAGCTAATCAGGAGGCTGCGATCTGAGGATTACATTTCAGAGCCAAGCCTGGGCACTAAATTATCTCCAATTAATCACTAGAAAATGGGAACTGGGGCTGATATTCAGGAGCAGGGTAGTAGCCTTGAGCTGAAGAGCTCAGGGACAGCTCCTAGGCCTAGAGTTCAAGCCCCATGACCCACAAAAAAAAAAAAAAAGGAAGGTGGAACTCAGATACCATAAAGTTTACTTGTGAAAAAAACAGTTGTAGGATTTTCTTCTCCAGTCTTATGGCTTTACATCAAGGCCCAGGCGCTATCCCTGAGCTGTTCAACTCAAGGTTAGTGCTCTCTCACTTTCCACCAATTCCACTTCTGGTTTTCTGATGGTTATTTGGAGATAGAGTCTCATGGACTTTCCTGTCAGGCTGGCTTTGAACTATGATTCTCAGATTTCTGTCTCCTGAGTAGCTAGGATTACTGGTGTGAGCCAGCAGTGCCCTTCATGAATTTTGGTAAAGAGTATTTGTTTATTCTAGAGACTTGGATATTTTATGAAATCAAGTGTGCAATCAGTTTTTTAGCTTGTCCAATGTATGCTTATTTTCTACTAGTAAATTTTATAGCATTGGCAAGAAAAATAATTTTTTTTTTTTTTTTTTTGCCAGTCCCAGGCTTGAGCTCAGGACCTGACCACTGTCCTTGGGCTTTTCTCAAAGCTAGTGTTCTACCCTGAGCCACTGCACCACTTCTGCCTTTTTCTATGTATGTGGTACCGTGGAATTAAACCCGGGTCTTTGTGCATGCTAGGCAGGCACTTTACCACTAGACCAAACTCCCGGCCCAAAAAATAAAATGTTATAGCCATGAATTTTTTGGGGCACAGTGAGTTACTTTATTATAACTTGTACTGGAAGATGCTAAAGCATTTATATATTATTTATTCATTCATTCATTCCAGTTCTAGGGCTTGAACTCAGGGCTTGGGCATTGCCCTTGGCCTTTCTCAAAACTAGCCCTCTACCACTTGTGCCACAGTGTCACTTCCAACTTTTTCTGAGTGTGGGGTACTGAGGAATTGAACTGAGGACTTCAAGCTTGCTGGGCAAGCACTCTTACCAAGAGGCCACATTCTAGCCCATAGTAATGCATTTTTTAATTCACATTTTGAAATTGTGTTATTAAACCTGAAATTCAAAGGCAGATTCAAATAGATTGTTCAACTCTTCAACATCAATGAAACTAAAACCTCTTTGAAGAACTTGCTGATATAAAAGTTATTATTTGAGGTTCTGCTTTGTTCCTGGTACATTGGTAAACATTTTTTAAAATTTGTCTGGGCACTGTCCCTGAGCTCTTCAGCTCAAGACTACAAACCTACTCATGAGCCAAGCCCCACTTCTACCTGTTTTCATGAGGTTTAGTGGAGATAAGAGTCTCAAGTCCTTTTGTGCCGGGGCTGGCTTTGAACCTTGATCCTCAGATCTTAGCCTTGTGAGTAGCTAGGATTACAGGCATGAGCCACTGTGCTGGCTTGGTAAACATTTTGAAGAATGAAATAGTTCCTAGTCATGTTCTGGTGGCAGTATTCAAAATACTATTTTTGTAAAAGATACCTTTTCTGAAAGAAACGTGTGACAAGTTTCTTCCGAAGTTATTACTTAATGAGCATAAATGAGTCTATATTTTTATTCTTTGGGTTTTGCTTTGGGAGTCGTCAGTACCTTGCACTTGCTAAAGCAGGTTTCTAACACCTAAGCCACACCTCACAGCCCAGATGTCCTTTATTATTACTTCACTAACTATGTTATTGATCTCTTTTTCTATTTTAGATATGAGTATCGTGTAGAGATGGTTCATCAGTCCTGCAATGATCCTACCAAAAATATCATTAGAGAATTTGCATCTGACTTTGAAGTTGGAGAGTGTTGGGGCTATAATAGATTTTTCCGTTTGGATTTACTGGCAAATGAAGGATACTTAAATCGACAAAACGATACAGTGATTTTGAGGTAATAGGAACTATTTATCATGGAAGAATTAAATCATCAAATCTTTGTTTCTAAATCTACCCCTTTAACAACAATGAATATTGAATTCCTGCTAGTTATAATCATACTAGTTTCTTAGCTGTTTTATTTCTGAAGTTCTATGTAGTCAAGTGAATAATAAAATGTGTTTGACATCTAGTTATTCCACAAAAACAGAAACTATTAAAACTTAAGTATTGTCCAGGCCCTGAGTTAAAGCTCTATTTCTGTCAAAATTTAAGATTGCCTAATTTCAAAACTCTTATAGTGGTCTAGGAGTGTGGCTAGTGATAGAGTGCTTGCCTAGCATGCATAAAGCCTGGGGTTCAATTCCTTTGTACCACATATGCAGAAAAAGTTGCAAGTGATGTTGTGGCTCAAATAGTAGAACTCTAGCCTTGAGAAAGCTCAAGGACAGTGCCCATGCCCTGAGTTCAAACCCCCGAACTGGCCAAAAATAAAACCCTAGAAACCTCTTAAGAGTGTAAAAATGATACTCGAGAGGCAAATTATAAGTCTGACTTCATGTGAACAGGTGGTCACAGTGTCTTAAGAATATTGCATGAAATTTCCCTCAGCTTGTGTCTATCAAGTGTGCCATATTTACATGCGAGGAGATCTAAAAATAGTAGGTAAACAAATGCTTAATTGTAAATACTTGGCCAATGTTTTGGTGGCTGGTTTTATGAATACAATTTTACAGAATGATTTAGTTTCTAGATAACAGATCAAGTATAGGAAAACATGTAAACAGATGAATACTTAGCTTATTTGCAGGAAGGAATAGTGGAAATGCCTAAACATAGGATCATTGTTGAGGTAGCCCCTTTCCTTTTTTCTTTTTGACAGTCCTGGGCTTGAAATCAGGGCCTGAGCACTGTCCTTGAGCTTTCTCAAGACTATAGCACTCTACCACTTGAGCTACAACATCATTTCCAGCTTTTTCTATATATGTGGTACCAAGGAATTGATCCCAGGGCTACACGCCTACTAGGAAAGCACTCTACCACTAGGCCAAACTCACTCCCACCCATCCCCCCACTTTAAAAAAAAATTTATTAGGGAAAAGAGTCTTACAGGATTTTCTGCCTGATCAGGATATTAGCCTCTAGAATATTTGTATCACAGGCATAAACTACCAGTGCCAAGCTGAGAGCTTCGATTTTTATTTTTTAACAAACTTGCCCCTTCCTTCCTTCCTTCCTTCCTTCCTTCCTTCCTTCCTTCCTTCCTTCCTTCCTCCCTCCCTCCCTCCCTCCCTCCCTCCCTCCCTCCCCCCCCCCCTCTCTCTCTCTCTCTCTCTCTCTCTTTCTCTCTCTCTCTCTCTTTCTCTCTTTTCCTCTTTCTACTTGAACTCAGGCCTGGGCACTGTCCCTTTAGCCTTGCTAAAGGCTAGCACTCTACTACTTGAGCACAGCACCACTTCTAGTTTTTTCTGTTTGTGTAGTACTGAGGAATCAAACTCAGGTTTGAATCATGCATGCTAGGCAAGCACTCCACCTACCCCTAAGCCGTATTCCCAGCCCATACTTTTGTTTTAATTTTAATATTTCACATAAATTTGTAACTCTTGATGACTTCCATAATAAACAATACAGTTACATATATTCTCATTAATTCTATAGAGCTGTTTTGGATTTTTGTGAAACCATTATCCCTTTCTTGCAAAAATTACTTTTCATCTAGTGGAATGTGTTTCCTTCATTATTTACATGTTTATGTTGAGCTTCATCCTTTGTATGTAGGATATGTTGGAGTATCTTCTGTAGTGTTGGTTTACTGGTTATAAATTGCTTCAATGTTAGTATCCTTGACTAAAATTAGCTGCTACAATTGAGAATGAGATGGTATGTTCTTACACTAACTTAAAAAATCCTGCTGGGGGTTAGTGGTGGGAGCTGAACGATGATGGCCTTTTAAACAGTTTGTTCTTATTACAAATGCCTGAAGAAATTAACTTAGAAAATTTTTAGATCCAGTATTGGAGGTTTCATCCCATGATGATCTGTGCTGCTGTTTTGGTCATGTGGGAAATCACATCAGAATGGAAGCATGTGCTAGAACAAAATTATTTCCCTTAAGGTGTGAGCCAATCCTTCAAATATAATTCCTTGAAAATAACTTGTTTTTTTCCTAACCTTAACTGAAGTTTGCTACATTCTTTTTCTTTATGAGTTAGGATCTTACTTTTCTTTGGCTGGCCTGGACTTGTATCATCTCCTGTTTGTGCTTCCCACCACGACTGGGGTAACAAACCTCACCATGTCCTGCTTCTTTCTGTTGAGATGGAGTCTCATGAATTTTGTTTTTTGATCAGGCTGGCCTGGAACCTCAATCTTCCAATATCTCCACCTCTCAAGTAGTTGGGATTACCGTGTGTCACTAACACCCAAGCTGCTATATTTCTAGATGAGCAGTTTTCACTGTAAACTATCTGGAAGTGTTTCCCAACTCATGATCATCATTACGTTTGAACTATATTGTTATTATAATAAATATACATTATTAGGTTAACATGGGAGCTTAATCTTGATACAGAAGTACAGTTTGAGTTTAGAATTTTATGCCATTATGATTTATGGCCTACATGTATAAACAGTAAATACCGAGAACTCTGAAGTCATTTGAATTTTGGCCTTTCCACACTAATATTGTGAAACACGTAATTACAGATTCTTAACTAGATAATATTTTATTGTTTGGATTATTTTTTTTCAAATGGAACTATTTTTTTAAGGTTTCAGGTACGTTCACCAACTTTTTTCCAAAAATGCCGGGACCAGCATTGGTATATTACTCAGTTGGAAGCTGCACAGGCTAGTTATATCCAACAAATAAACAATCTTAAGGAGGTAAGACAAAGATGTTTTTTTTTTTTTGAAAAAGATGTTTATTTCTGGTTTCTTGCTTTATTTTTGCCTGTTGAATTTGAAATTAGATTGTTGTCCTCTGTACTGACTTTGAGGAGGAAGTTTTAGAGTGCTAGAAGGGACTAATAGATGAACAAGAAAGACATGAATACATGCATACTTTTGGAGGCTTTCGTGTTCAGTGTACTATTTAACTACTTGGTCTGGGATGTAGTAATGATAAATTGCTTACTAGACATGCTCAATGCCTTAGGTTTCTTCCTCAGATCTACTAGAAAGAAAAGGAAACAAGACAGCCAAACATAGCATCTACATGTATTCTCTCTGTAGTTTGGGCCGGTTGTAAAAGAAAAAGGGTAAAAATAAATGGGGCAGTTTATCTTTCTCTTATTTTTTCATAAGTAAAGGACAGAAGAGATAAAAGAGGACTCAAAAATAGTTGGAACAAGCAAGGCGATGTAGCTCACGCCTATAATCCTAACTACTCATTTGGCTGAGATCTGAGGATCAAGGTTCAAAGCCAGCCCAGGCTCTAAAGACTGAGAGACTCTTATCTCCAATTAATCACTAGAAAACAGGAAGAGGGGCTGTGGCTCAGGGGTAGGATGGTGTCCTTGAGCTGAAGACCTCAGGGACAAAACCCAGGCCCAGGGAAAAGGCGGTAACCTTGAGCTGAAGAGCTCAGGAACAGCACCCAGGCCCAGAGTTCAAACCCCACGACCTACCCAAAAGAGGTTGGAATATTGGATCCATTTTAGCTATCCACTAACAGTGTTAGGATTTAAACTAAGGGTCATATGCTCTCTTGTAGTCACTCTACCACTTGAGCTGTATCCCTACCTTCCCCCCCTTTTTTTTGTCCTGGCACTGGAACTCTGGGTCTGGGCATTATGCCTGAGCTATTCAGCTCAAGGCTACCACCCTACCCCTTGATTCACAGTGCCACTTCTGGTATTCTGGTGGTTAATTAGAGATAAGAGACTCATGGACTTCAGTGCCTGGGCTGGCTTTGAACAGTTGTCAGTCTCAGCCTCCTGAGTAACTAGGATTACAGGCATGAGCCACCTCACCCAGCTCCCTAGCCCCATTTTTTTTTTAACTTAAATGTATTTTACTGAGCTAACAAGTTCCACTTAAAATTTTAATTTGTGTTCTTCTTTCAAAAGAGACTTACCATTGAGCTGTCTCGAACTCAGAAATCAAGAGATTTATCACCACCAGATAATCATCTTAGTCCCCAAAATGATGATACTCCAGAGACAAAAGCTAAGAAGTCTGGGTCATGTTCTGACATGCTTCTTGAAGATGGTCCTACTACAGCTTCTGTAAGGGAAGCCAAAGAGGAGGAAGATGAGGAGAAGATTCAAAATGAAGATTATCATGTAATAATCAGATGATAATAGAAATAATAGGATCATGATTTTCAACATAAAATGTTGTGAAAGAAAGTATGCTCAAACTGATTTCCACTGATTTTATTATTTATATGTGGACTTTTTTTTTTTTTTTTGGCCAGTTCTGATATTTGAACTCAAGCCTAAGCACTGTCCTTGGACTTTCTCAAGGCTCAAGCCTTACCACTTGAGCCACAGCACTACTTGTGGAATTTTTCTATGCATGTGGTACCAAGTTGTCACTGGGTCTCTGTGCATGCTAGGCAAGCACTCTTCCACTAGGCCTAACTCACAGCCCCAGTGGACATTCTTTGATAAATGGTAATTTTATAAATCACAAATAGGTAAGTCAAAACTTTTGGGGAGTCAGGAGTGTGGCCTAGTTGGTAGAGTGCTTGCTTAACATGCGCAAAGCCCTGGGTTCAATTCCTCAGTACCATATACACAGAAAGAGCTGGAAGTTTGCTTAAATGGTAGAGCTCTAGCCTTGAGAAAGCTCAAGGACAGTGCCCAGGCCCTGAGTTCAAGCCCCAGGACTGGCCATATAAAATCCCAACAAACTACAAAACTTTTTCTGTGTTGGTACGGGGGCTTAAACCTAGGACCTGGACACTGTCTCTTGAGTATTTATTTGTACTTACTTCATTTTCTACTTTTGGTGAATAATTGGATGTAAAAGTCTTGCCAGACTCTTGTCTGGGTTGGCTTCAAAATCTGGTCCTTCAGTCTTGGCCTCCTGAGTAGCTAGGATTACAGTAATAAGCCAGCAACATCTGGCTTCAAAACATTTTAAGTTTTAAAATTTTACTTTATTTCAGAAAATTATATTCTTTGAAATAAACATGTATATTCTAGAAACTAAATTATAACTTGCAAAAAGCGTATCTTCTTGTTCACTAAATTTAGTATGTATTTAATTGTTACATATACTTGTAGAATGGTTTATGATTGGGAAACTGCCAGCTTTTGCTCTAGCAAAGCCACCAGAATAAGAATTAAGGAAGTTTTTGGGGTTTTCATTAGGTTTTATTGTTGTTGTTGTTGTTGTTAAGGTCAGTATAGAGGAGCGAGATTTTCTGTTGTTGTTAACTTATAAGATGGAAGATATTTCAGTTAAAATGCAGGGGCCAATGAGGGAGGAAAATAAAGTTGATAGAATTAAGACATTGACACTGAAGTGATAATACGGATTAGAATGTAACTTTGATAGGCTGAATAAAAGAAGTGATAGAGTTTTAGATCAGGTAACTAAAAGTAGCACATTTATGCTTAATAGTTTTTTTTTTCTGCACAGTAAGTGACAGGCTTATTTAATAACTTAGGTTAGATAGTGATATATATTATTCTGTGAATGATCTTATTGAAATTTAGATGGACTCTATCTTTTTTTTTTTAAATATTAAGAGCTATCAAATTAGTAGCTATCAATGCAGTTGTGTATATTTTTTTTTTTGCCAGTCCTGGGCTTGAGCTCAGGGCCTGAGCACTGTCCTTGGACTTTCTCAAGGTTAGAGCTCTACCACTTGAGCCTCAGCACCACTTCCAGCTTTTTTTCTATGTATGTGGTACCAAGGAATCGAACTCGGGTCTTCGTGCATGCTAGGTAAGCACTTTAACCACTAGGCCAAACTCCCGGCCCGTGTATTTTTTTTTTTAATTGGAGATAAGAGTCTCTCAGACTTTAGTGCCCAGGTGGCTTTGAACCATGATCCTCAGATCTCAGCCTCCTGAGTAACTAGGATTGTAGGCGTGATGTAGTATAGGGATAGTACCAGAGAATTAAATTCTGATAATTATCTCATTCTTTGATGCTTAGTTCATGGCGTAGAAAGGACTGAGTGGGAACATTTGGTATAGAAATCTGTTTTCTTTGCCTTGGTCTAGCACGAGCTTTCAGATGGAGATCTAGATCTGGATCTTGGTGAAGATGAAGTAAATCATCTCGATGGAAGCAGTTCCTCTGCTAGTTCAACCGCAACAAGTAACACAGAGGAAAATGACATTGATGAAGAAACAATGTGAGTGTCCTATGATAGCTACTATTATAAAGCCAGTTTAGGCCAGGAGTTTGGCCTAGTAATAGAGTGCCTGCCTAGCATTCACAAAGGCCCAGGTTCAATTCTTTGGTACCACATACATAGAAAAAGCTGGAACTGGTGCTGAGGCTCAAGTGGTAGAACTCTAGCTTTGAGAAAGCTCACGACCAGTAATCAGGTCCTGAGTTCAAGGCCCAGGACTGGCAAAAGGGAAAAAAAAAAAAAAACAGTCTAACATAAGTAGCTTAGATTTACAAGGGAGGATTTTTCAGTTTGCTCTCTATATGATACATTTTGGTGGTGGTCATGGGGCGTGAACTCTGGGCCTGGGCACTGTCCCTGCGCTCTTCAGCTCAAGGCTAATGCTCTACCACTAGAGCCACAGTACTACTTCTGGTTTTCTGGTGGTTAATTGGAGATAGTGTCATGGGACTTTTTGTGCCTGGGCTAGCCTTGAACTGCTAGCCTCAGATGTCAGCCTCCTGAGTTCTTGGATTACAGGCGTGAGCCACCTGCACAGGCTGATATAATTATTTTATTTATTTTTATTTTTATTTTTTTGCCAGTCCTGGGCTTGAGCTCAGGGCCTGAGCACTGTCCTTGGACTTTCTCGAGGCTAGAGCTCTACCACTTAAGCCTCAGCACCATTTCTGGCTTTTTCTGTGTATGTGGTACCGAGGAATTGAACCTGGGTCTTTGTGCATGCTAGGCAAGTACTCTACCACTAGGCCACACTCCCGGCCCCTCCAATCTATTTTTGATATGCATTTCATCTGAGATGTTAAGTATAACATCTGAGATGTTAAGCATTTCCTCATTCATGTGTTTATGGGACAGTCTTACACTTCTGTGAATTCTTATTTAGCTCATTTTTTTTTTTGCCCATTTATTGTAGTTCACCATTTAAAGAATGTTATAGAAAACAAAGGCAGTGACTTTAAAAGATTGGGTTCTTTCACAGGGAGTAGTTTTCTGGAGATAACAGTTGGATTATGTTGTGAATTAATTGTGTGTGTGTGTGTGTCTGTCTGTCTGTCTGTCTGTCTCTGTCTGTCTACCTGCCTGCCTGCCTGCCTGCCTGCCTGCCTGCCTGCCTGTCTGTCATGGAGCTTGAACTCAGGGCTTGGGTGCTGTCCCTGATATCTTTAGCTCAAGGCTATTGCCCTATCCCTGGGTCTGGGAGTAGTCCCTGAGCTCTTCATCTTCAGCTCAAGGCTACTGCTTTACTCTTGAGCCAAGCCCCACTTCCTGTTTTTTTTTTCTAGAGTCTCAGGTCCTTTTGTGCCCAGGTTGAGTGAGCCACCATGCCCAGCTCCTTTTTTTTTTCTTTTTTTTTTTTTTTGCAAGATTTTATTAATACCGATTTTTACATTGTATTTCAAATGTCATGTTCAACAGACAAGTATTCAAGAAGGGAATCTCTATATGCAATCACTGGCACATAGATTTTAGAACAAAATTAAAATTAAGCTGAGGGTTTATATATCATAGATACATATTAAGCTATATAATATTACATTATGTCTATAGAGTATATATCCCATCATAGATTTTTTTTTTCTTTTTCTTTTTTTGCTAGTCCTGGGCTTGAGCACTGTTCTTAGATTTTTTTCAAAGCTAGAGCTCTACCACTTAAGCCTCAGTACCACTTCTGGCTTTTTTCTGTGTGTTTGGTACAGAGGAATTGAGTGCTTGCCTAGCATGCACAAAGACCCAGGGTTTTTTTGTGGTTCATGGGGCTTGAACTTTAGGCCTAGGACTGTCCCTGAGCACTTCAACTCTGTGCTATTGCCCTACCCCTGGTCCTGTGTGTTGTCCCTGAGCTCTTCAACTCAAGGCTACTACTGCCTTACCCCTTGAGCTATAGCCACACTGCCTCTTTTCTAGAGACTAATTGGAGATAAAGAGCCTCCTGGTCTTTAGAGCCTGGGCTGGCTTTGAACCTTGATCCTTAGATCTCAGCCTCCTGAGTAGCTAAGATTACAGGTGTGAGCCACCAGCCACGCTGCATGTTCAGTTTTTTTTAAAGGAATGTCAAAAGGTTTTCTGGAATGGCTGAATTATTTTATATTCCTTCCAGCTTTGTAATAGGAATCCCATTTCTCTGGTTCCTTATCAGCCTTTGGTATTGTCATTAACTTTTATTTTAGTTATTTGATTAATATAAAGTGATATTTTATTGTTTACTATCCATTGTTACGAAATGCATTGAGGTGCAACAAATTCAAATGTTTATTTTTGTTCATTCTTAGGTCTGGAGAAAATGATGTAGAATACAGCAACATGGAATTGGAAGAGGGAGAACTCATGGAGGATGCAGCTGCTCCAGAACCTCCAGGTACAGAAGCACGGCCCAAGAAGCCATTCTATCTTCTCTCTTTGATATCTTCTAGCTGTATCATATTTACTGTTGGTACATAATAACTACTGTACATGGTTCATGGTATTAGAAGTACTAATAGTACTAAAAGTACTAATAGTTCCAATAATGATGTTTAACATAGTAATAAAGGTAACACAAATTGTTCACATGTGTCAGGCCACTCTGTGAAGTACTTTATATATCTCATTTACTTATAAAATTCTATGAGAGAGGTTAGTTTATTTTAAGAAAAGGTCTTGCTATTTATAGTCCATGTATCTTGAAATTCATGGTTCTTACCTCTTCTGGTGCTGGGATTACAGGAATGTATCACCAAACCTGGCTAAAATCTACCTTTTCTAAGCATAGAAACTGATAATTTGGGAATATGGCTAAAAATGGTAGAGCATTTGCATAGTAAATGTGAAAGCCCTATTTCACATTCTAATACTACAAAAAGAAGGAGACTGATGTTTAGTAATAAGCAATATTTATTTATTAAATAGAAGAGGGTACTTGATCATCTAGATCAAAGCTCATATTGTGTATTATTCTTTTGGCTGTATGAATCTTATATAAAGTCGTGATAATAGACTGATCTAAATAGAATCAGTGCCTTAGCAAAGAATATTTAGAGAGCTTATTTTTAGGTCAGAAAAACTCAAGAGGTTTAGTAGCCTGTCACATAACTGTAGAGTACAGCATGAGACAAACGTAGGCCTATTTAGCCTACTTCTGAGAAAACTGAACACTACATTCAGAATATCGGAGTTTGAAATGACCTTGGCATCAAGGCCTTGAAAAGATTCCATTTTTTAAAATCATTCTGTTCTTTGGGGCTCTCTGACTATGTTGGGAGGACCTATGTACCACTCTTGATTTGTTTCTGGCCACTTTTTAACCTAATAATCTAAAACATGTATAGCCATGTCCTTAGTATTCTATCCTAAATACCCCTTTGCTCTTTTTAACAGAGTGGACAGAATTTTCCAAATCCTTAAACTTTGCTTTAAATCTCAGTTAAATTCCACTTGTAGATCATTTTTCTGCTCTTGAATCTTGCTCTGAGGAGTTAAAAGTATCCATGTAACCTCCTTCTATATTATGTTTAGCAATTTCTTTTTTATGATGTGATTGGGGCTTGACCACAGGGTCTAGGCACGGTCTCTTAACTTTTTTGCTCAAGGCTTAGTGTTCCACCACTTGAGGCCTCAGCTCCACTTACAGCTTTTTGTTGGTTAATTGGAGATGAGTCTCACAGAGTTTCCAGCCTGGACTGTCCTCAGACCTCAGCCTCTTGAATACCTAGAAATATAGCTATATACTAAGTCATCATCACTCTTAAGTTTTGTCTTCCATAAAGTCCTAGGGCATGGACTTAGTTGAGTGAAGTCTTTTACTATTTAATTAGCTGTGACAAATATGTCATCCTAATGAAAGAAGCTAGTAGTTGTTGGGGGCCGAGTAATGCCATGTCTAATAACTTTCTGCTGAGACAACGCAAGGCGCAAGAGGCAGGGTGCAAGAGGCAGGACGCAAGACTTGATTACGGTTGGTTACAAATGTGTTATTGTTTATCACTCTCTGCTGGGACCTAGAGTGAGGATATATTAACTAGTAACTTTTCACCTTCTCTCTAAATACTTGAAATGAAGATATACACACGCACGCACGCACGCACGCACTCTGGTGGTAGAGTGCTTGCCTAGCATGCACAAAGACCTGGTTTTGATTCCTTGGTACCACATACATAAAAAAGCCAGAAGTGGTGCTGTGGCTCAAGTGGTAGAGCTCTAACCTTGAGGAAAGCCCAAGGACAGTACTCCGGCCCTGAGTTCAAACCCCAGGACTGTCAGAAACAAAACACACACACACACACACACACACACACACACACACACACACACACACACACACACACGGAACAAAAACTTAACTTGGGGATGATGTAGGGCAGAGACTTGTCATCTAAACAATTAGGATGTTAGATTGTCCATTAAAGTGTAAGAAATCAGTCCTAATTCAGAAGCCAGTTTTTACTCCAATTTCTGTTGCCCTAACAGAACACTTAGGAGTAGCTAAACCTAAGAAGAAGGAAAAAAAAAGATGCGAATTGTGGGTAATGGTTTTAGAAGCTCAGAATTCTAAGAAAATGGCAGGCATCTGCTTATTTTCTGGTGAGGATTTGATGTTCTGGTTCACAGCAGAAAGCAGAAATGTGTTCAGATGAGACATAAGAGATAACCTTACTACAACTCACATTTTTTTTATTAAAGAATTTATTAACATTGATTTTTACATCATATTTCAAATGATGTGTTTAACAAACAAGTATTCAAGAAGGGAATCTCTATATACAATCACTGGCACTTAGATTTTAGAACATAATCAAAATTATGCTGAGGGTTTGTATGTCATAGATACATAATAATCTATGTAATAAAACATTATGTCTATAGAGTCATAAGTTTTTATGTCTATGTAGTTCTGTTTATATTTCCAGTACCATATCCATAGCATTGGGTATGCAACTTTTGAGTCCTCACTCTTGTACTGTTTGGATCTAATAGCCACATATTAAGGATACCATGCGCCTTTTGTTCCTTTGGTCTTGACTTGTCTCATTCAACATGATTTGCTGTAGATTCATCCACTTCCCTGCAAATGCCATTATTTTATCTTGTCTGTTGGCTATGTAGAATACCATTGTGTGTGTGTATGTGTGTGTGCGTGTATGTGTATATATATATATATGTATGTATATACATATATATGTATATGTATATATATGTATATATATATATGTATATATATATATACATTTTCCATTCTTCTGCAGTAGGGCATCTAGATTGTTTCCATCGCCTGGCTATTGTGAATAGTGCGGAGATAAACATAGCTGAGCAGGTAACCTTATCGTATCTTGGGTTATAATGTTCAGGGTAGATGCCCAGAACTGGTATGATGGGATTGTAGGGAAGGTCAATTTTCAGTTCTTTAAGAAACCTCCACACTGCTTTCCAGAGTGGCTGAACTAGTTCACAATCCCACCAGCAGTGCAGTAGGGTCCTTTTTCTCTACAACCTCGCCAGCATTTGTCATTGTCTGAGTTCAAAATCTTGGCCATTTTAATTGGGGTAAGGTGGTATCTTAGGGTTGTTTTTAATTGCATTTCCTTTATGACCATGGATGATGAGCATACAACTCACTTTTTGGTGGGATAGTTCATATCTTAAATGTCCCCCAAAAGACCATATATCTAAGATTCAAGTGTCATTCTAATTTTGTATATTAGCTCACTGATTCCGTTTCAGGGGAAAAATCTGCTGTCTGTTTGCTGGCCATGCATGAGTTATGAAGCCTTGCAATATTGTATCTTATTTGAGGACTAAAAGATTATGGCAATATAATACTTATTAGAAATACTTACAAACCGGGCGTGGTGGCTCATGCCTGTAATCCTAGCCACTTACGAAGCTGAGATCTGAGGATCTCGGTTCAAAGCCAGCCTGGGCACTAAAGACCGTGAGACTCTTACCTCCAATTAATCACTAGAAACTGTGACTCAGAGGTAGTGTGGTAGCCTTGAGCTGAAGAGCTCAGGACAAAGCCCAGGCCGAGAGTTTAAGCTCCATGACCCACAAAAAATAAATAATGATAATAAATAAAATAAAATAAATGTGTAAGGTTTTACTCAAAATATGTATTTATTTCAAAATACATGTTTTTATATCCCTTTAGGTACCTGATACTACTCTGGGATCAATGGGATTATGAAAATGAATGTGTCACTTTTCTTAAGAGAGAATTCAGCATTGATAATTCCAAGACTTTGTAGTTATGAGTATTGTTAAAGGATGACATGAAAGGTGTGAAGAAAGGCCTTAGAAAGGGAATGATGCCTAATAATCTGTCTTGAAAAATGAAGCAAAAGCTCATTAGATAAACAGGAATGGTAGAGAAGAAAGCAAGCGAATTATAGGCAGCAGACAGCATTGTATTTCTTGAGGACTTCAAATAATTGCTGTGGCTCAAGTGGTAGAGCTGTAGCCTTGAGAAAGCCCAAGGGCAGCGCTCAGGCCGTAAGTTCAAGCCCCTAGGATTGGCAAAAAAAAAAAAAAAGGAGAAAGTAAGCTCTAGGGATTAACCTGACTGAGCAATTTTAGGAGCCATGAGATAGGACTTGAAAATACCAGTAATCGATTTATTGATTTATTGATTTATTTTGCCAGTCCTGGGCTTGAGCACTGTCCTTGAGGCCTCAGCACCAATTCCGGCTTTTTTCTTTTCTTTTCTTTTCAATTGTGATTCATAGAAGGGTTACATTATATTCACCAGATAGAAGGCACATAACTTCACAAACATTGATACCCTTTCTAATGACATGGTCCCCATTCCCCCCCCCCCCCCCCCAATTCTGGCTTTTTTCTATGTATATGTGATACTAAGGAATCAAACACGGTCTTCATGCATGCTAGGCAGGCACTCTACCACTAGGCCCCAATTATTTTTTTAAAAGACTATTATGTTTAAGCAGTTGTGTGAAGAAAATACCATATAATAAAGCAGTTTATGAATACAGTGCATCTTGATCAATATCACCCTTTCAACATTCTCACCTGCCTTCAATCCCATCCTTTCCTTTTTGGTATATACAATAAATTCTTGACTTGATTCTCTCCTCATTTTCTCCTTTCATTTACCTACCTCTCTCCCCTTGCTTACTCTCCTTGGTTTATTTTGTTAACTAAAGTATGATGGACCATATGGAGAAATCAAATAGTATATAATCTTTTAGAAAGACTAGGGTAAAGCCAAACAAAATCTTGGTGTTTTTTTTTTTTTTTAGTTAACATACATTTGTAATATGAGAAGGGTTTTATTGTGATATTTCTACACATGTGCAGTGTACACTGTGAACGAATTCTCCTCTGCCATATTCTACCATATTCCACTTATTTATTCCCCCCATATCATCATTTACTTTGTGAATACACATTAGGTTGTATGTTTGTGCATATGGCACACTTACTTAATGAGCTCTGAGAGAGATAACCTGAAGTAGATGGTAAAGTAGTTGATGTCTGTTCAGGAATAGAATGGTAAGCAAAAAGAACAGGGAATATCTAAAACGTATAATCCATAAAGGAAGGGAAAATAAGGGTCTAGAAGAACAACAAGCAGCAGCAAATAGCTGCTTTCTGTAATGTATCTCTAGGGATAGATTTGATCATTGCTCTTGAGTTCTGGATGCTAATGAGGTTACAGCTCAATCCCTGTGCTAGTGTACATCTAGTGTACACCTTTCTTTATGTCTTATCATGAACATGAACTCCTAAGAGATGGATTTGTGGACTACTACTAGTCAAATGCTAACCCATTTTTTTTCATTCATGTATGCTTAAATTTGTGCAAGCATATACAGTATACTTTCTACGTCTTTATTTTTATTTCTTTTGCAGGTAGTACCCATGGCTATGTGGGTGCCAGTAGCAGAATGTCAAGAAGAGCACATTTATGCTCTGCTGCTACTGGTAGTTTATTAGACATTGATCCTTTAATCTTAATACATTTACTGGACCTTAAGGACCGGAGCAGTATGGAAAACTTGTGGGGCTTACAGCCTCGCCCACCTGCTTCACTTTTGCAGCCCACAGGTAAAATAACTATTTTTTTCTTTTTTTTCCCCGTAGTTCTCTAAGAGAACTATTTAATTTCTATCTAAACATTTCATCTATGTATTGATCATAACATTTCTATAGGACATTGATTTTTCATTGTGTAAGAATGACATATCGCCTGGTGCCTGTGAATCACACCTGTAATCCTAGCTACTCAGGAGGCTGACATCTGAAGATTGCAGGAAAAAAAGGAGCCGGGCACGGTGGCTCCTAGCTACTCAGGAGGCTGAGATCTGAGGATCAAGGTTCAAAGCCAGCCCGGCCATAAAAAAAAACCTGAGACTCTTACCTCCAGTTAACGCCTAGAATATGGGAAGTGGGGCTTGGCTCAAGGGTAGGGCAATGATAGCCTTGAGCTGAAGAGCACAGGGACAATGCCCTGTCTAGGGGTAAGGCAGTAGCCTTGAGCTGAAGAGCTCAAGGACAGGCACCCAGGCCAGGTTCAAGCCCCATGACCCACCAAAAAAAAAAAAAAGATGACATATCAGCTTTTTTTTTTTCCTTTCAGTGCTAAACATTGAATTTGGGGCCTGGTGCATGCTAGACAAGACCTCTGCAACTGAGCAACACCCCTAAGTGTTCGTGTGTGTGTGTGTGTATTAAATTTTATTTCATTTGTTAATCTTAGGGCTTGAACCTCTGGACCTGGGTGCTGTCCCTGAGCTCTTCAGCTCAAGGTTAGTGCTCTGACACTTGAGCCACAGAGACACTTGTGGTTTTCTGGTGTTTAACTGGAGATAAGAGTCTCAAAGACTTTTGCGCCTGGGCTGCCTTTGAACCATGATCCTCAGATCTCAGCTTCCTCAGTAGTTAGGATTATAGGCATGAGCCATGGGCATCTGGCTTCATATTAATATTTTGTTGTTGTTACTATTCAAAGGTATTAAGTACCAAAACAAATTTCCTTTAAAAAGGTTTTAGGGCTGGGAGTTTGGCCCTAGTGGCAGAGTGCTTGCCTCGCATGCACAAAGGCCCAGGTTTGATTCCTCAGTACCACATACATAGAAAAGCCAGAAGTGGTGCTGTGGCTCAAGTGCTTAGGCCCTGAGTTCAAACCTTAGAACTGGCAAAAAAAAAAAAAAAAAAAAAGTTTTAGGCATTTGGGTACATTGCTCAAGTGGTAGAATGTACTTGTCTAGCATGTACAATGCCCTAGGTTTAGCCCCTGCTACTGCAAAAGAGGCGGGGGGCAAGGTTTAGGAGTGGGACTTGCCTGGCATGCACACTGCTCTGAGTTCTTATACCACCAAGAATATGAAAATAAACAAAACTTGGTGGACACCAGTGGCTCATGCCTATAGTCTTAGTTACTCAAGAGGCTGACATCTGAGGGTAGCAGTTCAAAGCCAGCCCAGGCAGGAAAGTCAATGAGATTCTAATCTGCCCAACCACCCAAAAAAAAAAAAAAAAAAAAGTGGAGCTGTGGCTCAAGTGGTAGAGTACCAGCCTTGAGTGACAAAGTTAAGGAACAACTCCCAAGCCCTGAGTTCAAGTCCTGGCACTTGCAACAAAAAATAAAACCAAACCCCCAAACCTAATAAAGTTGTTAAACTGTTTGCCACTTAATATTGTGCCTTGATAGTTTGGTTCACATGAAATACATTTGTCGGCTGGGAGTTTGGCCTAGTGGTTAAAGTGCTTGCCTAACATGCATGAAGACCCGGATTCGATTCCTCGGTACCACATATAGAAAAAAAAAGCCGGAAGTGGTGCTGAGGCTCAAGTGGTAGAGCTCTAGCCTTGAGAAAGTCCAAGGACAGCGCTCAGGCCCTGAGCTCAAGCCCAGGACTGACAAAAAAAAAAAAAAATGAAAAAATGGAGATTTTTGGATTTTTTGACACTGTCAGGGATAGTTACTTGAGACATCCAAGGATTTATTATTAAAAGGTTATTTCAAGCTTGGCACAGTGGCTCATGCCTGTAATCCTAGCTACTCAGGATGCTGAGATCTGAGGATCACTGTTCAAAGCCATCCCGGGCACTAAAGAATGTAAGACTCTTATCTCCATTTACTCATTAGGAAATGGGAAGTGGGGCTGTGGCTCAGGGGTAGGGCTGTAACCTTGAGCTAAAGAGCTCAGGGACAGCACTCAGGGCCAAAGTTCAAGTCCCATGACCCATTAAAAAAAAAGATTATTTCATTAATTAATGTTTTATTTATTTAATTTTGCTATTCCTGGGGCTTGAACTCAGGGCCTGGGCACTGTCACTGACCTTCTTTTGCTCAAGGCTAACATTCTACCACTTGAGCTACAGCGCCACTTGTGGCCTTTTCTGTTTATGTGATACTAAGGAATAGAATCCAGGGCATCATGCATGCTAGGCAGGCACTCTACCACTAAGCCACATTCTGAACCTTGATTAATTTATTTTTAAATCCAATTTTTAAGGAATAAAGGTATATAGCTCAGTGGTTAGATTGCTTGCCTGGCATACATGAGTATTTATTTGATCCTGAGTACACCATACAAGGGAGGAGGATAATGATAAAGCAAACATCTTTAGTATTGAAATGCTTTATAAAATACTTTTTTTTTTTTTGGCTAGTCCTGGGGCTTGAACTCAGGACCGGGGCACTGTCCTTGGGCTTTCTCAAGACCAGCACTCTGCCACTTGAGCCACAGCATCACTTCTGGCTTTATGTGTGTATGTGGTACCAAGAAATCGAACTCAGGGCTCCCTGTGTGAAAGGTGAGCATTCTACCACTAGGTTACGCTCCTGGCCTGCCCATAAAATACTTTTTGTTGAAGGATTTATTTATTGCCTGCTGCTCATTGCTATGCATTATTAATATAATGAACATCAAAGCATGAGTAAACAATCTTTTCCATGTTTTTACTATAGACAGAGCTCTACTTATAAGTCATACGTGAAAAACTCATAAGTCCAATCACAAAAAGGACAGTTATACTTGAAATAGATCAATTAAACACACCATAAATGTCAAAGCATTTGAAAATATCCTGGTATCCTGATATCTTGATAGAATATCAGTAAAACATTGAATAATGTGTGTGTGTGTGTGTGTGTGTGTGTGTGTGTGAGTGTGTGAGAGAGAGAGAGAGAGAGAGAGAGAGAGAGAGAGAGAGAGAGAGAGAGAGAGAGAGACACATCGAGACATCGAGACATCGAGACATCACTCAGGGCCTTGTGCAGGTTAAGCAAGCTTACCTCTGAAGCCACACTGCCCATCTTCCTATATCTTTTTAAACAGTAGTATTGTATATTGTATAAGTCAAGTTAGTGTGGAGAGTCTTTTTTTTTTTTTTTTCCTGTATCACGTTTATCGGTAGAAATGACACCGGCCACTGGCCCCCTGAAGATGGCAGCCAGGGAGCCACAGCAGTCCTTTCCTCACCAGCAGACGGAGGTCTTCATTGCCTTCGCAGGGCCCTTGGCACCCTTAGGTGCTGCAGCCTGGGCCTGGGCCTGAGCTGGAGTGGCAGCTGGAGCCTGGGCCTTGGCTTGCGCCTTGGCCTGCGCTTTAGCCTTAGCCAGGGCCTGGGCCCTAGCCTTGGGCCCAGTGAGCCTGCTGCCCTTGGCGATGTAGGCCCAGATGCGCTTGCCCAGCTTGGAGTGGGCGATGTAGGCGAGTCGCTGGAGCTTGCACATGGCCTGCTCGGGGAGCTTGTGTTTGTTGCTCACTACTTTGGGCATCACTAGGGTTTTGATGGCCTTGGCCCTCGCGCTCAGGGCCTTGGCGTTGTTGGCCTGCATCTTAAAGCCCTTCTTGTTGTGCTTCTCAGCAAAACGCATGTTCCTCAGGAACTTGGGGTCCACCCCCTTCAGAGACTCATATCTTTGTGATCTGGGTTTCTTGGTGCCATTTCTGTGCCATTTCCGGGACTGGTTGTGCGTAGTATGGTTCTTGGACTTGGCCATGTCTGAACCGCCAACCCTCAGGAGCCGATGCTGAGTCTTTTTTTTTCCAGTCCTGAGGCTAGAATGCAGGGCCTAGGCACTGTCCTTGAAGTTCCTTGCTTTCTTTTTTTTTTTTTTTTTTTTTTGGGTCATGAGGCTTGAACTCTGGACCTGGGCACTTGGGCACTGTCCCTGAGTGCTTCAGCTCAAAGCTGCCCCTCTACTCCTGAGCCATAGCATCACTTACCATTTTCTGGTGATTAATTGGAAATAAAAGTCTCTCATTCTTTAGTGACTGGGCTGGCTTTGAACCTTGATTCTCAGATCTCATCCTCCTGAGTAGCTAGGATTAAAGGCATGAGCCACCAGCCCTGCTCCTTGAGCTTTCTTAAGGCTAGCACTCTACCCTTGAGCTACAGCACTGCTTGGGCTTTCTCTGTGTATGTGGTACCAAGGAATTGAACCCAGGGCTTTATGCATACTAGGTAAGCAGTCTACCACTGGGTTACATGCCTGCTCCAAGAATCTTTTTAATGCTACTTTCAACCAGCAGAACTAATTTCTCAGACAATATCTCAGATTGAACCTATATATAGAAATTAGAGAGCTAGAGCCACTGTTGAGGATTGGAGCAGAATTATCTTGGCCACTTCCTCTTTTTTTTTTGCTGGTCCTGGGGCTTGAACTCAGGGCCTAAGCACTGTCCCTGAGCTTCTTTTTGCTCAAGGCTCACTCACACTCTAGAGCCTTGAGCAAAAAGAAGCTCAGGGCCAGTATCCAGATCCAGATTTCAAGACACAGGACTGGGAAAAACCCAATAAAATATAAACAAATATAAATAAGTAAATGTGAACATAAAGCATATAGAAAAGCTGCAAAAAGTAGAGAAGTATATTATAGAAAGCATTCAGCAACAGATCAGCCTTTATCATAGTTATTATTTAGCTAGTTAGTTATTTTGTTGCCTATACTGGGTCTTAAACTCAGGGCCATATGGTTTCACTTGGCTTTTTTGCCCAAGGCTTACCACTCTGCCTCTTGAGCCATACTTCAACTTCTGGCTGAAGTGGTTAATTGGAGATAAGAGACTTATAGACTCTTTTGCCAGGGTGTCTTCAAACCTCAGTACTCAGTCCTCAGATCTCAGCTTGCTATGTAGTTAGGATTACAGATGTGATCCACCAGTGCCTGGCTAGATCAGCCTTTAAACTTAGAATTAAGAGTATAGCTCAAAGTGATTATTTTGTGACTTAGATTCTAAGGTGAAAGCATGAATAAAGTTCGGATGCTTGTGTCTAGCTTCATTTTCATTAGTGCAAGTTAATGCCTTTTTTGTTGTTAGTACTATCTTAAGGACCTGCTTATTAAGATGATTTGTCACTTTCTTTCTGAAGCACCATTTTCTAGGAAAGACAAAGACCAAAGGAAGCAGCAGGCAATGTGGCGAGTGCCCTCTGACTTAAAGATGCTAAAAAGACTCAAAACTCAAATGGCTGAAGTTAGATGTATGAAAACAGATGTAAAGAATACACTTTCAGAAATAAAAGGCAGCAGCATTGCTTCTGGAGATATGCAAATGAACCTTTTTGCTGCTGACCAGACAGCTCTTGCTGCATGTGGAGCTGAAAGCTCTGGCAGACTGCAGGATTTGGGAATGGAGCTCTTGGCAAAGTCACCAGTTGCCAGTTGTTACATGCGAAACCGTGAGTAAAACATTCCTATTATAATCATTTCCTCATCAGCTATTTGAAATTATATAACTGATTGTTTTCAGGGTAAAAGTCTGTAAACATTTGTTTCAGTGATTTAAGACAATAAACAGTCTTTTTTTTAAAAATCCTATCCAGAATTATGTATTTTCGGTTACATAGTAAACACCTCTTGATTACTTACTCTGTTCTAGGCAATAAATAACAAAATCGTTAACTGTGGGTCTTGTGTTATAGAGATAAGAATTGAACATTATATATTATAATGTGTAAATAAATGTTGGGGGTATGGATGGAGCTCTTGCTTAGTAATTGTAAAGCTCTGAGTTCAAAACCTGATACTGCCCCCCCTCAAAAAAAAAAGGAAATAAAATGTATGCTGGACACTGAAAAGTCACACCTGTTATAGTAACTACTATGGAGGCTGAGATCTGAGGATTGTGGTTTGAAGCCAGCCCAGGCAGGAAAGTCTGTGAGACTCTTATCTCTAATTAAGCAACAGAAAAGCCAGGGCTTCATGCATTGCTAGGAAAGAACTTTACCACTAAGCCAAACTCCCAGCCCCTTATTTAGCTTCATCTATGCATATTAGGTCTTTGGTATCCTTTCATTTTTTTCCAAATTAATGTATTTTTAAGGCTACACTTTTTTTTTTGGTTGGTCATGGGGCTTGAACTCTGAACTCTGGGCCTGGGTGCTGTCACTGAGCTCTTAAGCTACCACCCTACCCCTGGGTCTGGGTGTTATCCCTGAACTCTTCAGCTCAAGACTACCGCCCTACCCCTGGTGCCACAGCCCTATTTTCCCGTTTTCTAGAGATTAATTGGAGTTAAAAGTCTCATGTTCTTTAGTGCCTGTGCTGGCTTTGAACCTCGATCCTCAGATCTCAGCATCCTCAATAGCTAGGATTACAGGTGTGAGCCACTGGGCAGGTGGCAAGGCTACACCTTTTCTTGTCATTCCTGCTTTATCCACATATACTTTGATCCAAAGTATTATAGTAACATACAATTTCTAGTTATTTGGGGGTTACATTAGTTGCATTAAGATTGGTATGAGCCAGGCACAGTTGCTCATGCCTGTAATCTAGCTACTCAGTTCAAGTGGTAGAATATGTTGTCCTTGAGTTGAAGAGCTCAGGGACAATGCCCAGGTCCACTGTTCAAGTCCTAAGACTAATCAAAAAAAAAGAAAAAAGATTGGTGTGATTGCTGGGCACTGGTGGCTCATGTCTATCCAGGCTAAGATCTGAGGATTACAGTTCAAAGCCTGCCCAGGCAGGAGAGTCTGTAGGACTCCTGTTAACCACCTAAAAACTGGAAGTGGGCTGTGTTTCAAAATGTGCTAGAGGGCTAGCTCAGGGATAGGCCCTTAGTTCATGTCCCAGGACCTGACAGAAAAAAAGAGATTAGTGTAATTTTTCTTTCCTTTTGAGGTCATAATTGATCTTCTAAGTTAGGATTATTCTCCTCATTGAAAAAATAAATATTTTTTGGTCATAGAAACCCTAAATAAGCCAATTGATACTACAGTGTGTCATGCTTTTATTGGACCTTATACACAGAAAATCTTTGCTCCATTTACAGTAAGATCATACCTTACCAGCAAAACTTCCTTGCTAACTAGAAAGTGAAGTTTATGCTAATTGATCATATCCAGAAGTATTTTTACATGTCTTTGCAGCCACACATAAGAAGAATAATTCACCCAAGCCAGCTCGGTGCAGCATAGCAGGTAGTCTATCACTTCGAAGAGCAGTGGACGCTGGGGAAAATAATCGTTCAAAAGGAGACTGTCAGACCTTGACTGAAGGTAAATTTGGGGGGTTCAGAACATGAACAAATGTGTATAAATTAATATTATGATATGCCATTCATAGTTTAAAGGCACCAAAATAAATTCTTTCTGCCTCAAGCCTCAGCTCCCCCCAAATATTGTCATTATAAGGTATGTTACACCACATTGGGCCATTTGAAATTTCTTGATCATACACTAAAACAGACCCTTAGAAAACTGCAAACATTTATTTGTCTATTCTGGACTCTTTTAAATATTTGGTATCAGAAGGACTGGGGTACAGTTTAAATTGTGTTTGGAGTAATTTCAAATGCATATATATTAAAAGATTTTTTATACCAGAACATTCATGCTTATTTGATGCTTATTTATTTCTGAATTTCCATCTTTTCTGAAGGCCCCGCAGGCAGCTCTCAGTCTGGGAGCAGGCACAATTCTCCCCGAGCCTTGACACATGGCATTATTGGGGATATTCTGCCCAAGGCTGAAGACCGTCAGTGTAAAGCTTTGGATTCAGATGCTGTTGTGGTTGCAGTTTTCAATGGCTTGCCTACTGTTGAGAAAAGAAGGAAAATGGTCACCTTGGGGTAAATTAAGTTCTTTTGTTGTTCTTATGTGTGTGTCAAACTGAACAAATTAATTTCTACTTTTTTTAACTGGGCATACATTTTATTTGCTTAATAAGTAGGTTTAGGTTTTCATTCTCTGTTTTTCTTTGTTTTATTGTTTATGTTGGGGATTGAAGCCAAGAACTTGGAAGTATAGCAGAAGTTCACAGTAAAACTAGACAGTTTTTAGGATACCAAAGAGGTACAGCCTGTGTGAATTCTGCCTTGTAAGATTTGTGGCATGCACATCTACATGCATGTGCGGATGTTGTTTGAATCTATTCCACACCTCTAAAAGACATTATATTAGCATAGGTATGTCGCATATATTTTATATGGAATAAAGTACTTCCCAGCAATCTTACTTTAACACTACTTTTCTGGTTTTCTTTCTTTGGTTTTTTGTTTTTTGGGGTTTTTTTTTTTTTTTTTTTTTTGCCAGGCCTGGGACTTGAACTCAGGGTCTGAGTAATGTCCTTGGGCTTTCTCAAGGCTAGAGCTCTACCACTTGAGCCACAACACCATTCCCTGCTTTTTCTTTTCTATGTATGTGGTACTGAGGAATTGAACCTGTGTCTTTGTGCATACTAGGCAAGTACTCTACCACTAGGCCAAACTCCCAGCCCAATGCTTTTTTTGCTTTTATCTCTCCTTTTCTATAATATGAAAGAAAATACCCTCAACTCAGAATTTCCTGAAGGCATATATGATAGTTGACAATCTCTGTCCTAAGAAACATAATGATTTTGATCAAATGTTATTTTTTTTTCCTTCAAGTCCTGGGGCTTGAACTCAGGGCCTGAGCACTGTCCTTGGGCTTTCCTCAAGGCCAGCGCTCTACCACTTGAGCCACAGCACTACTTGCAGCTTTTCTATGTATGTGACATGAAGGAATTGAACCTGGGTCTTTGTGCATGCTAGGCAAGCACTCTACTACTAGGCCAAACTCCCGGCCCATCAGATATCTGTTAAATGAAGTTTAATTGACAAAGTTTATGTCAACATCTTATGGGACATAAATGGCACATCCATAGCTTCAAGTTTTTAGTTTAAATTTCAGCATTAGGAAGGTATTAAAATCAAAGAGCATGTTGTGCCTACCTTTAGTCCTGCTACCCAGTAAACTGAGGCAGGATGAACATACATTCAAGGCCTGCCTTGGAATCTTAGCAAGATTCCTTTTTTATGTGTGTGGTCATGGGACTTGCACTTTGGACTTGGGTGTTGTCCCTGACCTCACCCTACCTCTTGAGCTTTAAAGCCACATAGTCCACAGAACAAGGGGGAATCCCACATCTTATACTATTCTCTCTAATGTTAATATTTTACAAAATTATAGCACAAAAAACTATGTAACATGTAGGTAGGGATAGGAGGGAAAGATGGGATAGAAAGAAGGGATGACAATGTCAAGAAGTAGTATAGGGCGAGGAGAGTGGCCTAGTGGTGGCCTAGCATCACAAAGCCCTGGGTTTGTTCCATTCCTCAGTACCATATACATAGAAAAAGCTGAAAATGATACTGTGGCTCAAGTGGTAGAGTGCTAGCCTTGAGAAAGCCCAAGGACAGTGCCCAGGCCCCACGACTGGCCAAAAAAAAGGAAGAGGCATTGTACTCATAACGTGACTTACAAAATTATAACTCCTTTATACAGCTAATTAATAATTAAAATTTAAAACTGTAGGGCCGGGAGTTTAGCCTAGTGATAGAGTGCTTGCCCAACATGCCAGAAGACCCAGGTTCGATACCTTGGTACCACATACATAGAAAAAAAGCTGGAGTGGTGCTGTGGCTCAAGTAGTAGAGCTCTAGCCTTGAGGAAAGCCCAAGGACAGTGCTCAGTACTCAGTCCTGAGCTCAGTCCCCAGGACTGGCAAAAAGAAAAAAAAAAATTAAAACTGTTGCACAGTATCACCTCCAAAATTGGTACTGGCATAATCTGCCAATTTAAACCTTCCAGTATAAATCTTCAGTGAAATTTAAAAGTTAAATTGGAGCTGGTGGAGTGGCTGTTTAGCAAATGGAAGACTGGGAGTTCAAATCTCAGTACTGACACAAAGCAAAACCAAGACAAAATAATTAGCAGTTTAGTATACGTTAGTGTATATACTCTACTTTGCTTTTTTGTTGTTGTTGTTGTTATGGGGCTTGAACTCTGAGCCTAGGAGCTGTCCCTGAGCACTTTAGCTCAAGGCTACCACCCTACTCCCCCTGTGGTACAGCCCCACTTCCCATTTTCTAGAGATTAGTTGGAGATAAGAGTCTCACCTTCTTTAGTACTCAGGGCTGGCTTTGAACATCAAGCCTCGTATCTCAGCCTCCTGAATAGCTAGGATTACAGGCTGAGCCACTACACCCAGCTAATACTCTAGTTTGACCTCAGTTTTAAGATAGGAAAAATACAGATGACTTTGTTTCTAGACCTGTACGAAATATCAAACTGTTTTCTCCTTTTAGGGCTAATACTAAAGGTGGTCGTCTAGAAGGAATGCAGAGGACTGACTTGGAAAATAATTCTGAAACTGGGGAATTACAACCTATATTACCTGAAGGAGCTTCAGCAGCCCCAGAGGAAGGTAATATATATATATAATTGGCAGATAGCAGGACCAATAACTCTTGGTGGCTGCAGCAGGTGGTGGTAGGTAGTGGTTGATTTGGCAAAAAAAAATTTCACTGAGACCTGTCTAGTGTATTTAATCTTCATTATGCTACTGGTTATAATTTACAAGACAATATGAAAACTTTACTGCATGGAACGACAGGTCTTGCCAGGTATTGTGGAGTATATCAGTAATCTCAGCTACTTGGAAGGTAGAGATACAGGAGAATAGAGGTCCTAGATCATCATAACAGGCAACAAACAGCACAAGACTATATCTGAAACACTAAAATCCAAAAAGAATTAGCTGTAGTCAGATTCAGTGGCTCAGGCTACTTAGCTACCCAGGAAGCCGAGATCTGAGGATTATGGTTCAAAGCCAGCCCAGGCACTGACAAGTCCATGAGACTCTTTATCTCCAATTAATCACCAGAAAACTGGAAGTAGTACTGTGGCTCAAAGGGGTAGGACGGTAGCCTTGAGCTGAAGAGCTTAGGGACAGGGCCCAGGCCCAGAGTTCAAGCTCTATGACTACCAAAAAAAGAATTAGCTGTGTAGCTAATAAAGTGGTGGAATACTTACTGAAGTGTGAGGCCTTGGGTTTAATCGTCTATGCCACTCCCCCTTTAAAAAAAAGTCCTTTATTATCCCATCCCCACAAAAGGCATTTAATTTAAGCTAGATACTAAGGGGTCATGCCTGTCCTGGCTGCTCAGGTGGCTGAGGTCGGAGGATTATGGTTCATAGTTCACCCAGTGAAAAGAATGTGAGATTCTTACCTCTAAGTAACCAGCAAAAATCTGGAAGTTAAGGCATGGCTCAAGTGATAGAGTACCAGCCTTGACAAAAAAAGCCAAGCAAGAAAAAGCATGGGGCCCTGAGTTCAAGACTGAATAGGGAATAGGATGGCATTTATAAGGAGACAAAGGCTGACAGTTATTCATCTGATCAGTGAGTATATATAATAGAATAAGCCATGTACACTCAGTTCTTACTAGATGTGCAAAGATGAATTAAAGATATTCAATCTTACAGAAAAGTTACATGTCTCAACTCTCCCTCCTGCCAAAGCTAATTAGAATCTTTGTTATTTGAAGTCCATCTTGATTAATGTCTAGGAAGATTGATTTGCTGTTTATGTAGACACATTCCAAGCTTTAACCATTTAGAAAATTCCATATACTGGAATCATATATATACTGGGATCATATACTAGCAAGCATGAAGCCCTGGAACCCACATACACAGAAAATGCCAGAAGTGGTACAGTGGCTGAAGTGGTAGAGTGCTAACCTTTAGAAAACTCAGGGACACTGCCAATGGACGAGTTCAGAACTGGCAAAAAAAAAAAAAAGAAAGACAAAGAAAATTCCTTTTACTGACCTACTTTAACTGCCCAGTTTTTCTGTCCCACCTTATTTATGATATTTCCTGTGTATTTTCCAAGTTCATTATTCTTCCGAAAGCATAGAAGACTTTAATTTGGGGTGACAGAGGTGCTTGAAACAAGCCTATGTGTATTGTCATTGTTTGTTAGCATTAACGAATGCCAACTTTTAGCTGGTAATGTGACTTAGTAGTAGAATGCTTGCCTAGCATGCATGAAGCCAGGGTTTGATTCCATACATATGCAGAAAAGGCCAGAAGTGGTGTTGTGTCTCGAGTGGTAGAGTGCTAGCCTTGAGCAAAGAAAGGCTCAGGGACAGTGTCCAGACCCTGAGTTCAAGCCCCAGGACTGGCAAAACAAAAGAATGCTGACTTTTTTAAAAGATATTTGACATAGAAAATATCTTTCATTTTCTGTGTAGCCATCTGAATTTCAGTAATGGATGAATCATAGCTAAAGTATACATTCAGGTGCCTACATCTGCCCTGTGAGAAGAGGGTATATGTGTAATGGCATGTTGGGGTTCTCAAGTAAAGAACTCTAAATGTGTTTGTCTTCCCTATGACCAGTAGGCATTATTTTGATAGAGGAGATTAAGTGTTAAATACTTTTAAATGCCTTATACTTAATCGATTATTGAAACATTATAGAATATTATAACCAATGATCTTTATAGAAAATATGTGGATATTAGCTGCCTCACATGTGTTTTTACATATAATAAATTATGTCTTCTGACAACATGTGTTGGAATTATAAGCTCATCCTTTTATGAAACACTTAAGATTTTTTTTAATTTGCCTGTTGGATTTGGTGTTTGTTATAATGTAATTCCAGAATATCCTCCTGTCTAATTCAGATTTCTCTACTGTGGCACAGTCTCTATTTTGGACTTGTTTTTTTGTTGTTGTTTTTTTGTTTTTTGGGGTTTTTTTTTGCTAGTCCTGGGCTTGAGCTCAGGGCTTGAGCACTGTCCTTGGACTTTCTCAAGGCTAGCACTCTACCACTTGAGCCTCAGCACCACTTCTGGCTTTTTGCTATGTATGTGGGGTACCGAGGAATCGAACATGGGTCTTCGTGCATGCTAGGCAAGCACTCTACCACTAGGCCAAACTCCTGGCCCCCTATTTTGGACTTTTTAATTATTGTAGGGAGAATTATCTTTAGTATCTGCCAGTAGTACTTACCTGCCAGTTATAACAACCTAGAATATCTCCAGGAAGGACCTGGCAGGCAAAATCACTTCCAGTCTAGGGACCATTCAGTGGTTGAGCTGAGTAACCTAACAATAGATGTGATACTCTTAGAGAATCACTTAACCATACTAGGCTGCAGTTACTTAAAGAGAAAAGCCAAAGCTCTCAAGTATGTTTAGATATGTGCAGTAGAAGTGAGCAGGGGAGAGAGAAAAATTGAGAAACCACTGGTTATTGTGTCCGGATAACTTGTTAGTGATAAAGGATGGTGAGTCTTCTGATGGTGTAGGAGAAGCATAAAACAGTATGTAATAAGTAATACTATTTACTAAATTGTTGCCTTTTTTTCTGAGATGACTTAAAGACTTTACCAGTAGTATCTTACAGTGTTCTGAGAACTACTTTCCATGGCAGTTATTTTTTTATTACAAATGAGTAAGCTGAAGCCTAGAAGTACATCTTATTTTTCCCAAATACATAACATTAATCACTAGAAGGACTAGAATTTGAACCCAGACTCAATGCTTATAATTATTAACCTTTCTACAAAATTAACTTTTTGTCAGCGCTTAGAAAGCTTAACTGAAGCTGGGGGCGGTGGCTCATGCCTGTAATCCTAGTTTCTCAGGAGGCTGAGATCTGAGGATTATGGTTCAAAGCCACCTCAGGCACTAAAAAGTCCATGAGACTCTGATCTCCAGTAACCACCAGAATGGGATCTAATCAAATGGTAGAGCTCTAGCCTTGAGAAAGCCCAAGGAAAGTGCTCATGCCTTGAGTTCAAGCCCTGGGACTGGCCCCCCCCCCCAAAAAAAAGGTATGTGTAATGAATTAAAAATTGAGAAATATTTAGTAGGTAATAACTATTTTTGAGGATTTAGAGAATTGTAATAGTTTTTTGTTGTTTTGTTTTTACATCCTAAAGGTTGGTATCTGAGTGGTTACAGTTTATATAGTAAGCTGGCTAGGGCTTACTGTGCCATTTGCTGGGCTTTTCTTTCCAACACCAGTTCCACAAAGGGCCACAAGGTGGAGGTAGTGCTGCATAGAAGTAGCTGAGATTTTATTTTATTTTATTTTGCAAATAACTGAGAAATGTCACTCTTCAAAATAGGAAAGTTTTTATTTTGATGTGCGTGTGATATTAAAGGTGAAAAAACTTACAGAAATATCCATATATCTAGTCTTTGTCCTTTGTTTAAGGAAGAAGGGCTACTCAAATTTGTCTTGAAAACAAGAATTTATAATGAAGAATTTTCCAGTGAAGCCATATGAAACTAGGTTTGTTTTTTGTTTTTTGGGGGCTTGAGTTCAGGGCATGAGCACTGTCCTTGGGCTTTTTCAAGGCCAGAGCTCTACCACTTGAGCCTCAGCACCACTTCCAGCTTTTTTCTATGTATGTGGTAACGAGGAATCAATCCGCAGCCTTCATGCATGCTAGGCAAGCACTCTACCAGTAGCCAAACTCCTGGCCCCTGAAACTAGGTTTTTGTTGTAGTTTTGTTGGGTTCTGCACATCCAGGAGCTTGAGTTTTGGGCCTGAATACTCTCACAGATTGTTTGCTCAAGTCCACAGTTGCCACTTCTGGCTTTTTGAGTAGTTTATTGGAGATAAGAGTTTCATGGAGTTTCCTACCGGGCTGGCTCTGAACCTTGATCCTCAGGTGTCAGCTTCTAGAGTAGTTTCAGCTTCTTGAGCCACTAATGCCCAGTTGAAACTACAGGGGTTTTTTGTTGTTGCTGTTATTTGTTTTTGTGTCAGTCCTGGCCTTGAGCTCAGGGCCTGAGCACTGTCCCTGGGATTTCTTAAGGCTAGAGCTCTACCACTTGATCCACAGCACCACTTCTGGCTTTTTCTATGTGTGGGGTACCAAAGAATCGAACCCAAGTCTTGGTGCATGCTAGGCAAGCACTCTGTCACTAGACCAAAAAGTTATATATTCTTGTTGTTAATGGGGCAGGGGTGGTGTTGTATGAAGGCCTTGCATTTGCTATGCAGGTGTTCTACCATTTGAACCTCTTGACCAACACTTTGGTTATTTTTGAAGTAGATTCTTGCTTTATATCCAGACAACCCTTTATATTTGCATCATATATGAAGTGACAAGTCTCTGTGCCACATACTTTCTCATATAACCACTGATTGCCATAAATTATTCCCCAAGTTCTTTGTGTGTTGTTGTCGTTGTTATTGCTAGTCTTTTGTGGAGCTGGAACTCAGGGCCTGGTTGCTATCCTGGAGCTCTTTTGCACAAGATTAGCAGTCCACTGCTTTGAGCTGCAACTCCATTTCCAGTTTTTTGGTGAGATAAGAGATTAGGTTTAGAAATAACAGTCTCCAGGACTTTTTCTGCCTGGGCTGGCTTTGAGCCACGATCCTCAGACCTCAACCTCCTGAGTAGCTAGATTATAAGCATGAATCTGAATTCAGAATTTTTGTTACCAGTTTTATAAATTTCTCAGGCTTTTTCTTAGTACCTTGTCTCCTTTGTTAATTTTGCTATCTTGTCATTTTGAGATGATTTGAAACATTCCCTTTTATCTCTTTTTTCCTTAAAATCTTTTTTGTTGTGCTGCTGCTGGTGGTGGTAGTGGTAGTTGTGGTGGTCCTGAGGCTTGAACTCGGCCTGGGCACTGTCCCTGAGCTCTTTAGCTCAAGGCTATGGCCCTACCCTTGCGCCAAGCCCCACTTCCCATTTTCTAGAGGTTAATTGGAGATAAGAGTCTCAGGTCCTTTTATGCCAGGACTGTCTTTGAACCTTCATGCTCAGATGTCAGCCTCCTGAGTAGCTAGGTTTACAGGCATGAGCCACCATGCCTAGCTCCTTAAAATCTTTAAAAAAAAAATAATTTTGGAGGCAGGGAGTTTGGTCTAGTGGTAGAGTGTTTGCCTAGCATGCACGAAGACCCAGGTGCGATTCCTTGATACCACATACATAGAAAAAGCCAGAAGTGGTGTTGAGGCTCAAGTAGTAGAGTTCTTGCCTTGAGAAAGTCCAAGGATAGTGCTCAGGCCCTGAGCTCAAGCCTAGGACTGGCAAAAAATAATAATTGTTTTTTGTTTTTTGGGGTTTTTTTGCCAGTCCTGGGCTTGAGCTCAGGGCCTGAGCACTGTTCTTGGGCTTTTCTCAAGGCTAGCACTCTGCCACTTGAGCCACAACACCACTTCCAGCCTTTTTCTATGTATGTGGTTCTGAGGAATCGAACCTGGGTCTTCGTGCAAGCTAGGCAGGCACTCTACCACTAGGCCAAACTCCCGGCCCCTAATAATTGTTTTTGATAACCATTTTTGTTCTGCTTTTTATTTCTTCACCTTTACAAGTTAATTTGCCTAAACTGTCTTAATTTTAGTGTATATGTCTAATTTCTGCAATCTGGCCTTTTTCTTTTTTTTATTGTAGTGAATAGAAGGGTTACATTATATTCGCCCTTTTCTTTTTCAAGTGAAATAGAATCATGTAGTCTCTTACAGGTTGTTCTGTTATTGTGTGTTCAATTTCTTGCACTTTGCTTATTTACAGTGAGTCCCATTTTTTTGTGGCTCACCCCATTACAACTCTTTTTTTTTCCCCCAGTCCTGGGTTAGAACTCAGAGCCTGGACACTGTGAGTTTTTTTTTCCGCTCAAAGAAAACACTCTACTACTTGAGCCATAATGCCACTTCTCGCTCTTTCTGTTTATGTGGTAGTGAGGAATCGAACCCAGGGCTTCATGCATGCTAGGATTATGGTCGTGAGCAGTGTGCCTGGCTTCACTAGAAGTTTTTGACATGTGTGAATCATGTGAGCTTTTAATATTGGCTTGAAAGTTGTTAGACCATTCCAGAATCTGTCATCCCAGCATCTAGCCTTTCATATTGTGTGTAATTTCTGGATTGGTATCCTGGATACTTTTAATGTGATTTTTATGAGATTGTGGGTTTTGTTTGAATTGGCCAGTTTGATAGCACTTCAAGATTTGACATCACCAGTACACATAGTCCTGTTTGGTCTTCATAATCCATAAGTCTCTATGTTATGCATTTTGTATTTAGTGGAATTCCACTTTCAGTAAAGATTTTATATCTATGTTTTTCTCCAACACAAAGCAAGTGCCTCATGTCTAAGCTGGTAAGGACGCCAACAAACATACAAACCAGAAGCCCATATAGGTCAGAAACCAACTGGAATTTTCCTTGAACATATACTATGTCTATTTACATAATGTTTTATGTAAATGTTTATGTTTTAGGCTAGAAATTGGTAGTATTTTAGCTAAAAAAATATTCTTAGTCTAATGAAATTAATACTGGTTTCAGAACTATACTACTTAGTTTTAAGAACAAAAAGTTAAAGCACTGTTAAAGAAAACAGTTGAGAATTAAGGAATTGAGGTGTGTGCTGTTATTTTCCTTGTGTTTGATTTGTTGTCTTTCAGAGTAGAATTGTGTAAGAATCTGGGGTGAATGGAAGTGGAGCTGCTTCTTTCAAGTAAGGTAGTTTGTCATGAGAGAATGTTTCCTCCCTCCAGGAATCAGCAGCGACAGTGACATTGAATGTGACACTGAGAATGAGGAGCAGGAGGAACACCCCAACATGGCTGGGTTTAATGACCCTTTCATGGCGCAGCCCCCAGATGAAGGTGCAGTACATGGTGGCCTTTTCCATTACTTTTTTCTCTTCTTCTGCTGCTTCTGCTTGCCTGCTCTGCCACTTTCCCTTCTTTTTTTTTTTTTTTTTTGTTGTTGTTGTTGTTGTTCTATCATTTGTGACACATCAGTCTTTGATAAACCATATAGTAAGTAAGTATTGAGAAAAATGAGAAGGTACTACTTGGCTTGAATGGTGAGATACCTCATGAATCCTGCTTCCTGGGTAAAGTGCCTCCAGCCTGCTTTTTTTTTTTTTTTTGGCCAGTTTGGGGAGCTGAACTCAAGGCCTAAGCACTGTCCTTGGGCTTTCCTCACGGCTAGAGCTCTACCACTTGAGCCACAGCACCACTTCCAGCTTTTCTATATATGTGGTACTAAGGAATCGAACCCTGGTCTTCATGCATACTAGGCAAGCACTCTACCACTAGGCCAAACTCCCAGGCCCCAGCCTGCTTTCTTTATACACCATGGCCTGACAACTGCTTCAAGTTTTAGTGAGCTAGTAAAAACAAAGGATCAGATAACTTAGAGTGGAAACCATTTCTGGCCTCAGCAATGCTTATGCCCTTCTTATTGAAAACAGCTCCTATCTCTGGGGAAGTTTCAGACTTTTGACTTTTCTCTTTTAATCTTCTTTTTTTTTTTGTAATAGTAGGGCATGAACTCAACCTGAGTATCATGTCCTGAGCCTCTTTGTGCTCAATGCTAGTACTCTTACTACTTGAGCCAGCCTACCCCTTCCAGCTTTTTCTGCATAGTTTATTGGAGATTAGAGTTTTGTAGACTTTTCTGCAAGTTCGCTTCAAACTGTGAGCCACTGGTGTCTGTGACTTTTTTTTAAGTAGTTTTCGCTGACTTATCAGAAATATATACATATTATGACATATTATGAAGTCTTTTTTTTTTCTTTTTGTCTGTCAAAGGGCTTGAACTCTGGGCCTAGGCGCTGCCCCTGAGCTCAAGGCTATTGCTCTACCCCTTAAGCCAGAGGGCCACTTCCTATGAAGTCATTTTTATAAATCTTTTTATTGCAAGCTAGTAGTCTTTTGTGTGGTTATGCCAAAACTATTCCATTGAGGTGTGAATCCTTTATATTTTTATTTTTTGTGTGCCAGTCCTGGAGATTGACCCCTGGACTGAGTGCAATCCTGAGATTTTTTGGGGGGGGGCTTTTTTGTTGAAGATAAGCACTCTACTGCTTTTTGGTGATTAATTGGAAATAGTCTCCTGGACTTTCCTTTCCAGACTGCCTCAAACCCTGATAGTCATATCTCAGCCTCTTGAGATGTGAATTTTCTAAAGTACTTTTCATGAAACAATGAAAAGATGTAGTATGACATTCAAGAAATACTTGAAATAACCTAAGGGTCCTTAATAATATATATCAGAACATTTCTGCAGTTTCCTAGAATGACAGCATTGGCAAGCTTATGCTAGTTGTTAACTTTGTCTTTTATATATTTCTAGTACTCTGGTTTGTTTTTCCATTCAAAGGCAAGCATTTGGTGATTTGTAAGTATGAAGGCACCATTAGTAATTCTCTCTGCTTCTACAAGGGCCAGTTACGCTTCATGTTGGTGGGCATTATGGTGATATGTGCCCAGCTAGTGATGTTGGCCTTGAGACTTGTGCTACATTTGCAGAGTCTAAGTCTTGAGACTTTGGTCATAATTGTTCCTTCTTTACTTCTCTTGCCCACTCCTGTGTTCCCCAGAGGACAGGGTAGGCAGTGCCTCCCATCCTCCCACTGCAGGGTCTGCTATACATTGTGTGTTTTTCCCTATCCTCTTTCTCTGTGTTCGCATCTGGCTCAGATCACACATTTCTGAAGATAGATTTGTTCAAAGACATGAGAAAGAAAATGCACCTTGTTATCAGCTTTTAATTTCTTTAAATTTTTTATCTTTAATTTTTTTCCTTAGACACGCATTCCAGTTTTCCCGACGGAGAACAAATAGACCCTGAAACGCTCCACTTCAGCACCGATGAAAACAGTGGAAGGTAATTGCAGATCAAGAGAACCAAGGTGCAAGCTGCTTTGACCTGCACTTGGTGTAGTTGGTGCTCGGTGTCATCATCAGATAGATACCAGATATAATCTCAATTTTTCATCATCTTCACCTAAATAGTAATTCAGAAACTTAGAAACAAGCTCAGTTAGAGATGACAGCAGAGCATGGGGGAAAAATAATCAGATGAGAAAAGTTTTAATATTATCAGATAGCACTGTAATCCTTGATAAGTTTAACAAATTAGTGCGGTAACTAAAGGCAGTCTGTGTCCTGTAACAGAAAGCCAGTTAAGTGCCAGCAAAGATAGAAGCATGCATGTTCCCTGTTACTTTTATTGCTGCTCTTCCTTCCCTCTTTGGCTAGATACTTAGTTGTAAGTGACCTCCTGTCTGTTTTGGTTGTTAATCAGAGTTGATAGCTAGTGAACAGAAAGATTACTTAAGAATAGATTCTGTCCGTTAGACGTTAGATATGAATAACTGAGGCACTCCTTGGACAGACTAAAACTTCTGTTTTCACTCGTTCAAGTGCAGGCACTGTTTAATAGCATATGATCTTTCTGTATGAGACTGCAAATGTAATATAAATTACATTTTGGCTAATTTAATTAATTAATGGGAGTTTTTAATTCCTGGTCATGTGGGCACATTAAGACATTTTAAAGGAGTTTCTTTTTTTCTGCCTCTTATAATGCAACAGATATATCAGCATTCTTGATTTCACCGTCAGTACATTTAAAGATTCAAGCATATTGCAATATGCAAGCATAACTGTATACAAGGGTTTCATGGATATGCAAATGTACTGGATAAAAGGATTTCTTTTATACTCATAATGAATCCCAAACTTAAAACAATTGCCAAACTTTACTGTTGTGCTCCTGCATTTGTGTTTGAGCTGCTCTGTGTTTGTGAAAAATTACACTAAACATTGGCCAAAAGACTATTGAAAAAGCATGAATAAACTGTGTACATGAGAGAGATATCTCACTGGCTTATATTTTGCTTAATAATGTTCACTTTTCCATGTCTAATATCATCCTGAATGCTGTGACTTATAGTTTACTTTTTTCAAATTAGTTTGCACTTTTTGTTAATAAAATTAACTTGAGAAAATGTGCCTCTGCGCTTTATTAGAAGTGGGAACAGAAACTGATTTTTGTTTTCTCTTGTGGTTGGTCTGCAGTGTTCACAAGATCATTTTGTGAAGCAGAATAATGGCAGTTAATGGCAGTTTCTGTTCTTGCTGTTCTATAGTTATAACCAGAAAGGGCCTAAGATATTTCTTTTTTTTTTTTTTTTTTTGGTCGGTCCTGAGACTTGAACTCTGGGCCTGGGCACTGTCCCTGAGCTCTTTAGCTCAAGGCTACCACCCTACCCCTTGAGCCATAGCCCTACTTCTGGTTTCCTGGTGGTTAATTGGAGATAAGAATCTCATGGACTTTAGTGCCCTGATTGGCTTTGAACCATGATCGCAGCTTCCTGAGTAGCTAGGATTACAGGCATGGGCCACCACACCTGGCTTCAGATTTTTCTTGTGGCTTTTTTTTTTTTGGATGCTGAGTATTGTATATGTTAGGCAGGTGCTCTATCACTGAGCCATTGTCCCAGCATGTACTCAGCATCTCAGTGATGCCAGGGACACTAGTGCTTTCTTCTCCTTGATGCTGTCTGCCTGCATGGGTATACCAGACTTTAAAAAGCAGTGAACGAAGGCTGGACTATAGGATAAAAATCTCTTGGCCTCCTGTTTGGCCCTAGTTCTTGATGCGTTCATGGGCCGTTTTTTTTCCCGTTTCTCCTTGCTGAAAGGCAAGTTTCCATTAGTCATTTTGTTATTACCTCACCTCGGCATGTTTTTTTGTTGTTTGTTTTTATTTAATCCTCTTTCTGAGGAAGCCTCCTGTGTAATGATTTTTCTCTTAGGTCTAAAAATGTAGTAATAATTGTATTGTGCAGAAGCATATTGTTTCCTTATAGAATGGATGATGGCATATTGTCTATTTGACAGGAGAATCCCAAGTTTGGAAAGGGGGCTTGAGTGATAAGGTTTGAAATAGTACCTTTAACAGTTCATCACAGATGAATCAAATGTTCTAATATTTAGTCATTTAAAACTTTAAAAATTGTCCCATTCTCTTTCATTTTTTTTCCTTCTTTTTTTTTTTTTTGCCAGTCCTGGGCTTGAGCTCAGGGCCTGAGCACCGTCCTTGGACTTTCTCACTCTACCACTTGTGCCTCAGCACCACTTCTGGCTTTTTTGTTTCTATGTATGTGGTGCCAAGGAATCGAACCCGGGTCTTCGCGCATGCTAGGCAAGCACTCTACCACTAGGCCAAACTCCCGGCCCTTTCCTTCTCTTCTTTTAAGTGGGGAGCACAGTACCATTGTTTGAACTAAGGGCCTCATGTTCTCACTTGATTTCTTGCTCATGGCTGCCACTCTACCATTTGAGCTATGCCTTCAGTCTGGCCTTTTGCTGGTTACATGGAGGCAAAATTTATTGAACATTACTACCTAGGCTGATTTTGAACCTCAGTCATCCAGGTTTCAACTTCCTAAGTAGCCAGTGTTATAAGCACCAACTAAATTGTTTTCTAGGTAAGTGTAGGTATATAAGACTTGGAAATTTTGTGAGTCTCTGTACATTCTATTTTCTCTTTATTAATATTTTACATATAAAAGTTAGTCTTCATTATAGTATTGTTAATGACTGTAGCATTCAGTTGGATTTTACTGGTTAAATCTCCACATTCCAGTTCATGACTGTTTCCCTTAGTATCCTCTAGGCTATGAGAGATCCTAAGTGTTTCTCTCTTTCATAACCTTAATGTTCCCTTCCTCCCCCACCCCCACCCACCCCAACCCCTCAGCAAATCCAATCCTCCACAGAGCTAGGCATACAGGCATGTGCCCTCTAATTTTTTTTTTCTTTTTTCAATTAAATTGAAGTTGTGCTTTATCTAGAAGGCTATTGCAGAGGTACTGTGCCTCTACATACCCCGTGTGCATCTTGACATGGGGTATGTAAATGATGTTGAAACCTACTTTTGGTGAAATATTAATCTGATTACTTGATTAATGAGTCAAGTAGTCTACCAGAGTTCCTGAATGTAAATTTATCTATTTTCCCTTTATTACTACTAAATATTTGGGATAGGTTCTTTGAGAGTGCAGGTGTGCTATTTCTTCTGAGGTCTTCCTAATTTTAGCACTTGTTATTGAATCGTGCCATTGTTTTCTTTTTATAAGAGGGATTTCCACATGCATAAAAGTGTGTCCTCTGGGGCGTGGTGGCTAGTAATCCTAGCTACTCAGGAGGCTGAGATCTGAGGATCAAGGTTCAAAGCCAGCCCAGGCGTAGAAGGGCCTGAGACTTATCGCCAATTAATCTCTACAAAAAGGGAAGTGGGGCTTGGCTCAAGGATAGGGCACTAGCTTTGAGCTGAAGAGCTCAGGGACAGTGCCCAGGTCAAGTTCAAGCTCCATGACGCACGAAAAAAAAGTGTGTCCTGATCACTCTCACCCCTCTGCCTGTATCACATTCTCTCCCCCTTTTAAAACAAGTTTATCAAGTTGCCATACAAAGAAATTCATCCTCTGTGTCTCCCCTTTTTTCCTCCTGGTAATGTGCCCACCTTCCTCCAGGCGTATTCCATAATCATTCTTTTTTGTTTCTTCCTTTTCTTTTTGATGTGTATTATGGTACTAAAGAGTTTTACTGTATTATTGCGGGTATGCATATGTTGTGTTTTGCTCAGAAGCCCACAGCCATTATTACTATATTTGGATGGAAGTTTTCTATTTTCTTTCCTCCCTTGTCCCTGTCATGCTCTTATTAGGGAATGGTATTTAAAAATAAAAATTGGAGTGTTAGTATGCTTGTTACTAGAATGTGGTGCTTCCAGACCCTCTCAGTAATTAGAACAGGAAATACTTATTTGTTATTCAGGTGTTTCAGCATGTATGTAAAACTTTTAAAAGAAACCGTGAGTTGTTTGTGTTGATAATAATACCAGTCCAGATCCACAGGGCTCATTGTGTCACTGCTCCTGTTTATATCAGGGCTCTCCTTAGCTACGGTGTGTTTACTTGCCCCTTCCACCCTAATTCACAAACCAAGAAGCTTCAGAACCATTGATCTGCACTGTACTTAAAAAAACAAAACAAAAAACAGAAAAATGTTTATTAGTTAGCATGTACTGCTCCATGGTTTGCCTTTTTTTTTTTTTAAATGAGGTTTCTGTTTATTTCCCAGAATGGTTCAAATACCTAGGCTCAAGCAATTCTGATTCAGTCTTTCAAATAGCTCACACATAGAAGCTTATCACTGTGACCAGCAGGGGTGTTTTTGTTGTTGTTGTTGCTTTTCTCTTTTTGAAGTGGGAGCTTGTTTCTTCTTTTTTTTTTTTTTTTTGCCAGTCCTGGGCTTGAGCTCAGGGCCTGAGCACTATCCTTGGACTTTCTCAAGGCTAGAGCTCTACCACTTGAGCCTCAGCACCACTTCTGGCTTTTTTCTATGTATGTAGTACCAAGGAATCGAACCCGGGTCTTTGTGTATGCTGGGCAAGCACTCAACCACTAGGCCAAACTCCCAGCCCGGGAGCTTGTTTCTTGAGGGAGGGCAGTCGTAGGGTTTGATCTCAGAGTCTTATGCTTTCTAAGATCCTTTGAGCCATACCTCCAACCCAGCTCTTGGCTGGTTCTTTTTGGAGATGGAATCTCACAGAATTTCAGGAGGCTAGTGTCAAACAGCAGTCCTCTAAACCTGTCTTAAGAGTAGCTATGACTACAGATATGAGCCACCAGCTCCTGACTTGTGTACAGCTCTTGGCACCTGTCATTTCAGTGTCATGTCAAAATGCCTTTTTCAAACGTTATTTTAGGTCTTTAGATTCAAAAGTACATTACTTCCTTTCTTATCCTCAGTTGTGATTTTGTGATTCATTTGTAGTACAGTTGGATTTATCATTATGGTGTACATTCTGTCCTCCCACATATATCCTGATTGATTTTTTAAATTTACATACATTAAAATTTGGTCTTTTGTCATACAGTTTTGTGGATTTTGACAAATGTCATGTATCTACCAACACAGTACTACACAGCATTTCAGTCACCCTAAAAAGTCCCTTGGAATGACATAAACACTGTCCTAAAGTCCTGGCTACCATTGTTATTTTTTTCCACTACATACCTTAGACTGGCCTTAAGCTCCCATTCCTCCTGCTTCTGCCATGCTGGGATTTCATGTTCACCACTGTACACGTTCACAGCTGTTAGCAGATTTTTCATTCTCTAAGGTATTAGGTGCCTGTGTATTGGATTGTGAAGGATGCTATATAAAATTTGTTGGTCTCTCTTCCCGGGAAGTACTCTCTAAATCTTAGAAATTTCTGAATTGACAGGAATTACTTAGGCCGAGCCCTGCTAGTTTATGCTAATGAGGTTGGCCAGGATAGGGATTGCCATACCAGAAAGGCCTAGAGAATGAAGGCCAAGGCCATATGATGCCACCATTGATGAAATTGAGTTTTTTTGTTGTTTTGGTTTGTTTTTTTGTGGGTCTTTGGGCTTGAACTCGTCCTTCCTAGATGCTGTCCTTCCTGGATGCTGTTGTTGAGCACTTCAGCTCTAGGCCTGCTGCCCTACCCTTGAGCCAAGCCCTACTTCCTTTCTAAAGGATAATTGGAGATAAGAGCCTCAGGTCCTTTTGTGCCCTTGCTGGCTTTGAACCTTGATCCTCAGATGTCAGCCTCCCGAGTAGCTAGGATTACAGGTGTGAGCCACCTGCTGGCTCATTTGATGAAATTGTGATGGTAAACTGGACACTGAGCCAGAGGAGTCTTCCTGATTGGGAGCATGCGCAGAGAGGGCAGCTCCACTGAGGATAAGGAACCTTCACGTTTCCTAGTTGTTGTTTTTTTTTTTTTTTTTCCAGTCCTGGGTCTTGACTTAGCCTGGGCGCTGTCCTTGGACACTTTCTTGCTCAAGGCTAGTGTTCTGCCACTTGAGCCACAGTGCCACTTCTGGCTTTTTCTGTATATGTGATACTGAGGAATCAAACCCTAGACTTGATGCATGCTAGGCATTAGGCTAATCCCAGCCCAAGATTGTTTTGGTTTGGGTTTTGGTTGGTCCTGAGACTTAATCTCTGGGCTTGGGGGCCCTGTCCCTGAACTCTTCAGCTCAAGACCACCCTACCCATGAGCAAGAATGCCACTTCTGGATTTCTGGTGGTTAATTGGAGATGAGTCTCACTGACTTTAGTGCCCAGGCTGGCTTTGAACTGTGATCCTCAGATCTCAGCCTCCTCAGTAGCTAGGAGTAGCTAGAATTATAGATGTGAGCCACAGCATCCAGCAAGGTTTTTACATTACATATATGTGTGTGTGTATAATGTCTTTTTTGTGTCAGTACTCAGGCTTGAACTCGGACTCACATTCTGGATTTTCTTTTTTACTTAAGTCTGGTACTCTGTTGCTTGAGCCATACCTCCACTTGTGGCTTTTTGTTAGCTAATTGGAGATAAAAGTTTAATAGACTTTCTTCCTGGACTGGCTTCAAACCCTACCCTCAGACCTCAGCCTCCTGAGTGACTAGGATTATAGGCATGGGCCAGTGGGGCCCAGCTCTTGATGAGTTTGTGAACCATTTCACAGGTTACTGAACCTGCTGGCATTCATAGGGCTTTTTCCAGCCATTCACCTCTCATTACTCCCCGTGTCTGCTCAGGCTAGACACCCCAGATAAACCAGGACTGGTGTCTCCTCTCCCCCAGAGGAGCACTTTGTGCTGAAGTTGGCTCTCTTTCGTTGTTAAGGGGGAGGCAGTGTTCCAGGTCTTCATCTCAATAGAAACTGAAGTTACTGTTACGTTTCAACATGTAAAGTGTAGACTTTGCTGAACCAAAGCCTAATTTCTTGGAGTTTTTGGTTGCTTTGAGATTGGTCTCACTAAGTAGACCAGGCTGGTCTCAAACTTAGGGTTCTCTTGCCTTCACCTACAAATGCCAGGATTACAGGCACATGTTCTCATAACCCATCTCGACAATGACAATTCCAAATCATACTACAGAAGGTGGAAATGTGTTCAAGCTGTCCCTTTTAACTTACAAGGCTGCAATGAGGTTTGGGAGTGGAGTCAGATTTATTAAATAGCACACAGCCAGTTCCCGAGCTCAGAGTGACAACCTAGCTCAAAGAAAGTTTCACAAACTAAACTTTAATTTTTCTCTATTCTAATCCTCACATGATGTGTTCAGATTTCCCCATTTCATCTCTAGTTCACACATCAGTAAACAGTTGATTTTAGCCTGGAGATCTAGAAGTTTGTAAATTGCCTAGGGAAGTCTAAGAGCAAACGGAACCATGGAACCACTCGATGGCTTCTCTGGGTATTTTGTGGGTTGTTTTGTTTTGTGGGTCATGGGGCTTGAACTCTGGGCCTGGGTGCTGTCCCTGAGCTCTTCAGCTCAAGGCTACCACCCTACCCCTTGAGCCTCAGACCCACTTCCCATTTTCTAGTGATTAGAGATAAGAGTCTCATGGTCTTTAGGTCTTTAGTCCCCAGGTGGGCTTTGAACCATGATCCTCAGATCTCAGTCTCTTGAGTAGCTAGGATTACGCTAGGCTACTCTATTTCTAAAAGCCCTCTTTGACTGATACATTTATGGGGAACACCCATGACTGCTCTACAGAGAGCTGCCCAGTCACAATCCTGGCTCGAGGCCTGCAAGGCAGTTAGTATGAACAGTAAAGATTGCTCCCTGTGGGTTGGCCTCTCCATTTGGTTCCACTTGACCTGGTAAGTCCATAACATTGCTTCTGGGTTTAACGGCCCTCCCCTTTTATTCTGTCCTACTGCCCCATGTATAACGGCTAGTATTTTTTGTCTTTGGTTAAACTTAGTACTTAATTTGGAAAAGGATGTCTCTGGATATAGCATTTGCTTCCCCTTTTTTTTTTTTAAGCAGAATGAGAAAAATCAGATAGAACCTGCCTGTACATGGGGGCCTGGTTTCACACCATGAGGGCAGGGCACATCTTATAAGGAGCTTCCACAATTGGGTTACAGTGCAGCGTAAGAGGAATGTTAAAATCAACTGTCTGGTATTTGTTAATACATAGTAGTGAGTGACCTCAGAAAAGAACTTGGTTTGAAAAGTAATAGTTTTTCCTAAAGTTTACTCCTAAACCAAGCAAAATTAGGGTTCCTAAAACACAGTAGAAGTAGCCAGGCGCAGTGGCTGACGCCTGTAATCCTAGCTACAGAGGAGGCTGAGATTGTAGGATCACAGTTCAAAGCCAACCCAAGCAGAAAAAATGTGAAATTCTTACATTAACCAGCAAAAAGCCATAAGTAGAGCCATTGTTCAAGTGATAGAGTACTGGCCTTGAGTAAAAAAGCAAAGGGACAGGCTCTGAGCTCCAGCCCCAGTACACACACCAACTGCTGTAACAATTATAATTCAAAAGTTAATGATGGAGATAATGCAATGTAAACTAGGTTTGTCTTCCAGGTTTGTTTAATTCCATTCCTTTAGAGTCAAGGGTGGGAACAGCAGGCCTTTGGGCTCATCATTTGACTCTTCATGTGATGGATCAGACACGTGTTTCACGTGTGCTGCCACAACTATATCTTGGTATTTCTGTATGGGCCTTGAATGAAGTTATAACTACTTTGGCCCTTGACAGAAGAAAAGCTCCCACTCCTTCAAGATGCAGGTGTCTTCCTTAATTGGCCTTTCTTCTCACATTCTCCTTTGTCTCCTCCAGAAACATTTTCAATGACAACTCACTTTTATTTCTTTCCTTCTGAGACTAAAAGAGGAAAAGTGTGAAAGGGAGAAACTTTTGAGTGGTTGGGTAGAGTTCTAAGAACGCAGTCTTTAGAAGTTATGTATCGTCACCACTCAGCTCTTGGCAGGTCTTGATTCTCTCCTACTTGAGGATTCTAATCCCTCTATCTTCTCCCTTTCCCCCCAATTAAACTGATGGGGAGAACAGGCACAAGGGGAAACCTTCCGCTTTATGGAGGGAGAAGAAAGTTATACTAGAGCTTAGCAAGGGGTTTTGTTTTGTTTAGTGTTTCAACTTAAACTACCATCTTGAGACTTTTCACTTCTAAGGGAATCTGCCTAAATATAAGCACTGAATAACCAACCAGATTTCCTTTAAGAAAAAGACCAAGTGACCTGTGGTTTTAAATTGCTGGGTTTTATTAAGATATTGGCAAAATTTCAACATACTCCTTACCTGCATAATCAGTTTTAATAAACAAAATATGAAGGATCACTTATGATTACAACTCAACTCAAAAGTGATCTATAGAGCAGGTTCATAAATTGGTAAATTTACTTGGTAAGAAATGATTTCACTTCATTCACTTCACTCCATAGAGAATTCTTTGCAGAAAATTTTCAGGAACAAGAGAAAACGTATCTCACCAAAGAGCACCTAGAGAGGTTTACAGTGATGTATTTGGATTATCTAATACATCAAAGGTAAAGTATTTCATTTTCAAAAACTGTTTTTATCAGTCTGAAATTTCCTGTCCAATTTCTTAATACAGTAATCTTTTAAATAAAATGCTGCAGGAGGAAGTAACAATTCTTTTCTCAATACAGTACCACTTGTCTGCAAGATGGTTGTGTTATAATACTGGCAGTATTGTTTCATTTTGAAAAATACATTTAATCTTTCTGCAGGTCAGTACAGGAGAGTAGTTATTTAAGCATCACATGGTTTTTCAAAAGTGAAAAGATGTTTTAGTAGTATGATCCAAAGAAAAAGTTTCCCAAGCTAAGGTGTGAACAAAACTGTAGTATTCCTTTTTATAGCCTTGCTTTAGGTTAAAATGCTCATTGAACAAACAAGTTTAAATTTAAAATCAAAATTTAGTTCATTTCCTCACAAAACCTCAGCAAGTCTTAGATGGGGAAGGAAGTTCTTGAACCACAGTATTATCTGTAAACACTGAATACTTCATGCATCAGTTTCTGCTGCCATTGAATGTCACACTTCTTACTGGCACAGTGTTCTAACAATGGAATGTATTTGTCATGAAAATGCAGTGTTGAAAGTATACCACTATAAATGTGGTCAGGATTAGATTCATTGTTGACAGTGACATTGTTGACCTTGTCCTTGCAAAAGATTACTTTCAAGGAGCCTCCTAAATTAAATGCAACAGGAACTTTAATCATGTTACTTCAAGGACAGTGGATGGCACTTTTAGGTAAAGAAAAGGTATGTATATACATGTTTCTCTCTGACCTCTAGTATAGACCTCAGTAGATAGAATTAGCAGCCCCAGTATTTGGTGCTGTATTGTTGCCTGAGCTCAGATATCCCTCAAAAGTACTCATCTAGAAGGTGAAAAACAAAACCTTCAGTGATCAACTCCTTTTTAAACTCACAGTGAATGTACAAGGAGTATAAACTTCAGTTGGTGACTTGAAGTCTGTGTCCCTATCCAATATTACACTTTCTTGTTTATATTTGTTTTACTATTTCCTATTCTAACAAAACTTGTTTAGCAGGCAAACAAACTGATGCAGATCATGTTAAGTTGAGAAAGGGATACTGTCACTCTTTAAAGATTGAGTATAGAACTTTCACCATCACTAAATTACACAATGAAAAGAGATACAAAACACTTAATTCAGACTATAGCTCAGCATTTACAGTTAATATATATATTATATACTTTTACATCTGTCTAATATTTTTACAATCACCAGATACACCATCATTAAATAGAAGTTACAGAAATGAGGAGATACCATTCATTAGAGGGTTACTTATTGCTTACGTTAGCAAGCAGCAGATAAGGGCATAGGATTTGAACTTGAGGAAACTACTTTTCTATCACCAGTGGCATTAAGGTATAACACTGCATTTCACAAAGCACTGCTTTTTTTTTTAATCTAGTTTATAGAACCAAGAGCAGCATGTATCAGACCATTAACCACTACTTTAATAAATATTATAGAATTTTTAAAGGACTTACCTTACAAATGGTTCCTAACTACCCTACAAATATGCATGTTGTGAACAAATGAATATTTGCTATTTTTTTACAGTATTAGTTTATTAACTTGACCACACTAGAGCTACTTTTCTCTATTTTCTAGAGAGCTAATGGTATGGAAATAACACTGCTATATAGTCAGACCTACAACCTCCAGACCTTCAGAAATGGATCTGTGTTTTTCCCAGTTTCATCCACTTATTTTTCCCCACTGTAAAAGCCTATTGTGTGAACTTTCACCTTTGTTCTGTTCAAAAATATTACCAACAACCACAGAAAATTAAAATTTACTAAATGTTTGGCTATAAATGTATACCAATATTTTGCTGCCTCTGTTTTGTTTCCGTAGATAATTCGTTTGAAACTTGCACCTGATGGGTTGTCAACAAGATCTAGGCTTCAGAAAACGATAAGAGGTTCATATGTGGGGCATGCCTCAGAATGATGAAAAGTTCTAATACTATGTAGTTGGAGCCATGTTTATTCACTTCTTTTCAACAATGTGTCACAAGACTTGAGGGGAAAAAGTGACTTCAAAAGAAAAATACCGAATCTACTTACATCCAAATTAAAAATAATAAAATCTGTAGATTAACAATTAGATCATTGCTAAGGTTTGTTTTTTTTAACTATTGGATATAACTGTACTGGCACCATAGTGTGCTACAGTCACCTGTCTTTAAAATTTGGAAATTTCGGTTGTCATGGGTCCAGGGAAGATAAATTGTATTAGCATTAGACAATGGGGGTTTCTCAGCAAGAGCATCTAGCGCCTCCACCTGCATGAGTGATCACTCCAGCCACGCCACTCCTGTCTGTTAGTTAACATGGCCTGTCCACGGGTGACTGAGGAGAGGGAGTGGGAGTGGTATAACTAGGAGATACTCATGATTCTGATAATCAGAGGCTGCTTTACTGAATCAGTGTGATAATTGACTTACTCTGCTCAGCTGAAGATATGCCTTTGATTTAAACTGCAGAAGTAGAATAGAGCTAGATGATTTTAATGTATCACCTGTAAATAGTGAGAAGTGAGAAACACAAAACTTATCTCCGCAGTTGCACATCGCAGGACACTGGCTGCTCTTCCTGTGTAACAGACCTTGCTCTTCATAGTCTGTTTTTCTTAGGTTGTATTATATGCCTTTGCTGCCTGAACTTAAAAAAAGTATAATATAGAAATGTTACTTAACTTTCTTTTTAAATGGCATTTAGACTCATATTTTGTACCCAACATCATCTCTATTAAACCACTTTTATTCCTGAGATGAAGGTAGGGTAAAAAATACATCATAGATTAAAACTAGCATACATTGGTCTCCTAAAATGACAGATAACAAAAATTCCACCAAAAGCACCATAACTGGCTATAAAACTCAAATAACTACAGCTCTAGGAAATATATTTTAATTTTTAAAATGTTCATAATTGAAATAAAAACCAAAACTAAGTCCTTTGTTATAGGAGGAAAAAAAACAAATTTCTTTGATAATAATAGTGCCTTACAAGTCTGAGAATGTGACACTTCTATACTTCCATCATTATCAGTTAAAATCCATATGGCTTTTAGTCTTTTACCTACCAAAACAAGGGGATGGGGGAGACCCTGGAGTTCTCAGATTTAATTCTGCATTAGGTTTCCCATAGATAGATTAGGCACATCAGAGCAGATTTCAACTCTATATATCCTGACTGAAGTAACTTCCACTAGTGATGTGAAAGGGTAGTGGACAAGAGGGTTCTATGTAGGTGTAGAGACACATCACAGGAACCAGTTGTATAAATTTGCTAGTGAAATCGCCAATACTTTTTTCAAGTCGAAAAACACTATTTGAGTTTCCTAGAGATCTATTTACATTTAAGAATTGAGCCATCCATGGATTCATAATGAAGCACATGTGCTTTAGAAAAATGTCTACCTTTGTTTCTACTTTGATAGTGGTATTTTTAATTGAGAACTAGCTAGCCTACTTGAAAGAAAAGATATTATATTTTATGGTTCCAGGAAAGATCTGGGTATGGAATATTATTACTCTTTCTGACCTTTATTATATTCTCACTACGCCCTTGCCAACTATTTTCCCACTGTGGCAGAGAACCTAATATCCTGTTTCTCTTCCCACTTCGAGTGAGGGAGGCCAGGCTAATGCCTATTTTATGAGAAGGCTCTTGAGCAGAGAGAAATGAGTACAACTTTGGATTCAACCTGAACCCACGCTGCCTCTTAGAGTGGTGGTGTAAATGATACTTAGAAACTCTTTTTCCCAGGGATTTGAACTGTTCTCTTTCCAACCCAGAACAGACAGGAGATGAGCTCTCCATTCTGTATATATGGTGCTCTGTTGAACCCAAAAACTCTCCTGCTGTACCACTCTGTTCAGGCAATGATGAATGAACTGATTTTTCCTCCATTATTAGCTTATTAGCAAGATCTGCTTTCTTTGGTACACCAGGGCCAAACATTTCAACTGGTGGCAAAAACTGGGCACTGTGAGGTTTGCTTGCTTCTATTTGTGTAAGATCTAGGTAGCCTGGGTCTTCCAGCACGTTGACTTGGGACCCTGGGCTCAGGCTGGTTCTATCAGTGAACGAATCCACACGCCCATCATAGCCTAGGTCGGCTGGTGCTGAGCACTGGTGCTGAGGCCAAGGGCGTTTGCACTCTCCATGATTCTCCTTATCATCCCCACCATCTTCTTGCCCTCCTTGGAAAGAGTTCTCTGTCCAATCTGATTCCTCACTAACATTCACAGCTTTGTTCATGTCCCTCAGGAATACCACAATGACAGTGATGTTATCACTTGACCCAGCATCACGAGCAGATGCCACTAATTTGTGGGCAACCATGCTGCTGTCTCCATTATTCTCTTTCAAGTGGTCAGACACAACTTTCACGGCCTCGTCGGGGTTTACAGTGTCATAGAAGCCATCACAGGCCAGAATGAGGTAGTCTTCAGTCCCATCCAAAACAGTAGAGGCAGAATCTGCATCCCCACAGATATATGGCTTATGTTCAGCATCTCCTGTAGGAATTAGAAGGTGTGACGTCAAAAGACACTGATTAGAATACTTAGGGCAGGTCTGATAATTTAAAATTATTTTGTAATCCTTTCCACTAACACACTTGAGTTTTCTATTTAAGAGAATACCTTACTCCCAGTTAAATGCCAGTCCTGGCGTTTAACTCTTTAATTTATAGGCTGTGAACCTTGTATGTCTATGATTTTAGGCTCTACTGACTATGGAAACAGGTAATGTCAATTCAGTATATCTGTTCTCTCTTTTTTTTTTTTTTGGCCAGTTCTGGGGCTTGAACTCAGGGCCTGAGAACTGTCCTTGGGCTTTCTTAAGGCTAGAGCTCTACCACTTGAGCCACAGCATCACTTCTGGCTTTTTTTCTATGTATATGGTACCAAGAAATTGAACCCAGGCCTTCGTGCATGCTAGGTAAGCACTCAACCAGTAAGCCAAACTCCCAGCCCAGTAGATCTATTCTTTTACTGGTGCTTTGATTTTGATTGGTTGATATTGCTACTGAGGCTTGAACCTGAGCTGGCTTCGAACCACCTTCAGATCTCAGCCTCCTGAATAGTTAGGGAATTATTTATTGATTTTTGAAGGATGGGGAATGCCAGCCCTTTAGCTTGCACTCAGGGCCTGGGTGTTTTCCCTGAGCTTTTTAATTTATTTTTTAACTTACCAGTCCTGGGCTTGAGCTCAGGGCCTGAGCACTGTCCTTGGACTTTCTCAAAGTCAGAGCTCTACCACTTGAGCCACAGCACCACTTCTGGCTTTTTTCTATGTATGTGGGACTGAAGAATTGAACCTGGGTCTTCGTGCATGCTAGGCAAGCACTCTACCATTAGGCCAAACTCCCGCGGCCCCCCCCCCCCCCCCCCGCGCTTTTTTCTTAACGCTAGTACTCTACCACTTGAGCTACAGCTGCACTTGGGGCTCTTTGAATAGTGTGGTGGAGCTAGCCTCACAGAATTGCAGTCCTCAGATCTCAGCCTCTGAGTAGCTAGGACTACACGTGTAAGCCACAGGTACTTTAGATTTAATTCCATCTTAAGAACAAGTCAACAATGAAAAACAAACCACACTAGCCATTGTCATTAAACAATGTTGGCTCTACCTTAAGAAATCAGTGAATAGCTGCATGTTGCAAACACAGAGGAAGGTTTGTTACAAGAATTTTAAAAATGAATTCCCTCTACTCCAAGACAACAAGAATGTAGTATGTTTGGTTTCTACTCCACCAGGCAGTCTACTGAATGCTTTTTTTTTTTTTTTTTGGTGGGTCATAGGGCTTTAACTTGCCTGTGTGCTGTCCCTGAGCTCTTCAGCTCAAGGCTACCTCCCTACCCTTGAGCTAAGCTCCACTTCCCATTTTCTAGAGGTTAATTGGAGGTAAGAGTCTCAGGTCCTTTTGTGCAGAGCTGGCTTTGAACCTTGATCCTCAGATCTCAGCTTCCTGAGTAGGTAGGATTATAGGCTCGAGACACCATGCCTGGCTTTTTTTTTTTTTTAAATCAGTCATGGAGCTTCAACTATGGTTCTGGGCATTGTCCCTGAGCTCTTCAGCTCAAGGCTGGCTTCCAACTTGTGATCCTCAGATCTCAGCCTCCAGAGTAGCTAGGATTACAGTCTTAAGGCCTCTGATGCCTACCTCTCCCACTCCTTTTTAAACCCCTTTCTTTTTCTTAATTCTTTTGTTTTGTTGTTGTTGTCATGGTAGTGTGGCTTGAACTCTGGGCCTGGGCACTGTCCTTGAGCTCTTTAGCTCAAGGTTACCGCCCTACACCTGTAGCCACAAGCCACTTCCCATTTTCTATTGGTTAACTAGAGATAAGAATCTCATGTTCTTAATGTCTGGGCGGGCTATGAACTGTGATCCTCAGATCTCAGCCTCTTGAGTAGGGATTACAGGCGTGAGCCATCATGCTGGCTCATTCATTATTTTCTGAGAGTAGTCCAAATCTCTTCCTCACGCTGGTTTTGATTTCACACCAACCTCACTTTATTATGATGTCTCCCAATAGACTCTTGGAGCTAATTAAAACTTCCAATCATGGGATTCCACCCCAGTTTACTTAATCTCTTCTATTCTACCTGACTGAATTATTATTTTCTGAATGCCACCTCTAAAAATAAATGTGATCTGAGTCATACTGTTCCCCAAAGTCTTGTTTTAGTACTACAATTAAAAGACTACTGCAACTGTTAGCTTGGAACAGAACATACAAAGATTTGCACAGAGAAAATGCTGCCAAAATTCTGGCTTTTCACCTGCTCTACTGTTGGGTGTCAAATTCATGACATTTCGCCCCCAAATTTGGTAGGAGGGCATGAATCCCCATTTCATGGTAGAAATGCCAACATCCTTTTGTCTTCACCCTCCTCCCTCCGTCTGCTAGGGAACCCACCATGCCTCTGTCAGCTGTGGATCTTACATCTGAAGGACTCACAGTGAGAAAACAGCTGAGAAGCCTTTTAAAAGCTGTATCTTGCATGTGGTATGAAAAGATGGACTGCATTCTAGGTAGTCCCTTAGAAGTCCCTTACTTAGGCCCCTGTGTTTCATGAGCTTCCCATGTATTCTGCATCTCCCTGAGTGAAATTATTCAGTTTTGGAAGATGCACTATTTTACTTTTTCAAAGAAATTATTAAGTTTGTCACGACCGCATTTCCACAATTCCTATATCCAACTTTAGTTTGTGGAGATTAACCTGTATCTGCTACCATTTTCTCAGAGCCAAGATTTATCCCCTTTCCTTCTCAAAGCTAAACTCAAACTTTCCCTAGATCTCCAGCTAATCTCTCATTTCGTTCCTCTTCTACTTACTCTTTTCCCCCATACACATGCCTAAATCTAAAATCTCATTCTAAAAGGGAAAACTGTATAATCCTTTAACACACTATTTTTTCTCCCTCTCACCATTAAACTACCCAATGAACAAATCTATACTATATTCTTAGTTATTGCCTAGTTTTCCTTACCTACTACCTAAAATAGAAAATACATTATTTTCTATTTATACTCATTATTTGTTCTCCCCTCCTCAGAGCTATTACAGCTTTATTTATTTTTGGTCAGACGTGGGGTTTGAACTCAGGGTTTAGGTGCTGTCCCTGAGCAATTTTTGTTCGAGGTTAGAGCTCTACTACTTTGAGCCACTGCACCACTTCTGGTTTTCTGATGGATAATTGGAAATACATGTTTTTCTCATGGACTTTCCTTCCTGGACTGACTTTGATCTCAGCCTCCTGAGTAGCTAGGATTTTAGATATCAGTCACCAGGACCCAGCTGCTGCTTTATTACAAATGCTATAGTTTTCTTGTCACAAGTCAGAAACCTGGAAGTTAGCTTTCCTCTTCCCCACAACCTGATATTCTGTCTCATCCATTTATCCTCCTCCATATCCTGTCCTCAACTGTTTTTGCCTATTTACAGCCTTGTCTCTCATGTAGGCCATTCTATACTCTTATCTTTTTTTATACTGTAACTACCTTTAAATACACCTTTACAAATACAAACCTGATCAAGCCCCTCTATACTCATCTGGTAAAGTCTACACTACAGTCTCACACCAACATTCCTACCACTCCTCCCCTCTGCTCCAGCCTCCTGTCCTGTCCTTGATATTTTTTGGCCTTTCAAACTCCCAAGTATTTATATTTTTCTGTACTTGAGATTTCCTTTCCTTACCACTGTCCACCACATTAAACTCAAAAGTTACCTCCTCTTTGATGTCTTCCTTTTTGGCTTTCACATTGTCACGTTCCGATTCAAGGACATTTCTCACCTACTTTTAGTTTCACCTGTGTTCTGTTTTTAGAATCAAGAAAAGTAGATCGCTTCTAAGTTGGTTCTATAGCAACTATTAAAGATACCTCACCTCCTCAATCTTCTTATGAAGAGAAGTCCTAGTTAGTGTCGAACATAATTCTAATATAGGACGATCTTGGAAATAACAAAGTTTCCTTTTTTTTTTTTTTGGTCTTATTCCAGAGTTCTTACTAACTCGCTCATTGTAAGTAAAACAACTCTTTGTCAAGAGGTAGTATTTGTAGACTCTTTTACCTTACTTTCTTGCTCAGTTTTCTCATACTTGGGCCACTTCACAGCTTGCTCACACCTTCCCAAAGAGAAGGAGGAGCTCAAAAATCTGAAACTCACCGAATCCTTTGAAATTTTCTTACTGTCCTACAAGTTTTTGATAATAATAACCTAAATTTAGTTATTATATGTGAAATATGTCCATCCTAACCTGATAACCATTTCTTTATGGAAACAGAGATTAATAGCTGAGGAATATATACATATCACCCCTGAAGGCATATTTATATTCTCTGAAAAACTGGATGAAATTTGGAAGACTAGGTGCTGGTGGCTCACACTTGTAATCCTCGCTACTCAGAAAGCTACGATTAAGATCTGAGGATCACAGTTCAAAGTCAGTCCAAGTAGGAAAGTAGGTGAGACTCTCACCTCCAGTTACCCACCAGAAAACCTGAAGTGGTACTGTGGCTCAAAGTGATAAAGCCTTGAGCAAAAAGAGCTCAGGGACAGCACCCAGGCCCCAGGTTGAAGCCCAAAACCAAAAAAAAAAAAAAAACTGGAAAGGGAAGTTACACCATGAAACAACAAATCCACGGTCTAAAGTAAGACAGAAACTGCTCAGTTCTTTGAACTTGCACCTTTGCGTTTTGTCAAATCAGATTTTCTGATTTTCACCTTTTGAAAGAAGGAGGTTGTCTTGGTAGTTGTGGGGATCAAATCCTAGAAAAGCACCTATCCCCTTAAACAATATTGTCTTGGGGGCCCTTGCTGGGTTTTTTGTTTTTTTTTGTAATTAAAATTTCTTGGTAAAATAGGGAAACCTGTTCAAATTGTTTTAAGAATAAGTAGAGGTGTAAGAGTAAGGATTAGAAGGGATGAGTTTGATATTAGAATTGCAGTTTGGAAATGTCACAGTGAAAATCCCCTGGTAATTCGGTGCTGGTAGCTCACACCTATCATCCCAGCTACTTGGAAGGCTGAGAATTGAGGATTGTGGCTCAGTGCCGGCCTTGGTAGGAAAGTCTATTGGACTCTTCCAGCTAACCACAAAAATGCTAGAAGTAGAGATAGGGCTCAAGTAGTAGAATGCTAGCATTGAGCTAAAAAGCTCAGAAACAACATCCAGGCCCAGAGTTCAAACACCAGCCTACGAAACAGAAGGCCCGAATTTAAAACCCAGTGCTGAAAAAAACAAACAAACAAAAAAAAAAACCATGTGGTGGGCAGGTGTGATCTCCCAATCCTGTAATCCTAGGTACTTACAAAGCAGAAATTGGGGGTGGGAAGTTCAGGGTTTGAGGCCAATCAAGGCAAAAAAGAAAAAGAAGAAGCTTGTGAGACAATGTTAACAAATGGATGGGCATGGTGGTGAACACCTATCATCCTCAGCAACCTGGGTGAGGGAAAGCACAAGTAGGGTTACAGCCTAGGCATAAGCTAGACTTGCCTAAAAAACACCTACCTGGAAAATAGCAAATGCAAAAGGGAGAGTTGACAGTTGGCTCAGGAGGTAAAGTAGGGCCGGGAGTTTGGCCTAGTGGTTAAAGTGCTTGCCTAGCATGCACAAAGCCCTGGTTTCGATTCCTCACTACCACATACATTGAAAAAAGGCAGAAGTGGTGCTGAGGCTCAAGTGGTAGAGCTCTAGCCTTGAGAAAGTCCAATGACAGTGCTCAGGCCCTGAGCTCAAGCCCAGGACTGGCCAAAAAAAAAAGGTAAAGTACCTGCCTTGCAAGTGTTGAGGCCCTAAAATTCAGACCCTGGCAATGGATAAACTATGGAAAAAGCTTTCCATTTTCCAAAAGATACTAACAAGCTAAATATGACCAAAAGTAGAATGAAATGAGGGTCACTGTTTTTAAGCAGATTTGTACATTAAACGATTAAAGGCTTTCAGTAAACCAAGGTATAGAAACTGGTGAACTCTGCATTTCTTTATGTGGTCCCCCTCTTTTTAGTGGAATTTAAGTAGGAAAGTAGGTGTAATTAAATCAATTACAAAGAGGCATCCAACTAGCACAATGATGTTCATTGCAGCACTATTTACCATAGCAAAGATATGGAACCAACCCAGATGCCCCTCAGTTGATGAGTGGATCAACAAGATGTGGTATTTATACACAATGGAATTCTATGCTGCTGTCAGAAAGAATGACATCGCCCCATTTGTATGGAAATGGAAAGACTTAGAAAAAATCATATTAAGTAAAGTAAGCCAGACTCAAAGGAACATAGGCTCAATGGTTTCCCTCAGTTGTCCTAATCAGTAGAAACCTTGGGTTCTCCTAGCAGTGATTTACAATAGAACAAAATCTAGAGACATTAGGCCAAATAGTATGACACTAAATGTAAGGCCCTCTAGGATAAGGAAACAAAAGTCATCTAATGAGTGATTGTTGTCCTTAATGTACTATGTTATCTCTCATCTCTTTTGCCATCCCTTGGTTATCTCATATTGTTACAATATTTCACCTTGTTATCTGATATATTTTATATGTGCTTAATTGGTTATTTGAAATTAGGAAAGAAGAGAAATCAAGATAACCGGGGGGGGGGGGGGGGGGGGAAGGGGGGGGATGGGGACCATGTCATGAGAAAGGGTATCAATGTTTGTGAAGTTATGCGCCTTCTATCTGGTGAATATAATGTAATCCTCCTATTAATCACAATAAAAATAATAAAAAAGAGGAATCCATTGTTATTTTAAACTGCAGTAATAAACATTCTGATATATATAAATTATGATATCAATGTTAATACAAGACAGTTGAGCTAAACAGAAGACAGTTTAAAGAGGCACAATTAACATCTTCCTACCTATAGCTCTGGAGACTGATAGACTTCCATTCACCCTCCAGGCACCAAACCAGACTACACAGCCACCAAGGGCCTCAATTCGCTGTTTTTCATCCTACAGAGAAGTGCAATAGAAAGAAGGAAATAAATGGATTTAGGACTTATTTATATACTTGACATTAAACAGCAGCTTCTAAAAGTTTCTATTTCTCCTTTGGGAAGTAGGCATACTTTCTGAGAATAATGATAATAATTATAATAAATGAATCCTAATTAACAAAAAATTGTCATGTGCTCTACTAGAACAAACCATACGTACCTCTCTGTCTGGTTTATGTGGTTTCATTAGTTCAACAGCTTGGCCCTTTCTCACAAGCATAACCTGGGAATCGCCCACCCAGGCCACATGTAGCATGTTGCCTCTGATAAAAGTCACCACTCCTGTGGTCCCACATCTTAAGCTCTGAAAACAGTTTAAGACGAGTCAATGAAGATAAACAGGCACCAAATTCTCAATGAGAAGCACTTTATAGTTAATATAAACTTTGGGAGACAGACTTTTAATAATTCATTTTTACAAACACAAATTTCCTCAAAGCATTTTGCATGCGTGTATGCACTGTTTGTGCACACTAATCTACCTGATGCTCTACGCTGCACAGGATTATTAGTATTAAGTATAAGATTATAAAATTTTGTCCAGGAGCATGTAATTGATTTGTACACAGTCAAATGAAATGTGTTTGTTTTCATTTTTATTTTTGTTTTTTTTGCCAATCCTGGCACTTGAACTCAGGGCCTGAGCACTGTCCTTGGGCTTTCTCAAAGCTAGAGCTCTACCACTTGAGCCACAGCACCATTTCCGGCTTTTTCTATGTGGTACCGGGGAATCAAGCCCAGGTCTTTGTGCATGCTAGGCAAGCACTCTACCACTAGGCCAAACTCCAGGCCCAAAACTTGTTTTATCATTTGTTTTTGTCTTACGATTCAGTGATAAATCTACTATAGGAATTTTTATTTTTAGCCTCTTTTTTTATTATTTTTTTTCTTTTGTTTTGTCAGTACCAGGGCTTGAACTCAGGGATCTTGGGCTTGTTCAGCCTTCTTGCTAAGGACTGGCACTCAACCATTTAGGCTAGGGCACCAGACTGCCTTTTTGCTGAATAATTAGCCATATCGAGTCTCACTTTTCTGTCCAGGCTAGTCTCCTTCACTATCTCCGTCTCCTTAATAAGTAGGATTCTACAGGTATGAGAAAAAAAAAAGATTTACATCTTCATCTGTTTCATTACTGGCTTTCTGTATGTTCAGTGAGGAATCCTAGCTGTATGAAATAATGTACAAAGCATTTGGTATGCAATAAATTCTCCCAACCTCTAGGTTTAAGATAAGGAGCCAAGCTGGACGTGGTGGCTCACGCCTTTAATCTAGCTACTGAGGAGGCTGAGATCTGAGGATCTCAGTTCAAAGCCAGCCCCGGCACTAAAGTCTAAAGTCAGTCTAAAGTCATGAGACTCATGGCCAATTAACAGGAAGTGAGGCTGTGGCCCCAGGGTTAGGGTGGAAGCCTTGAGCTGAAGAGCTCAGGGACAATGACCAGAGTTCAAACCTCATGACCAACCAAAAAAAAAAAAAAAAGAGAAGGAGCCAAGATACGGCATGTATTAAAGTACTAATATGCCTATATCTTTAAAAGAAAAAAAAATACCTGCCCTACCATATTTTTAGGGATTGTTGCTTTTAGAGCACTGGCATAAAGAACGATCAGCTTGGAATTTCACTGCAGCAGCTAGCACTGTACTTAAAAGCTCTTGATCCTACTGTACTAAAAAATGACATCTCTGCTTGACATGAGTCACCACCAAACAAGCATGACTTTCTGTTACTCAGGACCTGACCCAAATTACAGCCAATACGTCAGAGTTGGTAAAGGGCTTCGTGCATCCAGTAAGAAAACAACTTCTCCTTTTTCCTATATAGGGAAAGTTTGTTATAAATCCTCACCCACCAATAAAAGGTCTTCCCACACAGAATGTTCAAAACCTCAGCCCCCTGGAACACATGATAAAGACACTTCTGTGCATATGCCCTGCAGAAAACAGGAGGCAGGGCCGCTTCACAACAGGACTAGCTCCTCTTTTCCCAGCAGTGAGCACATGGACACACACGACTGCTGAAACAAACCTAAAGTACTAAGGAGAACTATTAGCAGGGCTGACACTATGAGCTTTGATGAAACAAACAGATAAATGTGCTGGGAGAGAGCCATAATTTTGAGGAGATAGTGGAAAAGGAACAGACTAGAGGAAGAGTGAAAAAGACAGTGCTTCTCTTTGTTTTGCATCAGTGATTACAGGTCTTTATTCAAGGGCCAGTTAACAGCCATCAGTCAGAAAGCAGAGAGCCAGCAGTGTCAACAAGTCCAGAGTTAACCAGAATACTGGTCCTCTTTGCTCAAAGTTGTTTTTTATTTCCCAACAACACCTCAATATGTAGAACTCAGTAGTTACTGTTGTTTGACTTACACATTACTCTAAACTTAAGAGAAAGGTAAGTACTTCTCTTGCTTAATACTGGTCTCATTTGAATCTCCTCTATTGCTTGCTAGCCTATGACGTCCAAGAAATAGATAAAACAATTACTCTGATTTTCAAGTCCAATTCAAAGAGTTAATGCTTAAGCTGTGTGGTCCGGGTGTTTTTTTGTGTGTGTATATTTAATTGTTAGTTACTTCTTGCTACTACTTTTTTCCCCCAACAGAGTACCGTAGTTAATTATGTACCAATACCCAGAATGATAGTTAAATTAGTTTTTTGTTTGTTTTTTTACTTTCAGATCTTAATATAGAACCCCTGGATTTCATTCTGAGTAAAAACCTTAGGTCTGATTAACCTCAGCAACATAGGGTATGAGTTCTGGTTTTTCTTTTTAAGAGAGTATCAGCTCAAGGATCATCTAAGGACTCACTCTCTCCAGTGAAATTTTCTCTCAAGATACTCAGCAAATTGCTGCCTACCCATTTAGAACCAAATGTATGGAAGTAATCCCAGATCCTGTTTCTTTTTTAAAACCATTGTTTTATATTCACCATATCCAGATTTTTGTCAGCATGAGTGTTTGAGAAATAGTCCTGGTGTGAACTTGACAGGCAATGGTAAATAAAGATAAAACTTACCTGCTAAGTCCAGTAATGATTACAGAAACAGTGTCCCACTAAAACTATTCCTGGAGAAGTAATTAGAGTTGGGAAGACAAGGGAATAAAATACTGTAGGTCAAGGGGACAGTTTGTCAGGCATGATGGCTCACATCTAATCCTGGCTACTCTGAGGCAGACACTGAAGGTCAGACCAAACAAAAAATTACCAGATAATCTCAAAACAAAACAAAACAACCAGGCCAGGTGGTGATGGTACACGCCTTGGGAGGTAGGAGAACTGAAAGGACCTATGGTCCAGGACCAGCTTGGTGGCGGGGGGGTGGGGGTAGGGGAAAGGAACCCTGTCTGCAAGCCTAGTGCAAAAAAGAAAGAAAAATCCCAAGTAGCTCTTTAACCATAAAGCCCCAAGATGAGCTCAGGTTGTGTCCTATCACTGGCATTCAGGAGAAAGTGGCATACCTCCCTGGCTGCCTTCTGTATAAACCGCTCATCAGTCACCCGGAAAGCCCGGCACAGAGCCTCAGCAGGATCATGGGGGAACATCTCCTGGCGAACTAAGTTAACATGCAGGTGAATGGAGGCATAGATGGCAGCATCCACTCCTCCATGCCCATCAAACACCGCAAAATAAGCTTGTTCTTCCTGGTCCTGCCAATAGAAACACAGAAAGGTAAAGACTTGGGGTAAAATAGGACTCAAATGAACCAATCCCTTGTGATTACAAGACTAAATGTTTCTCTCTCCTAACATGCCCGATCAACTGCTAGATACCTGTACTATTAGGGCATCTGTGTTTGCATGCTGGAGCTGGGGAACACACCATGCCAATTAGCCTAGGCTGAAGTGCCCTCTCTACGGGAGGCTGGCTTGTACCATGGAAACCACCCACATGCATTTGCTTCAGAACTGCTGTTACACCGTACTGGGAAAGAAAGGAAAGAAAGGATGAGGAGGAATTGAGCAAAAGCTGTTAGGGATTGAATACATTTTTCAAAATGCCAGATAACAATGAGAAACAATTGGCCTTCCAGTACAAGGCCAATTATTTTCAGGTGATTTAAAATATACAGGGATATAAAAATATACACATAATTCTCAACTACAATCCCTTTTATAGTTATGTTCTATGGTGAGAAACACACATACCAATCTTGAAGCTAGTTAACCAATCTTGAATATCAAACACCCCAATAAGTGCCTCTGTAGCAGACAACTGTGCCTTGTCTCATAATCTAATATTGAGCTTTACATTTTCTCCCACATAGGCCAATTTCCAGGGAGGTTCTAACCTCTTTCTTTGATTTGGCAAAGCCTGATTGTAAGTTTATGTTAGAAAATATTCAGACTTTGCCAGAAAACTATGCTGACATCAGAGGTACAGAGAACAAAGAAAGGGTTTATTGCCAGGAAAGAGCCAGGAAAGACCCCTCTCACAAAGCAAGAAGGGTGCTGGGGAAGACCCCTCTCCTCACAAAGCAGGAAGGGTGCCAGCCACTGTGTTGGGTACCTTTTATAACCTGTGGGGGTTGGTATGGTCATGGCTGATCAAAGTGTCACCACAGGTGAGCTGTGAGGTTTAGGGGACCTTGTGCTTACATGGCTATTGCTCAGCACCAAGGGGCTGTCCAGGCGAAGGGGGTGGTGGCTAATTACTTACTTACCCCTGCTGAATGGATCTAATGTTGTCTAGGGAACAAGCATGCTGAGCTAAGAGAGGCCACTAGGCCTGCACCACTGCCACCAGTTTACTTTTCTGGGCCAGGAGTGTGGCCTAATGCATAAACCCTGGGCTCAGTTCCTCAGTACTACAGGCTCAGAAAAAGCCAGAAGTGATGCTGTGGCTCAAGTGATAGAGCATTATCCTTGACTCAAGGACTACACTCAGGCTCAAGCCCCAGAACTGGCAAAACATAACAAACATATCTCATATAAATATCCACACAGTAAAGAAAGCACAAATAGATCAGTAGCTATTCAAACATGTTCATCTATACCACTGAAGACTGAGTAACCAGAACTATCTAGAAATTATTCTGATCTAAAGAGTTTCTATATGTACAAAGCAGTACTCAATTTTAAGCAATATAGTGTCAGAAGAAAACAATGTCAATGGAAGAAAGTGGATCTTTTTAAAAAGTACAATACTGGACACCAGCAGAAAGCTGGAAGTGAACAGGCCAGATTCCCTCCAATAGATGAGTGGATCAAAAAAGAAAAAAACAAAACCCAAAAAGACATGTTACCTGTACCAGTGGAATTTTACATAGCCAAGAAAGAATAATACATCATTTATAGGGAAATGGATGGAACCTAGAACAAATCCTGTGAAGAGAGGTAAGCCAAGCTAAAAAGACAAATGGCCCATGTTTTCTCTCATATGAGGAAGCTAGACCTAAAATACACAGGACATGATAAATTATATAGGACTTTAGACATTCATACACTGTGGGACCAAAGGAGGGCACTCTCAGGAAAGAAACACAATGCTCAGTGCCTGTGTTCACCTCCTCATAAGAAGTGTTTTATCAAAATGAGCCCTAGGAAATGCAAAAGGTTTTTTCTTTGTTGCTGTTTTTGGTTTCTTTTTCTGTCTTGTTCATTTCTTTGTCTTTGGGAGGGGAGAGGGGCACAGAAATGGAGGGACAAAAGGTGAACAAATGCAGCAGTGGTACTCACTGATACTGTGTTGAAGATAAATTATACAACTTGTGGGTGGGGATGGGAGAAAAAAAAAAAACTGGGAGAGAGCCAAGTGAAGAAGTGACACTGTCCAAAAAGAAATGAGCTCTTTACCTGACTCGCATAACTGCAACCCCTCTGTACATCATCACCTTTATAATACTAGTTAAAAAGTAAATTAAAAAAAAAAAAAAGCTCAAATAGAGTGCCAGCCTTGAGTGAAAAACCTCAGCGACAGCACCCAGGCCCTGAGTTCAGGCCCTGAGTTCAAGCCCTCGTACCAGCACATACATACATACACACACATACACACAAATTATTGATGTTTTCCTATTCTAATAATGTATAATGTATGAAAATAAAGGAAATAAGTTATCACCTAGAATCCTACTATCCAGATACCTTATGTATATTTTATATGTATTATATAATGTACTATTTAAAAATACATATACACACTCTCATATACAGAGATTTTTTTTTTCAATGATGGGGGATCAAACAAGAACATGATATGCTATGCAAGCATTCTACCATTGATTTATTGAGGTGTGAGTGTGTGTGTGTGTGTGTGTGTGTGTGTGTGTGTGTGTGTGTGTGTGTACTTCTTAAACATCATAGTATATGGGGCAGAGATTTTGGCCTAATGGTAGAGTGCTTGAAGACCTGGATTTGATTCCTTGGTACCACATACATAGAAAAAAAAAGCCAGAAGTGGTGCTGTGGCTCAAGTGGTAGAGTTCTAGCCTTACAAAGCCCTAGGACAGTGCCCAGGCCCTGAGTTCATATCCCAGAACTGGCAAAAAAAAATCATAGTGTACATAAAATTTTATATTATACTTTTGTCATATCTTTAGCACGTATTAAAACATTTGAAAGCATTTAAAACGGCTTATTCATCTTGTGAGCATATCACCATTTTTTTCACTTTTTTCCTTCTTTTTTCTTTGTGCTGATACTGGGCTTGAACTCATGAGCTGCTTTTACTCAAGCCTAATGGTCTACTACTTGAGCCACAGCTCCACTAACAGCTGTTTTTGTTGGTGGTGGTGGTGGTGTTTTTAGTAGTTTATTGGAGATAAAGAGATTCAGGGATTTGTGTACCTGGTCTGGCTTTGAACCATGATTCTCACATCTTCCCCTCAGGTAGAGCTAGGATTACAGGCATGAGTCATTGGTACCTAGCTTTTTCCAATTTCTTTTTTTTTTTTTTTTTTGGTCAGTTGTGGGACTTGAACTCTGGGCCTAGGTACTGTCCCTGAGTGCTTCAGCTCAAGGCTACCACGCTACCCCTGGGCCTGGGTATTGCCCCACAGCTCTTCAACTCAAGGCTACCGCCATACCCCTGGAGCCACAGCACCACTTCCCATTTTCTGGTGGTTAAATGGAGATAAGAGTCTCACGGACATTTTAGTGCCTGGTCTGGCTTTGAACCTTGATCCTCAGATCTCAGTCTCCTGAGTAGCTAGGATTACAGGCATGAGCCACCACATCTAGCCTCCAATTTCTTTTATTAACAATGCTGCATAAAACATTTAGGTGATGGCCAGAAGTTTGGCCTACTGGTAGAGTACTTGCCTAGCATGCATGAAGACCCAGGTTAGATTCCTCAGTACTACATACATAGAAAAAAAAAGCCATCAATGGTGCTGTGGCTCAAGTGGTAGAGCTCTAGCCTTGAGAAAACTCAACGACAGTGCCCAGGCCCTGAGTTCAAGGCCCAAGACTGGCAAAAAAAAAAATTTAGGTGATCCAGGAGTGGTGGCTCCCATGCCCAGGGGTAGAGCGGTAGCCTTGAGCTGAAGAACTCAGGGGCAGTGCCCAGCTCGACAAGTTCAAGCCCCATAACCCACACACACAAAAAAATTTAGATGAAATGAAACATATATGTAACACTTTTCTTCATTTGTTTCTTTGTAATAAAAATTAGAAATCAGATTACCACATTATAAGGTGTGATATTCATCAAGTTCTAAGTATTTCTGGCAAAAATGCCCTCAAAGCCTATCACACAGTAGCAAGGTGCTCCCTTCTGAGTTAATGTGGACTTCTTTCTTCGTAATACCGTGGGAACTCAGGGTTCTGTATTTGTTAGGCAAGAGCTTGCATCTGCTTCCTCTTAGGAGCCACTTCTCCATGCCGAGGCTAATTTTTTTTTTTTTTTTGCCAGTCCTGGGGTTGAACTCAGGGCCTGAGCAGCAATAAGACTCTCAAATCTGAATATTAACCTTCGAGTAGATATAATGGTATAAGGATTACCACATGGCCTTTGGATTACATTTACATGGACATGATATTGAAAATAAAGGTACCACCTAGTATTTTTAAATGTACTCATTATCAATCTATCATCACTGTTGATTAGATCTTGATAGGCAGCTGAAATTTAAATTCAATTGTTAAAGGAAATAATGTGCTTAATGTAAATTACTGCATTGTAATTTTTAAGTTATGGACTCAGGTGAAGAAAAGAGGCAAGTGACAAGCAAAGGAAACAAACCTACCTCTGTTTGCATTAACATAACACATTTAATAGAAAAAGAGGAAGACAGCAAGAAAATGGTGATTAAGCTGACAAGGCTTATACAGATTCAATTGTCAGTCACAGAAATTCATGAAATATAATTCCAACTGCTGTCCTATCTCAGAGACCCAAGATGTAAAAAAGAAAATTATTTGAAATCATAAATTATATTAACCTTAAATTTATTCTTTTATGTTTTATGTTGCTTAAGCAATAGTATTGTGAGCATTTAAACACCATTGGATTATACTATAGAAACATTTTTCTTTAAAAAAATAGCTATGGAAATTTAAGGGGGTTTTTATGTTTCTATACATTAGCTTTAGAAGCATATACAAGAAGCTAATAACGTTCCTTGCCTTTGTGGAGAAGAACTGAGTATGTTTTATTCTCTCACTTTTGAACTACGTTAAATATATTGAAAATAAGGTACTGATCCCGTTTGGAATGATTTGAACTTATTCAAAATAACAAAATAAATAGTTCCTTTCTGTTGTCTAACACAAGCAAATTTGTGCCACCTTACAGTTAGTCTTATTCTAACCTATCAAAGATACTACTAGAAATACCAGTTCTCCTCATCTAACAAGACCTCGAAAGTGTTAAGTTTTATGTTTTAAGTCTTGCTGACTCTCCAGAGTGCCCTTTACCTCTAGGTTGAAGAGCATATTAAAGTCAGGAATGCAGACATGTTTGTCCTCCATTTTCCTGCGCATGTTTTTGATGGCATGGATTGATGTCTCATAATAAAGCTGAGGTCTCCTGCGGAGAGGGAAGTCTTTCACCCAGCTGCAGCAAATCTCATGTAGTTTGCTGAAGACAGAACGGGCCAATTTCACTGTCTCAATCTCTGTGAAGGAAACAGAAACCTCCAATGAAGAGCTTTGTAACACTGCTGTAAGGACAGAAGTAGGTCACCTTAGTCAAGTTCCTTAACAGAAGAAATTCATCATCCCCAAGAAAAAGGAAGTGCTGTTTCTGAAGAGAAAATGACAGCCTCTCTATAGTAGAGAATCATCAGTCAGAAGCTGTCACTAAGATACTCTTATATCATGAGGAGAAAAGCTCTCGCTAGGACTGGACCTGTTTTTAGGCTTGATTTCTTCCAGCCCATGAAGCATTCTGGTGCTGCGCTTAAGTTCGAAGTGTCTCCTTGTCTTGGTTGGCTGTAATGGTTATCACCTGGAGACCCAACCCTTCTAGACCCATGACTGAACTATGAACACTGGTTATCTAGCTAATTGGAATAAGACTTATGAAAACTGTTTAAAAGGAAGATAAATTTTTAATCTTGATTGCAATTTGTCCTTGTCCCTTTCCTTCTGATATCTTTATAGTTTCTTTTCTCTTCAACAAATGATCATCATTTGGAACAGATTTACATTATTCTTTCTACTTGTTTATTTCAGTTTATTTATTAAAGTGTAGGCAGGAAGGAGAATGATGAAAAGGAACTCACTTTGCACCATACTCGTAATTGAAACCCCTTTATATAACTAAAGGTAATTTAAAAAGTTGAAAACAAAAAAAAATGTTTTAAGCAGTTTTTTTCATGGCTTAGCCAATAAAGATAACAAGTTAAGGGTTGTTTTTTGTTTTGTTTTTTGAGGAAAAACAGAAAAAAAGTACTTAAATCCTGTCTATGTGTATAAACCTGAATGGAAAAAAGGAACTGCTAATCAGAGGAGCAATACTAACAGTATTCTTCACCCTACGTATACACTCCACCTTAATTCTACTACACAACCAACTCAGGTCACAAAGACTAAGCACCTTCGGAGGCAGACTTTGTATCTCTCAGTAGGTTGGACTGATGTATAAGTCTTTTGAACATCTTTTTGTTGTTTTTGCCAGTCCCAGGGAATGGGTCTTTGTGCATGTTAGGCAAGCACTCTACCACTAAGGCCAAAGTCCCGATCCCTGAAGAGGCTTCTTAACTAACTCCTCTGAAGATTTTCTCCACTCAAGCCACAGCTATTGAAATAACCAATTGAAGACCAGGTTTCCTCAGACCAGTATTTATAAGGTAAATTTCAGGTTAAAAAAAGCTACTCAGGAGGCTGAGATCCGAAGATCAAGGTTAAAAGCCAGACCGGGCATAAAAGAACCTGGAGACTCTTATCTCCAATTAACCTCTAGAAAATGGGAAGTAGGACTTGGCTCAAGGATAGGGTAGTGGCCTAGAGCTGGAGAGCTAAGGGACAGTGCCCAGGCCAAGGTCAAGCCCCATGACCCACAAAATGACAACAACAACAACAACGACAACAAAAACATTAGAATTGAAGAAGTTATTTCATTGACTTGTCACCAGTAGCTCATTCCTATAATCAGTCTTAACTACTCAGGAGGCTGAGATCTGAGGATCAAGGTTCAAAGCCAGCCTGGGTAGGAGACTGGAGACTCTTGTCTCCAATTAACCACCAAAAATCTACAGATGGAGTTAGAGCTCAAGTGGTAGAGTGTGAGCCTTGAGCAGAAAAAAAAAGCTAAAGGATAGTGCCTAGGCCCCAAAACTGGCATACATACACACACAAAAAAAATTGTTTTACTAAATCAACTACAGCTTGCCAAGCCTAAGGAAACATGTGCCAGATGGGCAGTGGCTGCAGATGCCTCTTCTAATCTAGAAACACAAATCTCAAAGAGAGACTGTATGTTCCTGAGCAGCCTGGGAACGGAGACTCCCAGTTTTTATTTCCAAGCTTTCCTTCACTTTAATCTATAACCACATTTACCTGTTTTCTTATGTAAAATTCTTTTTTATTTTGATTAATTAAGACGGGGTCTTGCTATTTAGCTCAGGCTGACCTGGAACTCCAGATCTGCTGGCTCCATCTCCTAATTGCTGGGATTTCAGGTATGTGGTGCCACACCTGGCACAAAATTCTTGACAATATTTAGAAAATTGATCAAGTTGTTTATTTTCTTCTTTAGTAATAGTCCAGAGTGGTAAATCCTATATTGTGGCTTTGATCCCTTTGCGCTCCTTAAAAATACTTTTTGAGGGGAGGGAGGGTAATGGGTACCAAGACATGTGAAAGGGTATCAATGTATGTGAATTAATGCACCTTCTTTCTGACAAATATCATGTAACCCTTTTACTAATTACAATAAAAAAATACTTTTTGAGACAAGAACTCTCTATAGGTATGCTCCGTTATGCCTATACAACTGTGCTTTGCCTCCCCTTAGCTTTATGGAACTGAAAAAGATAGGACACATTTGAAAGATAAATGAAGTTCATAGAGTAAAAGAGCTAGACATGGAACCCAAGGCCTTGGGCTTGCGCTCTATTTACCTATATCATCCAGTCATACCTCCTTTCATCCTACAACCCATCTGATCTCTGCAGTGGGACAGACATGCAGTTGCAGACCCAGTTGAGATGAATGTGTTGTTTGACTCAACCCAATAAAGTTACAAAACAAGGAGGTCAGAAATTTTGAGAAAGAGAATGGGTGTGGTGAAATAAATTATTGATATTAACTATTATGATAGTTCCCAGATAATAACATAAACATTTGTATCTTTGGGTCTATCTCTCTTACATCTCTATGTACTTATAAGGTACTCACTATATGTAGTCAAACTTAAAATTTTAAGTTCCGGCTTTTGGTCACATTCGCGGTATCTGAAGACCTCAACAATCCTATGTGGCTAGTAGTTACTACCCTGGACAACCTAAGTAGGGGACCTTTACATAACGGCACTGTGTTGGACAGAGCCTGTAGATTTACTTGGTTAGGGGAAACAGTAATAGCTTCCTCTCACATTTAGTAACCACTAAACCTGTCCATACTACTTCTTCTCAGGTACTCGTTGTGCACCTGTTACACTATGTTCACCCCCACCTGTTGTAACTCCTGAACATTTTGTAGCTATAGGTAACATTTCCTGAGTATTTGCTACATTCTGTGTCTCTAGTAAGTATGCTCCAAGCATACTTACTCAAGTGACCTACCACTAAGCACCAATGTCAGCCTAGGAAAAATTCTAATCCCAGATTCATTTGATTCCTACAATCTTATAATCTCTTCATTTCCCACTTTGACTGCAAAGAGACTGTCTTTATTGTCTTTGATGACTCAAATACAGCAGCAGTTCCCATTAGATGTCTGCTAAATAAATAAATATGCAAGATTTATAATTAAATAGCTATTAAAATGTTTATACTTCTAGATTGTCTATTCTGCTTCACTTACCTCTTCAACTACCTCTACAACAGTAAATTACTTTAAATCATGTTTTAATATTAGCTAGTTTTTCTATCTGTTACTAACTTTAAAAAATTAACTTGGAGCCTGTCACTGGTGACTTATACCTGTAATCCTAACTACTCAGGAGGCTGAGATCTGAGGACCGCAGTTCAAAGCCAGCACAAAAGTCCTTGAGACTCTTATCTCCAATTAAGCACCAGAAAACCAGAAATGGTGCTGTGGCTCAATGTGGTAGAGTGCTACATTTTAGAAAAAGAGCTCAGGGATAGTGAATAGGCCCTGAGTTCAAGCACAGGTCAAACCCCCCCCCCAAAAAAAAGAGTTGAGTATCCAATTTCTACCAAACTAATTTTCCTTCCTTGCGCAATTAGAACATTCTTTTTTTTTTTTTTGCCAGTTCTGGCCTTGAACTCAGGGCTTTGGCACTGTCCTTGGGTTTTTTCAAGGTTAGAGCTCTACCACTTGACTCACAGCACCATTTCTGGCTTTTTTCTATGTATGTGGTACCAAGGAATCAAACCTGGTCTTCATGCATGCTAGTCAAGCACTCTACCACTAGGCCAAACTCCTGGCCATATTCATTTTTTTAATAATTGGAATTATTTCTTAGATCACTTGAAAATGTTGACTTGGCCAAGTGTGGTAGTGCTTGCTTGTAATCTTAACACTAAGTAAAGACGGATTGAAAGTTTGATCCCAGCCTAAGACCCAGACTCAAAAAAGAAGGGCCCAGGGTTTGGCCTAGTGGTAGAGTGCTTGCCTAGCATGCACAAAGATCCAGGTTCAATTCCTCAGTACCATATATATAGAAAAATCCAGAAATGATGCTGTGGCTCAAGTGGTAGGGCTCTAGCTTTGAGAATGCCAAGGACAGTGCCCAGGCCCTGAGTTCAAGCCCCGAGACTGGCAAAAAGAAAAAAAAAGAAAAAGAAATGGAAAGTTCACTTGTAGAATCACACCTATTCCATGTGTTTTTGTCTTCAACAATTTTCTTATTCTTTCTTTGTTTCTTTCTTTCTTTTGTTGGTCATGGGGCTTGAACTCTAGGCCTGGGTACTGTCCCTGAGCTCTTCCTCAAGGCTACCACCCTACCCCTGGAGCCACAGCACACTTCAGCTTTTAAGTGGTTAATTGGAAATGAGAGTCTCAGGGACTTTAGTGCCTGGGCTAGCTTTGAACCGTGATCCTCAGATCTCAGCTTCCTGAGTAGATAGGATTACAGGCATGTGCCACCACACCCAGCTTTATTCTCTTTCTTCTTAGGTAAAAATTGTCAATTTATGATTTTCTAGAAAATATATGACATTCTCTCACTTGCTGTATTAGTGATAATTTTCTCCTGTTTTTTTGTTTATTTGATTTGTTTTATTGGTTATTTTCCTCCCAATATTCAGGACCTTGTACTTGGTAGGCAAACACACCTAGCCACGTCCCTAGCCTTTTTATGTTTTTAATGTTATTGAGATATTTCAAATTGATTTTGGGTTGTGTGGACAGCAGTCACACCTACCAAATTCTATTCATACCAAATCAGACACGGAAGATCATGTAGCAGACATGCTGTTATGAATGCATGTTGTTGTTGTTGTTGTTGTTGCCAGTCCTGGGCTTAAGCTCAAGGCCTGAGCACTGTCCTTGGTCTTTCTCAAGGCTAGAGCTCTACCACTTGAGCCATAGCACCACTTCCGGCTTTTTTCTATGTATGCAGTACCAAGGAATCGAACCCCGGTCTTCATGCATACTAGACAAGCACTTTACCACTAGGCCAAACTCCCAGCTCAGAGGGTTTTTTTGTTTTTGTTTTTTTGTATCATGTTTAGAAACAACTAAGTAGAAGGGCAAAAGACTTAGTGAGAACTTCAGTGGCTGCAAGGCCTTACGCAGTATGCTAGTTCTCACTCAGATGTGTGGACAATGCTCTCTGCAGAGATTTTTCTTAGTGTAGTTCACACTGAGTGATTTGGGTTAAATAGATGAAGGATTTGCAAGTAAATAAGGATTATAGTGTGAGTCACAGGCATAGCACAGAGACACTACTGGTTTGTTGGAAAAATTAAAAAACTGGGATGATTAATGACATCCACTAAAAGAAAAACCCTTCATTTCACTTTACTGTCTTATGGAGCTCAGAATATTCTTCCAAAGTAAGCACTTGGGGCAGCATTTCAGCCTTGCTACATTAAGTATTCCCCTGCAGAGAGTGCTGTAGGGCATCAGTATATAAATAATAGCCATGTGAAATGGAAAAATAAAATAAAAAGGGGGTGTGAAAAGTGAAAATCGTCCAAAGTGGCAGTCCACCCCCTCACAGCTGTAAATTACTCATCAGTCCTTAATGTCACTGTACTGAGCTGGAGCTGAGTCAGCCATCACCCTGGCTGCAGTGCAGCAGAATTTAATCTCTCTTCTCTTCATTAGAAGAGTTTTACTCTACATATCAGTTCTATAGGAAAGATCAACGCTTTGAAGAAGGAATTCTACCCAACTTGACTCTGAAACAGCTTGGTTCCATACAAATCAATTATTCTCAGTGCAAAACAGAGTCATCCCTTGACAATTTGACCTCAACAATCTAGAAAGATAAAAGAACAGGAATATTCATTTGTCACACCCACTGGAGCCTAAGTACTTTTACTCATTAATATATGATTTGTTCCTTATGAACCACATTTGTAGACACATACTTACAGAGGCTGGATATGGTAGGACACAACTATGCTATCTTGCTAATCAGGAGCTGAGGCACACGTATGAGTTTGAGTAATTTAATTTAGCAAGGCCTCATCTCAAAACAAAACTGAATACACTGGACATGTAGCTCAACGGTAGAGTACTTGAAGAACGTGCGAGGCCTTGGAGTCAATCTCGGGGCAGGCTGGGGGTCACTGAGCCTCGTTATATTCCTATACAAAACCATGTACAGCTGGGAGTTTGGCCTAGTGGTAGAGTGCTTGCCTAGCATGCACGCAGACCAGAGTTCGATTCTTCAGAAACATAGAAAAGCCTGAAGTGGTGCTGTGGCTCAAGTGGCAGAGCGCTAGCCTTGAGGAAAAAGCCCAAGGACAGTGCTCAGGCCCTGGGTTCAAGCCCCAGGACTGGCATAAAAAAAAAAAGTACATACCCCATGTAGTCAGATCATGTATCTATAAAGTGCCCATCTTATTGGCAGCTATAAATTTTAATAGTTTACCGGTCTTGTTACAACTCATTTTAAAACTTTTTATATCTGACTTTTTATTTGGATGCTTAAAGATAAGCTTAAAAAATCAGGTTTTATTCAAAGTCACTCTGTCCTTGCTCACTGGTCTTCTTCATTGCATGCTAGGGATTATTGTGCATTTCTTTTTACTGAGGATTGAACCTCGGTCCCTGAACATGCTTGGCAAATGTTCTACAACTTACGTCACATTCTCAACCCTTTTGTTTGTAGTTTTTGCTGTTGTTGTTTGCGATAGGGCCTTAATTTTTTTCCCGGATGGCCTCAAACTCTTGACAGTATTGCTTCTACCTCTGGGTATTACAGATAGGTGGGATTACAGATTCTCGCCACTATTTCCCAATGTAAATTTCTAATTTGTCTACAGTGCTTGGGTTTGAATTTAGGTCTTGGCTTGCTAGGTAGGCATTCTAACACCTTTTTCACTTTAATTATTTTTCAGATAAGGTCATGAGCTTTTGTCCAAGGCAGGCCTCAGACTACAATCCTATTTATACGTCTTCTCACATAGTTGGCATTACAGGCATGAGCCATGCACAGCTTGTTGGTTGCGATGGGATCTTCCGCCCGTCTCCCTCTCTCTACAGGTATGCTTCCACCATGTTCTTTCTTTTTTTTTTTTAATTTAGATAATATCTTGCACTGTTGGCTAGGCCTACTTGGAATTTCTGGGCTCAAATAATCTTACTACCTGAGCTGCTCCAGAAGCTGGTACTATAGGTATTTACCACTGTGGTATAGTCATAATCCTTAATCTACTTCTCTCACTTTCTAGACATTATGACTATCTCCTGTTGTTCCAATTACCTTCCATATACTGCTCTACATGTTTACGAATTTTTTTCTTCCCTATTTATTTGATTTTTTTCATTTTTCCATTATTATCACCATATGATTAACTAATAAATAAATGCAATTTAATTAATTTAGTATCTGCAGGTATTTTCTGAAGATTTTGAGAAGATTTTGGTTTTTTATCAGTTATGGGACTTGAACTCTGGGCCTGGGAGTTATCCCTGAGCTCTTCAGCTTAAGTTTATCACCCTACCACTTGAGCCATAGCACCATTTCCCATTTTTTAGTTGTTAATTGGAGATAAGAGTCTCACGGGTTTATAGTGCCGGGCTGGCTTTGAACTGTGATCCTCAGATCTCAGCCTCCTGAGTAGCTAGGATTACAGGCATGAGCTACCACTCCTGGCTAGATTTTGGTATCTTTAAACAATGTGGAAAGGTACTCACCCACAGTACCTTCTGAGCCATCTGTTTCCTTTGGGATATAATGTGCAGAAAGATCACTCTGAAGGACTTCATCTGACGTGGCTCTGGCTAATGCAGCAGCCAAGAAGGAAGGGCAGTTACTGAAAGAGAATTACAAGGCTATTCTCAGTAAGAGTTAGGAAGTGGTTGACTTACCATTATAATAAACATTAAGAATAACATATTACCTCAAAATAAAATTATGTCTTTAAACACTATAAAACCAATATTAGTTGAGTGCTTGCTATGATTTAGGCCCCTTCAGATACTAGCTATATGTTGTTGAATAGTGCAATCTCATGATCTAGTGAAGATTACAGTCTATGAGGGAGATAGGGGATAAACAAATAGGATATCTGGGATAAATTTTATAACCAGAATACAATGATAAAGAATAAAGAATAATAGAGTCATACCTACTGTTATTGGTCAGGAATGTCCTACACTGAAAAAAAGAAAAAGGTTCACTCATGGATATGGTAAAATATTTCCCTCAGAGGAAATAGTATGTGTACATATCTTTTATAAGAAGTTAGTATATTCAAAATGAGAGATGTTCAGAGGACAATGCATTGTGGGTGAAAGGTAAAGTAGCAAGAAACAGGTATAGGCAAAGGTCAGGTATTTGGGCCCTCTACACTACAGTAATGGATTTTATCCAGAGAGTAATGAGAATTCACAGAAGATTTTTGAGCAGAAAAATGTTATAATCAGGTACATGAGCTAAATAGGGACATTTTCCAATATGTACCAACTGTACTAATAGGGACACTGTCATAATACAAGTGAGAAAAAAATGAGTACAGTTGGGGGAAAGATAATATAGAAAACCTGATTACTGCATACAGAGGAGAGAGAATGAAAGACAGTAATGAACAGTAATGGATTCTGAGCAACTTAGTAAATGATAGGATCTCCTGAAAAGATGAGGAAAATAGGAAAAGAACAAGTTCACCTAGGGTAAGGTAAATTAGTAGAAATACTGAGATGTTTAGTAAAGGTATAAAATGGGTACTTGTATATTTTAATGTAGAGCAGAGGTGTCATAAAATCTGGAAGTCCTATCTGGGCACCAGTGGCTCACTCCAATAATCCTAGCTACTCAAGAAGCTGAGAGCATGGTTTGAAGCCAGAAAAAGTCCATAGGAAAGTTCATAGAAATCTCCAATTTATCACCAAAAAACTGGAAGTGGAGCTTTTGCTCGTGGTAGAGTGATAGCCTTGAGCAAAACAACTCAGGCAGAGTGTCTAGGACCTGAGTTCAAAATCAGCACCCACACAAAAATTGGGGCTGGGCACCAGTGGCTCATGCTTGTAATCCTTGCTATTCAGGAGGCTGAGCTCTAAGGATCACAGTTCAAAACAGCCCAGGCAAAAAAGCCCCACAAGACTATTTTCCAAAAAAGCCAGAAGTAGAGTGCTAACTTTGAGCAAAAAAGCTCAGGAACAGTGCCTAGATCCTGAGTTCAAGCCCTAAGATAGGCACCAAAAAAAGGGATGAGGATATAGATGGTATTTAAAGATATAAGAACAAACCACATAGGAAGAAAATAGGAAAAAATCACTGCTGTGGCTCAGGGATTTCAGTGTACCTCCTGGTCTACTCCTTTGGGATGAAATCATCCTATGCTTCATTCCACAGACTGGGAAATAATGGGAAAAGGGATATGTATTATTCTTTGTTGTTCAGAGGTTTCCAGATAAAGTTAATTAAACTAAGGGTTATTTTTGTTGTTTTTGTTGTTGGTGGTGGTGGTGGTGTGTGTGTGTGTTTTGCCGGCCCGGGGGCTTGAACTCAGAGCCTGGCCACTGTTCCTGAGCTTCTGCTCAAGGCTAGCACTCTAGCACTTGGGCCACAGCACTACTGCTGGCTTTTTTCTGTTTATGTAGTACTGAGGAATCAAACCCAGGGCTTCATGCATGTTAGGCAAGCACTCTACCACTAATCCAACTTCCCAGCCCCTAAACAAATTATAGTTTAGAAGATGTACTCAAGAAACCATACCTAAGGAATCCCACCTGTACTGCACTGAGAGGTCCAAGCCTGGTACCATCATAGGTTAAGACTTTGGGAGACTTTAGGGAAGAGGATAAATGAAGGTAGTATACGCGAAGGATGTGAGCTATGGCCAAAAAAGACTGGCAGATTGTCTATAAAAAAATCATAGCCATTATTTCTGGTCCCACATTTCCGTTGCTGTTCACAGTACTAGGCATCTAATCCAAGGCCTTAGGCAAGCTAGGCAAATGCTCTACTACTAAGTTGTAGCCCCAGAACCTTACTATTCCCTAGAAGGAAACTGAGTCTGGCCAGGCAGTGGTAGCTCAAGCCTGTAATTCTAACTACTCAGGAAGCAGATCGTAGAACTACAATTCAACATCAGCCTGAGCAGGGGAAATCTGTGAGATTATCATCTCCAATTAGCTCCCAAAGAAGCAGAAATGGAGGGGCCAGGAGTTTGGCATAGTGGTAGAGTGCTTGCTTAGCATGCATGAAAAGACCAAGGTTCGATTCCTCAGTATCACATACATAGAAAAAACCAGAAGTTGGGCTGGGAATATGGCCTAGTAGTAGCGTGCTGACCTAACATGCACAAAGCCGGGTTCAATTCCCTGGCACCATATACACAGAAAAGGCTGGAAGTAGCACTGGGGCTCAAGTGGCAGAGTGCTAGCCTTGAGCAAAAAGTGCCCAAGGACAGTGCCCAGGCCCTGAGTTCAAGCCCCAAGACTGGCAAAAAAAAAAAAAAAAAAAAAAGAAAGAAAGAAAGAAAAGAAAAGAGGAAAAGAAAAAGAAAAACAGAAGCAGAGCTATGGCTCAAAGTGGTAGACTACTGAGGCTCAGGGACAGTGCCCTAAATTCAAGTCCTACAATAAGAAAGACAAGGAAAGAAAGGAAGAGAGAGAGAAAGAGAAAGAAAGAAAGAGGGAGGGGAAGGAAGGAAGGGAGGGAGTGTTTTCTTTCATTAAACAAACTCAGAATGCATCCTTTGGGGGTTGGGAATGTAGTCTAGTGACAGAGATCTTGCATGGCATGCACAGATTCTGGGCTTGATCCTCTGTAGCAGGGGAGAAAAAAAAGGAAGAGGAGTTATTGGGCTGGGGAATTATTGCTAATAGAAGAGGTTCTTTTTTTGAAAGAGGAAACTTATCTAAAATAGAAGTCATGATGATGGTTGAATGACTGAATTTTGTATTTTAAATGAGTCACTTATATAGTACTTAGATTGAATCTCTATAAAAATGCTTTCTAGGAAAAAAAGACATTGTCTTTTTCAAGAACTTCTGAAGACTAGAATGAGTGTATTAGCTAATAAGAGGCAAGGACATCTGGTAGAGAGGAGAAAGAGAGATATAGGATAGTTACCTCTAAGGGTCATGGAGACAGGGAGAGTGGATTGCTGTTGTTTTAGAATGGTGTAGAGTCTGATACATACAAAATGGAAAAATCTAGTGGAAAAGACTAGTCAATAGTACAAGGCAAAAAGGGATAACCAATGTAACCGTGTTCTTAAGAGAGAAGGAGATCTAGTCGACACATGGAAATATTATCTTTGGCACGATGAGGTGCTGGGGCTTGGTAGAGTGCTTGCCTAGCATGCATGAAGTCTGGAGTTCTATTCCTCAGTACCATATAAACAGAAAAAGGCTCAAGTGGCACTGTGGTTCAAGTGGTATAGTGCTTATCTTTGAGCAAAAAAACTTCAGGGACAGCACCCAGACCCTAAGTTCAAGCCCCAAGACTGGCAAAAAAAAAAAAAAAAGAGTACAGATGGTCATTTGTCAGATTGGTCAGAAGAAAAGGGGCATTTCTTTTTTTCCTTCTTTTTTTGTGGTCATGGGCCTTGAACGTGGCCTGGGCACCTACCTGGTAGGGCATTGTCCCTGAGCTCTTCAGCTCAAGGCTTCCCATGAAAAAGGGCATTTCTAATAGTTTGACTGAACAAATATTGAGGACTGTTTGGAGCCATGGCTCACACATAATCAGGAGGCTGAGAATCATGGCTCAAAGCCAGCTCCAGCAGCAAAATCCATGAGACTCATCTCCAATAAACTACACCAAAAAAAAAAAAAGCCAGAAGTGGAGCTGATACTCAACTGGTAGGGCACTGGCCTTGAATGAAAAAGCTCAGGGACAGCGCCCAGACCCTGAGTTCAAGCCACAGGCCATCAGCCCTCTAGACAGAGAGGGAAGGGAGAGGGCCTGCTATGCTAAGCACTGTTCTGGTATTCACAATATATAAAAACAAAAAGGAAGGCCGGGAGTTTGGCCTAGTGGTTAAAGTGCTTGCCTAGCATGCATGAGGACCCGGGTTCGATTCCTTGGTACCACATACGTAGAAAAAAGCCGGAAGTGGTGCTGAGGCTCAAGTGGTAGAGCTCTAGCCTTGAGAAAGTCCAAGGACAGTGCTCAGGCCCTGAGCTCAAGCCCAGGACTGGCAAAAAAAAAAAAAAAAAAAAAAAAAAAAAAAAAAAAAAGGAAGCCCAGCACAGTGACTCACGCCTGTAATCCTAGCTACTCAGGAGGCTGAGATCTGAGGATCATCACGGTTCAAAGCCAGGCCAGGTACTAAAGAATGAGAGACTCTTATCTCAACTTAATCACCAAAAAATGGGAAGTGGGGTTATGGCTCTGGGGTAGGCCATCCTCAACAATATTTCATGCAATAGAATTACCTCTAGCACTTCTTTAAAACACACATTGCCAGACTATTCACAGGGATATTTATGACTCAACAGGCCTAGGGTAGAGCCTGAGAATTTTCATTTTTAACAGGTTCATTGGTGATACTTAAGCTCCTGGACTGAGGACCATATTTGAGAACCATTATGTTAGATCATCAGTCAGTGGAAATTCTAGAAAATATATGGAGGAATAAAAATAAAAGAACATAAAGTCGATATGAAACACTGTTGGACAGCCAGGCATGGTGACTCATGCCTGTAATCCTAGCTACTCAGGAGGCTGAGATCTGAGGATAACAGTTCAAAGCCAGCCCAGGCACTAAAAAGTCCATGAGACTCTTAGCTCCAATCAGTCACCAGATTGATTGTAGTGCTATGGCTTAAGGGGTAGGGTAGTAGCCTTGAGCTGAAGAGCTCAGGGACAGTGCCCAGGCCCAGATTTCGAGTCCAATGACTGACAAACAACAACAAAAAAATGTTGGATGGTGCTAAAAGGCTGCTGAAATTCGGGATAATTTTTAAATGAATCTAGTTTTTCTGATTATATGACTTTTTCCATTTATGTTCCTATACTTACACGTGTAACTTAGGAAGAATTATTTAGTTCACCAAGATTTGGTGGTATTACAAAATGAAGGAGAGACTTAAGTACCAAATATTTTTAGGATGTGATTATAATATCATATCAGGGACTAAGAATAGAGTTGAAAATCAATATAATCTAAATGTAATTTAAAAATTGCAAATAGGACCAAGAGCATAACCTAGTGGTAGAGTGCTTGCCAAGAAAGCACGAAGCCCTGGGATTGATTCCTTGGTACCACATACACAGAAAAGGCCGGAAGTGGTGCCATGGCTCAAGTGGTAGAGCACTAGCCTTGAGAATGCCCCAGGACTGGCAAAAAAAAAAAAAAATGCAAATAGGAGCTTAGCCGTAGTAGTTCGTGACTATAACCCTAGTTACTCAGGAAGCTGAAATCCAAATATCGTGGTTTAGAGCAAAAATGTCCAAAAAGAGCAAAAAGTTGAAAGTGAAGCTATGGCTCAAGTAGTAGATTACCAAACTTAAGGCAGAGTACCTAGACCAAGTTCAAGTCCTAATCCCAGTACACAAAAACGTAAGTGTCAGGGCCAGGAATTTGGCCTAGAGTAGAGTGCTTTGCCCACCATGCACAAAGACCTGGGTTCAATTCGTCAGTACCACATACATAGAAAAAAGCCAGAAGTGGTGCTGTTGCTCAAGTGATAGAGCTCTAGCCTTGAGAAATCCCAAGGACAGTGCTCAAGACCTAAACCCAGGACTGACCTCCCCCCCAAAAAAGTGCCAAAAAGGCTTATAGTAAAAAAAAGCACTTAGTTAACAAGCAGAACCCCAGTACCACCAATATATATATATATATATATATATATATATATATATATATAATTCATAAACCTAAACTTTTTATGAGTATTGCTCATCTTTATCCTCGTGTCATGCTTTCACAATTAACTGGACATATTCCAAATAATTCGCCTTAAGTAGACTTTGGGCATTTAGTTTGGATATCTAATTAGTTCTTTTGTTTATTTAAATATGTACATAAAAATGATCCGACAAGCTTAATTGTGATCGAGTTCCCGGAATTGCAAAAGAAAATTACATCATTTGTGAAATTAAACTATCTCTGAAAATAGGTTCACCACAGGTAAGAATAAAAACTTGACAGAATAAGGCAGGAACCATTACTGTCATTAATGTGTCATCAGCAGTACATTTTTAGTCACAGTTAATGTAATTTTTTTACTTTTTGTCAGACAGAATGAAAATATTTTCAGTGAAGTAGGGAGGAGGATTAGCTGACTAATAGCTAGATATAAAACATCAAGCTAGATGCTTCACCCACATCAGCTCTTCCTACATGTCAGAAAGCTGTAACACTAGCATGAATAAATTCTTATGCGTTTGACTTGGAATTGAAGGTGATTGTGTTTCTTTAAAATCAGAATTGCAAATATATTTTAAAGCATATGCACATCAGAGAATATTTGATACACCTTAAATAAAAGCTCATCATTATTGATTGTCATTTAAAATGATAATAATAATATAGTAAACTGCTTTACTTCATAATTTCTTTTAAGCTGGGGGCTGGTGGCCCATGCCTGTAAGCTTAGTTACTCAAGAGGCTGAGATATGATGATCACGGTTCAAAGCCTGCCCAGACAGGAAAGTCTATGAGACTCATGTCCAACTAATGACACAAAAGCCAATGAAGCTGTGGTTTAAGTGGAAGAATGTTAGTCTTGAACAAAAAAGCTCCAAGACAGTGCCCAGGTCCTCGGTTCAAGCCCTAGTCCCAGCACAAAGTAAATAAATAATGGATCACTGTTGACTTCAGAGCCTGAATATATGTAGTTATACTCTGAGACCTAAAATCTCTGCCCACTCATCATTTAATTGCTATTCAGCTAACTTTTCTTTTAAACAAATCCTCTTCTTTCTCCTTCTCTTCCCCCTTTCCTTCCCTTCCTTCCTATTATGAAATACAAGGAATGAGAAAGGTAAGTTCTAATCTGTCACACCTGGCTCACTTGTAATCTTGCTACTCAGGAGGCTGAGTTCAAGGCCAGCCCAGTTAACCAGATCCCTTTCTCAACTGATAGCTGGTGAGATGGCCCACGCCTGTCATCCTAAACCATGTGGGAGTTTCTAGGCCAGCCTGGCAGAAAAGCCATTGAAATTTCACCTGAAGAGAAAGAAGCTCGACGCAGTGAAGCACACCTGTCATCATAATGATGCAAGGAAACACAGGTAAGAAGCTCAGAGTCCAGGTTGGCCCAGGAATAACATGAGACTTCATCTTGAAAATGCAAGGCAGGCTGACAGAGTAGCTCAAATGCTAGAGCACCTGCTTACCAAACATAAGACCCCAAGTTCAAATCCTAGTACTGAAGAAGGAAAAAAAAGGTGGGTTCCATTCTAACTGTGGAATCTTAGAAAAAATGTTAGTCTCTAGTCTTCCACTGGAATTCAGAAATTCTGCTTCTATAAGTCTGTTCTAAGTAAGGTTTTCATTTCAAAGATGGTCCCAAAGTACTTAAAACTAGACTAGCAGCCTTTGATTTCTGTTAATGCCTGGGGGGCAGGAAATGTCTCTTCTCCCTACTTAACTCTGTTATACTAAGATAAATCCTTGCTAAAGTTTCAAAACTAAAACTACAGACTAGCCGGGCACATTGCACATGGTGTCATTCTGCTCAGGAAGCTCAGGCAGAAGGATCTCCTAAACCCAAGGGTTTGAGACAAGCTTGAAAAACAAAGCAGGATACCCACTAAAAAATAATAGATTGGTGGGCACAGATGGTTCATGACTGCAATCCTAGCTACACAGGGGGCTGAGATCTGAGGAATGCTGTTAGAAGCCTGCCCAGGCAGACAAACCTGAAAAACTTTCCAATTAACTATTCAAAAAACAAAAGTTGGAAGTAGAGCACCAGTGTGGAGCAAAAAAGCTCCAGAAGAGGGTCTAAGAGTTTGGCCTAGTGGTAGAGTGCTTGCCCAGCAGGCACAAAGACCTGTGTTCAATTCCTTGGTACCACATACATAGAAAAAACTGGAAGTGGTATAGTAACTCAAGTGGTAGAGAGCTAACCTTGAGAAAGCCCAAGGATAGTACTCCATTCCCGAGTTCAAGCCCCAGAACCAGCACAAACACGTGTGTGTATATACATATCTGTATATATGTATACCGATATATACGTATGTTATATGTATCATATATATATATATTTATAGAGAGCATTATATTAAATATATATATATATATATATGCACACAACACAGAGTTCAGAACTAAACAAATGTCTTCACCCAGCCCAGTAGGGTGGAAGTAGCACTTTTTTTTTTTGGTCGGTTGTAGGACTTGAACTCTGGGCCTAGCCGTTGAGCTCTTCAGCTCAAGGCCACCACCCTACCCCTTGAGCCACAGCACCACTTCTGGTTTTCTAGTGGTTAACTGGATAAGTCTCATGGATCTTAGTGCTGGGCTGGCTTTGAACCTGAATCCTCAGATTCACCTCCTGAGTAGCTAGGATTACAGGTGTGAGCCCCAGAATCTACAGCTTATTTTTAAGAGACATGCCTATGTCATACATTTAATATAATACCATTACTAGAAGGCTGTGAGGCCAGGCATAGTGGCTCATGCCTGTAATCCTAGCTACTCAGGAGGCTGAGATCTGAGGATCACAGTTTGAAGCTAGTCTGGCAGGAAGACTATGATACCAATACATTACAGACAAGCAAAAAAAAAAAAAAACCTGAAAGTGAAGCTATGTCTCAGGTGGTAGAGTGCTAACCTTGAACAGAAGACTCTCCTGGACAGTGTCCAGGCTCAAGCCCCAGGACCAGGAAAAAAGAAGCGGGGCGAAGGCAATCAGACTAGAATTGATTATAAAAGCTGGCTCTCTTTCAGCTTGGTATATTACACTGTTATAAAGCTAAACCCACAATAGAGAACTGAATTATAATAGATAAAAACAGGGGTGGATATATTCTGTTGCATGTGCAGGATAGTATTTTTGTCAGATATTTAAGACGACTTATTGATAGATTCTACATGCATATTAAGACAATACACATTTTAAGATGGCAAAGTGAATTCTTCTTATAAACCAAATCAGGAAGCATTTTTCATCACAATGCCAAACCTACACAAATCACTAAAGACGTTATTAGATAAATTAGAGGTTTAAAAGTACATCCTTCCCGACACTGCGATGTGGGCGTCCGCACAGCTCCCGCAGCTGTGCTTCAGCAGACTTGGCATGGCACTGCTAAGGTAATAAAAATTCTCCAAAGTGGAATGTTTCCATCAACTACTTTTAAGAGACTCCTCTTGGATTTATATATTATAAATAACAATATTACATATCCTTCATATATTTAGATGATGTTGTCTGCTCAGTGTGCCCTCCCTAAGGTGATAGTCATAAATGTTTAATCTCTGGTCACCCCCATTCCCAGTTGATCCTATGTACTCTAAATCTAAAATAACACATTAAACTAAAAATAAAGAATGCAAATTCTCCACCTGTTTTAGTATTCTTTCTCTTACTGGACTAAATGGAGTTAATGAGGGTTGAATTCTTTTCTTCTTTAAGCTATTTTTCTAGAGCAACCTCTAGGAATGGCACCTGGAGTCAAGTGATTATATTTTATAGGCCCACACATCACAGGCTCTTTTCTAAATCGAAACAATGCCTACCTAATGACTTGTGCCTACAATTCTGGGTTTGGGGTTCTAGCAACAAGAATCTCATTCCTTACTGCTGCTGTCAATGTAACCTTAGCAACCATTCTTGCTCACACTGACCAGGCTCACATTCTACCAGAAACTGAGCAAGGTACCAAGCTGAAGCAACGGAACAAGAGAGCATTATGGCCTTGAATTCTCCTCCTCCTCCTCTTCATCTTCTTTTTCTTTTGCCAGTTCTAGAGCTTGAACTTAGAGCCTGGGTACTGTCCTTGGGCTTTCTCAAGGCTAGCGCTCTACTACTTGAGCAATAGCACCACTTCTAGCCTTTTCTGTTTATGCGGTACCAAGGAATCAAACCCAAGGCTATGTGCACGCTAGGCAAGCACTCTATCACCAGGTCACACTCCTGGCTCCATGACCTTGAATTCTTTTTATTTATTTATGCATTTATTTTGTGGGTCTTGGGGCTTGAACGCTGGGCCTGGGAATTGTCCCTGAGCTCTTCAGCTCAAGGCTATCGCCCTGCCGTTGAGCCACAGCCCCACCTCCCTTTTTTTAGTGATTAATTAGAGATAAGAGTCTCACAGCTTTGTAGTACCCAGGCTGGCTTTGAACCTCAATTCTCAGAGCTCAGCCTCCTTAGTAGCTTGGATCACAGGCATGAGCCACCAGCACCTGACTGTTACATGTATTTTGGGTGAAATTTAGAAGTTTTGCTTAAATGTAAACTTGTAACAACTGAGTAATACTGACAGTTAATAGTAAGTCAACCAAAACACACAAAATATTTACAATTACACTTTTCTTCCTGTACTCTAAGTAATTCAAATAAACCTGAGGAAGATTAAAGCGAGGTAAAGTCTGTATCAGACTGTAGAGTCCTTCTCTCTAGTCTGTGCCAAACCAACTGCATTCACCAGAATTTAAATAAACCATTGTGAAAGAATGTGATTTCTTTTCTACTTCCTTTTAATCACACACTTTGTATAGAAAGCTCAACACATGGTCATCTAAATACTTGCTTCTTTCATTTGTTTTGTTAGTTTGAGGCAGGGTGTTGCCATGTTGTTCAGCCTGGGCACTGTCTTTGGACTTTTTGTTCAAGGCTAGCATTCTACCACTTGAGCCACAGTGCCACTTCCGGCCTTTTCTGAGTATGTGGTATCAAGGAATCAAACCCAGGGCTTATGCATGCTAGGCAAGCACTCTACCACTAGGCTACGCTCCCCCATGCCTTTTTTATGTATGATTAATAGAGTTGCATAACATGTATTCTATGTATGACTCCTTTCAGCAAAGTCTTTTGGAGACTTATCCATGCTATTATACTTATTGTATGTTATTATATGCAAATAGTCCATTTCTTTTCATTGTGGATAGCTTTGCAGTTCATTAATAAGTTAGATGTTATTTATTTTCCTGTGATGGGAATAAGGTATGTTTATTCAGGTTTTCCTATCCTAAATAAACATTCCTACATAAAGCTGGGTGTGGTGGCTCATGCCTATTATCCTAGCTATTCATGAGGCTGAGATCTGAAGATCAAGGTTCAAAGCCAGCCTGGGCACAAAAGGACTTGAGACTCTTATCTCCAATTAACCTCTAGAAAATGAGAAGTGGGGCTTGACTCGAGGGTAGGGTGGTGGCCTAGAGCTGAAGAGCTGAGGGACAACTCCCAGGCCAAGAGGTAGGGTGGTTGCCTTGAACTAAAGAGTTCAGGGACAGCACCCAGGTCAAGTTCAAGCACACACACACAGACTCACGCGTATGCGTGCGCACACGCTCGCGCGCACACACATTCAAAACCACATTCCTACATAAGACCATTTTTTGGACCTGTATTGTCATTTCTCTTGAATAAACACCTAAAAGCAGAAACTGATGGGTCACAGAGTAGGTAGATAATTTAGTTTTATAAGAAACTCAGACTGGGAGCTAGTGGCTCATGTCTGTAAGCCTAGCTACTCAGGAGGCTGAGATCTGAGGATTATGGTTCAAAGCCAGCCTGGGTAGGGAAGTCAGTGAGACTCTCTAATTAACCACCGGAAGGCCAGAAGTGGTGCTGTTTCTCAAATGGTAGAGTGCTAGATTTGAGTTGAGCACAGGGACAGTGCCCAGGCCCAGAGTTCAGGCCCCACAACTGACCCCCCCCCAAAAAAAAAGAACCTGTCATACCTCTTCACAAAGAAGTGTGTCATTTGTGCATGCCAATTACCATGCACAGGGTAAAGGTTGTTCCACATCTTTGCCAGTATCTCCTGTTGTCAGATTTTTTTTTAAGTTTCTTTTTTACATATGAGTGCCATTACATTATCCAAACCACCCCTGAACTCATGGGCTCAGATCATACTATTGCCTTAGCCTTCTCTATAACTAAGATGAGGATTACAAGCATTTGCCACCATGCAAAGATCTCATCTTCCTAATTTAAGCTGTACTAATTAACCACCAAAAAGCCAAAGTGGAGCTGTGCTTCAAGTAGTAGAGCCCCAACATTGAGTAGAAAAGGCTAAGCGACAGCACCCAGGCCATACAGGCACAAAGAAAATGTAACAACATACCCTGGGAACTAAGTGATGTGTTTATATATGTACATATACATGTATACATGTATGTATATACATGTATACATATACACCTCATATATATGAGACATTCTTGTATATTTGGAAATAAGGAATCATTGGCACTATCCCCCTAACTTGCAAGAAAGCCGAAGTTTTGATTTGTGTCAATGGAACATCTATTATCTTACCTAATCAAAGATTTGAACTTCAAAGGCAAAAATTAAATTGGTATGTATATGTGACATCTCTGCAGCTGTGATATTGTCGCTTATCCCTTTGTATGTTGGGTGTATTTGTATTTCAGAGTACATAGGCCTTCTGTATTTCAGTGCAAAGCTTGGGAGGAAACATTACTGAGCAGGTGCCCTCTAACATAAAATGTCATGGGTGCTAGCCTTTTATAGGGCTGTGTGCATCCATTCTTAATTATAACAAGGAAAGCTTAATGAGGCTGATAAAATGTTATCAGTCATGATTATTATCCTAGATTGCTGTACTTAATAAAAATAACTAGGCTGTTCTGTTAACTATTGATACTGTTTCAAAATTTTAACCACAGCTATTCTGTCTTTATCACCGTAGACTTGATCCTCCTCTGGAGCATTTGTAGTCAGGCCCATGGGCCTCCTCAAATTGAGTTTGCTTTTAAAGCTTAATGAAGGCTGGGCGCGTAGCCTAGTAGAGTGCTCGCCTCGGATGCACAAAGCCCTGGGTTTGATTCCTGGGTACCACATGCAGAGCAAAAGCTGGAAGTGGCACTGTGGCTCAAGTAGCAGAGCAAAAAGTGTCCATTGACAGTGCTAGATCCTGAGTTCAAGCCTCACAAGTGGCAAAAAAAAAAAAAAGAAGAAGAAACTTAATGGTTCACACCTATAATTTTAAGTTATTCAGGAGGCTAAGACCTGAGGATAGACAGGGCAGACAAACCATGAGACTGTGTGTGTGTGTGTGTGTGTGTGTGTGTGTGTGTGTGTGTGTGTGTGTGTGTGTGTGTGTGTGTGTGTGTATTGGGATGTGGGCACTGACCCTTAGCTTTTTCACTCAAGACTAGTGCTCTATCACATCTGGCTTTTTGGTGGTTAGTTGGAGATTAAAATAAAGTCATATAGGGCCGGGAGTTTGGCCTAGTGGTAGAGTGCTTGCCTAGCATGCATGAAGATCCAGGTTCAATTCCTCGGTATCACATACATAGAAAAAAGCTGGAAGTGATGCTGAGGCTCAAGTGGGTAGAGCTCTATCTCTGAGCTCAAGCCCAGGACTGGCAATAATAATAATAATAATAATAATAATAATAATAATAATAATAATAAAGTTATATAGATCTGGTGCCAGTGCCTCATACTGTAATCCTAGCTACTCAAGAGGCCAGGATCTGAGGATCATGGTTCAAAGCCAGCCCAGGTAGGAAAGTCCATGATCTCCAATTAACCTCCAAAAGCTAGAAGTGGAGCTGTGGTTCAAGTGTGACAGTACTTGAGCAAAAAAATGCTCAGGGACAGTGCTGAGTTTAAGCCCCAAGAAATTACACACACACACACACACACACACACACACGTCCCTGCAGAGAGGAATTATACAGAGACAATTTTTTGTTGTTGCCTTTTAATTGCTCAGACAAGAGGGGATATTATCAGTTCCCAAATGGACTCACACCAACATTACCAAAAGTAATAGAATAGTTCATAATCTTGTGTACCTGATACTCACGGCTGTCTACCTTAAAACTGGACAGGGACTTGGATAGATCTAGGAGAGATCTAGATATTTCAGGGCTTTATATTGTTAATGTTTTAACAAAGTTTGTTTTCTTTCCTTTCCAGGCTATAAAACTAGAAGTGATATAGCTGAAAAACTCTGAGATAAAGATGACATGATCTGCTTTGAGATATCTCAAAGCAGAATTCACCTTGATATCCTAACTAAAATGCAAGTATAACTTCTCCTCTATATTCACAACTACAGATCTCCAAATGATATATAACCATTCCAATAGTGCCCTTGGATCATCCAGGATTAAAGTAAAACACCTAACCACCACATCTAAATAGAAGACAAATGTATCTAAATTGCCATCTTTATTACAGTTATCACTCTACTATACTATTGCTTTGAACAGCAGATGTAGCTGTTAATCTATAAATTTTACATTTCCTAAGTCTTTATGACTACTTTTTAAATCCCATAAACTACTATCTATAGAGGGAAAAAATTTTTACTTTAAAAATGTATTAACTGGGGCCAGGAGCATGGCCTAGTGGTAGTATGCTTGCCTAACATATATGAAGCCCTGGGTTGGAATCCTTGGTACCACATGCACAGAAAAAGCTGGAGGTGATGCTGTGGCTCAAGTAGTAGAGCACTAGCCTTCAGAAAGGCCAAGGACAGTCCCCAGGCCCTAACTTCAAGCCCCATGACTGGCACAAAAAACAAACAAACAAACAAAACCACCAAAATAAAAAAGTCAAAAGCAGAGCTGTGGCTCAAGTGGCAGAGCACTAGCCTTGAACAAAAAACCTGAAGCACAACATCTAGGCCTTGAGTTCAAGCCTAAGGCTGGCATTAAAAAGAAAAGAAAAAAACGTTTTTCACTAAATTGAATTCTCTTTGTGTAAAAAATATCTTGATGTCTTCCAGTCAACATATGGCAGCCTGTCAGCCAAATTTCCTGAATTTCATAAGCCACTTAAGTCATATACAGAAATCCATTGTTGGTCTCTTTGTAGTCAGGCAGAGCCAACAGTCCATTTTCAGTTAAGAGCCAGCTACTGAAGACAGACTAACATTCTACATCCCTTTTATTCATTTATTTCCATTTCCTGGAGTTCATTTTGGTAAAAATTATTTTATATAATCAGATACACACAGGCTTTGCACCTTTGTATCTACATCTCTTTTTAATTTAAAAGGATTCAACCAAGCACCAGTCTCACATCTGGAATCCTGGGTACCGCGAAGCCTAAGGTCTAAGGATTGAAGGCCAGGGTGAAAGCAGTCGGGCAAACATATCCTTACGACTCCAATTGGGCACAAAAAAAGGCAGAAATGGAGGTATGGCTCAAGTGCTAGATTTTCAGTATTGAATAAAAAAGCTTGTGAAAGGTCCCCCAGTTCAGGTCCCAGTACTGGCATTTAAAAAATCAGAACGATATTGTACAGCATTAGATGGAGACATATATGAAAGATTTTTTTCTACTTGACAAAATTCCAATGATCTAAGTAATCTCTAATTGATAGGAGAATATTCCCTTAGGTTTTCTACTGGCTTAATAGTTTAGTTCTTGAAAGAACTATTTTTAAATTAACCTTAAATATACACTAAACCTCCAATACAGTTGGCAGCTTCAGAAAAGCTTAATTACCCTCTTTTTCTCTTAACTCTCCAAAGAAACCAATCCAGCAACTACCATAGTACTTATTACCTGCTGTGAGCACAGTCAAGTGGATATCCCACTGTTAAATTCAGAAAATAAACATGAAAAAAAGAAAAAAAGAAAGGAACTAAGAATTCGGATATAGGAAGCAACAAAATATAGCAACCAGGGATAAAATGAGAATTTCAGCCTTGGTTTTGAAACTGAGAAAGATGAGAAACTAGTTTCAGGAACTTTTTGGAAAATATCTAGGAAAATGCTTTTTATCTACTGTGATAAAACAGAAGTCAAATTAAGGATGGAGTAATTCACTGTAATTTTCTGTAAATGCTACTATGTAAAAAGTGAATAAAATCATATATTGACTTTGAAAAGACTAATAAAATCAGTAATTTTTTTACAAGAAGAAGAAAACCCTTTATAAATAAAAGTCAGAGGTATACCTGAAGTGGTAGAACACTTTTTTTTTTTTTTAAGCAAGCACAAGGCACTGAATTCAAATTCCCCAATACTTTCATTACTGAGGATTTTGGGGGGGGGGGTGTGAAACTTTTTTTTTTAAACCAGTTCTAGGGCTTGAACACAGGGCCTGAGCAATGTCCTTGGGCTTTCCTCAAGGCTAGAGCTCTACCATTGGAGCTAAGGCAACACTTCCAGCTTTTCTGTATATGTGGTATTGAGGAATTGAACCTGGATCTAGTGCATGCTAGGCAAGCACTCTACCACTAGTCCCTCATGAAATTTTTTTTTTCTTTTTTTTTTTTTGCGAGTCCTGGGCTTGAGCTCAGGGCCTGAGCACTGTCCTTGGACTTTCTCAAGGCTAGAGCTCTACCACTTGAGCCTCAGCACCATTTCCGGCTTTTTTCTATATGTGGTACTGAGGAATTGAACCCAGGTCTTCATGCATGCTAGGCAAGCACTTTAACCACTAGGCCAAATTCCCGGCCCATTTTTTTTTTTTTTTGTGGGTCATGGGGCTTGAACTCTGGGCCTGGGCCCTGTCCCTGAGCTCTTCAACTCAAGGCTACCTGGGCATTGTCCCTGAGCCCTTCAGCTAAAAGCTACCACCCTACCCCTTGAGCCAATCCTACTTTTCTGTTTTCTAGTGATTAAATGGAGATAAGTGTCTCTCGTTTTTTAGTGCCAGGCTGGATTTGAACTGTGATCCTCAGATCTCAGCCTCCTTAGTAACTAGGATTATAGGCATGAGCCACTGTGCCCAGCTTCATGAAACTTTTTTTATGCAAAACTATACCATTATAAAATATTTATCAGACTCTTAATGATAAGAAATTGCTGGCAGTAGACCATCTAGCAAGGTTCACATCATTTTACTTTATAGATAAAGCTTTCTTTGTAAATTCGGTATAAAATTAGTTCTATGCTAAGTAAGTTAAATCAAGAGTAGTGGCATCAAGCTGAGTGAATCTGATTACAGAGTACTATTGTCTATTTTAAAATGGGTTTTGGAAAGATATGTCCTTAATGAAAATGAAACCTTAGCAACAGCAACATATCTGGACATTTCCTTAGGAAAAATTATCAGTAAATAGAGTAGAAGAAGTACATTTAAACTGAACACTGGTGGCTCAAGCCTGTAATCCTAGCTATTCAAGAGGCTGAGATCTGAGGATTGTGATTCAAAGCCAGCCCGGGTACAGAAATCCATGAGACTCTTATCTCTAATTAACCACCAGAAGGCTGGAAGTGGTGCTGTAGCTCAAGTGGAAGAGTGCTAGATTTTAGCTGAAAAGCTTAGGGACAGTGCCCAGGTCCAGAGTTCAAGCCCCATAACCAACCAACCAACAAACAAAAAATCATAAGTTTAATATTGCAAAAAGAAAAAAAGAAAACTCTTAATTTGGATTTTGGATTTCTGAATCCAAATTGTGAATCCTCAGTTGGAATACTGTGAATATTTGAATCTAAATATGGGAGTTAATCAAGAAAAAAAAAAAGCAATCTCATTAAGCGTTCTTTTTAAAAGGCTTAACCGTAGATAGAGACTGATGACTCCTTTAGGAAATGCTTTACACTCCACTTACTTGACTAAATAAATACTTAACAGATCTACTTTAAAAACAAAATGCTCTAGGAGCTGGGCCAAATTCATGCTTGTAATCCTAGCTACTCAGGAGGCTGAGATCTGAGGATCACGGTTAAAGGACCATCCAGGCAGAAAGTCCTGTGAGATACTAAACTCCAGTTAACCACTAGAAAATAGTAAGTGGAACTATGGTTCAAAATGGTAGCATGCTAGCCTTGACCTAAAGAGCTCAGGGACAGTGGCTCTAAATTCAAACTCCATAACCAAGAAGAAGAAGAAAAAAAAACTCTAGGATCCCTTGAAGCCTAAGTCCATCATAGTAATGCAGAAAAGCTTTTTTAACTAAAAATTGACAGGGAAAAATTTTCAAACATATTTTCCTTCATTTTGGTTTTCCCATAAAGATCTATAGTGTATACCAAAGTAATTTGACTGCTACCCTATCTAAACCGTGAGAAGGAAAAAAAAGAACTAAACTATATAGAAATGAAGAACTTATGTATATAAAACATAAGTATGTACATAAATTATATATGTGTATATATACATGTATGTATGAAGGATATAGTGAAAGGATGAATGGCAGTGTAATAAGCAAGTAAAAGGCCTTGAGTTCAAATTCTGGTACTTAAAAAAAAAATCAACCATTTGGAATTGTGGCTTGAGTGGTAGAACTCAAACTTTACAAATGAAGAAAGGCCCTCTCTCTCCCATTTTCCAGCAAATCATGGTCCTTGAAACTCATAACACAAAGAATTATAAGGGGTTTCTCTGAGAATTTTGAGAATCTCATAAGGTAGAAGTTTAGCATGTTTTTATTTAGCAAAATAGGTTAAAACAAGGAGAAAAAAAAAGAGAAGGAAAAGCACTGCCTACTTGACATTCAAATTGCTAACACTTAAACTTGAGAATCCAATTTGAATCCCCATCTAGAAGTGGTAATATCACCTAGCAATTCCTAATCATTCTGCCAGATGTCCAAACATGGAGACGGTGGGTTTAGGGTGAGCCTATTAACCCTAACAGGGATAAGATAGGTTTTATTATTACTTAAAATAAGGAAACAAAGAGTGAACAAATGCTGTAGTGGTACTCACTAGACATTACACTGAAAATGAACTATTCAACCTGTAGGTAGGACAGGAATAGAAAACCAAGAGAGCTGGGTGTGGTGGCTCACACCTGTAATCCTAGCTACTCAGGAGGCTGAGATCTGAGGATCATTGTTCAAAGCCAGCCCAGGTGCTAAAGTCCGTGTGACTCTTATCTCCAATTAACCACTCCTCGGTACCACATAAATAGAAAAAAACCAGAAGTGGTGCTGTGACTCAAGAAGTAGAGCTCTAGCCTTGAGAAAGTTCAAGGACAGTGCTCAGGCCCTAAGTTCAAGACCTAGGACTGGCAAAAAAAGGGGGAGGAGGGGAGAATTAGAGAAAAAAAAAAGCAATAAGCAGGTGCCAGTGGCTACTAAGGAGGCTCGAGATCTGAGGATCACCGTTCAAAGCCAGTTGGGGCATGAAAGTCCATGAGACTCTTACCTCCAATTAAACCCCAGACACCAGAAGTGGCGCTGTGGCTCTAGTGGTAGAGTAATAGGCTTGAGCTGAAGAGCTCAGGGACAAAGTCTAGGCCCAGAGTTCCAGGTCCACAACCAACAACAACAACAAAACAGAATTAAAAAATTTTTTTTGCCATTCCTGGGTCTTGAATTCAGAGCCTGAGCACTGTCCTTGAGCTTTGTCAATGCTAAAACTCTTACCACTTAACCCCAGCACTGCTTTTGGCTTTTTTCAATGTATGTGGTATCGAGGAATTGAACCAGGGTCTTGATGCATGCTAGGCAAGCACTCTACCACTAGGCCAAACTCCTGGCCCTAAAATTTAAAATTTTTTAAATAAAAAAATACTTTTTATCTGGAAATTTGGCCATAAGGAATAGTTTTCCACCAAAAAAATAAATAAAAGAATAAAAAGTGACTCAAGGCCAGGAATGTAGCCTGGCTCATTTTTTTAAAAAAAAGAAGTAAATAAAAGCATTTAAAATTGCTTAAAGACAACAAAAATTAACATTCTTCTCAGATAAACCTGAGAGATGCATGTTTAAATAGCAGGCAGACTACCCTTAGGGAGAGTTGTGTCCTTGTTAGGTGATATTTAAAAGACAGATTGTGGAAAGTAGACCATAAATAACCAAACTTTATCTCAGAGAAGCTATTACTTAAAAGTACAAAACTAAATGTGGAAAGGGAAAATTATTTATTTTGTGTGTGTTGGGGGGTCATGGGTTTGAACTCTGGGCCTGGGCATTGTCCTTGAACTCTTCATCTCAAAGCTACCACCCCACCCATGGGCCTGGGTGTTGTTCCTGAGCTCTTCAGCTCAAGGCTATCATCCTACCCTTGAGCCAAGCCCCACTTCCATTTTCTTGAGGTTAACTGGAGATGAGTCTCAGGTCCTTTTGTGCCCAGGCTGGCTGGTTTTGAACCTTGGTCCTCAGATCTCAGCCTCCTGAGTAGCTAATATTACAGGCGTGAGTACCGCACCCAGCTTTGAGTTACTTTTTTGGAGATTTCTCTTTCATGATGTGCACTGCCATACACTAATACACTTGCTTTTTTTCTTATTATACTATCATTTGCTACAAGAATATGAACCAACTATAAGCATACAAGAATGGAAAAATCATTTAAAACTCTCTTCACCTATATTATCTGGTGTTAGTAATGCCTGAAACTAAAACAGACTTAATTATAGTACCTTTCAAAAAAGATACCAAATATAGTACTTTGTTCAGTCAACTGTAATTGTCCATGAATCACAGGAATGTTTAAAACAGGATGCATAGCATTCTATTAAGTTATGTATTGGGTCCTAAGTTTTTTATGTATTTATGCCACATATTTGGACTAATTACATTTTTAGAAAGATGAACTTTGTTCTACCCATGTACATATCAAACTAGTAATATCTATAACCATTATTTCCTAGTATATATTCTAGTATATATATTAAGACAAAATATTATTTCTATAAAAGACAAAGAGACATCAAAGTAAACTCAAAAATTGCTATGCTTCCAGCCAACATCAAGAGAAAATCCTCTATTTTCTTCACAATGTCTTCATCTGTCAATTTGTCTCATCAGTACTTTCCTCAGATTGTCCAGGTGTGAGTGTGTGTGCATCCATACTAGGGTTGTTACTTTTACTTGGTACTCCCCTGGCCCCCTTCAAAACTGGCATGGTACCACTTGAGCTAAACCCTACTTTCTGGGTTGTTTTGGGTTTTTTGGTTTTTTTTGGTCAGTCCTGGGGCTTGTACTTAAGGCCTGAGCATTGTCCTTGGACTTTCTCAAGGCTAGCGCTCTGCCACTTGAGCAACCACTTCCAGCTTTTTTCTATGTATGTGGTACCAAGGAATTGAACCCAGGTCTTCATGCATGCTAGGCAAGCATTCTACCACTAGGCCAAACTCCCGGCCCCTCTAGTTTTGTTTGTAAAATACGTTAAGACAGACTTTATTTGGGCCTATCATCTCATTAAGTATAGAACTTAGGGCCTGGGCACTGTCCCTGAGCTTTTTTTACTCAAATGCCCTCCCACTGAGCCACAGCTCTCTTTCCAGTTGTTGTTGTTTGCTGTCCTGGGGCTCAAACTCAGAGCCTGAGCACTGTCCTTAAGCTTTCTCAAGGGTAGAGTTCTACCACTTAAGCCACATCACCACTTCCTGCTTTTTTCTATGTATGTGGTACCAAAGAACCAAACCCAGGACTCCATGCATGCCAGGCAAGCAGTCTACCACTAGGCCACTCTCCCAGCCCTGTCCTTGAGTTTTCTCAAGGTTAGTGTTCTACCACTTGAGCCACAGCACCACTTTCAGCTTTTTTTGTGTATATGGTATCGAGGAATCGAACCCAGGGCTTTGTGTATGCCAGGCAAGCAGTCTACCACTAGGCCACACTCCCGGCCCTCCATCTTGGTTTTCTGATAGTTAATTGGAGCTAGGAGTCTCATAGACTCAGCTGTCACATCTTCACTCCCAGGTTTTTGGTAGTTAATTGGCAATGAGTCTCAAGGAATTTTCTGTCCAATCTGGCTTTGAACCATAATCCTCAGATCTCAGCCTCCTAAGTAGCAAGTATTATAGGCTAAGACACTGGTACCAGGATGGAATCTTTACCATTTTTTATTTCACCAAGATAAAATTGAACTAAAGAACAAACTAGAGACCTTGAGGGTTTTTTTTGTCTCATTACAAATATAGCCAAAAATATCACACAGAATATTATTTTCTCTTCTACTGTAGTATTTGTTAAATACTTTCAACAGAATAAAGAACAAACATATTTCAAAGGAAACTGACAAAAACTTGTTCTAATCTATGCTGGCTAAGAAGCTAGTTAGAATACTATTTTCAATTTTGGCATCATTCTTCAGAAACAGCTCACAGGTTAATGACTGAATGGTGAAAACACCTAAAACAATATCCTCTGAGGAACAAACAGGACCTAGTATGCCTACAGAAGAAAAAAAAAGTTCTAGTAACTTTTTCAACCTACAAATAATACCATGTAGAAGATAAGTGATTTATTTGGAATGGTGTAGAATTGGGATCAATTGTCCTAAGAATAGTCCAAAGATGTAGACTGTCCCAAGAGGAAATAGACGGCTTAGCCAGCAAGTTGCCTATCACTGGGAGAAATAAAGCAGTAGGAATAATGTAGACTTTTCACTACTTGTGGCTGTAAATAGCAGATGCACATATGTATTTATTTTAGCGATCTTCTAAATATAAAAATAACAGAAAAGCATTTAGAAGAGATGAAACTGGACAATATGTTTTTGCAAGAAAAGGAATTAAGGATAGTCACCTTGGCTTAGTAGAACAGAGAAAGTTGAATCCAGACTCTGAGGGGACATGACAGCAAAAATCTAATTGGTTCACATCAAAGAACTTAGAAATCTAGGAATTAGAGACAGCAGTTATTTCAGTAACTAAACATAAAGCTAAGCATCAGAAATATAGTAATTTATTTTTATACATAATAAGGAAATATCTGAGGGCCTGGAGTTTGGCCTAGTGGTTAAAGTGCTTGCCTAGCATGCACGAAGACCCGGGTTCGATTCCTTGATACCACATATATATAGAAAAAGCCGGAAGTGGTGCTGAGGCTCAAATGGTAGAGTTCTAGCCTTGAGAAAGTCCAAGGACAGTGCTCAGGCCCTGAACTCAAGCCCAGGACTGGCAAAAAAATAAAAAATAAGGAAATATCTGAGATACCTTTCTACCAATTCTACTATAGCCAAAAACAAACAAACAAAAAAGCGCAAACAACTGTACTTCTCTCTGGAGAAAGAAAAAAGGTTTTCTGATTAATATTCAAAAAAAGTGTAGTGAAGAGTGGAGGTAAATTGTTACTGAAAATATAATATAAAAATCTTAAATGAAAACATTGTCTTTTTGTTCTCAAAATGTTGCCTTAATGGAGTCTATGAAGTTTATGGAAAAGGAATCATGTAATATACCAACAGATTAAGAATCAAGGGGCTGTCATCCTCAGGAATAAGTAATTAACAGTGGAAATAAGGAGATAAAACAATGCCTTCAATTTTCTGTGAGGAAGTGATATGCAACCTACAATTCCCAGTTAAACTACCAGTCAAGTGAGGGATAGAATAAAACATTTTAGGTTAATGATGTCTCAGAAACCCTAAATCCATGAACCCTTTCCCACTCAATATTACTAGGCCTTAAGCTTACTAGACAAGCACTGTACAACTTGAGTCATGCTGATGAACTTTTTATATAAAAATTATTGGTTGAGCCAGGAGTTTGGCCTAGTGGTAGAGTGCTTGCCTAGCATGCACGAAGACCCAGGTTCGATTCCTCGGTACCACATACATAGAAAAAAGCTGGAAGTGGTGCTGAGGCTCAAGTGGTAGAGTGCTAGCCTTGAGAAAGTCCAAGGACAGTGCTCAGGCCCTGAGCCCAAGCCCAGGACTGGCAAAAAAAAAAAAAATTATTGGTTGAGAATGGTCGGTAGGCAAAGACTGGGAAGGTAGTTTAAAACCAGCCAGAGTAGAAAGTTAATGAAGGGCTGGGAGTTTGGCCTAGTGGTTAAAGTGCTTGCCTAGCATGCACAAAGACCCGGGTTCGATTCCTTGGTACCACATACATACAAAAAAGCCAGAAGTGGTGCTGAGGCTCAAGTGGTAGAGCTCTAGCCTTGAGAAAGTCCAAGGACAGTGCTCAGGCCCTGAACTCAAGCCCAGGACTGGCAAAAAAAAAAAAAAAGAAAGTTAATGAAACCCCATCTCCCGAAACAAGCTAGGCAGGGTGCAGTGGCTCATGCCTGTAGTCCTAGCTACTCAGGAGGCTGAGGACCAAGGTTCAAAGCCAGCCTAGACACAAAGGGACCTGAGACTCTTACCTCCAATTAACCTCAAGAAAACGCAAGTGGGGCTTGGCTCAAGGATAGGGTGAAAGCCTTGAGCTGAAGAGCTCACCGACAACACCCAGGCGCAAGGGTAGGGTGGTAGCTATGAGCTGAAGAGCTCAAGGACAGCGCCCAGGCCCAGAGTTGAAGCCCCCTGACCCACAAAAAAAAAAGAAACAAGCCAGGTGTGGTAGTTCACATTTGTAATTCCTGTTATGCAGAAGGCACAGGGAGACTGCCTCTAGCACATGATTAGCCCTAGGCAAAAGAGACTGTGTCTGAAAAAAGATAAATTAAAAATGATGAGCCAGGAGCCAATGGCTCACACCTTTAATCCTAGTGACTCAGCTGAGATTGGAGGATCACAGTTTGAAGCAGCCCAGGCAGGAAAAACTGAGACTCTTATCTCCAATTAACCACCAGAAAACCAGAAGTAGAGCTGTGGCTCCAAGTGGTAGAGCACTAACTTTAAGTTCAAGAGGTCACGGACAGCATCCAGGCCCTGATTTCAAGCCCTACCACTTACCAAAAAACAAAAACAGGTGCCGGTGGCTCACACCTGTAATTCTAGCGACTCAGGAGGTTCACAGTTCAAAGCTAGACTGGGCAGAAAAGTCCCTGAGACTCTTACATCTAATAAATCATACAGAAAAGGCCAGAAGTGGTACTGTGGCTCAAGTGGTAGAATGCTAGCCCTGAGCACGAAGAGGCTCAAAGAGCAGCATCCCCAGGACCAGCAAAAAAAAAAAAAAAAAAGAGATTACTAGAGAACATTCACCAGCAAATGAACCAGACAGACGTGAGAGTCAAGAAAGAAAGAGAACTCTGAGGATAGATCTCCAGATGGCAGCTGTATAAGAGGTATAGGAAGCATTTATTCCTGATTAATGTAAACAGATACTGGAGTCCAGAATGGAAGTCTTAACATTAATGTTTATCGTAGTTAATTATATACAAGTTTGGAAGAGAAATGATAATAGAACAGAAAAGTAGGTAATCATTGACTCCAGAAAAAATAAGTTGTACAAGAACCTAGACACAAGGTTGGGAGCAGGGCCTAGAGGTAAAGTGCTTATCTTGCATGCATGAAGCCCAGGGTTCAATTCCTTCATACCACATAAACAGAAAAACCCAGACATGGTGCTGTGGCTCAAGTGGTAGAGCACTAGCCTTGAGAAAGCCCAAGGACAGCACTCAGACCCTGTGTTCAAGCCCCAGGACTAGCGAAGGAGAAGGAGGAGGAGGAGGAGGTGGAGGAGGAGGAGGAGGAGGTGGAGGAGGAAGAGGAGGAGGAGAAGGAGGAGGAAGAGGGGGAGGAGAAGGAGGAAGAGGAGGAGGGAGAGAAGACGGAGAAGGAGAAGGAAAAGGAAAAGAAGGAGCAGCAGCCAGACACCAAAGGCTCATGCCTATAATCCTACTCAGGAAGCTGAGATCTGAAGATCTTGATTCAAAGCCAGCCTGGATAGGAAAATCCATGAGATTCTATTTCCAATTAACCATCAAAAAGTTGAAAATGAGTTGTGGCTCAAGTGGTAAATTGCTAGCCTTGAGCAAAACAAACAAAAACAACAACAAAAACTCAAATAGTGCCTAGATCCTGAATACAAACTCAAGATGATGAGGGAAAAAAAAAACAAAAACAACCCTACTCTCAATTCTATCCAACAGATTTAAACAAGCAAAAAACTCATAATAAAGAAGTCCAAAAAGGAGAATATAGGATGGTGGGTAGATCACTTACCTAGAATACATTAGGGGGCAAAAAATAATTTAAATGGGTTGGTACCACCTGTCACTGTTATAAGAAAACCTCAAAAAGAAAATAAAACCCAGGCCAGGAGTGTGGTGGAGCAGTAGAGTGCTTGCCTAGCATGCAAGAAGTCCTGGGTTCAATTCCTTGGTACCACATATACAGAAAAAGCCAGAAGTGGTGCTGTGCCTCAAATGGTAGAGTGCTAGCCTTGAAAAAAGCTCAAGGACAGTGACCAGGCCCTGATTTCAAGCTGGTGGTAATAATAATAATAATAATAATAATAATAATCTCAACAATTTAGTGATTGAATCTTTTAACAAGTTAAAACTAATTTTTCTTTCCTGAAATCTAAAGTGATTGTAAACAATTTTACTGTTTAATTGAGTTGAATATACTGCTAATGTACTCTCTTCTTTCAGTATAGTTTATCTTTGAGGTTCTGCTGATTTTGTTAGTTGCCATAACAACCTAAGTAAATCCTTTATTACTGTAGATATCTGTAGCTATTTATAAATGCAACAGCTGGATCAGGCTACCTAAATTTCTTTTATAAGGGCACCAAAGCAGCTTTCATTTATTCTGAATAAACCTGAGAAAAATTTCAGGGACCATTAAAAAACTAAAACTATAACCAGGTGCCAGTGGCTCAATCCTATTCAGGACGCTGAGGTCTGAGGATCACAGTTCAAAGCCAGCCTGGGTAGCGAAGTCTGTAAGACTCTTATCAACAAGTGGCTCAAGTGGAAAAGCCCTAGCCTCAGAAAAAAAAGTTTAGGGGCAGTGTTCAGGCCCTGAGTTCAAATTCTAGGACAGGCACAACAAAAGTATAATTTTAATATTCATATTTTAAATATAACTATATAGAAAAAAGAGAATGGAAAATATTGCATTATTTCATTGTTTCCTGAAAAAATAATGAAGTTAAAAAAGAATTCTGAACTACTAACCTTTTTCTAAGTTGAAATATGCTTCTGATGTAGTAGCATATGCCTATCATCTTAGATAAATGAGAAGTGAAGAACAGATTATGATTCAATGTCAGCCTAGACAAAAAATGAGACTTTCATCAACAAACAAGCTGAGTGTATTGGTTTATGCCTATACTCAGTTCAAGCTAAATGGAAGGTATAGATAAGAAGATCACAGCCCAAGCTGGCTCCAGGTAAACGACTTGAGAGCCTACGTGAAAAATAACTGAATTAAAAATGGACTGTGGGGGTATGGGAGTTTGGCCTAGTGGTAGAGTGCTTGCCTGGCATGCACAAAGACCCAGGTTCAATTCCTCAGTACCACATATATAGAAAAGCCAGCAGTGGTGCTGTGGCTCATGTGGTAGAGCGCTAGCCTTGAGGAAAGCCTAAGGACAGTGTTCAGGCCCTGAATTCAAGCTCCAGAACTGGGTGGTGGCAGGGGAAAATGGCCTGTGGGCAGGGCATCAGTAGCAGACATCTATAATGCGAGTTATTTAGGAATCTGAGATTCAGAGAATCATGCTGGTCAGAAACCTGTACAACTCCATCAGCAAAGTAACCATCAAAAAGATGGTTTATAATACTTTATAATAATTAATGTACAAAATTTCTAAAATTGTTGAATCAAGAACTCAACTACAAATAACCCAGATAGCATACAGCATTTTGCTTTCAAATTTCGAACAATAAATCCAGATGCATAAGAATAATTCTCATATAGTCATTTTACTGACACAAAACATAACAAATGAAGTTTTTGCTATTCATCAAAATTTTTCAGAAAATAGCAGAATCATAATCCTGATAAACCATTTCTACATCAGAAATTTCATGTAAATATCTTTTATGTATAACTCATGCAATTATTTTCCCATTACTTCCAAAGCTTCTTTCCTATAAATACCAGTTTTTGAACAATTTATTAGAAATGTTTACATGAATGTGACCATTTTAGCTTTTCTTAAAATACAAATTTCAGGTAACAAAAATGAGGATAAAACCTTACTTTTAAATATATTCTTCCTTCCCTTGGTTATCTCATATTGGTACAGTATCTCACTTTGTTATCTGATATATTGAATTTATTTGTATTTGGAATTTGAAATTTGATAGGGAAGGGGGGAAAACCAAGACGGGTGGGGAGTGTGGAGGGGGGGGAGGGAAATGGGTACCAAGACATGTGAAAGGGTATCAATGTATGTGAATTAATGCACCTTCTATCGGGCAAATATCATGTAACCCTTTTACTAATTACAATAAAAAAAAGAAGTAAAAAAAAAAACAAAAAACAAAACAAAAAAAATAAAAATAAAAATAAATATATTCTTCCTTACAGTTTTAAAAAGTGCTTCTATAAAATTGTGTTATCTAATCCTCATAATAATGCTTCCAGGTGAATAAAATATATTTTTATCTTGTTTTAAAATCAGAAAAAATTAGGCTTGGGAAGGGTTTGCTGCAGGTCAGACAAGAATAGCAATAACAGTCATCAGGTCTACTCTCCTGACATAGCTTTGTTCCCTTTGCCACTGCACTGTGTTTTAAGTGACAGAGAGGAGACAATGGGGCCACTGATTTTGGCAGCCTTCAGTATCACAGACCCTAAACAACAGAATCAATTACAATCTATTCTTTCCAACAGCAAAACAGACAGTATGATACAGCTGATAGATATGCTAACTTTAATTATCAACTACAGCACTGTTTATGCTGTTAAAATTAGAATTTCCCATACAGAAAAATAAGCATATTATTTTCCCAAAAAAATGACCTAACTAGATCCAAATTGCTACATTTTCTTTTCAGGGCCAACCAGTATTCAAAAGATGAACTAAATCGACTGAAGAGTAAATTTACAACAGTCTCTGAGGGGATATGAAAACATTCTATTTTTAGGAAACACTTAATCCTAGTATAAGGGCAGACCAGAAGCGCAATAGAAATAGGCTTCAACTAACATTCTTCCTTTTGGTTAACAATATAGCCAACACCTAATGCTTGTCCTAATTATACACGTCAGCTAATGCTCTGACTTTAAAGCCTTGCCTTCATCAATTTATCTTTAAAATTATCTCTTTTTCCTTGATGTCCTTTTCGTATTTTATTAACTCCGTGCATTTCAGCTAGTTATTAGAAAAGCTAGTTGATTCAACTAGTTCAGACTAAAGGATGCAAAATATTTTGAAGAATTGAAGTAACATTTTAAACATGATCAGGGGATTGTTGGGCAAAGATAGTTTTCAAATACTTCAGCCTAGGAAAACCTTTTCTCAACTACATAGACTCCCAAGGTAAATTCTATTCTACTCACTGTTGAAGAGGACTTCAGACTTTCTTTACATATTTTATTGGGACTGTGGTTTCAAGTCAGGGTACCCCTTGAGATATTCCCCAACTTTCTTTGCTTTTGTTATTAATAAAATAGGGTCTTACTTTTTATTCCCTGACCAGCTGAACCTTGATCCTCCTTATGCTCCCACATAACGTAGGCACAAGCCATCACATCCAGATTTTATTGCTTAAGACAGATTCTTGTGGCTGGGTGCTGGTCACTCTTACCTTTAATTCTAGCTACTCAAGAGGCTGAGATCTGAGGATTGCAGTTGGCACACGCGCACGTACACACACACACACACACACACACACACACACACACACACACACACACACACACACACACACACACGAGTTAGGGTCTAATGGATTTTTGCCTAGCTGGCCTTGAACCTCTGCCTCCTATTAGCTAGGATTATAGGCAAGACCACTGCTGCACCAGCCTTATTTTATTTCTACCTCTTCTACTAGCTTTTTGTTTTTTGTTTTTACCATTCCTGGGGCTTGAACTTAGGCCTGGACACTGTCCCTGAGCTGCTGAGCTGCTTCTGCTCAAGGTTAGCACTCTACCACTTGAGTCACAGTACCAATGCCCAGCCCTCTGCTAGCTTCTTTTTGTTGTTGTTGGGGAAACGGGTCTTGAACTCTTGGCCTGAGCACTGTCCCTGAGCTGATCTTCAGCTCAAGGCTAACACTCTACCACTTGAGCCACAGGGCCACTTCCAATTTTCTGGTAGTTAATTGGAGATAAGAGTCTCACAGACTTTGGTGCCCGGGCTGGCTTTGAACTATAATCCTCAGATCTCAGCCTCCTGAGGAGCTAGGATTATAGGTGTGAGCCACCAGCACCTGGCTTTTCTACTAGCTTCTTAACGGAGTTGTGACCAGGTGCCAGTGGATCCTCTTAGTTACTCAGGAGGCTGAGATCTAAGGACCCTGGTTCAAAGCCATCCATGGAAGGAAAAGTCTGTGAGACTCTTATCTCTAATTAACCATCAAAAAGCCAGAAGTAGAACTGTGGCTCAAGTGACAGAGTCCCAGCCTTGATTGAAAAAACTAAGTGACAGCATTCAGGCCCTGGGTTCAAGCCCTAGTAACAGCACCAAAGCAGAAAAATAGAAAAAAAAATAAATGAAAAGGAGTTGCTTCTATTGCATTAAGAAAGTGCTGTCCTGGGGGCCGGAAGTTTAGCCTAGTGGCTTGCCTAGCATGCACGAGGACCTGGGTTCAATTCCTCGGTACCACATACATAGAAAAAAAAAGCCAGAAATGGTGCTGTGGCTCAAGTGCTAGAGCTCTAGCCTTGAGAAAGTTCAAGGACAGTGCCCAAGCCCTGTGTTCAAGGCCAAGGACTGGCAAAAAAAAGAAAGTAAGTAAGTAAGTGCTGTCCTGGAGCTGGGACTGTGGCTCAGTGGTAGAGTGCTGCTTAGTATGCATGAAGCACTGGTTCGATTCCTCAGTACCACATAAACAGAAAAGGCTGCATTATCTTGGATAATCCTCCAGCAATGCTGTGAATGAGTGCCTTGGGCACAGAGAGATTCAAGAACAGATCCCAGGTTCTGAGTTCAAGCCCCAGAACTAGCAAAACAAAACAAAACAAAAAACTAAGAAAATGCTGCCTTTTATCCATGTTCTGGTATACTATTCACCATAACCAAGTTATGGAAACAGCTCAGATACCCTATAATGGCATAGGCCAGGAGTGTGACCTAGTGGTAGAATGCTTGCCTAGCATGCATAAAGTCTTGGGTTTGATTCTCTGTACCACATACACAGAAAAAGCTGGAAGTGGCACTGTGGCTCAAGTGGCAGAGCACTATCCTTGAGCAAAATGCATCCAAGGACAGTGCCAGGCCCTGAGTTCAAGCCCCAGGACTGGAAAAAAAAATGCCTTGTGTGTGTGTGTGTGTGTGTGTGTGTGTGTGTGTGTATGAGTTTTATGCATCCATGAGAAAGGATATTATGTCACTTTCAAGGAAATGGATGGACCCGGGGAAAAAAATTGGAAATTGGGCTGAGCTAACTGACACATGTTTTCTCTTATATGCAAAAGTTAGATCTAAATTATAAATAAATAAATACATAAACATAGTCATATGCAGATAAACTGACAAAAGTATGATACATGCATGGAGATGACACCAATGGTATTGAACAACTAACTTAGGGTTTAACAAAATGAGTATCATATAAGGACATTGGAACATGTATTGGGAAGAGAGGCAGACAAATAGAAAGAAGAAGGTAGGTGAAAACAGTTATAATATTAATGTACATATATAAAAATGGAACCAGGTAACTTGAGGGAATCAGTGGGGTTAAGAGAGATAGGGGAGAATGGTAAAGGGATCACACTGATCAAGATGCACTGAATTCATAAACTGACATGTTGAAATAAATTGTAAAGTTGTATAAACAAAATATATACAACTACTTAAAGATATTTTTAAGTGCCTGTCATAAACTAAGTTAAGTCAGGTAGGGTGTGTCTATCAATGGATGTGTGATTAATTTGCTTTCTAAGTGTCATCCCCTAGAAAAGGGGATTGAATCATATAGAAACAAAATTGTTTTCTTCTTTTCCAATTCCATCCTGCTCTCCAGGTGGTTATAAAAATGCAAAGTTTAGCTGAAGTTCTGTAATATTAATTACATATATTATAATCGCTTATATAAACTTCTTACCATGGATTTAATATTCAGGCACCTTACAATTAAAATTAAGCACATCATTGAATGTTTTGAATTAATTAATGATTAATTAATTAATGCTGCTCATACAGCATGGTAATATTTATCTAAATTTAGCAGGATCACTGCTACTAACCTTTAATTATGACACACTTCCATAAGTAAATTTCCTTTATTCATTATATACTTACTGTAAATATATTTATTTTTTAATATTTGTATACCTATGTGATATTACAGCACATTGACAGTAATTCTGTTGCATATCTAGCATAATTTGGACACAACAATGATTTAAGTCACTCTTTTATTCCATTTCATTTATTTTAATTTATTCATATAATCTGTCTTGTCTGAATCATTTATTTACTTAACTGTAGTCTAAAAAGCTCAGTCATTTAGGAACTAGTATTATCTTTTACAAAGATAATTTGAAATAAAAAAAAAAACTACTGAACATGAATGAAACCTGAACTTCATTTAACCATCAAATTATCTTGGTTAATCCTTAGTACTCATGGGAGATACGTTCTTTTTTTTTTTTTTTTTTGCCAGTCCTGGGGCTTGAACTCAGGGCCTGGGCTTTGTCCTTGGACACATTTTTTGCTCAAGGCTAGTTCTCTTACTAGCCACAGCACCACTTCTGGCTTTTTTTTTCTGTGTATGTGGTACTGAGGAATCAAACCTAGGGCTTCATGCATGCTAAACGAGCATCTACCATTAGGCTACATTCCCCAGGGGAGATGTGTTCTAAGCCACAACTTTTTGCCTGAAACTGCAGTTACTATCAAACCTTATTATGGTACATATTTTATGCATGTAATAAAAACTTTATAAATTAGACAGTCAGAAATAATAAAAAATGGTATACTATAATAAATGTTACCTAAATGCTGCGTATCACAACCTCTTGTATCATAGATCTTAGCAACCTCAGTATATGATTGTTTTCTTTCATTAAGTTTAGAATGCTCACTTCTTCACTTAAAGAGAGCATCTTATTGATTGTCTTCAGATTCCCCAAGACTCCTCTAGAGACAGTCTACGCTACTGGTCAACCAGGTCATACCTTCAACTTGATACTGATTTAACTGTGCACACCTTTCTCAGGCCCTGTCCCCGGTTCTCCCTATTTACCCTGAAGCCAACATCTGTACTGCTGAAGACAGTGAAGGTGTACTGAAGTGCTGTCTTCCCGTGGTTGCCAGGTAATGAATCTCCTTTCTCTACCCTTCATCATGTCTCTTTATTTGGCATATGTGAATGAGAGCTGGACCTAACTTTAGACCTTTGTACTTTGTGTCCAAAAACCTGGCTTCAACAGCACCACTCCTCTTGAACTTTAGGGACATTATTAAGTAAAACAATCATTACCTGACCACAAGTATTGTTATCATCATCACCACAGCTGATCTGATAAGCAAGGTAGCATTAAATGACTAATATGTGCATGACATATGCAGCAAGAATATTGGGACAGTGAGATAAAAATCATCATCTCAGGCAGAATGACATGAGGTTTCACCATGCAACTCAAAAAGCATATAATTTAAAACTTAGAAAACTTCTATTTATTATTTTTGAATAACATTTTACTGTAAGAACTGAAAATGGGGAGAAGAAAACCACAGATAAGGGAGGACTATTATAGACCAAAGCATGTTTTGCTGACCAAAAAACTTCAGGTTCAAGCTGATAGCACCACCAGGCACGGTAGCTCACGCTTGTAGTCCTATCAACTTAGGAGGCTGAGATTTGAGAATTGAATTCAAAACCAGCCCATGAACTATAAAGCCTTGAGACTCTTATCTCCAATTAATCACTAGAAAAAGGAAAGTGGGGCAGTGGCTCAAAGGTAGGATGGAAGGCTTGAGCTGAAGAGCTCAGGACAGTGCCCAGAGTTCAAGCCCCATGACCTGACCCCCTCCAAAAGAAGATGATAGTACCTTGCATAAGTAAACATGGTTAGTTGGGCTAGGATTAACTCCAAGTCTCTCTGATACCAAATTTTACTATTTTTCCTGTCTAATAATATTTATACTTTTTTTTCCTTTGGTAGTGGAACTTGAACTTGGGTCTGGATGCAGTCCCTGAGCTGACTTCAGCTCAAGGCTAGCAGTCTAACACTTGAGCCACAATGCCACTTCCAGTCTTCTGGTAGTTGATTGGAAATAAGTCTCACAAACTTTTGTGCCTGGGCTGGCTTTGAGCTGTGATCCTTAGATCTCAGTCTCCTGAGTAGCTAGGATTACAGGTGTGAGCCACCAGTGCCTTGTTTAATAATATTTATAAATGGTCTCCCTTTTTCTCTTTCTTCATAGGGTCTTCTATGGCATTCAGGCCAGCCTCACACTAGAAAAGTTATGCTTTTGTCTTCCAAGTACTGATATTACAGATGTGTACTGCCATCCCTAGAGATCAGTATTTTTAACTTTTTGTTTTGTTTTGCCAGTCCTAGGCCTTGAACTCAGGGCCTGAGCACTGTTCTTGGGCTTTCTCTCAAGGCTAGAGGTCTATCACTTAAGCCACAGCACCACTTCCAGCTTTTTCTATGTATGTGGTATCAAGGAATAAAACCCGGGTCTTCGTGCATGCTAGGCAAGCACTCTACCATTAGGCCAAACTCCCGGCCAATATTTTAATTTTTAAACTATGCTACTGATAGTAGACTTAAGATAGTACAGATGAATGGTGTGATTAATATATATATCATGTTTTACTTGCTGAGTTGGAAAAATATGTCTCAGTGAAGGTATGTCAAAGAAATAAGTACTTACCAAGGGGTGGGGGAAAGCAAATGGAGACAAAAACTTGAGAAGGAGTATCAATGTGTGAGAAGTAATGCACCTATTATCTGGCGAATGTAACCGCAACCCCTCTATACTTTACCCGGAGAATAAAAAAAAGAAGAAAAATAAGTACTTACCATTTCAAATGTAAAGATATTAAAGAGTAAACCCTAAAAAGGCAAATCTAAAAACGTTATCGTCCCCAAATGATAAGATTCAAAGCTAGCCTGAAACTCTCATCTCTAATTAACCACCAAAAAGCTGGACGTGGAGCTGTGGCTTAAGTGGTAGAGTGCTAGCTCTGAGCAACAAAAGCTTAGGGCTAGGGTCACGGCCCTTAATTCAAGCCCTTGTACTATTACACATGTGTACATGCGCACATGGTATGCATGTGTGTGCACACACACACACAAAATCCTGTTCAATTGTTAAATGATAAACATAAAAGATTTATATCATTGAAAGAAAAGAATTTATATCATTAAGAGAAGAGAATTATATATAGCAATTCAACATCACAATATGAAATTTCATATGACTAGCTATAATATCTTAAAAATAAGCAATTAGTTATTCCCAATCCAAGACTCAAAAAATGCCAAAATTGGCCTAAATACATAATAAACATGATTTATATAATCTGATAAGCAAACTGTTCAAAGAACTGAGGGAAAAATAAATACCATGAAAAATATTATTTGAAAGAAATAACAGTAACAGAACTACTAAGAACATAAAGTCCATATTCTTCCCCATTTTTCTGGCATTTATAGTTGAATATTATTATTATTATTAACTATATTTCAAGATGATGTAGCAGAAGTCTGTCAAAAGCTATGTGATTTTGAATAAACTATGATGGCATTATTACCAGAAACTAATTCTGAAGAGATCTAAAGCCATATAGACTCCCCTGTATCAAAATCGTAGAGCAAATCACGACATTAAATAATGCCAACAATTTAGACTTCAGACTCCTCATTATATTGTATTTAATGTTTTATTACAGTAGGCACTGGTGGCTAGCTACCTGTAGTAAAACTAGCTACTCAGGAGGTTGACTCTGAAGGACCATGGTTCTAAGGCAGCCCAGGCAGGCAAGTCAAAACTCCATCTCCAAAATAACAAGCAGAAAGGAATGACTAGTGTGGTTCAAAATGTTATTATACCAGTTGAGTGAGCAAGTATGAGGCAAAATAGATAATTGCCATTATAGTAGCACTTAGTTATATCAGCCATAATCTCCAGGTAACTGACCACACAAATGGCAAAAGTGAGCACTTACTGCTCACACCTAGAATCCTAACTTCTCAGGAAACTGAGATCCGAAGTCATCTGGAGCAGTAAAGTCCCTGAGACTCCACCCCACATTGACCAGTAAAAACCTGGACTTAAAGCACGTCACAGAGGTAGAACATCAGCCCAGGAGCAAGCAAGCTAAGCAAGAATGAATAGTTCTTATGGCTCATGTAACTTCTTAAAATAATCTAAGCCACAGAGTTTCAAAACTTAGATATTCACACACTGATGTAGGTGACTAACAAATTTCAGAATATGGGCCAAAATGTCCAGCCTCTGTTTTTGGTAAATCTACATTTTATGAGAATATAATTATAACTATATACTCATTTATCTGCATTTTTATTATAGCCTCTATCCACATTTTACATTATTTAAGAGATCATTTCCTATATGTTCTGTCTTAAGTGGGCTGTGGATCAACGGGTAGGGTGGTAGCCTTGAGCTGAAGAGCTCAGGGACAGCACCCAAGCCCAGAGTTCAAGTCCCATGATCAACAACAACAAAAAAAATCTGTAGCATATGTTCTGTCTTACTATAGTGCCCATCAAAGTTCTCACTGAATGGAACTACCTGACATTGTATATCTACTTTTGCTCTATCTTCCAATCTGTCATTTGTACTTGCCTCTAGTACCTGTGTCTACTTCTCAAAAAATTCTAGAGGAAGCTGTGCGTGATGGCTCACGCCTGTAATCCTAGCTACTCAGGAGGCTGAAATCTAAGGATCACAGTTCAATGCCAGCCCCGGCACAAAAGACTATGAGACTCTTATTTCCAATTAATCACTAGAAAATGGGAAGTGGGGCTGTGATTCCAGGGGTAGTGTGGTAGCGTTGAGCTGAAGGGCTCAGGGAAGTGCCGAGGCCCAGAGTTCAAGTCCCATGACCCACACACAAAAAAAAAATTCTAGAGGAAAGTCAGAAACTCTCTTAAATGAAATATAAACTAAATTTATATTTATATTGTATTCAATATATTACTCAAGACTTTTAAACTGAAACATTATAACTTTGTAATTTTTCTTTAAAAGTCTAGTTTTTCATCAGACTTACTAATCTATCCTATTCCCTCATTTAATCTTTAAACCGAATTGTTCATACTCAAATCCTCTCACAAATAAACACAATGTTCCAACTCATCTGTTGGCAGCAGAATGTATTCACAATGAATAACCCTACTATCTTGGCGAAGGTTATAGAATTAGCTAATTACAGTACAGTCTCATATCTGTTTTCATTAGGATAAAAGACAATCTGCATACAGAAAAACAAATGACCCAGAAAGACATCTTAGAATCTTTCTGTAAAGAAATTCCACTAAGTCATTAGTAATTGATTAGTAAACGTGTGCATAAAAGTGCCAATGAAATCCTCCTCATAAAATAAATAAAAATTAAGTGGGGAAAAAAAAGAAATTTCACTAAGTCAGCTTAACTGGAAATTTCTACACTATGTGCGTATTTTTTGATGGCAGTAAGAAACTTCCTTAATGTGAAGTTTTTATGAGAAAACGTATAAAATGATATCACTCTACAAGCTAGTCAAGAAAAAATATTTTAGAGAAGTGGAACCCTGTAGCACACATGCCTGCACACAAGCACACGCACGTGTGCACACACACACACACACACACACACTGCCAGTAAAAATAAACATGCTATGTCAGTTTAACAATAATTATAAATGGACTAGAATCTACTTTAAAAAAACAAATGAGGGCCGGGAGTTTGGCCTAGTGGTAGAGTGCTTGCCCAGCATGCACGAAGTCCTGGGTTCGATTCCTCGGTACCAAATACATAGCAAAAAGCCAGAAATGGTGCTGTGGCTCAAGTGGTAGATCTAGCTCTAGCCTTGAGAAAATCCAGGGACAGTGCTCAGGCCCTGAGCCCAAGCCCAGGACTGGCAAAAAAAAAAAAAAATGAGCTAGTGCAAATACCTTATGCCTAGAACCATAGTAACCCAGGAGACTGAGATACAAGGATTACAGACTGAGCCTGCTCAGCTTTTTTTTTTTTTTTTAAAGATAAACAGAAAATCCTTGACAAGTGCAATAAAATCATCAATTGGCTGGAGAAGAATCAAGACTGCAAGAACTGAAGAAAGTGTATAAGTCCATCATCACCAAGCTGTACCAGAGTGCAGGTGGCATGCCAGGAGGAATGCCAGGGGGCTTCCCTGGTGGAGGAGGTCCTCCCTCGGGCAGCAGTTCCTCTGGGCCCATCATGGAGGAGGCTGATTAAGGCAACACAAATATACATGTAGCACTGTTCCACACAATAAAACATTCAAAAGACCCAAATTTAGCAACTTCTATAGCAGTTTTTAAAAGTTGAGCTGCTATAGTAAATTACTGGGCATTCTCAATACTTGAATATGGAACATGTACACAAGGAAAATATTAACATTGCACTTTATAAAGCACTGTATTGTAAGTGGAAAATGCAATGTCTTAAATATATTTAAAATTGGCAAAAAAAAAAAAGGCATACTCGGTAAGCCTTTTAATCTTCTTGCTTCAACCCTTGGGTTCTGGGATTATAGGTGTGTACCACCACACCAAGCACACCAACGCCTTCTAAGCTTAATATTACAAAAATAAAAACAAATACACATGATTTACTTCCTGTTATTATTCATCATAACATACTAAAAATAATATTTACAAAGTTGGGCACAGTGGCTCATGCCTGTCATCCTAGCTACTCAAGAGGCTGAGATCTGAGAATCGAGGTTCAAAGCCAGCCCAGGCACTAAAGTCTTGAGACTCTTATCTCCAATTAACCACCAGAAAAACAGAAGTGATGCTGTGGCTCAAAGGGTAGGGTGGTAGTCTTGAGCTGAAGAGCTCAGGGACAGCGCCCAGGCCCAGAGTTCAAGTCCCATGACTGACCCCCCCCCACCCCCCGCCCAAAAAAAAGAATATTTACAGCCGAGAGCTGGCAGCTCCATGTGTAATCCTAGCTACTCAAGAGGCTAAGATGTGAGGATCACAGTTCAAAGCAGGGAAGTCCCCTGACATTCTTATCTCCATTTAACCACTGGAAAACAAGAAGAGTGGCAGAATGCTAGCCTTGAGCTAAAGAGCTCAGGGATTGTGCTCAAGCCCTGAGTTCAAGCCTCATGACTGACAAAACAAACAAAATTCACTAAAAAATATTTTCCTGGGATGGGGTGGGAGAGGGAAATAGAGACAAAAACATGAGAAGGGGTAGTAATGTTTGTTAAGTAATCCACCTATGGAAAATAGGGGCCAGGAGTTTGGCCTAGTTGTAGAGTGCTTGCCTAGCATGTATGAAGACCAGGGTTCAATTCCACAGTACCACATACACAGAAAAAAAAGCCAGAAGTGGTGCTGAGGCTCACATGGTAGAACTCTTGCGAAAGTCCAAGGACAGTGCTCAGGCCCTGAGCTCAAGCCCAGGACTGGCAAAAAAAAAAAAAGAAAGAAAAGAAAATATTAACCTCACAAAAGTGAAAAGAACAAAGAGTTCAACAATGTAAATAATTTTCTATCACTATTGAAATCAGAATGTATCAGGATTCAACTGTAAGTCTTGAAGAACACTTTTTTAAACCACCTTTGGTGGTACTGAGGTTTTAAACTCAAGGGTTTTGTACTTCCTTGGCAGGTACTCTGTTGTTTGAGCCATACCTCCGGCTAAACTTTTTTTTTAATGCAAAACAACTGAATATAAAGTAGAAAACATAGAATAAGCTGACTATCTTACCTTACAGTGATCACTTTCATATTCCTTCTACCTCATACCTGTCTCTCAGCACTGTATTACAAATCCCCAAAGACCTATCCTGACAAATGCTGAGCCCTCCCTTGAGGAAGGGGAATGGGAAGAAACTAAATTAGCAAAAGTCGAACTATTATTAGCACATAGAAAAAGCACAGAGCTGGGAACTACCCATAAAGTGCTTTCCCTTCACACTATTTTTAACATTAATAAGAAATATGAAGTATGCTTTCAACTCAATTTTCAACCAAAAATTTCATATAAGCCCTTTTATCTTCTTGTGCTTATGATGCTTCTTTTTCTTCAGTTTCTAGCCCACTAGAAACTGGGCGCTGTCCCTGAGCTCTTCAGCTCAAGACTAGCACTCTGCTCCCTGAGCCACAGCACCACCTCCAGGTTTCTGGTGGTTAATTGGAGATAAAAGTCTCACGGACTCGGGGAGGGAAATAGGGACAAAAACATGAGAAGGGGTAGCAATGTTTGCTAAGGAATGCACCTTCTATATGGCGAATATAATGTAACCCTTCTATTAATTACAATAAAAATATATTTTTAAAAAAAAGTGTCATGGACTTACAGACTTCCGTGTGGGCTAGCTTTGAACCGTGATCCTCAGCTCTCAGCCTCTTGAGTAGCTAGGATTACAGGTATGAACCACCAGCACCTGGGTAGAGATTATATTTCTAAGTTTACAAACCTAAGACATTATCTACTGCTGCCAAAAATCATGCTTAATACTTAGATTTTTTTTTTTGCCAGTCCTGGGGCTTGAACTCAGGGCCTGGGCAGTGTCCCTGAGCTTCTTTTTGCTCAAGGCTAGCACTCTACACTTAAGCCACAGCACCATTTTTAGCTTTTTCTGTTTATATGGTACTGAGGAATCGAAGCCAGAATTTCATGAATGCTAGGCAAGCACTCTATCACTAAGCCACATTCCCAGCCCAGCACTTACAGATTTTGAAATAAAAATATGGAAAAATAGTCTGACTTACATACCATATTTTTATAATGATAATAATTTATTTCAATTGTACTTTTCCTTTATGTAAATGAGTAAAGACTAACATTCCAAGAAGGGGAGAATAATATTACATTCTCATATATCTTTTCCTTAAGAAACTGTCCAAGAAATGAATGCCTTAACACTGATACTGATAAAGTATCATAATATGCACATTGACTTAGAATTTTTCTTCTTGAAACCATGATTTTGGATTCTTTTGTCCTCTCCATAGCTGGGAAGAAATGTCAATATGAAATAACAAAAATTAAAGACGAAAACTAAGTGTGATGGCACAAACCTGAAAATACCAGCTACTTGAAAGGTAGAGGCAAGAGGACTGTGGTTTGAGGATAGCTGTAAATTATTAATTGAATCAACTAATTTTAATTAATTCAATTATCTGCTGGTTAGGTTAGCTCTATGTCACTGACCAAAAGGAAATTACCAATAAATCACTTTAACTAAAGGTCAAGTCATCAAATTTAACTTTTAGATAATCTGTTTTAATATTCATAATAGCATTTACAGAAATGTTCATTTTATCTTCTCTAATTCACTTGTATTGTTGCCAGCAAATGAAAGGCACAAAAGGAAGAGAACAAGTCTAAAGTCTTCCTATTCTCTACTGAAAAAATAATACATCATGATACAAACTTGGTGTTTCATTACTGTACTCCTAACAGGATAGTAAGTCCGGGCTAATACAGCAAGATCATCACAAGAAAAACACATCATTTGATTATACTTTTAACTATGAAAAAATTATTCTTGGTCTATCCTCCTCAATAGTGGCAAAGAATTGAATCAAAACAAACTGAACATGCTTTTAAATGTTAGTAAAAAGACTGGGCCAGGTGTGGTAACATGTGCCTGTTATTCCCAGCTACCACTCAGAAGGCAGAGTGTGAAAGATAAAAAATTTAAGGCCAGGCTAGGAATGAGTGCAAGACGATTTTGTAAAACAAACCAAAATTTAAGTGTTGGGTGGTAATGCTTGCAAGTGCTAGGCCCTGAGTTCAAACACATGTACTGCCAAAAGACAGAGCCAGAAACAGAGACAGAGACAGAGATATGAGGAGTGGGGGAGAAGAAACCTAGCTAAAAGTAACTAAACAGGGTATTTAAATTTGGTGAAATGTATTCCTTTTTTAAATGAATATATCCTTTTTTCACTACTACAGGTATTACACCAGACTGAAGAGGCTAATTCTCTTGCATGGGACATGGACACACACACACACACACACACACACACACACATACACATACACACACACACTTCAGTGAACTTGTTAATCTCTAACTTTTTGGATGATAAACAAGGAAAGAAAGAATATATGCAGTTTTGTGGACTGAAAGACTATAAAAATAGGAATATTCCTAAATTATTAGCCTATAGACTCCAAGAATAACTTCTAAATCTACAAAGAAAAAAAAAATCACTTTAGATTTCCTTTAAAAAAAAAAAACCCAGGGGCCGGGAGTTTGCCTAGTGGTGGAGTGCTTGCTTAGCATGCACGAAGACCTGGGTTGGATTCCTTGGTACCATATACATAGAAAAAAGCCGGAAATGGTGCTGAGGCTCAAGTGGTAGAGCTCTAGCCTTGAGAAAGTCCAAGGACAGTGCTCAGGCCCTGAGCCCAAGCCCAGGACTGGCAAAAAAAAAAAAAAAAAAAAAAAGCCAGTACTAGTACTTGAACTCAGAGGCCTTGCACTTCCATTAAGCTTTTCTGGTACTCTACTACTTAAGCCGTACCTCCAGTCTAGCTTTTCGCTGCTTAGCTGGATATATATTTCTTTGACTTTTCTCCATGGGCTTTACACTATGGTCCTCAGATTGCAGCATCCTAAGTAGGGAGGATATGGAGCAGGTGCCCAGTTAGTCTCCCAATTTTTATTTGTGCTGGTCCTAAAGCTTGAACTCAGGTCCTTGGACTTTTTCAAGGCTAGAGCTCTACCACTAGGCCAAACTTCCAGTCCACAGCTTAAAAAACAAAACAAAACAAAACAAAACCAGTACTGAAACTGTTGGCAGTATGCTTGCTAGGCAGGTACTATACCACTGAGCCATGCCCTCCTGCCTTAGAATCTGATTTTTTTTTCCAACCCTGGGGCTTGAACTCAGGGCCTGGGCACTGTTCTTGGACACTTTTTGCTCAAGGTTCTCACTCTGCCACTTGAGCACTTTTCTATGTATGTGGTTCTAGGGAATTGAATCCAGGCCTTCATGCATGCTAGACAAGCACGCTACCACTAGGTCACGCTCCTGGCCCCTAGACTCTGATTTTTAAGAAACAAACTTTATACCAATAAAATATAAATATTTATCATGTATATTTAAACTTTTGCACAAAATACCTAGTATAAAATAATGTACCTCTGACATACACTGGTGTTTCATGCTGGTAATCCTAGCTGCTCAGGAGGCTGCGATGATGATCACGGTTCAAAGCCAGCCCAGGCAGAAAAGCACATAAGACATCTCCCTTTAAGCAACAAAAAAGCTGGAGGTGGAACTATGGCTCAAGTGGTAGCTTTGAGCAAAAGAAGCTCAGGGACAGTGACTAAGCCCTAGGTTCAAGCCCCACAATTAAAAAAAAAAAAAAGGAAAGAAAAGAAAGTCTCTCATTGAGCAACACATGTGTTTATTACTATCACTTATTCAAACACAGAAACACCATTTCCTTCCTCTAAAGTTTGACAAACTAATAATCTGATTCATGGTTTTTTACTGTTCTTTACATCAATCCAACATTCTAGTGTGCTTTTAACATTTCACCTCATGTCCTTCAAAAGATTTTTTGAGTATATTTGATCATCAGAAAGATGATTTATCAGGGCCAGGAGCGTGGGTTAGTGGTAGAGTGCTTGCCTAGTATACACAAAGCTCTAGGTTTGATCCCTCAGTACCACATAGAAAAAGTCAGAAGTGGTGCTGTGGCTCAAGTAGTAGAGCTTTAGCTTTGAGAAAGCCAAAGGACATTGTGTTCAGGTCCTGAGTTCAAGCCCCAGAACGTGAAGAAAAAAAAAAATGCTAAGGGAAACCCCAGTACTTTCATGTACTGATGCATGTGCATGCATGCACATGTGCCCACGCACACACACACACAGTGTGAACTATGCTGGGTGCCAGGCACTAGTGGTTCATGCCTGCAATCCCAGATACCCAGAATGCAGATATTGGAAGGATCATGATGCTAAGCCAGTCCAGGCAAGAAACAAGATCTGGTCTCAACTAACAGCTGGGCACAGTAGGGCTCACTATATGGGCACTAAAATCAGAAAGATCAAGGGTCTAGCTGAGCTCAGGCAAAAGAGTTTAGGAAATCCTACCTCAATAGAAAAAGCTGCATATGACCATATATACTTGATATCCTAAATAAATGAGGGAAGCATAAATAAGATTTCATTCCAGGGCTAGGAATGTGGCTTAGTGGTAGAGTGCTTGCCTAGCATGCATGAAGCCCTGGGTTCAATTCCTCAGTCCCACAAACAAAGAAAAAAGATGGAAATGGTGCTGTGATACAAGTGGTAGAGTGACAGCCTTGAGCAAAAGAAGCTCAGGGACAGTGCCCAGGCACTGAGTTCAAGCCCCAGGCCTGGCAAAAAAATAAAAAAATAAAAAATAAAAAAAATTCAGTCCAGGATGGCCCAAGCAAAAATAACCAGAGCAAAAAATGACTGGAGGCAGGCATGGATGAATAATCAACAGAGCACCTGCCTATCAAGCACAGAGCCCAGTATTTTTTTTTACCAGTCCTGGGGTTAGAACTCAGGGCCTGGGCACTGTCCTTAGGCTTTCTCAAGACTAGCACTCTACCACTTGAACCACAGCACCACTTCTAGTTTTTTCTGTGTATGTGGTACCGAGGAATCAAACTCAGGGCTTTGTGCATGCAGGCAAGCATTCTGCCACTAGGCCACATGCCTAGTATTTACTGGCCTAAGCCCAGTAATTTTTTTTTAAATTAAAAAAGAGGGAGAAGAAGCTGGGCTCTGTAGCTCACACCTGTAATCCTAGTTATTCAGGAGGCTGAAATCTGAGGATCATGGTTCAAAAGTCAGTCCGGACACTAAAGACCAAGAGACTGTTATCTCCAATTAATCCATAGAAAATGGGAAGTCGGGCTGTGGCTCTAGGGGTGGAGAGATAGCCTTAAGCTGAAGAGCTCAGGGACAACACTCAGGCCGAGACCAAACCCCATGACCTATAATTCTAACTACTCAAGGAGGTTTATTTCTGAGGTTTGTAGTTCAAAGCTAGCCCAGGAAGGACAGTCCCTGAGACTCTTATTTCCTATAAAATATCAAAAAGGAAGAATCTGTGGATCTGTGAATACTAAGATATTCCTATGGTTCTGTGATTATGCTGTACTGGAGTGGGGGATCAAAGTTTTTGTGCTTAGTAGTTCTGGGTTTAAACCTAAACCCTCTAATATGCTAGGCAAGTATTCTACCACTGTACTCCACTTGACACCCATTTTTGTTTTTTGTTGTTGTTATTTTTTTTTTTTTGCCAGTCCTGGGGATTGAAATCAGAGCCTGGGCACTGTCCTTGAGCTTTCTGAAGGCTAGCACTCTACTACTTTAGCCACAAGCCACAGCACCACTCCAACTTTTTCTGTTTTGTGATATTGAAGAATGGAACCCTGAGCATGCTAGGCAAGCACTCTACCACTAGGCCACACTGCAGGTGACCCTTAAAAGCAGAACTTTCTTTGGCTGGCACCAAGGGAAGCCTGAGAGATACAGAGCATAAGAAGACTTTCATTCACAAGTTTGTTTGAAGATGGATGGAGTCATATGAGAAGAAAAGAAGATTGGTATGATAACAATGTTTTGTTTTTGTTTTTGTTTTGCCAGTCCTGCTTGAGCTCAGGGCCTGAGCACTGTCCTTGGGATTTCTCAAGGCTAGAGCTCTACCACTTGAGCCTCAGCACCAGTTCCGGCTTTTTTCTATGTTTGTGGTACTAAGGAATTGAATCCAGGTCTTTGTGCATGCTAGGCAAGCACTCTACCACTAGGCCAAATTCCCGGCATAGGGTAACAATCTTTAAAAACAAAAATAGTCATTACTTTACTTATGTAACTGCAACCCCTCGCTCATCACCTTTTCAATAAAGATTTTTTTTAAATTAAAAAAAAAAAAAGAAAAGAAAAGAAGACTGGTCTCTAAGAGTGACAATTAACCCTTGATTAAGAGCCAGCTGATATCGGACCTACCAGGAATTAGATTTTGCTAATAGAACACTACATTCAGTTGCTGCTCCATAAACTATATGGGAGAAACAAACAATTCAGTAAATTAAATCTAAATGAGATTACCGATGGTCCCCCACTGATGATGGTTGCAATTTACAATTTTTCTACTTTCGAATGATATGAAACCAGTAAGCATTCAGCAGAAACTGTACTTCAAGTTTTAAATGTTGATCTTTTTCCAGGCTAGTGATGTGTGGGCATGATACTCTTGGGATGTTGAATAGTGACAGCAAACTACATTCTCCCAGTCAGACACTAGATTACAATGGCAAATAACTGCTACAATATAGAGTAGCCTGTTGCTAAGCTATAATGTTCAATAGATTTGGTACATTAAACTTATTTTCAACTTAACATTTTTAGTTTACAACAACTTTATCAAGACCTCCATGGAGTTTAAGAAGCATCTGGATTCTCTAGCTATAGGAAAAAAAAATTGGGAACAATAAATTCAGCTTAACTTTTTTCAAAGGCTAAAGCTATATCTGGTGATTAGAGCCTAAGCCATTTTAAGTATTATTTTGAAATGAAGTATATTTGCTATATATTAGAGTTTTGTTGTTAAATTTGTGCTGGGGAGGAAAGGGAATTATAAACAGGGTCCCAAAGGTGTTTTGTCAGTGGCAGCATTCTAACTATATATACAAAATGGAATTTAATTTATCCATTAAAAACAATATGTCATTTGTAGGAAAATGGATAGACCTAGAACAAAAAATCCTAGCCTTGAATTAAGAGAGCTCAGGGATGGAGCCCAGGCCCAAGGCTGTAAGCCTCAGGACCTGCTAAATGAATAATTTTTTTAATTCAAGAAATGGAAACATAGGTTTTAAAAATTGTTGTTGTTGTCTTTTGAGGGGAGCCAGAGGACACAGAAATGGAGGAGGGAAAGAGAGAGGGTAAAAAATGCAGTAATGATATTTAATAAACACTTGGTAAAAAATGAACTATGGAACTTGTGGGCAGGAATAGGAGGGGACAACTGAGAAAAAGATTGGAAGGGATGATACTGTCCAAAAAATTATAACCCCACTGTAAAACTCCTTAATAAGAATAAAATTATAGGGACCGGGAGTTTGGCCTAGTGGTTAAAGTGCTTGCCTAGCATGCATGAAGACCCGGGTTCGATTTCTCGGTACCACATACATAGAAAAAAAAAGCTGGAAGTGGTGCTCAGGCTCAAGTGGTAGAGCTCTAGCCTTGAGAAAATCCAAGGACAGTTCTCAGGCCCTGAGCTCAAGCCCAGGACTGGCAAAAAAAAAAAAAAAAGAATAAAATTATAGAGCTGGCTTAGCAGTAGAGATCTTGCCTAGAATGCATGAAGCCCTGGGTTCCATTCCTCAGTACCACATAAACAGAAAGAGCCAGAAGTGGTGCTGTGGTTCATATGGTAAGAGTGCTAGACTTGCATAAAAGCAGCTCAGGGATAGTGCCCAGGCCCTGAGTTCAAACCCTATGACTGTCAAAAAAGAAAAGAAAAAATTTTTAAAAAGAGGGGAGGGGGGAGAGAGGAGAACGGAAGAGGAGGAAAGCCAGGAGTTTGGCCTAGTGGTAGAGTGCCTGCCTAGCATACACAAAGACCCGGCTTCAATTCCTCGGTACCACATACATAGAAAAAAAAAAAAAAGCAGGAAATGGTCAAGCACTGTGGTCCATGCCTGTAATCCTAAACTACTCATGAGGCTGAGATCTGAGGATCGAGGTTCAAAGCCAGCCTAGGCACTAAAGTCTGTAAGGCACTTATCGCCAATTAACCTCTAGAAAACCAGAAGTGGACCTGTTGCTCAAGGGTTAGGGCAGGAGCCTTGAACTGAAGAGCTCAGAGACAGTGCCCAAGCCCAAAGTTCAAGACCCACAACTGACAAAAAAAAAAGCAGGAAATGGTGCTGTGGCTCATGTGGTAGAGCTCTAACTTTGAGAAAGCCCAAGAACAGTGCTGAGGCCCTGAGTTCAAACCCTGAGACTGGCAAAAAAAAAGGGGGGAGGGGACAGGGTTAGGACATGGCTCAAGTGGCAGAGTACCTGCCTACCAAGCTCAAGACTCTGACTTTAGGGCCAGGAGTTTGGCCTAGTGGTTAAAGTGCTTGCCTAGCATGCATGAAGACCTGGGTTCGATTCCTCGGTACCACATACATAGATAAAAGCCAGAAGTGGTGCTGAGGCTCAAGTGGTAGAGCTCTAGCCTTGAGAAAGTCCAAGGACAGTGCTCAGGCCCTGAGCTCAAGCCCAGGACTGGCAAAAAAAAAAAAAAAAAAAAAAAAAAAGACTCTGACTTTAAACCCAGTAGTGCATACATACACACATAAACATAAAAGAGAAGAAAATATGGTTAATAGTATCTAATTGACATGTAAAATAGTATATTGTAATTAAGATAAGAACACCAGTCAGTATCTGAGTTATTTTGGTGACATGTGCACAGCAAACTTCTAAATAATTAGGCCTAGTTAATCAGCTTGAGATGTTCTGGGGGTTTTTTTGTTGTTGCTCTGTTGTTTTGTGGGTTGTGGGGCTTGAACTTGACCTGGGCACTGTCCTTGAGCTCTTCAGCTCAAGGTTACCAACCTACCCTTGAGCCAAGCCCTACTTCCCATTTTCTAGAGGTTAACTGGAGTCTCAGGTCCTTTTGTGCCCAGTCTGGCTTTGAACCTTGATCCTCAAATCTCGGCCTCCTGAGTAGCTAGGATTACAGGAATGTGCCAAGACGCCTGGCTTCAGATGGTTTTTAAGTTTAAAGAATTTTGTTAGGGTACTTTGAGATTTATAGAAAAAAAATGAAAAGTACAGCGTTTATAACTCCTTTCACCCCTTTTTGGTTTTAGTTCATTTTAACATCTCTCATTAAATGTGGTATTCATTCCATTTTTTAAATACATAAAATAAACCTTGAAATAAAAATAAATTTAAGCCAGGTGCAGTGGCTCACACCTGTAATCCTACCTACTCAGGAGGCAAAGATCTGAGGATCTTGGTTCAAAACCAGTCTGGGCATTAAAGACCCTGAGATTCTTATCTCCAATTAACCACCAGAAAAATGGAGATGGCTTTCTGGCTCAAGGGGTGTTCACCTTGAGCTTGAAGAGCTCAGGGATAACACTCAGGGCCAGAGTTCAAGTCCCACAACCAACAACAAAAAATTTAAAAGAGGACCTGAGCCAGTGGCTCACACCTATAATCCTCCTTAATCAGAAGGCTGAGATCTGAGGATTACGGATCAAATCTAACCTTAGCAGGAAACTCCATGACACGTTTTTCTTTCTTTTGGTCAGTTGTGGGGCTTGAACCTAAGGCCTGAGTGCTGTACCTAAGTTCTTCAGCATAAGGCTAGCGCTTTACTACTTTGAGCCACAACACCAGTTAATTGGAGGTTAAGTCTCACACTTTCATGTCCAGGTTTGGCTTTGAACCGTGACTCTCAGATCTCAGCCTTCTGAGTAACTAGGATTATAGGCATGAGTCATCAGCACTGGCTTTCCATGAGACACTTATCTCCAATAAACTGCCAAAAAAGCTAGAGTGAAGCTGTGGCTCAAGTGATAGAGTGCTAGCCTAGGGCCCTGAATTTAAACCCCATAACCAACAACCCGGTATCCCTCAAAAAAAAAAAAGGATGAGCAAATTAAAAGTTCACAGAGAAATGAAGCCTAACAGATTAAGAGAAAAAACTAGGGGCTGGAAGTTTGGCCTAGTGGTAGAGTGCTTGCCTCACACACACAAAGATTGGTGTTCAATTCCTCAGTACCGCATACACAGAAAAAGCCAGAAGTGGTACTGTGACTCAAGTGGTAGAGCTCCAGCCTTGAGAAAGCCCAAGGACATTGCGCTCAGGCCCTGAGTTCAAGCCCCAGGCCTGGCAGAGAGAGAGAAAAACATTTAATTTTAAAAATGAGTGGCATTGCCAGGCATGGTTGCTCACGCCTGTAATCCTAGAGGTTGAGTTTTGAGGATCTACGTTCAAAAAAGCCAGCCCAGGCACTAAAGACTATGAGACTCTTATCTCCAGTTAATCACTAGAAAAATGGAAAGTGGAGCTGTGACTCAGGGGTAGGGCAGTAGCCTTGAGCTGAAGAGCTCAGGACCAGTATCCAGGCCCAGAGTTCAAGCCTCATGAATAACGAGAGAGAGAGAGACAGAGAGAGACAGAGACAGAGAGAAAAGAAAGAGAAAAGGGAGGGGGCCTTGAGTGAAGATTAATATGGTAAATATACTTCATTTATATGTATGAAAATAGAACAATTAAATTGTTAAAAATTATTTTTCGCCAAGCCAGCTAGTAGCTCATGCCTATAATCCTAGCTCCGAGAGAGAGAGAGAGAGAGAGAGAGAGAGAGAGAGAGAGAGAGAGAGAGAGAGAGAGAGAGAGAGAGAGAGGTGACTGATTTTCTGACCTATGCCAAAGTCACTCATGATTCAATACAACTCAATTATTAGTGTCTACAACCCATAATTTTCTTTTCCAAGTCATTTTTAAAGTACCATTCTCAACAGTACTGTAAACCATCTGGAACTACTTAACTTTGCCAGCCTGCTGAGATATGTGTCTCCCCCTTGGGAAGCCCATCCCAGACTAAATAAATAACTGAGGAAACTGCTCTGAAAATATGATGACACATAGCTCTTTCTTCCCTTCCTGGGTTAAAACAAATTTATTTTATTTATATTTGTTGAATATTTTTTAAAGAACAGTACTGTTCTTTGTTTAACCTATACAAATTGCCTCATGGTAGTAACATTTACTACAAGATCACTTATGGATTTTTATTAGGAATTATTTCAGGAGGTAGAAATGTGGCTCAGTAGTAGAATGCATGCCTGTCATGTACCAAGCTCTGGACTCAATCTCCACGGCAAAAACAAAAACAACAAAAACAGTGGGAGAAGGAAGTGAGAATAAGGCAAGGAGAAAAGGAGAGATAGGAGAAGGTAAAGAGAAGAAGGAAATCTTAGGAGTCCATCATTAGAGGGCCATGAGTTTGGCCTAGTGGTAGAGAGCTTGCCTAGCATGAACGAAGACCTGGTACAATTCCTCGGTACCACATACATAGAAAAAAGCTGGAAATGGTGCTGAGGCTCAAGTAGTAGAGCTCTAGCCTTGAGAATGTCCAAGGACAGTGCTCATGCCCTGAGCTCAATCAAGCCCAGGACTGGCAAAAAAAAGTGTATCATTAGAAAATACCTAATAACTTCGGGGACATCTAAATGTAAAATAAAACAAACACTAAAACATAAAACATAAGTCATTTTCAACTGCTAACTAATGGTTCCAAGTCACTAGACTTTTTAAAATTAGAAGTGACTAACTCAAGAAAACTATTGCATGAATTTATTATTGATTCCTTAGCTGATCTTAGCCAAAACACTTAATAGATTGAAACAGTATTGCTTAAATTGCCCTTTTTAAAGTATTTATGGTCTGCAACAGAGATCTTTCTAATCTATTAAGATTTTAAAATATTTTTTCTTTTATTTTTTTAAGACATGGTATCACTATATATTCCAGGGGCTGGTCTCAAACTTTGATCCTACTGACTCTGCCTCTTGATTGCTTGTACTATAGGCTAGCACTATCAAGTCTAGCAATTTTTTTTTTTTTTTTTGCCAGTCCTAGTCTTGAGCTCAGGGCCTGAACACTGTCCTTGGATTTTCTCAAGGCTAGAGCTCTACCACTTGAGCCTCAGTACCACTTCTGGCTTTTTTCTATGTATGTGGTACCGAGGAATTGAACCCAGGTCTTTGCGCATGCTAGGCAAGCACTCTACCACTAGGCCAAACTCCCGGCCCAAGTCTAGCAATTTTTATTTTTCTTTCAGAATGTTACATTTTTATCTAGCTGACAAATATGTAAAAGTATAAATTTTCTATTTTGAAGCTGAAAGGCAAAAATTCCACCTTAAACTTTGGAAATCTGCTTTGAAGTTGCCAACTATACTTCGTTAATTTAAACCTTGATGCCTTATCTGAATAATTGATTTTTTAAAGTTAGTCCTGATCTTTGAATTTGCTCAAAAAAAGAATGATACATATCTGAAGTTCCTATTCCAAAATAGTGAGAAAAACATGTGGCTGTCTGGGCACTGGTGGCTCATGCCTATAATCCTAGTTACTTGGGAAGCTGAGATATGAGGATCACAGTTCAAAAGCCAGCCTAAGCAGTAAAGTCCTTGACACTCTTACCTTCAATTAGCCACCAAAAAGCCAGAAGTGGAACTGTGTGGCTCAGGTGGTAGAACACTACTTTTTTTTTTCTGTTTTGGCCTGTCCTGAGAACTTGAACTCAGGACCTGAACACTGTCCTTGGACTTTGTCAAGGATAGAGCTCTACCACTTGAGCCACTACACCACTTCTGGCTTTTTTCTATGTATGTGGTACCGAGGAATCGAACCTGGGTCTTCATGCATGCTAGGCAAGCACTCTGCCACTAGGCTAAACTCCCGGCCTCTCCTTACAGTTTTTTAAAAAATAAATAAAAATTTGTTTACAGCAAGAAATGTACTCAGGGGCCTAGTGGTAGAATGCTTGCCTACCATCCATGATGACCAAGGTTCGATTCCTCTGTGCCATATACATAGAAAAAGCCAGAAATGGTGCTGTGGCTCAAGTGGTAGAGCTCTATCCTTGATAAAGTCCAAGGACAGTGCTCAGGACCTGAGTTCAAGCCCTGGGACTGGCAAAAAAAAAAAAAAAAAAAGAAAGAAAGAAAAAAAAGAAAAGAAAAGAAAAGAAGAAATGTACTCATTACCTTACATTTATAAGTGTAATCCCTCTGTACATCACCTTGAAAATAAAAGTAAATTTAAAAAAAGAAAAACTTTTTTAGCCCATAAAGGACCTTAAAAGATACTTTATGTAAACAAGCAGCCATTTTATGTCTAATTAAAAATAGGCTAACAACATCTGACAAGAGCATAGTATAAAATTTGATTTATATACATATACATATTTTTTTTCCAGTCCTGGGGACTGAACTCAGGGCTTGAGTACAGTCCTTGGGCTTTCCTCAAGGCTACTACTGTACCACTTAAGTCACAACACCACTTCTGGCTTTTCTTTGTATGTGGTACCAAGGAATCAAACCTGGGTCTATGCGCATGCCAGGCAAGCACTCAACCACTAGGCCAAACTCTCGGCCCCTAAAATCCGATTTTATATGTAACCAGAATATGAAATCTCAAAGTTGACATATCACCTTTAATTTTACTGAACTTACTTCAAATCACAAGTTCTGTTCTCAAAATTAATAATTTATCTCCCATATTAAAAACCATATCATATCATCATCTTTTATAGATTTCATTTTTTTTAAGTTCATTAAAGATGACCAAGGTTATCCTAAACTAGTGCCCTTTTAAAATTCTTTTGACGTTCTCTAATGTTTGAACTGTGTTCCTTCAATTCTGTAAATGCATTTGTAGACATAAAAATGGTCAAAACAGTGCTATTCTAATGCTGAAATAAATTCCCTTACTTTGATAAATATTTCCATTTTAATAATCTTTAAGTGTCTTTAAATATTACAAAAATGACATTTCAGAAGTCCTTTTCTCTGATAATTTACAAAGACAAGAACTACTCTAAGCTGTTAATGCTGTTTATCTCTGGGTGGTGGTATCACACGCCATATTCTTTGTTGGTTTTTTCTTTTAATTTCCCCAAAAGCATTATTCCCTTGGTAATCAAATATTATTTTAAAACTGTTGGTAACATAGTTTGAGGCATGAGCAGAATTCACTTCTACAGGAGACTGTTAAATCATTTTTTCCTTTTGATAAACGGCTGCTTTAACAAGAGAATGATTTGATCAAGTGTCTACTGGGCTAGCTGATGATCAAAAGAGCTTTATTTTCAAGGCCCTTCTTTTATTTAGGCCTTTGGGAAACCCCAATTAAATTTGAACTTAACTGCTATGAACCATGCCGTATTAAACTTTTTGAATGGTCAGAATAACGCCTTTCATTTCAACTGTTAGCTGAATGGCAAAAGATACAGGTTTACGAACGTTTTCAAAGTCTTCTTAGCATTCTCATCTTGTCATTTTTTTCACAGCAATTCCATTTAGAAAGAATCGCAATTGTAAACAATTTCTATTTCAAGCCCCCCCACACACACACAAATTGGGATGAAAGGCAAAGCCTTGACCTTTCTATTTTAGACTTACATCTGGGTAGCAAGCCATCTGCTTTCCCCCCACTTCCTACCCCATCTGCTTAATGGACTGAAAATACTGCACCTAATTGCAATTTTATCATACCAGCCTGACTTCTCCACTTTAACCAATTAGGATCCTGCTTTCCACCTGAAGGCTCGCTTGGCCCAAACTGGACTTCTCCTTCCCACCTCCCTCCCTCAGGAGCAGGCAAATGTCTCCTGAGACACCGAGGCTACCCGTGGTGTCTTCAGCCCTGTCTAGGTACATCGCTGTCCGCTTTCACCCCCGAGCGCCTTGGTGGAAAACATGTCCTCGGGTCTGCTCATCTGGATGAGCGGGGCCGCCGGTGCCGGCACTGCTGCGGTTACGCAGGAGGAGGCACCTCTCAGCTCAGTCTGGAAAGAAGTCGCGTCGGTCGGTGCCGCGAAACAACCAGGGACCCAGCCCGGGGGGGGGGGGGGGAAGCCAGACAGGGGGTGGGAGGAAAAACCTCCGGGAAGAAAGGTGTTGCAAAGAACCGGAGGGGGGGGGGAAGCTCAAGACGGGGAGGAAAGCCCTTCCTTTCCGAGGCAGGAGGCGTGAAGTGGAGCCAGGAGCCGGCGGCCGAGGTGCAAGAACGGGGGAAAGGGGAAGAAGGGGGTCGGAGGCCGGCGGGAGGGCCGGGCGGGAGGCCGGCGCGGGGACGCCGGGCGGCCGTGGGCAGCTCGCAAAGCCCCCCGCCCGAGTCCGAGCCGCGGGGGCGCTTTCCGCCGCACTCGGTGCGGGGGTGAGAAGCCACGGCAAAGATAACAGTCGGGGGGGCTGTGTTGTCTTTGCAGGGGCGGGGGGCGGCGGGCAGCTCCGTCCGAGGTCGGCGCGACCGCGACGGCGGGCCCACCCCGGCCGGGCCCCGCTACTTAACTATTTGTAGAGCTGCTGCAGGCACAGGTCCAGGCTCTCGCCCTCCACCTCCTCGCGGGTGATGCGCTCCGACAGCGGCCGCGGCAGCGGGGGAAGCGGCGGCAGCTGGGGCTGCGGTGGCGGCGGCCCGGCCGAGTGCCCGGGAACGGCCTCCTCCTCCTCCTCCTCCGCCTCCGCCGCCGCCGCCTCCTCCTCCTCGCCCTCCGCCGCCGCCGCCTCCTCCTCCACCGCCTCCTCTTCGGGCTCCGGGTCTGGCTCCGGCTCACCCTCTTCCGTCGCCGCTATGGTCGAGCCCTCCTCCCCCGGTTCCTCGACCGAAGCCTCGGCCGCCTCAGCGGCTCCCAATTCGGGTTCGGACTCGGGTTCGGGTTCGGGTTCGGGTTCCGGCTCCGGCTCGCCGCCGCCGCACGGTCCGCGAAACTCGCCCAAGAAGAGCTCTAGGAAGCGCCGGTAAGTTTTCTCCTCAGGGATGCAGCCCGCCATCACTGCTCATGCCCAGGGGTCGACCGGGCTGGGGAGAGGAAAGGAGGTGGGAGAAAGCCCGGCCAGGGGAGGGGGCCGCGTGTGAGCCTCGAGCTCCCGCTCGGATGGCTAACAGCCGCACCGGCACGAGCGATCAGCACTAGGTTGCCTGGAGAGGGCTCCCGCAGGCGTGCGCGCCACCGAAGGTGGACGTGCGCGGCCCCGGGGGTGGGGCGGAGCGCGCCGCCCCTCTGGAGTCTGGAGGGAAAGTTGGTGGCGGGCGCGCGCACGGGGTCCAGCGGCGGCCCACCCTCTATCCGAGAGAGCTCAGCCCACGCTGCCTAGAGACTGTCCCCATGGCAACCGGCTCTAAGAATTCCAGGGTCCTTCCCGTCGAGTCCCCAAGAGTGACCTGAGACAGCTCCAAGTCTACCTCTTGGCTCCCTCTTGGCCTGCCTCTACTTCCTTACACTGTGTCCACCTCGCTCTCGAAAGGCCGCCGCACACCGTCCACCTTTTTGTTGATGGCCCCTATTGAGTAACGGAGGCCGAGGCACAGACGTCGGGCGGGTAGGTTCTCTCATTTGATTCTGTGGAGTGATGCGAGCCCCATTCCTCAAAAAGAGAAAACTGAACATTAAGTTAGTAATTTACTTCAGCGTTTCAAAACTCACATAGACACGGTGCTCGAATTACAACCCAGAACCTGGGCTCCAAAGCCTTTTAAAGACATTTCCCTTAGCTCTTCTCTAGCTCTGAAAATTGCATCAGTGGATGTAACCAAAAGGCCTTGTTTGTGTAGGGCTTTGTAGCTGACAAATGGTTCTCAATCCTTTAATCCTTACCACAGTCTCTTGAGGTAGAAGCTATTACCATTATGATTTTGTTTTACAGGGGAGGAAAACAACCTTAAACATATGATGACTTTGCTCAAGGTCACAGGCAAGTGATATAGCACGAATTGGACTTGGTCCATGAAGAGATTCCATGCATCAGTAGTTTTCCACCACACTAAGACACTATCTTTATGTATAATACATGCCTTACTTTATTATATAGTAGAGTCTGATTTTCCCCCTATAGTTTCTTTGCTCTTCTTTCAAACATAATCTCCTGTGTCCTTTCTTTCCTGGGTTGGAAATGAAAGGACTTTGATCCTAATGTTTTTTTTACCAAATGGTAAATGGTATTATTTTCAAGCCTTGCGTAGAGGGGAAAGGAAGGGAAAAGCTGTGGTCTTATACAACTGTATGGATGATAGCATCATTCCTATATACTGCCATGTCCATAGTAACATATAATTTAGTAAAACAGTGTTCTTTGTCTGCTTTGAAAAATACATTCTCACGAAGTTTCACCCCTTTCTCTCCATTTATTGTTTCTGGCTTCGTTGGATTTAGGATCTGAAATTGCACTTGCAGGTAATTATTAATGACAAAGGAGTCTCCACGCCAACAATTTTCATATTGTACATTTTCTAAATCTCTGACCTGATACTGCTATTTTAAGATTAAGTGGGTTGAATTTACTAATGTACATTATGGCATCAATGCTTTCTCCTAGCTTGAGATTAAATAATACATGACAGAAAGTATATAGTGAGTAATGCACTTGTGGTTTTTTTTTTTCCCCCTCCAGTTCTGGGGCTTGAACTCAGGGCCTGGGCACTGTTCCTAAGCTTTTTTTGCTTAAGGCTAGCACGCCACCACTTGAGCCACAGCTTACGTGGTACTGAAGAATTGAACCCAGGGCTTCATGTGTGTTAGGTAAGCAAACTACTACTAAACCACATTCCCAGCCTACACTTGAGTTTTCTAAAATTATTTTTCCTATAAGGTAAAATGGAAAGACCCAGTAAATCTGTTTCTAGACATGCTAAATGTATTTATGTATTTTAAAACACCACTCAGTAGAAAGCAATTTTACTATACCAATTTTTCTATGTCTTTAAACTCATTTCTCTTTGTTTTCAATACACCTGTTCATTTCTATTTTAGAAAATGTAGAAAAGACTGACAACATTTTTAGGCTGTAAACCTAAATGTCCATAGTTTTAAATTCCAACAACTGACATCAGAATTTGACATGATGACATTTAGTTCACGAGTACATAGCTGTCAGCTTTAACAATTCATATCAAGCTACACCTTCCTACTTCATAATGTAGTTGCGTTCCTCATTTACATGACATTTATTTGTGACATTAATTTATGACTCAACTCACCTATCAAAGGAAAGTGATGTATGTTGGTGAAACATTACTTCTAAGAGTAAAAGAAAAAGCCCACACCTCTATTACTATAAATGAGAGGCGTGTTTGCTTATATTCTTAGAGATATTCCTTCACAAAGACCAACGTGGATCCTGTTGCCTCCATTTAACAAAGCAGCTTTGCCAAGTTGCTGACAGGAGTGCTACGATCTCAGAGCAGCGGTGTAGGATGATTTTGCCATTGTCAAGAAGTCTCTAGCCCAATGCCAGTGGCTTACATGTGTAATCCTAGCTACTTAGGAGGCTGAGATCTGAGAATCACGGTTCAAAGCCAGACCCAGTACTAAAGTCCAAGAGACTCTTATCTCCAATTAATCACTGGAAAACCAGTAGTGGGGCTCAAGGGGTAGGGAGGTAGTCTTGAGCTGAAGAGCTTAGGACCACCTTCCAGCCCCAGAGTTCAAGCCCTATGACCCATACCACGTACATAGGAAAAAAGAACCAGAAGTGGTGCTGTGGCTCAAGTGGTAGAGCTCTAGCCTTGAGAAAACCTGGGACAGTGCTCAAGCCCTGAGCCCAATCAAGCCCAGGCTGGCAAAAACAAAAACAAAAAAAACTGAGCAATGAAATACATAATGTATCTCAAGGGTATTTAATGTTTTTTTGTTTTTTGTTTTTGTTTTTTTTGGCCAGTCCTGGGCTTGAGCTCAGGGACTGAGCTGTGTCCTTCGGATTTCTCAAGGCTAGAGCTCTACCACTTGAGCCTCAGCACCAATTCCGGCTTTTTCCTATCTATGTGGTACCTAGGAATCGAACCCGGGTCTTCATGCATGCTAGGCAGGCACTCTACCACTAGGCCAAACTCCCGGCCCCATATTTAATGTTTTTCACATTTTTTTGGAAATAAAACCCATTCCCCTTCTAACACAGCCCTCCAAGGTATGCAGTTCTCTTCCATAGGCATTCATGCTAACATTTGTGTGTAACAAGAATTTGTTTTGTTTTGTTTTCTTATTTTTGCCAGTGGGACTTGTTCTCAGGGCCTGAGCACTGTCCTTGGGCTTTCTCAAGGCTAGAGCTTTACCACTTGAGCCACAGCATCTTTTTCCAGCTTTTTCTATGAATAAGTGGTACTGAGGAATCCAACCCTGGTCTTTGTGCATATTAGGCACGCACTCTACCACCAGGCCAAACTCCTGGCCCAACAAGAATTTTTTAGTTTCAGACCAGGAGCATGGTCTATTGGTAGTATGCTTGCCTAGCATGCATGAAGCCCTGGGTTTGATTCCATGGAACCACACAGGTAGAAAAAGCCACAAGTGGGAAGTGTTATTGTGGCTCAAGTGAAGAGATCTAGCCTTGAGGAAAGCCCAAGGGCGGTGCCCAGGCCCTGAGTTCAAGCCCCAGGACTGGTTTAAAAAAAAAAAAAAGAATCTTTTTTTAGTTTGGTAGTTTCTTTTTTTTAAAACCAGTCTGGAGCTTGGACTCAGGGCTCGAGCACAGTCCTTGGACACTTTTTGCTGAGGTCTAGACTCTGCACTCTACTACTAGGCCATGCTCCTAGCCCCTAGATTGATAGTTTCTTATATGATCCACTAATTCCTCTCTCAGATACATATAGACAGATATATGTATATATACATAATAATATATATCTATACATATTATATATATATATATATATATATATACTTTTTTTTTTTTACAGTCCTGGGCTTGATTGAGCTCAGAGTCTGAGCACTGTCCTTGGGCTTTCTCAAGGCCAGACCTCTACCACTTGAGCCTTAGCACCACTTCCAGCTTTTTTCTATGTATGTGGTACCAAAGAATCGAACCCAGGTCTTCGTGCATGCTAGGCAAGCACTCTATCACTAGGCCAAACTCCCGGTCCCCAGATATTTATCAGTGAGAAATGAAGCAATATTCAATACACAAAAATGCTCATGTTTTATTCATATCTGGAAATAACTGAGATAACCAGGAAGTGGATAAAATGTACTATATTCATACAATTGATATTTTAACACTATACATAAATGAAATAGTGATTGATATAAAAGACAGATGAATCTCAAAAACATGCTGTTCAAAAAGGAAATACGACAAAAGGATCTATAACTAAAAATTAGGCAAACTCAACTTGGCAGTAGTGGTACCTGTAATACCAGCACTTGGGAAGTGAAGGGAGAAAGAACACAAATTCAAGATCTGCCTGGGTGGCTTAGTGGTTTAAAGCCAGCATAGCAATACCTCTGAAACACCAAAAACAACAAAAGACCAGGCAAACCTAACCAACAGTGAGAGAGGGGTGAACTTACTTGTTCAAAGTACACTGCAGGGTTCTATGAAATTATCACAATGAAATCCCTTTGTACTGTTAATGGATGTTTTTTTAAAAAGAATATATTAGCCAGGTGGGGTGCGGTGGCTCATGCTTATAAGCCTAGCTACTCAGGAGGCTGAGATCTGAGGGTCAAAGTTCAAAGCCAACCCAGGCACTAATGCCCATGAAACTCTTATCTCCAATTAACCAATAGAAAACGGGAAATGACCCCTTGGCTCAAGGGGTAGGGCTGTAGCCTTGAGCTGAAGAGCTCAGGGACAATGCCCAGGCCCAGAGTTCAAGTCCCATGACTGACAAAAAAATAATTAATATGTATATATTAAAGTATACATTTAAAAATAAGAACACTGTGGGGCCAGCAGTCTGGCCCTACAGTAATGGTAGAGTCTTTGCCTAGCATGCACGAAGACCCAGGTTCAATTCCTTGGTACCACATACACAAAAAAAGCCAGAAATAGTGCTGTGGATCAAGTCATAGAGCACTAGCCTTGAGGAAAAAGCCCAAGGACAGGACTGACGTCCTGAGTTCATGCCCTAGAACTGGCAAAAAAATTAAAATTAAAATAAAAAAATAGTATACTGTAAAGGTAGGTGCAGTAACTCATGCCTGGAAATCTAGCTACTTAGTAGGCTGAGATCTGAGGATGGAGGTTCAAAGCCAGCCTGGGCACTGAAGAACCAGAGACTTTTATCTCCAATTAATCTCTAGAAAATGAGAAGTGGGGCTGTGGCTCAGGAGTAGGGGGTGGTAGCCTGGAGCAGAAGGTCAGGGACAACGCCTAGGCCCAGAGTTCAAGTGCCAGGACCATTCCCCCCCCCCAAAAAAAAACTATACTGTAAAATGTGCGTCAGCAGCTCAAATTTATAATTCTAGTTACTCAAGATACTGAGATCTAAGGATCAAAGTTCAAAATCAGCCAGGCAGACAAACCTGAAAAACACTTATTTTAAATTGACAAGCAAAAAAGTCAGGAATGGATTGTGGCTCAATTGATAGAGCACCTGTCTTAAGTGAAAAAATGATCGAGAGCTGAATGCCTGAGTTTAAGCCCCAATACTAGCCCATACACAACAGCATACTGTATATAAATTATGCATCAATAATGTTGATTTTAAGAATTGAAAAATAGTTTCTTTCTGTGTCCATCTTTATTCTTTTTACTCTTGTATTTATTCCTCCTCCCTTGTTCTGGTCTGTAATATAGGAAGGCTAACTCAGGACTAGGGCCTGTGTCAGCTCAACTATAGATAAGATATGCTCCATGGGAGGTACTAACAAGAAATTGGAAGGTGGGACTCTTATCTCAGTCCCAAGATCTGTTCCATCTTCCTTGTAGCTTTGTTCCCCTGAAAGTATCTACTGGAATTCCAGTATGGACCAGTGACTCTAGTCTCTGAACTCCTGAAACCATCTAACTCCATTTGTTCTTTAGCTGCAGGGTGGTAGCAACTTCTAGCCTCCTGATCTAGAAATTAGGGAAATGAACCTTTTGGATTTTTAAAACGCTTCCATCTGTTGGGACAGGGATCATCATGACTGTAATGCTAGCTAACTCAGGAGACTAAGATATTAGGATCGTGGTTCACAAAGCCAGGCCTTGCAGGAAAGTCCGTGAGACTCTTGCTTTTAATTAATCATCAAAAAGCGTGGACTAGTGGTAAAGTCCTTGCCTACCGTGCATGAAGCCCAGGGTTCCAAATACACAGAAAAAGCCAGAAGTGGTGCTGTGGCTCAAGTGGTAGATAGCTACCTTGAGAAAGCCCAAGGACAGTTCAAGACCCAGGACTAGCAAAAAACAAAAAAAAAAAAAAAAAAAAAATCAAAAGACTGGCAGTGGAGCTATGACTCTACTAGAGCACTATCCTTTTGTGTGTGCTCACACACATGTGCGTCATGGGGCTTGAATTCAGAGCCTGGATACAGTACCTGAGCTTTTCTGCTCAAGACTAGTGCTCTACCACTTTGAGCCACAGCTCCACTTCTGATTTTCTGCCAAGGCAGACTCTGAACTCCAATCTTCAGATATCAGCCTAAGTAACTAGCTCTGACTTGTGTTTTTTGTTTATTTATTTGTTTTTTTTTTCCCAGTCCTGGACCTTGAACTCGGGGCCTGGGCACTGTCCTTGGGCTTTCTCAAGACTAGAGCTCTGTCACTTGAGCCACAGCACCATTTCTGGCTTTTTTTTTTAAATGTATCTATTGTCTGCCGATAACATAATTTATGTGTAGGAAATCTTTACAATTATACACACTAGGACTGGGAATTTGGCCTAGCATGCATGAAGACCTGGGTTCAATTCCTCGGACCACATACATAGAAAAAGCTAAAGGGCCGGGAGTTTGGCCTAATGGTTATGTGCTTGCCTAGCATGCATGAAGACCCGGGTTCGATTCCTTGGTACCACATATATAGAAAAAGCTGGAAGTGGTGCTGAGGCTCAAGGGGTAGAGCTCTAGCCTTGAGAAAGCCCAAGGACAGTGCTCAGACCCTGAGCTCAAGCCCAGGACTGGCAAAAAAAAAAAAAAAAAAAAGAAAAAGCTAGAAGTGGTGCTGTGGCTCAAGTGGTAGAGCGTTGAGAAAGCCTAAGGACAGTGCTGAAGCACCAGATTTAGCAAAAAAAATAATAATAATAAAAATTAAAAAAATATATATACATATATACACATACACACACATATACAAACTATTAAAAGCTGGGCATAGTGGCTCATGCACGCCTCTAACCCTATCTACATAGGAGGCTGAGATCTGAGGATCAAAACCTTCAAAGCCAGCCTGGGCACAAAAGACCAAGAGACTCTTATCTCCAATTAATCACTAGAAAATGGGGAGTGAAGCTGTGGCTCAAGAGTAGGGTGGTAGCCTTAAGCTGAAGAGCTCAGGGACAATGCCCAGGCCCAGGAGTAGGGTGGTAGCCTTGAGCTGGAGAGCTCAGGGACAGTGCCCAGGCCCAGAGTTCAAGTCCCACCACCACTGACAAAAAAAATAGCTGAAAGAGAGCTGAGAGTTTGGCGAAGTGGTAGAGTGTTTGCCTAGCATGCACGAAGACCTGGGTTCAATTCCTCAGTACCACATACATAGAAAAAAGCCAGAAGTGGTGCTGAGGCTCAAGTGGTAGAGCTCTAGCCTTTGAGAATGTTCAAGGACAGTGCTCAGGCCCTGAGCTCAAGCCTCTGGACTGGCAAAAAAAAATAGCTGAAAGATATGTAACTAGTGTTTAAAATATTATGCATTTAGTAATACAGAATAGCAGAATACCTGACAACTGAATAAACTGAACACAAAAATGTTAATAAGGACCCCCTCTTACATGTCTCAGATAAATAAATATAACTTTTAAATCATCTCTACTTACTGTCAATAATATTAGTTAAAAGTTCTTATTCCTTTTCTATTGCTGGCTAATACAGTCATATTGTGGCAATAGTCCAAAGCTGTCAAAATTAAAATTCAGGCTCATACACCCTAAATCTCAACAGTTTTCAAAAGGCAAAGTAGTCATCCAAATAGTTTCTAACCATTACTAACAATATTCATTTTTATCTAACATAGTTGTTTGTACAACTAAAATTATTTTTGGATTTGCAAAATCCTTGTAAAGGAGGTAGATGGCAGGGGTGATTTGATGATGGTACTATAAATGACTAACGTGTGGCATGTTCCTTTTATAATAAATGATTCTTCTAAAGTGAACTATTTTTAAACAACACCAATATCACCAAAAAGTAATTCATGGTGATAAAATTTTATTTTTAATACCATCTAATTTTTAATTATCCTTATTTACATCTGAGTAAAGGATGCAAAAAATTTAAAATGACATTATTTTTGAATGTCAATTTCTCACTCTGAGCATTCACTATGCAAGACAAGACAGCTGATAGATTTTTCTTTTAAATAAAAATGAAACAGGCAACATGAAAACTCTTCATAAAGGTATTTTCTATGATTAGATAGTACTGAATACTTTATTCTTAGTTGAGCTGATGGAATCGAGCCACAGTGACATTTGTGACTAGAAGGGAAGATGGAAATGATTCCATTAACCTAGAGTGCTGTAACATATGGTAATCATAGGTGGTAGAATAGCTGTGTCGGACAAGGGTAGAAGTAAGCCATGTGGCACAGACACTATCAATTACCACACATGGTAACCATGCTGACACAATGCATCTTTTCCAGAAAGGAAATGATTTGGGCATATGAAGTAGTTTGCTGCCTTATGAAAGAGTGATCTATAAATGACATATCTGGCACCAGCACAGCACACATGGTTTCCAGTAATTCTGCAAGCTGAGGATTAAGACTTGATAAAAATCTATATACCTAATTAATGTAACCCATTCCAGTTATTTACATAAAGGCAGAAAATCAAAATATGTTTGCAATATAAACTTAGAGCTTTCACACAAAAATTACTTTTCAAATACATTTTATTTTATGTATTTAATTTTGGTCAGTAATTGGGGCTTGAATTCAGGGCCTGGGTTTTGTCCCTGAGTTCTTTTACTCAAGGGTAGTGCTCTACCACTTTTTTTTTCTGGGCGCTGTGCCTGAGCTCTTCAGTTCAAGGCTACCACCCTACCCGACTCCATTGGACAAAGAGAGTAAGGTCTGCTGAAAGGAAACTCCACACAGTTCAGGAGAAGAGGGTTTATTGCATGAGGAAAGAGCAGACTCCTGCCACCCAAGATGGAGTCAGGCGAGCAAGAGGGCTTAGGGTGGGAAGTAAGAGATTATATAGGGGAAGGGATATAGACACAGCGGAAGTGGATGTGATCTCAGAAGATGGGGAAAACCTCAGTGGGGACCTCCCACTGCCCCCAGGCATGCCAGTTGCCAGGATTACAAGTGCTGGGCAGGGATTTCCGGAGTGCAGGAGGAGAAAGCCAAGGGAAAAAGTCATTTCTTCCAGTTGGACCTAACAGAGAGATAATGAGAACGCAGATAAATGGCCAGTGGAAATAAAAACAAGCAGAAACAGCTTATTAACACTGTCTAGGAAGATCTGATATTTGAAAAAGCACTTGATATCTGGAAACCCACCCAAAGAGGTTCTCAGGTGGCTGTACATATTATCTACTTCTGCAAAACCAAGTACACAAACAAAGTAGCTCCAACAGAAACCATTTAACTATGTTTCATGGTTCTGTAGATTAGCTCAGCTCTATGGTTCCCACAGATCTCAGTCAAATAATAGTTGCTAAAATATCTGATAGCTCAATAGGACTAACCTCCAAGACATATATGCACTTTATTTAATATAGAAAAGTTAGCAGAAAAATTATTAATTCTGTATGGAAATCTTTTTCAAATTATTATGAGCACTGTCCCTTAACTTTTTTGCTCAAGGATAGCACCCTGTCACTCTGAGCCATAGTTGTAGTTCAGTCTTTTTTTTTTCTTTTTGCTGATTAATTGGAGATAAAAGTCCCACAGACTTTCCTGCCCAGGCTGGCTTCAAACTCCAATCCTCAGATCTCAGCCTCCTGAGTAGCCGGGATCTGGGATTACAGGCAAGAGCCACTCACACCCTGCTCCAAGATTCTGTTGTTATTTAAGGCTACTGCTCTAGCATTTCAACCTCAGCTCCACTTCTTGCTTTTTGGTGGTTAACTGAAGATAAGAATCTCAGGGACTTGGGGCTGGGAGTTTGGCCTAGTGGTAGAGTGCTTGCCTAGCATGCACCAAGACCTGGGTTCGATTCCTCGGTAGCACATACATAGAAAAAAGCTGAAAGTGGTGCTGAGGCTCAAGTGGTAGAGCTCTAGCCTTGAGAAAGTCCAAGGACAGTGCTCAGATTGCAGATATGAGCTACTGGTGCTTGATGGTGTAGTTTTATTTGCTTTTTTAAAACTGAATGTGGTTGAGTCATGCTTTCTGAGTTCTCATGTACTTTTTTTTTTTTTTTTTTTTTTTGGAGTTTTGGGCTTGAGCTCAGGGCCTGACCACTGTCCTTGGACTTTCTTAAGGCTAGAACTCTACCACTTGAGCCTCAATACCACTTCCGGCTTTTTTCTATGTGGTACTGAAGAATTGAACCTGGGCCTTTGTGCATGCTAGGCAAGCACTCTACCACTAGGCCAAACTCCCGGCCCCATGTACTTCTTTTTTTTTTTTTTTGCCAGTTCTGGGCTTGAGCTCAGGGCCTGAACACTGTCCTTAGACTTCTCTCAAAGCTAGAGCTCTACCACTTGAGCCACAGCACCATTTACAGCTTTTTTCTATGTATGTGGTACCAAGGAATTGAACCAGGTCTTCGTGCATGCTAGGCAAACACTCCATCACTATGCCCAAACTTCCGGCCCCTGAGCCAAACTTTTGTATCCTCACAAAAATAAAAGCTGCAGGGCCAGAAGTTTGGCCTAGTGGTAGAGTGCTAGCCTAGCATGCATCAAGACCTGGGTTCAATTCCTCGGTACCATATACATAGAAAGAGCCAAAGTGATGCTGTGGCTCAAGTGGTAGAGAACTAGCCTTGAGAAAGTCCAAGGACAGTGACCAGGCCCTGAATTCAAGCCCCAGAACTGGGCCTCCCCAAAATAAGTTAATTAAATAAGCTGCACAGGGACCAGGAGTTTGGCCTAATGGTAGAATGTTTGCCTAGCATACACGAAGACCTAGGCTCAAATCCTCAGTACCACATACATAGAAAGAGCCACAGTAGTGCTGTGGCTCAAGTGGTAGAGCTCTAGCCTTGAGCAAGCCCAAGGGCAGTATTCAGGCCGAGTTCAAGTCCCAGGACTAGCAATAATAATAACAATAATAATAATAATCTGCACAAAAAAGCACACCCAGAATAATGATTTTAAAAACCCTTAACTTGGGGCTAGGTATGTGGCTTAGTGATAGAATGCTTCCCTAGCATGCATCAAGTCCTGGGTTCCATTCCACTACCACACAAACAGAAAAAACTGGAAGTGGTACTGTGGCTCAAGTGCCCAGAGTAGCTCAAGAATAGAGTCCAGGCACTGATTTCAAGCTCAAAACTGACAAACAAAAGAGAAAGGAAGAAAGAATAAAAAAGTCTAGGCAGATGGCTCATGCCTGTAATCCTAGCTACTTAGAGTCTGAGATCTGAGGATTGAGGTTCAAAGCCAGCCCGGGCACTAAAGTCCTTGAGACTCTTATCTCCAATTAATCACTAGAAAATAAAAAGTGGAGCTGTGGTTCAGGGGCAGGGTGGTAGCCTTGAGCTGAAGAGCTCCGGGACAATGCCCAGGCCCAGAGTTCAAGGCCATGACCCACCAAAAAAAAAAAAAAAAAAAGAAAGAAAGATCTTAACTCTCCAGGTGTTGGTGGCTCACAACCTGTAATCCTAGATATTTAGTAAATAGAAAAGCCCATCTCCAATTAACCAGCAAAAAAATGGACTGTAGTAGAGTGCTACCCATGAGCAAGGAAGCTGAGTGAGTACAGGCCTTGAATGTAGGAAGGAGGAGGAGGAGAAAGGAAGGGGGGGTGGAAAAAGGGGAAGGGAGGAGAAGGAAGGAGATGAAGCAGGAAAGAGGAGGAGAGAGAATGAGGAGGGGGAGAAAATGAAGGAAAGAAAAGGAGGAAGAAGGAGGGAAGAGGAAGAGAAAGGAGGAGGAGGACAAGGGAGGAAAAAGAGGAAAACAACAAAGTAGTGGTACATGCCTGTAAACTCAGCACTGAAGCAGGAGGCAGGATGATCACAGATTCAAGGCCAGCCTGGGGTTTAGAGTGAGATTGAATTAGTTAGTGAGATCCTGTCTCAATAAAAGATAAAGTTCAAAACCTCATAAATTACTACACAATGAAAATCAAGTGGTTAGATAAAATATAGAAAGGCATCCTCAATGGTAAACTAAAACTGAAAACAAGCAAAGGAATATACTGTGGTCAAAAATACATGAAATCTTGTCAACATATTTTATGCCAAAATCAGTTTTGAGGGAGCAAAATGTTCTGTAAATTTTAACAGTAACAGTAAATTTAGGCACTGATGTTAACTAAAAATACATATTATGAACAGCCAGCCTCACTTCTGCAACTCAAATGTTTTTTTTAAAGCAATATAACATTTCAATTTTGTCTTAACACTGAAATGCAAGTATTACAGTAAGGTCTTAGCATTATTGATCTTGAAAATAAAAATATATACATGCCTCTCTATTCAACAATTCTAGTATCAATCATTTGAAGTCAGTATTCAGTGTTTCTACAAGAGCTTCAAGGTTCTAAAAACTTGAGCTGCGGTGCTCAAGGCTAGTGCTCTACCACTTTGAGCCACAGTGCCACGTCTAATGTTTTCAGAGTAGTTTATTGGAGACCAGTCTCACAGACTTTCCTGCATGGGCTGGCTTTGAACTGCAATCCTCAGATCTCAGCCTCCTGAATAGCTAGAATTACAGGCATGAGTTGCCAGTGCCCTCCTAACCAGTGAATTTAAATAATTCAATCCTATTTTGTTTTATTTTTTTTTCTTTTCTTTTTTTTCCAGTCCTGGCTTCAGCTCAGGGCCTGAGCACTGTCCTTGGACTTTCTCAAGGTTAGAGCTCTGCCACTTGAGCCTCAGCACCACTTCCGGCTTTTTTCTATGTATGTGGTACCGAGGAATCGAACCCAGGTCTTCGTGCATGCTAGGCAAGCACTTTAACCACTAGGCCAAACTCCCGGCCCCCTATTTTGTTTTATAAAGTGAGAAAATATAAGAAAATAAATGTACAAAAGTGGCATGACTTGTTAATATCTCAACTAGAATTAGAATGTAGGTCTTTTAATTTTAATCTTATGATCAATCGCATTCTGTTATAATTTTATCATTAATTACAAATATTTTAGTAAGAATGTTACATGAATAAAAGAGTGGTCCAAGCTGGGCATGGTAGCTCATGCCTGTAATCCTAGCTACTTAGGAGACTCAGATTTGAGGATCTTGGTTCAAAGCTTGCCTGGCCACTACAAAACTAAGAGACCCTTATCTCCAATTAATCATTAGAAAATGGGAAATGGGGCTGTGACTCAAGGGTAGGGTGGTAGCCTTGAGCTGAAGAGCTCAGGGACAGTGCCCAGGCCCAGAGTTCAAGCCCCATGACCCACAAAAAAGAAAAAAAAAGAGTGGCCCAGAGTGTGGCATAGTGATAGAGTGCTTGCCTGGCATGCATGGATTCCATCCTTGGTACCACATACACAGAAAAAGCTGGAAGTGGTGCTGTGGTTCAAGTGGTAGAGCGCTAGCCTTGTGTAAGCTCAAGGACAGTGCCTAGTCCCTGAGTTCAAGCCTCTGAACTGGGCAAAAAAAAAAAAAAAAGAAATAAGGGAGTCATTACAGAGAAAATAAAAATGGCTAATCTATGTAATGAAAATGAGTTAAACTGTGAGTTAGCAGAATACCTTCAAACTATCCTAAGGACAAATCAACTCCCTTAATTTTGATGAGTTCATTAAAAGTTTAGGAAACAGCTAGACACAGTGGCTTGTGCCTATACTACCTGGGAGATAGAGATCAAAAGGATTGCAGTTCAAGGTAAGGCTAGGCAAAAGTGTTCATGAGACTCCATCTCAACCAGTGAAAAGCTGGGCATGGTGGCATGCATCTGTTATCCCAACTATGTAGGAAATGTAAGGAGATTATAGTGCAGAACAGCCTGGGCTGAAATGTGAGAAACTCATCAAAAATAAATAAATAAATAAATAAAGCCAAAAAGGCAAAAGGTATGCCTACTCTGCAAACACAATGACTTGAGCTCAAACCCCAGTATTTCCCCCACCCACCCTGCCTCGCCAAAAAAAAAAAAAAGCTACAAGTAAAAACACATGGTTTTGATAAAGTTTTTTAAAGCACTTTTAAGTAATAAGTGCTTACCTTTCATGTGCAAGGCTCTAAGTTCAATTCCCAACCCAAAAAAAATTATAGCATTATAACTTAACAAAAATGGAAGTTGAGGCATTAAGAAAGCAGAGGAAAATATTTGGATTAAAATATAATATATACATATATAGTTCTGGAAGTTGCCTTCTAGGGTGGCGTGCTGGTCAGTGTGCTCTTTGTAAGATTTCACTATGGTGTACCGTGGCCAAGGACAAAAGGTGCAGAAGGTGATGGCACAGCCCATCAATCTTATCTTCAGATATTTACGAAATAGATCTCGGATCCAGGTATGGCTCTATGAGCAAGTGAATATGCGGATAGAAGGCTGCATCACTGGTTTTGATGAATACATGAATCTTGTGTTAGATGATGGAGAAGAAATTCGTTCTAAAACAAAGTCAAGGAAACAACTGGGCCAGATCATGCTAAAAGGAGATAATATTACTCTACTACAAAGTGTCTCCAACTAGAAATGACCAGTGAAGTGAGAAGTTATTAAGAATCTTATACAGTTGTTTTTTTGTTGTTGGTTTTTTTTAAGTGTTCTTTGCTGGGAATCTAAGAAAACATCTGTTCATATTGTATAATGAGCCCTGTTGTTAAGATGTAGTGGGCACAATTTTGATGACCTTGTGTTATCAAGTGACAATAAATACCTTGGGATTGTTTTTTTTAAATATCTATATAATATAAACATATATGAAATACCATAGTGAAAACTCTTGGTATGTAGCACTAAATAAATGAATGATGAAAAACAGTTAAGAATAACTTATGTTAATTTCAAAACTAAAAACCTCTATCATTAGTTATCTTAGTTTATCACTGATTATGCCTCTATGTATCCTTGGTTTATTTCTGCACCTGTACTTGTGGCTGTCCAGTTTTTCTATTATAATTAATCAGCGTCTGCTTATTGGTATGTGTCCCTATAAATGCACGATTCTTTTTTTTTTGGTTGATCATGGGGCTTGAACTCTTGGCCTGGGCGCTGTCACTGAGCTCTTTGACTCTCTACCACTTGAGCCACAGTGCCATTTCTGGTTTTCTGGTGGTTAATTAGAGATAAGTCTCAAATGGACTTTTCGTGCCTAGGCTGCCTTTGAACCTCAATCCTCAGATCTCAGCCTCCTGAGCAGCTAGGATTACAGGTGTGAGCCACCGGCACCCAACCTAAATGCATGTGATTTTATAAATCACAAAGTGGGAAATAAAATAGCATTTTACACTTAGGTTTGTCACTGGAGAAAAATGAAAGTCCAGGGGAAGTTTCTCATATTGGTTTAGCCTATGTGATAATATATTACTCCTGGACTATTGAGGCTAGTTGTGAAAAAAATGATTCCAAAGAAAACATGTGGCCAGAAGTAGTGCTGTGGTTTAAGTGGTAGAGTGCTAGCTTTGAGCTGAAGAGTTCAGGGACAGTGCCTCGGCCCAGAGTTCAAGTCTCATAACTGACAAAAAAAGAAAAAAGAAACCATGTGGCCATAGAATTGAGGAGGATGCTAGAAGAAGAAAGATTGTAATGCCCTACAAGTTACATGAACTATTAGGGATAGTCTAATGTACATAATATTACGGTGTTATATTTTCCTGAGGACTTTTAAAAACACACTCTAGAAGGTTGTGAAATGTAGCATCCAATATTGGTAAGCAAAAAAGCCTAAGGACAGTGCTCAGGCCCTGAGTTCAAGTCTCAGGACTGGCAAAACAAAACAATATTAGTAAACCTTTTTTTGGATAAATGGATTTCACTCAAATTATAGGAATATAACCTTGGATAAAATATGGCCTCTTGTCAACTATAATGTCTGGCATTTGGAGAATATTCAAGAAGGAATAAACATTAAAAAAAAAATCTTAGTTGTCAAAAAAAAAAAATCCTAGCTGGGCTCAATGGCTCAAGCCTGTAATCCTAGCTATTCAGGAGGCTAAGATCTGAGGATCAAGGTTCAAAGCCAGCCTGGGCACAAAAGGACCTGAGACTCTTATCTCCAATTAACCTCTAGAAAATGGGAAGTGGGGCTTGGCTTAAGGATAGAGTGGTAGCCTTGAGCTGAGGAGCTTAGGGACAGTGCCCAGGCTAAGTTCAAGCCCCATGACTAACAACAACAACAAAAAAATCTTAAAAGTTTGTAAATTACCCGCTGCTTGATAATATTGATATATTTGCCAGTTAGAACACCTTAATAATCTTGATTTTTTATTGTAATAGAAGGATTACATTATATTTGCCAGACAGAAGGTACATTACTTCACACACAAACGTTGATACCCCTTCTCATGTTTTTGTTCCCATTTCCCTCCCCCCAATAATCTTGATTTTTTTTTTTTTGGTACTGGGGATCGAACCCAGGATGTTGCACTTGCTAGGCAAGCACTTTGCCACTGAGCTACATCCCAGCCCCTAATCTTGATTTTTATGATTTACTTTTTTTGTGTGTCTATATGAACCCTGGGCCTTGTTCTCTCAATTGGCTTATTTACACATAGCTGTCACTCTACTGTTTCAGCTTACTTCTAGCCCTCTATTCTATGATTTGATCTGAGTAGATTAAATATAAAATGGCTGGCAACTTTAAATTTTATGTCTCATTAAAAACATATGCTTTTACAAAACATAGAGCTCCCCTGTGACCCAGCAATTCCTCTACTTGGCATATACCCAATCATCCAGAAACAAGGACATACTAAATCCACTAGCACAACGATGTTCATTGCAGCACTATTTACCATAGCAAAGATATGGAACCAACCCAGATGCCCCTCAGTTGATGAGTGGGTCAACAAGATGTGGTATTTATACACAATGGAATTCTACACTGCTGTCAGAAAGAATGACATCGCCCCGTTTGTAAGGAAATGGAAAGACTTAGAAAAAAAATCATCTTACGTGAAGTAAGCCAGACTCAAAGGAACATAAGCTCAATGCTTTCCCTCATTTGTCATAATCAGTAGAAACCTTGGGCTCTCCTAGCAGAGACTTACAGTAGAACAAAACCTAGATACATAAAGCCATATACAATGATGCTAAATGAAAGGACCTCCAGGATATAGAAACAAAAGCCATATAATGAGTGATTGTTGTCCTTAATGTACTATGTTATCTCTCATCTCTTTTGCTGTCCCTTGATTATCTCATATTGTTACAGTATTTCACCTGGTTATCTGATATATTGTATATTTGCATATTTGGTTATTTGAAGTTGGATAGGGAAGGGAGGAAAACAAGATGAGGGGTGGGGGTGGGGGAAGGGAAATGAGGACCAAGACATGAGAAAGGGTATCAATGTATGTGAAATAATGTACCTTCTATCTGGTGAATATAATGTAACCCTTCTATTAATTACAATAAAAATATATGAATATATATATATGCTTTTAAGGTCTCAAAAGTAAGGCTGTCAGAATCATCTTATGTCAGTCATCTGAAATTAGTCATATCATTAGAATGACCATATGCTTTATTTGCTTGTGGCAGCTCTGGCTCATGCCTACTGTCCTGAGTAGACATAATTGTTAGCAGTGCCTGTTTTCACTCTCAAACCGTACTAATGAGTTACAGCTGCTATTCTATGTATAATAAACTATAGAATACTTACACTGAGGAAATTTTATAAATGTAGTGCTCAGTCTAGGATGTAAAATAGACCTGTGACTAAAATATTAAAGATTGTTGTCGAAGTATGTAATATTCAATTATTTTAATGATTTTCCTGGGATTAGAGATGTAGCTCAGTGGCAGGGTCCTTACTTAGCATGCACAATGCCCAGGGTTTGATGCCTACCATCAAAAAGAGGGAAAAAGGGGCTAGAGTTTGGCTTAGTGGCAGAGTGCTTGCCTAGCATGCATGAAGACCCTGGTTCAATTCCTCAGAACTACATACACAGAAAAAAGCTGGAAAAGGTGCTGAGGCTCAAGTGGTAGAGCTGTAGCCTTGAGAAAGTACAAGGACAGTGCACAGGCCCAGAGCTCAAGCCCAGGACTGGCCAAAAAAAAAGAGAAAAAGAAAAGAAAAAAGACCCCCACTAAGCACACAGGAAACCAAAATAAGTTATATGAATGAATAAAATGAGAAATACTAAGGAAACCCATGTGTCAGACCACTCAAGAACTCAAATTGTTAATTTATTCAAGTAGGATTAACACTGTTCAATGAAAAATATCCATCAGTGTAGAATTCTACGATGGAGCCCATCATACTTCAAAAATGTACAAATCCTGGGGCCAGGAGTCAGCCTACTGGTAGAGTGTTTGCCTAGCATGTACGAAGACCCAAATTCGATTCCTCAGTACCATATATGTAGAAAAAAGGCAGAAGTGGTGCTGTGGCTCAAGTGGTAGAGCTCTAGCCTTGAGAAAGCCCAAAGACAGTGCACAGACACTGAGCTCAAGACCCAGGACTGGAAAAAAGAAAACTAGGTGCTGGTAGCTCATTTCTGTAATCTTAGCAATGTAATAGGCTGATACACAGAGTTTCAAAGTTACTAACCAGCCCAGGCTGGAAAGTCTGCTAGATTCCATCCATCCAGCAAAAAGCTAGATTAGAGACATTGCTCAAGTGGAAGAATCCAAAGCCAACTAGCGAGCTTGAGGCCTTGAGTTCAAGTCTTTGTACCAACCACTCCCTCCCATCCCCCACAGAAAGTAGAAATACTAACTACTCAGAAGGAACATGATTCAAGACCAGCCTGGGAAAAAGTCTGAGCGCCAATGCTGAGTGTGATGGCAATTACTTTTTATCCCAGCTAGAGTGAGAATCATGAATAGGAAGATTACAGTGCAGTCCAGCACTTATCTCAAAATAATAGAAACAGGCACTGGGAGTTTGGCCTAGTGACAGAGTGCTTGCCTAGCATGCACTTACACAGAAAAAGACAGAAGTAGTGGCGTGGATGAAGTAGTAGAGTGCTGGTCTTGAGAAAGCTCAAGGACAGTACAGAGGCCCTGAGTTGAAGCAAAACAAAACAAAGCACTTGCCAGAAAATAAGAGGTCAAAAATATGTGTGTGTGTGTGTGTTTGTGTGCAGCAACAAATTCTGGAGAATATGTTTCAAACAATCTCTAGATAACAGCTACAAAATATTCCCTCTAATACTATAAAACAGTATAAAACACTAAATAGTTTAAATTTTAAGATTAAAATCAGTTTAGTCATCTGAAATTTGTATCCTATCCATAGAACAGAACATAATAATAAATATATTGGCTCATAATTTCTCTCCCTAGGGACTGAAATCAAGGTCTCACACTTGCTGCACAAGTGCACTGGCACTTGAGTCACACCCTACACACAATGGTTTCTCTCTCTCTTTTTTTTTGGGGGGGGGGGCGGCAGTCCTGGGCTTGAGCTCCGGACCTGAGCACTGTCCTTGGGCTTTCTCAAGGCAAGAACTCTACCAATAGAGCCACAGCACCACTTCTGAAATCAAACCCGGGTTTTCATGCATGCTAGGCAAGCACTCTACCACTTGGCCAAACTCTTGGCCCACAATGGCTTCTCTTTACAGTAATAGGCATTTTAAAGAATTCTTATGGGGGTGAGGGAAGGGAAAGTGGGAGAAAAACATTAGAAGGGGTATCAAGGTTCAAGAAGTATTGTACCTACTACCTGACAAATGTAACTGTAACTGTTCTATATGTTACCCAAACAATAATATTAAAAAAAAAAATTCTTGCTAGGCACAGTGGCTCACACTTGTAATTTTAGCTACTCAGGAGGCTGAGATCTGAGGGTAACGGTTCAAAGCCAGCCAGGACCTTATAAAGCTGTGACTCTTATCTGCAATCAATCACTAGAAAACAGGAAGTGGGGCTGTGACTTAAAGGCAGGGTGGTAGCCTTGAGCTGAAAAGCTCAGGGACAGTGCCCAGGCTCGAGTTCAAGCCCCATGACCAAAAAAAAAACAACAAAAAATTTTTATAGCTACATTTAAAGAGAAAAATAGGACTATGAAAATGTTTTATTCCTAAGATTTCTAAGTAATTGATGAAATGTGCTAGTCAGAATAGTGAATTCAATAAGCCATGTGAGTTCAGCTATCACATTTGGAAAAGGTACCCACATCATTCCCACTGAATGTTAGTAAAAATGTCACTGTACATTCTGCTTTATCAGACCTTTTTCAGAGAAGCATAATCCTTAAGTATTTTCCTTTACTTTATATAATCCTTATTCATTCATACCAGTTTTTGTATTTCAATAAGTAGTTTAATATTAAAAATACAAATTTGTCCAAACTGAATATTGCATCCTCCGTATATCCGACTACTTTGAAATTAGTTTGAGAGTTAGGGTTCTTCCTCTAGTTCTCGTGACCGTTTCCGGGAATTTGATGAAACTTCTGTTTGTGATGAACATTCAATGGTATCAGCATCTCTAAATCCTTGAGGCTACAAGATGAGGAAAAATACAAATATACTTTAAGAATAGTTAAAAGGGGTTGGGGGAGGGTAATGGGTACCAAGACATGTGAAAGGCTATCAATGTATGTGAATTAATACACCTTCTATCTGGCAAATATCATGTAACCCTTTTATTAATTACAATAAAAAATATATTAAATGGTAAAAAAAAGACTAGTTAAAAGATTGATTTTCCACACATTTAAAAAAGTAATTAGTTGCTAGGCACAGTTGCTCATGCCTATAATCCTCGCTACTCAGGAGGCTCAGATCATGGTTCAAAGCCAGCCCAGGCACTAAAATCCATGAGACTGTTATCTCCAATTAATCACAAGAAACTGGAGTTGGGGTTGTAGTTCAAGGGGCAGAATGGCCCCAGGTCCAGGCTGAGATCTGAGGACCATGGTTCAAAATCAGATCAGGCATAAAAGTCCCTGACACTCTTATCTGCAATTAACCACCAGAAAACCAGAAGTGGCTCTGCGGCTCAAAGTGGTAGAGCACTACCCTTGAGCTGAAGACCTCAGGGACAGCACCCAGGCCTAGAGCTCAGGCCCCGGACTGATCAAAAAAGAAAAAAGAGTCAGGCACAGTGGCTCATGCCTGTAATCCTAGCTACCCAGGAGGCTGAGATCTGAGGACTACAGTTCAAAGCCAGCAGATACACTAATATCTGTGAGACTCATCTCCAATTAACCATTAGAAAACTGGAAGTGGTGCTGTGGCTCAAGGGCTATAGGGTGGTAGCTTTGAGATTAAGAGCTCAGGGACAACACCCAGGCCCAGACCAACCCTATGACCAACCACACCCCCCCCAAAAAAAAAAAACAAAGGAAAAAGAATCATAATAAACAGAAAAGGCTGGAACTGGTGCTGTGGCTAAAGTGGGAGAGTGCTAGTCTTTACAATGCTCAAGGACATTGTCCAAGTCCTGAATTCAAGCCCCAGGACTGGCAAAAAAAAAAAGTTAACAAGCAAGTTGTAAATGTTTTCTTTGGATAATTACTGCCCATCAACACCAAAATCCCACTCTAATCAAATTATACTGACTGTAATTTGAAACAGTACTGTAGATTCCTTCTGGCATGGGGATTTGTACAACGTTGCCAACCTGCTTAAAAAGAGAAAGAGAAGAATATATACAAACATCTAATTTTAATTAGCTCAGATAATTGATTTTATCATTAAAATTGATCATTTTTATTATAATTCTCCTGTTATATAGAAACCAAGTAATATAAAAAGTATATATAAATCACAAAATATAAAAAGTATTTCCTTCTGGGAGTTTAGCCTACTGGTAGAGTGCTTGCCTAGCATGCACAAAGACCCGGGTTCGATTCCTCAGTGCCACATATGTAAAGCTGGAAGTGGTACTAAGGCTCAAGTGGTAAAGCTCTAGCCTTGAAAAAGTCCCAAGGACAGTGCTCAGGCCCTGAGCTCAAGTCCAGAACTGGCCAAAAAAATAAAATAAAAAATAAAAAGTATTTCCCTTGTAAGGCATGGTAGGAGATGCCTATAGATCTAGCTGTTTGGGTACCTGAGACTAGATTGCCTGATCCCAAGAGTTCAAGACCAGACAGGGTCTCTCTCACAGAAAAAGCTGGAAGTGGTGCTGTGGCTCAAGTGAAAGAGCGCTAACCTGGAAAAAGCTCAAAGATAGTGCTCAGGCCCTGAGTTTAAGCCCCAGGAGCAGAAAAGAGGGGGGGGGAGGGGGAGAGAGAAAGAGAGGGAGAGGGAGAGGGAGAGAGAGAGAGGAGAAAAGATGAAATTTTAAAAAGGCTGGGCAATGGCGGCTTACACTTGTAATCCTAGGTACATAGGTTGAGATCTGAGGATTAGAGTTCAAAGCCAGCCTAGGCAAGAAAATGCAATAGATTCTTATCTACAATAAACTGGGCTGGTGGGGGGAAGAGCCAGAAGTCTGAACAAAAATGCTCAGGGATGGTGTCAAAGCCCTGAGTTCAAGCATCAGGACTGGTGTGTGCGTATGGCGCGCACGCGCACACACACACACAGACTAGGTTTTGAAGTTTCCAGGATGAAAAACTCGAATTTCTAGGTAAAACAATTTTTTATGTCATGTCTACATCTCAAGAAATATAAATGAGTAATTAAACCAAAAAAATCACTTGGCTCATGGCCCCTACTGAGATGAAACTTAACATATGGCTGAACTACATAGTTTGGGTCAGAAAGAAACAAGATAGAAGCACAATTTGTGCTCTAAAGCTGAGCACACATATGAAACACTGTGAGGGGGTGTGATGTATTACTCCACTCTACCACACCAGATCTTCTTGGCAAAGAATAGTATCGTTCTGAACAATCTTGGCCTCATATTATCATGAATATGCAAATCAGAGGAAAACTCACATAATATAAGGACACAGACACAAGCATTTCTTTTAAGAACTTTTGGAAGGTTATTCCATTATTAGTCAAAAGTTAAGTCAGATCTTATTGGTAAAGGATAGGGTTTGGTACAGGATAAAGGATCTAAGTTCAATTCTCAATATAAATGTGCCTATTACATGGTTTTTAGTTGTTTGGCTCCTCCAGTATAAATTCCTATTTCTATCCTTTCAAGATAAACTGGATTTTAAAAAGCATGTATGGGGCCAGGAGTTTGGCCTAGTGGTAAGACTATTTGCCTAGCATGCACAAAGACCTTGGTTCGATTCCTTGGTACCACATACACAGAAAAGCTGGATGTGATGCTGTGGCTCAAGTGGTTGAACTCTAGCCTTGAAAAAGTCCAAGGAGAGTGCTCAAGCTCTAAGCTCAAGCATAGAACAGGCAAAAAAAAAAAAAAAAAGCATGTGCTTGCTAGCATGCACGAAGACTTGGGTTCAATTCCTCGGTACCACATACACAGAAAAAAACAGAAGTGGTGCTGTGGATCAAATGGTAGAGCTCTAGCCTTAAGAAAGCCTAAGGACAGTGCCCAGGCCCTGAGTTCAAGCCCCAGGACTGGCAAACAAACAAAAAAGCATGTATAATTTTATGTAACTTTGGAGCTGGAAGGCACCTCAGTAGCTGAGCATGTACTTAGCCTGCCTTACACAGCCTTTGGTTCAATCATCAGCAGCTATAAATAAACAAACAAAAAAATAACACCAAGTACTGTTGGCTCACATCTGTAATCCTAGTATTCAGAAGACTGAGATGAGAGGATTGTCCATCAAAGCCAGCCAGGACAGGAAAGTTTGTGAGACTTTTTTTGCCAGTTTGTGAGTTTTTGAGACTCTTTACTAAGCCATAAAAAGCTATAAGTGAGGCTATGTTTCAAGTGGTAGAGCACTAGCCTTGAGCACAAAAAACTTCAGGGATGGCACCCAAATCCCAGAACAGACAAAATGTAAAAAAAAAAAAAACAAACAAACCCCTACAACCCCCACAAAACAAATTCATGTAACCTTAATGACTTAAAAGATACTTATTTCAAGCAAGAAAGGATAAAACTATATTAAATATTAATTAATAAATGAGATCAACTTGTCTTATTATATAGTATGCACATTACTTATCATATATCCACAAGAGAAAAGGATTTTACTTAAAAAGAGAATAAGAATGATACTTCTTGATTTATAAGCAATCAATACAATCATGTACCTTCTGGAAAGTTAATATCAGAGAAAAGGAATAGACTCTCATAATAAGAAAGATAACACTAACTATCTTCATAACTATTTGAAAAATAAAAAAACAATAAATATATATAACCCTGCTTTGCATAAAACAGTAATATTGAATAAACAGAGGCTGTTACTACTAGGCTAAATTTTCTTGGCCTTGGTTTTCTTTTAATAATAAAAGGTGGGGTTGGGAATGTAGCTTAGTGGCAGAGTGCTTGACTATCATGAATGAGGCCCTAGGTTTGATTCCTTGCTACTACATTAGCAAAAAATAAAATAATTATTAAAAAATAGGCAGGGGGGGGGGCAGAAGTTTGGCCTAGTGGTACACTGCTTGCCTAGCATGCACAAAGACCTGGGGGGTTCGATTCCTTGGTACCACATACATAGAAAAAAGCCGGAAATGGTGCTGATGCTCAAGTGGTAGAGCTCTATCCTTGACAAAGTCCAAGGACAGTGCTCAGGCCCTGGGCTCAAGGCCAGGACTGGAAAAAAAAAAAAAAAAAAAAAAGGGCCGGGAGTTTGGCCTAGTGGTTAAAGTGCTTGCCTAGCATGCATGAAGACCCGGGTTCGATTCCTTGGTACCACATACATAGAAAAAAGCCAGAAATGGTGCTGAGGCTCAAGTGGTAGAGCTCTAGCCTTGAGAAAGTCCAAGGACAGTGCTCAGGCCCTGAACTCAAGCCCAGGACTGGCAAAAAAAAAAAAAAAAAAGCCAGGCAAGCAGTGGCTCACGCCTGTAATCCTAACTATTCAAGAGGCTGAGATCTGAGGATCTTGGTTCAAAAAGGAGTCTGGGCACAAAAGTGTGTGGAGGCTATCATCTCCAATTAAACACCAGAAAAGGATAAGTGGCGCTGTGGCTCAAGTGGTAGAGTGATAGCCTTGAGCTGAAGAGCTCAGGACAGCATCCAGGCCCAGAGTTCAAGCCCCATGACTAACAAAATAATAACAATAACAATTATTCTTAAAAATAATATTAATAAAAGGTATAGATTCTTCGAACAGTTATTGAAAAGATGATTTAAAATGTATAAAGTTCCGGGCCGAGAGTATGGCCTAGTGGAAGAGTGCCTGCCTAGCATACACGAAGACCCACGTTCAATTCCTCGGTACCATATACATAGAAGAAGCCAGAAGTGGTGCGGTGGCTCAGAGTAGAACACTAGCCTTGAGGAAAGTCCAAGGACAGTGCTCAGGCCCTGAACTCAAGCCCAGGACTGGCAGAAAAAAAATGTATAAAGTTCCTAATGAAATACTTAGTACCTCTAGGAATGGTAGGTATTATATGTCTGAAACCCCAGTTGTTAGGAGACTGAAGGAGGAAAAGTAGTAAGTTCTAGGCCCTCCTGGGTCATACGAGAAAATTCTGTTTCTTGCTTGCATAAGCAAGCAATGTGATATTAGAGGAGATACAGGAAATTTTTTGTTGTGCTTTTTTTGGGGGGGCCTGAGCACTGTCCTTGGGTTTTTCTCAAGGCTAGAGCCACTTGAGCCACAGCACCACTTCTGGCTTTTTCTATGTATGTGGTAACAAGGATTCCAACCCAAGTCTTCATGAATGCTAGGCAAACACTCTTACCACTAGGTCAAACTCCCTGGCCACTGTTTTCTTTTTATGCTGAATTAGTGTATGAACTAAGAGTGCCTCGCACTCTTGATTGGCTTTTTCTACTCAAGCCTGGCACTCTACCACTTGAGCCCTATCTTCTTTCTGACTTTTTATTGGTTAATCAGAAAAAAGTATTTCATAAACTTTTCTGCCTCAGCTGGCTACAAATCACAATCCCCATATCTTAGCTTCCTGAGTAGCTAGGATTATAGGTGTAAGATACCAGCATTCAGCTGAAAAATTTCATAGAAGAGATTTCCCCAAAATATATCTGTATTCAATGTCAGTGTTTAACTCCATTCTCTAATTTCTTAGGAAAGATCTACAAAAAGTTGAATTTACACACTGGTTAACTCTTTTAAAAAATGTAGGCATAAGGCAAGTTACTCAGGGGGAGATCAAGAGATTCACAATTCAAAACAAAAAGCTAAGTTATAGGTGTATACTACCACAAACAAGACATAATAAGGCACACTTGGAATCTCAGCTAGTCGATGGGTATACAGATAGAAGGATTGTGGTTCAAGACCAGTTCAGGAAAAGAAAGATAGGAAGAAAGGAAAGAAGGAAGGAAGGAAGGACGGAAGGAAGAAAGGAAGAAAGGAAGGAAGAAGAGACATATACTATATGAACAATTTTGAAAGGTATATGGAAAAGTATAGTGAGTTTTGCTATTAGAGTCAGTAAAATCTAAATTTGGCCAGGCATGATTTGCTTCATTTTGTAGAGCAAATCAATGTGAGAAAAAAAAAAATCACTGAACAGGCCCAATATGTATTTAGGTGACCCTTTTTGTTGTCTTTGACTACATATGCTTCAGTTTCCTCCTTTATTAGTGCATTTCCATGCCAAATTCTCTAAGTTATGTCAATTAATAACAAAGCAGAAAGGCTGGCATAAATGTGACATTTTTTGAAATGCAGAATAAAAGACTTCATAGCTTTCAATGGCCTATTTTAAAGCAAAGGAAAGCTGGTTCATTCACTTGCTCAGCAGCTTTAAAAACAAACACAAAGGTTTCATGCTGCCATAGCTTTATTTTAAAGAACAGTACTTATGAAAGGCAGGTAAAGTACATGGGTAATAAAAGCAGGACAGGAAAATGGAAAAAATTTTAAAGACACAATTTCATACAAGAACTATATCAAGCAACTAAGAAAAAACATCCTATTTCCACCTAAATTGGTCCTAAAGCTAACCTCAAAAGTTCCCTTTTGTCCTGATCTTATTCTTTCACTCTCAGGAACACAGAGTACCACCTCCTTGTGCATGGTTAATAAATGATTTCAAAGAGGGTTAGAAGGTGGCAATTCCTTAGCCACCTACTTGTTTCAGGTGCATGCACCCCATCATTTAAATATTCCAAAGAATTTCCTGTCTCTAAATGGGCAATGTAACAGCATGTTTCTATGTTTGCTCTAACTGATTTCAAAGAAGGCCACAAAAGCATAGGTCCATGGGTCACTATAATCTCATCCTGGCGACTACCTCGAGAAACTACTATTTGTAATAATACTAATACTCAAAATTATTAACTTGTTTTTATACTGACCTTTGCTTTTGATCCCAATGAAAAATTAGCCTTATTGTAGCAGCATGTCCCCAGCTTTCCCCTGAAAGAAGAAAACATAATAACTGTTGCAATCACTTACTAACTTATAAATTCCTTAAAATGCCTGTAACAAATTAAAATCCTACTTTACTAAATTTAACATAATGAAAATATAGTTGATCTCAGAAACCCTGAGACATGCACAATATTCTACACAGGGAAATATGGCAAATGATTATTCTTATTTGCTTTTTAAAAACTTTATAGTTGTTTTTTGTTTTGTAAATACCTGAGGTTGAACTCAGGGCCTTGAAATTGCTCAGTCTGCCTGATCAGCCAGTACTATGACACATGAGCAATGCCTCTAGCCCAGCTTTTTCCTCATTAAAAGGAGATGGAAGCTGGGTGCTGGTGGCTCATGTCTGTAATCCTAGCTACTCAGGAGGCTGAGATCTGAAGATCAAGGTTCAAAGCCAGCCCAACCACTAAAGGCCGTGAGACTCTTATCTCCAATTAACCACCAGAAAACCTGAATGGCACTATGTCTTAAGTGGTAGAGCAGTAGCCTTGAGCTGAAGAGCACCCAAGCCCAGAGTTCAAGCCACACAACTGACAAAAAAAAGGAGGTAGAGTCCTTCGGATTTCTCTGTCCAGGCAAGTTTCAAACAATGATCTCAGGCTCTTTTGAGTAGCTACGATTACAGGTATGAGCCACCAGTGCCTAGATAACTTTACAGCTTTAGTGAGTATATTTATCAACGTTCTTTATCATTAGGATTAGTAATATATTTCTGATATTCAGAAAAAGAATTTAAAAACTCAAGTCTTGTTTTTTGTTTTTTTTTAAAGACAAGAGTCTCACTAGCCTTGAAATGTTTGGGTTCAAATAATCCTGTACCCCAGTCTTTTAAGTAGCTGAGACTTCAAAGGCTTGTCAACATGACTGTCAAAAACAAAAATATTTGGGGCTGGGATTATGGATTAGTGGCAGAGTGCTTGCCTAGCATGCATGAAGCCCTGGGTTTGATTCCTTAGTACCATATAAACAGAAAATTCAGAAGTGACCTGGGCATGGTAGCTTGCACCTATAATCCTAGCTATCAGGAGGCTGAGATCTGAGGACCAAGGTTCAAAGCTAGCCCAGGCACTATAGACCATGAGACTCATCTCCCATTAATCATTAGAAAATGGGAAGTGGGGCTATGGCTCAAAGGTAGGGTGGTATCCTTGAGCTAAAGAGTTCAGGGACAGAACCCAGGCCCAGAGTTCAAGCCCCATTACCTACAAAAAAAAAAAAAAAAAGAAAAAAGAAAAATCGGAAGTGGTGCTGTAGTTCAAGTGGTAGTGTGCTAGCCTTGAGCACAGAGAGGCTCAGGGATAGAGCGTAGGCCCTGAGTTCAAGTCCTATAATTGGCAAAAAAAGTAAGATAAAATGAAGTAAAATAAAAAGCATACTTTAGTGGAAATAAATCTTAATGCATTGTGTTCTTACAAAATAATAACTAAGACTAGGGACAGATTCTTATTTATTTGTTGTACTATAGTTTGTATTTCAATAGTCACTCTTCCTCTTATCTAAGAATGTGAGGAGATCCTCATATTCACATGACAAGAATAATCTTTGGAAAGCTTATATGACAGGTACCAAACATGACAGGTGCTAGCTATTAGACATTTAATAAGTATGAAATAAATGAACACATCAGTCAAGTAACCTCAGGGCACTTGTGCATGGAACTAGATGTATCAGTTACCAAAACTAATACTCTCTGCTTTCATGGAGCTTATAGTACTCATCAAGCATCAAATGCAACACAGAAAAATTGTGATAAACTAAAACTATCTCATATTTTACCCACCTAATGCAGGAACCAGTGAGGCCTGGTTTTTATCAATCTTTGTTGTCATTTGATTAGTTAAAATTACCTACAAAAGCAAAATTAAGCAAGTTAGTTATTAAGAATGATCATGTAATAGGCCTGTGATTCCAGTATTCTGAATGTACTAACTGTTAAAAGAAAACTAACTGGTGGCTCATACCTGTAATCCTAGCTAATCAGAAGGGTGAGATCTGAGGATTGCTATTCAAAGCCAGCCAGCCCAGGCAGGAAAGTCCTTGTGACTCTTATCTCCAATAAACTAGTCAGGGCCAAGAGTTTGGCCTAGTGGTAGAGTGCTCGCCTAACATGCATGAAGCCCTTGGTTTGATTCGTTGGGACCACACTCTTAGAAAAAGCCAAAAGTGGTGCTGCGTCTCAAGTGGCAGGGCGTTAGCCTTGAGCAAAAAGTGAATAAGGACAGTGGCCAAGCCCTGAGTTCAAGCCCCAGGACTGGCAAAAAATAAAAAATAAAAATAAACTACTTAGAAAAGGGGTTGGGAATGTGGTTTAGTGGTAGAGTGCTTGCTCAGCATGCATGAAACCCTGCGTTTGATTCCTCCTTACCACATAAACAAAAAAAGCTAGAAGTGGTGCTATGACTCAAGTGGTAGAATGCTAGCCTTGAACAAAAGAACCTCAGGGACAGTGGCCAAGCCCTGAGTTCAAGCCCCAGGACCAGTGGGGGAAAAAAAAACAAATATACTAGGTAATAGAAATTTTACTCATATGAGGCCAGGAATTTGACCTAGTGGTAGAGTGCTTATCTAGCACGCATGAAACCCGGGGTTCAATAGAAAAAGCCAGAAGTGAGAAGTGGTAGCCTTGACAAAGTCCAAGGATGGCAGTGCATTCAGGCCCTGAGGTCAAGCCCAGGACTGGTAGAGTGAGGGGGGGGAGAGAGGAAGAGAGGAAGGGAGGGAGGGAAGGAGGGAAGGACAGACAGAGAGAGAGAGAGGGAGAGAGAGACAGAGACAGAGAGAAAGAGAATTTTACTGGTAATTTAAAAAAATACACCCATAAAAATTAGTTATCTGGAAACTTAATTTTATTGACCATGAAATTTCAAGAAAAATAAATTATTACTGTAAAAATGAAAGAAAAAAATAGACCAAATGAAAAATATATATCTAAAGAGCAAAAGAATTCATAACTAGTAGCACTGGAAAACTTTTTAGCACTTCTAAACTCAAATTTTGTGTAAGCCAAAAAAGAAAGAAAAGTCCAAAACAGTACCAACAACATCAGTTGGAGTGAACATTTAATGCTAAATACCTGCTAGAAATTATGTTTACTTTCAGTATCTTATCTAATCTTCACAACTATTCCAAGCCTTAGCTATTATTATTATTGAAGTTTTCCCCATAACAAATCAGAAGTTAGAGAGACTGAATTGGAGTTCTTTTCACTGCCTCCCTAGAAATCTTTATTCAAGAAATAAATTTTAGGCAGGTCACACCTAAAATCCCAGCTACTCAGGAGCTTGAGATCTGAGGAATATGGTTTGAAGCAAACTGGAGCAGAAAAATCTGTGGGACATTTATCTCCAATTAATGAGCAAACAGCCAAAAGTAGAGCTGGGCTTCAAGAAGAAGAGCAAAAAAAAGCTAAGGACAGGGCCCAGACCTTGTTCAAGACCTAGTACCAGCACAAAAAAAAAAAAAAAAAAAGAAGGAAAAGAAACTATTTACGTGGTCCTATTGCAGTAATATCTTAAAATGATTTTTTTTTTTCCTACAAGGGAGAGAACTGTGGTCCATCTAATTCTAGATATGTGTGTGTGTGTGTGTGTGTGTGTGTGTGTGTGTGTGTGTGTGTGTGTTCTGGTACTTGAACTCAGGATCACAGTCTATCCCTAAGCTTTTTTTTTTTTTCCTCAAGGTTACCAGTCCATTCCTTGAGCCACAGCCCCACTTCTGGCACACATGTGTACATGCATATGCCTATGCATATACATAACTTTTTTTTTTTTGGTCATGGGGCTTGAACTCAGCCTGGGTGCTGTCCTGAGCTCTTCAGCTCAAGGCTACCACCCTACCCTTGAGCCAAGCCCCACTTCCCTTTTTCTAGAGGTTAACTGGAAATAAGGGTCTGAGGTCCTTTTGTGCCTGGGCTGGCTTTGAAGCTTGATCCTCAGATCTCAGCCACCTGAGTAGCTAGGATTGCAGGAGTGAGCCACCATGCACTGTTTGCATATGTATAACTGAAGATAAGAGTTCCATAGGGCCCGGGAGTTTGGCCTAGCGGTTAAAGTGCTTGACTAGCATGCACAAAGACCCGGGTTCGATTCCTCGGTATCCCACATACACAACCAAGCCGGAAGTGGCAGAGACGAGACACAACCAAACCGGAAAAAGTGGCAGAGACAAGACTGCGACGGCGACAGAGAGCGAAAGAAGCGAGCCGAGCTGAAGTGAACAAAAAAAAGCCCAACCGAGTGGTGGCCGGAGCGAGCGGGGCCGGAGCGAGCAGGAGCGAGCAGGGCCAGAGCGAGCGGGGCCAGAGCAAGCCAGGAGCAGGGCCGGGCCAGAGCGAGCGGGGCGGAAGCGAGCGGGGCCGGAGCGAGCGGGGCCAGAAAGAGAAAGGGGCCAAAAAAAAAGAGTTCCATAGACTTTCTTGCCCAGATCTCAGATCTCAGCCTCCTTAGTGGTTAGGATTACAGGCATGAGGCACTGGTACCCAGCCTCCATCTAGATTTTAATCATATACCAAAAGGACAATATAATCTTTTTAAGTTCTTCACCCCATAATTACCACAGTACCTTTCTCATTTGTTATCATATACCAGACATCTCAGAATAAACTGAGCAGCAATTTTAATTGTTAATTAACTGTAATGTATGACTAACTAGTATCTTCAACATGCTGAGTAATCTCTCTTACTGTACATACTACCAAGTGTTTAAACTCTAGAAACTGGAAAAGTTTTAGTCAGTTGTGCCTATACTTTTTCTTTAGAGGTATGCTGTCAAATTCACAGCCATTAGCCAAATATAGGCATCTGAACAATAACTAAAGTGAAAGAGAAGCTGGGGATACAGCTCACAGGTAAAATGCTTGCCTAGTATGTATGAGGGCCTGGCTTTTGTACCCATGATCAGAAAAACAACTAGAAATTCAGTTCCTTAATAGCATTAGTTATGCTTCAAGTGCTCAAAAGCCAATTAGTTACAATACTACAGTATTTTCTTTTTTCCTTCTTTCTTTCTTTTTTTTGATCAGTCATGGGGCTTAAACTCGAAGCCTTGGTGCTGTCCCTGAGCTCTTCAGCTCAAAGCTACCACTCTACCACTTAAACCCCAGTGCCACTTCTGGTTTTCTGGTAGTTTATTGGAGATGAGTCTCCTGGAGTTTCCTACCTGAGCTGGCTTCAAATTGTGATCCTCAGATCTCAGTCTCCTGAACAGCTAGGATTACAGGTGTGAGCCACTAGCACTCAGCTATTATCTTTTTGGGGTGGTGCAGTACTGAGGTTTTAAACTCAGGGCCCTGTGCTTGTTAGGAAAGGGCTCTACCATTTGAACTATGACCAACCCCCAACATCAATTCTTTAATCATACAATCATATATGTGGATATACTTTGTTCCACATTACATCAAGCATTCACAAACACTGCAGCATTTGATATTATTTTTGTATTACTTAATCAGAAAAGATGAAGTGGTTAAATCCAAAATCTTAGGCCTGCAGGCAGGTAGCTAGTAGTCTGCTAAGCATCCAGGAAGATGCAGTGGTTTTTTTTGTTTGTTTGTTTGTTTTTGTTGAGTAGTGGAACTTGAGCTACGGGCCTGGACACTGTCCCTGACCTCTTCAGCTCAGGCTACCACCCTACTCTTTGAGCCACAGAGCCACATCTGGTTTTCTGGTGGTTAATTAGAGATAAGAGTCTCAGGACATTAGTGCCTGGGCTGGCTTTGAACCTCGATCTTCAGATCTCAGCCTCCAGAGCAGTGTGAGCCACTGTGCCCGGGTTAGATCCAGTGGGTTTGGTTGTTGTTGTTTTGTTTTTGTTTTTTCCTGGTCCTGGGGCTTGAACTCAGGGCCTGGGTGCTGTCCCTGAGATTCCTTTTCTCAAGGCCTCTTGAGCCATAGTGCCACTTTCAGCTTTTACTGAGTAGCTTATTGGACATAAGTCTCAAGGATATTTTTGCAGGGAATGGTAATCCTCAGAACTCAGCCTCCTGAGTAGCAGATTATAGGCATGGTCCTCTAGAGTCTGGCTTTGAATCCAGTTTTAATTCCCCAACATCACATCACCAAAATAAGAGTACATTACACAAAACAAACAAGAAACTAGGCAACTATGCAATTCATTAGTCTTGAGTGCCCTCTACTGGAAGGTCTAAACTAAAACTGACACAAGGATTAATGATGCTAAATTCTAATACCAAGAAATAATTCAAACCATATTTTGGTTTTGGCAAAAAGAGTACGATTTTTTAAAAAAATCTGAAGTGGGGCCGGGAGTTTGGCCTAGTGCTTGCCTAGCATGTACAAAGACCAAGGTTCAATTCCTTGGTACAACATACTTAGAAAAAAAAAAGCCAGAAGTGGTGCTGAGGCTCAAGTGGTGGAGTTCTAGCCTTGAGGAAAATCCAAGGACAGTCCTCTGGCCCTGAGCTTAAGCCCAGGACTGGCAAAAAAAAGAAAAAAGAAAAAAAAAGAAAGAAAAAAAAAATCTGAAGTGGCCAGGAGTTTGGCCTAGTAATAGAGTGCCTGCCTAGCATGCACAAAGACCCGGGTTCAATTCCTTGGTACCACATACACAGGGGGGAAAAAAAGCTGGAAGTGGTGCTGTGGCTGAAATGGTAGAGCTCTAGCCTCGAGAAAAGTCCAAGGTGCTCAGGCCCTGAGTTCAAGCCCCACAACTGGTAAAAAAATAAAACAAAAAACCAACTCTCTAATAAAAGTAAAATCAAAAAATCAAAATAGTTGGTCTTCAATTACATCCAGATAAGAGTACTTTCATCAGTAGTAGGATGTGGGTGCAGAATGGGGAGTGATTAGCAAATAGGTAGTTTAAAATTTTGAATAAAACTTTGGTGCTGTTGGGCAGGTGATGTGGCTCACTCCTGTAATCCTAGCTACTCAGGAGGCTGAGATCTGAGAATCACAGTTCAAAGCCAGCCTGGGGACAAAAGGACCTGGACTTTTTTTTTTTTTTTTTTGCCAGTCCTGGGCTTGAGCTCAGGGCCTGAGCACTGTCCGTGGACTTTCTCAAGGCTAGAGCTCTACCACTTGAGCCTCAGCACCACTTCTGGCTTTTTTCTATGTATGTGGTACCGAGGAATCGAACCCGGGTCTTCACGCATGCTAGGCAAGCACTTTAACCACTAGGCCAAAATCCCGGCCCAGGACCTGGACTCTTATCTCCAATTAACCTCTAGAAAACAGAAAGTGGGGCTTGGCTCAAGGGTAGGGTGGTAGCCTTGAGCTGAAGAGTTCACCGACAATGCCCAGGCCCAGGGGTAGAGAAGTAGCCTTGAGCTGAAGAGCTCGGGGACAGCGCCCAGGCCCAGGTCAAGCCCTGTGACCCACACAAAAAAAAATCCACATCTGTATTGTTTCCATTTATTCAAGCAAAATCTAGTTTATAATGTTCAGATAGTGATATTTTATACAGTCTTAATTTAAAATTCTCTCTTTTTTTTTTTTTTGCCAGTCCTGGAGCTCATGAACCCAGGGCTTTGAGCACTGTCCCTGGGCTTCTTTAGTTCAAGGATAGCACTCTACCACTTGAATCACAACACCATTTCTAGCTTTTCCTGTATATGTGGTACTGAAGAATCAAACCCCCGGGATAGAGTGTTAGCCAAGCACTCTATCACTAAGCCACATTGCCAGCCCTATAAAATTCTCTTAACCATGTAGTAGTGGCTCATGTCTGCAAACCTAAGTTACTTGGGAAGCTCATGCCTACAAACCTAAGTTATTGGGGATTGAGGCTTGGGGCCAGCTTGGGCAAAAAGTTTATGAAACCTTTCTCAACACATAGCTGAGTTCAGTGGCACATACCTCTTATTCCATACTACCTTGAAAGCTAAAAGTGGGAAAATGGTGTTGCCAGGCCTGCCCAGGAAGAAAAATAGTTGGACTCAGTCTGCATAAAGGGAAGCTCTAAGTGGTATATCCATTTCATCCTACCCATTAAGGAAAGCAAAGAACTTGGTGGACTACCATTCAAGACACTTGAGTAGGAAGCAAGATTTTATACTAAAAATAACCAGTGCCAGAAATGTGGCTAAGTAGTATCATAACAGCTTAGCAAGCTTAAGGATCTGAGTTCAAACCCAGAACCACCCAAACTCAGCCAGGTGCCAGAGACTTCAGTCTATGAACCTAGCTACTCAAGAGACTGTATGCAACCTGACAAATCGTAGTTTGAGGCCAGCCTAGGCAAAAAAGTTTAGCAGTCTCCACCCCCTCCCTCAAATAACGAGCAAATAGCAGATATGAGGCCTTGAGTTCAAACCCAGTACTATAAAATCAGACAAACAAACTAAAAAACTCTCTTGACCAGTAATACTTACAGCTAATCTGTGATTATTTGCAAGGCTGATCATTTGCTGTGCCAGGCCATTTAGTAGTCGAGTTCGAAGGGATAGATCTTCAAGATCATGACGAAAAGGAAAAGCAATACCATCTACTACCACTAAACGAACCTAAACCCAAAACAGACAATGATATTAGTTTTGGTGTTAAATATAAAATGGCATCCAAAAAGCATATTCCATTATAGAAATAAAATCCAGGACTTTATTTATAAAGGTTTTCTCTTGGAAAGTTATAAATCTGTTCATGTAATAATTTCTACAATAATTGCCAAAATTTAAAATATAGTAAACTCGGCCGGGAGTTTGGCCTAGTGGTAAAGTGCTTGCCTAGCATGCACGAAGACCCGGGTTCATTTCCTTGGTACCCCACATACATAGCAAAAAGCTGGAAGTGGTGCTGAGGCTCAAGTGGTAGAGTGCTAGCCTTGAGAAAGTCCAAGGACAGTGCTCAAGCCCTGAACTCAAGCCCAGGACTGGCAAAAAAAAAAAAAAAAAAAAAAAAAAAAATATATATATATATATATAGTAAACTCTATTTTGACAATTTACTAACTTGAGAAACAGTAACTCAAAAAGAAAAGAAAATAATTGTCTTTGTCTTATAACTTAGCACTTTATATTTTTCCAGTCCTGGGGCTTGAACTATGGCTTTTTCTATGTATGTGGTACCAAGGAACTGAACCCAGGGCTTCATGAATGCTCTACCACTAGGCCACACTTGCTCCCAAATGTGCCCCCACCCTAAGATTCTTATCTCCAATTAACCACTCAAAAACCAGAAGTGAGGACCAGGAGTTTGGCCTAGCATGAACAAAGACCTGGGCTCAATTCCTGGACCACACACTTAGAAAGAGAGAGAGAGAGAGAGAGAGAGAGAGAGAGAGAGAGAGAGAGAGAGAGAGAGAGAGAGAGAGAGAGAGAGGGAAAGGAGGGATGGAGGGAAGAGAGGGAGGAGAGAGAGAGAGAGAGAGAGGAGAGGGAGAGGGAGGGGGGGAGAAAGAGAGAGAGAGAGAGAGAGAGAGAGAGAGAGAGAGGGAGGGGGGGGGAGAAAGAGAGAGAGAGAATGACAACACGGAAGCCACATGGTGGCTTACACTTGTAATCCTAGCTACTCAGGAGGCTGAGAGTATCAGTTCAAAGCCAGCCCAGGCACTACAAAGCCAAGAGATTATCTCCAATTAATCACTAGAAAACGGAAGTGGGGCGGTGGCTCAAGGGTAGGACTTGAGCTGAAGAGCTCAGGGACAAGTTCAAGCCCCATGACCAACCCCCTTAAAAAAAAAAAAAAAGAAAAACAACACAGATGTACACCTAAACATGTGTATATGTGTGTGTATGTGTGTAATTTAAATAGTATATAATATAGGCAAAATAAATAATGTTACTACACTAATTATCCTTTTAATGTCTATCAAAAATCTCCAAAGATATCTTTTTTTTTTTTTTTTTTGCCAGTCCTGGGTTTGAGCTCAGGGCCTGAGCACTGTCCTTGGACTTTCACAAGGCTGGAGCTCTACCACTTGAGCCTCAGCACCACTTCTGGCTTTTTTTTCTATGTATGTGGTACTGAGGAATTGAACCTGGGTCTTCGTGCATGCTAGGCAATCATCTACCACTGAGCCAAACTTCCAGCCCCAATATCTGGTTATTTTTCAATAATTTGATATACCTTTGAGTGATCTGAAAGAAAATCAGGAAGGAGATAAACTTGTGCCAGTAGCTCTGTGTAATCATGACATCGGAAATAATAAATATGAGAAAGAATATTTTCAAGAGTAAAATCCTCCAAAGCTCTTTGATGCTCTGAAACAAACAGAAAAAAAAAATCTTAATAGTTTTGTTTTGATATGTTGATAGCTAGAAAATATTTCTAAATAATGCTATGTATATTAACCTGTTTACTGTGAAAGATGACAAACATATAGCTACATTACTGTAAACTAATATTTTATATTTCTGGTTCTCTCTCTCTTTTTTTGTTTTTTGTTTTTTTTTTTGCCCTTCCTCGTCTTGAGCTCAGGGCCTAAGCACTGTCCTTGGACTTTTTCTCAAGGCTAAAGCTCTACTACTTGAGCCTCAGAACCACTTCTGGCTTTTTACTATATATGTGGGACCGAGGACTCAAACTCGGGTCTTCGTGTGGGCTAGGCAAGCACTCTAGGCCAAACTCCTGGCCCCCTCTCTCTTTTTTGTGCCCGTCCTGGGGCTTGAACTCAGGGCTGTGCTTTTGTGCTTAAGGGTAGCACTGTACCACTTGCTGCGTTCCTTTTTTTTTTTTGGTTGGTCTTAGGGTTTGAACTTGGGGCCTAGGAATTGTTCCTGAGCTTTTTTGCTCAAGGCTAGCACTCTACCACTTTTTTTTTTTTAATTGTAATTAGTAAAAGGGTTACATGATATTTGCCAGATAGAAGGTGCATTAATTCACATACATTGATACCCTTTCACATGTCTTGGTACCCGTTTCCCTCCCCCCCCACGCTACCACTTTGAATCACAACTTCACTTGTAGTTTTTACAGGTAGTCAATTGGAGATGAGAGTTTCATGGACTTTCCTGCCAGAGCTGGCTTCGAACTGCATTCCTCAGATCACAGCCTACTGTGTAGCTAGGATTACAGATGTGAGTCACCAGTACCCATTTGCTACTTTATTATCTTTTCCACTGTTGACTTACAATACACTATCTAGAAATTTCTTTCTTTCTTTCCTTCTCTCCCTCCCTCCCTCTCCCTCTCCCTCTCCCTCCCCCTCCCCCTCCCTTTCTCTCTCTCTCTCTCTCTCTCTCTGGACCTGGGCACTTGTCTTGGGCTTTCTCAAGGCCGGAGTTCTACCACTTCAGCCACAGCACCATTTCTGGCTTTTTTCTGTGTATATATGATCCTGAGGAATCAAACCCTGGGCTTCCTGCATGCTAGGCAAGCACTCTACACTAGGCCACACTCCCGGCCCTAGAAATTTCTTACTCTCTAATAAAAACAGAATTCCAATGTCTGCCTTTTCACACTGCAGTTATTGAGTTTGAATGAACAGGAATAATAATGGAAGCTTCTCTTTCCTGTTTTTTACAGAGGTCTACAAACTAGTTATAATGAAAAATATTAAAAATGAAGCATATTTCCTTGAATGGTATATTAAACAAGAAAGAGTCTGGGATCAGTGGTAGACTATTTGCCTTACATGAATTTTTTAATTTTCTGAACCACTAAAGATAAATAAATAAAATCAAGAAACTATAGCCAGGGACCAGGAATTTGGCCTAGTGGTAGAGTGCTTGCCTAGCATGCACCAAGACCGGGGTTCAGTTCCTCGGTACCATCATACATAGAAAAAAGGAAAAACAAAAAAACTATAGCCAGGTACTAATAACTCATGCCTGTGATCTTAACCCACTTTGGGGGCTGATATCTAATGACTGAGTTATAAAGCCAACCTGGGCAGATTTCTATCTCCAATTAAGCAGAAAAAGTGGGAAGTGGAGGTGTATCTTAAGTAATAGTTTCAGCCTTGAGCAAAAAAAGACAAATGAGGCCAAGAGTGTAGCCTAGTGGTAGAGTGCTTGCCTAGCGTGTATAAAGCCCTGGATTCAATTCCTCGGTGCCACATAAACAGAAAAAAACAGAAGTTGTGCTGTAGCTCAAGTGGCAGAGTGCTACCCTTGAGCAAAATGTGTCCAAGGACAGTGCAGAGGCTCTGAGTTCAAGCCCCAGGATTGGCAAAAAATAAATAAATAAATAAAATAAAGACAAGTGAGTACTAGATACCCTGAGTTCAAACCCTAGTACAGACACACACAAAACAAATAAACAGATCAAAAAAAAAAAAAAAAAAACCAACAACTCTACATTTCAGAATTTCAAAATACAAACACGAGGGCCAGGAGTTTGGCCTAGTAGTAGAGTGCTTGCCTAGCATGCATGAAGACCTTTCAAAGTGTCAGTGTCAATTTATTTATTTTGCCAGTCCTTAGGCTTTCTCAAGATTAGTGTTCTACCATTTTGAGCCACAGTACCACTTCCAATTTTCTGATGGTTAATTGGAGATGAGGTTCACAGCGACTTTCCTGCTCAGGCTGGCTTCAAACGGTTTTCCTCACATCTCAGCTTTCTGAGTAGCTAGGATTACAGATATGAGCCACTGGTGCCCATTTACCTTTAGCTTTTTGATGGTGAAAACTCATTGTGAAGAGCCAATACTAACCAAGTGCATTTAACAACATTTACTTATATGAAGGTGTACGTCGACTTAGACCTGCCAAGCTGGAAGATGAGAGTTTGTACAGATTTTGTCCAAAGTTTCTGCAGTTAGAGAGTATTCCAAATGAGGAAGAAAAGGCCAATTTCATATTAATATTTGTTTATAACTTAGGTATGAGAGTTATACATATATATATATATATATATATATATTTAAGGGGTGGGGGTTGGTCGTGGGACTTTTATTCTGGACCTGCTGTAATGGAATCAGCCCAGATGACTCTCAATAGAGGAATGGATCAAGAAAATATATTACATTGGGCCAAGAGTTTGGCCTAATGGTAGAATACGTGCCCTAGCATGCATCAAGGGCCTGGGTTCTATTCCTTGGCACTACATAGTAAAAGCCAGAAATGGTGCTGTGGCTGAAGTGGTTGAGTTCTGGCCTTGAAAAAGCTTAAGACAGCTCAAAGTTAGTGATCTACCACTTGATTCACAGTATCACTTCCAGTTTTCTGAAAGAGTCATAAGGACTTTTCCTACCCAGGCTGGTTTTGAACTAAGATCTCAGATTTCATCTTCCTGATTAGCTAGGATTATAGGCGTGAGCCACAGTACTATCATGTCATCACACTTCAAGTTTGTAATAGTCTCTTGCTGAGGTCTAAGAGATAGAAATTATATTATACTGAAAAGAAAAAAAAAAGAGGATAATTTGCTAACCTACCTTCTCCCATGTGTGCTCCTGCTGTAAGGTGAAGATGCTGAATGCAGGCAGTAGCAATATCTACCACTCTATCAACCATAAAGCTTCCCTCTGTATCAATAAACACTGCTTCACCTGCTACTCCTCCAAAACATTCTGGTATCTGAACATCTACTGCCAACTGCATACTGCAGAGAAATAAGTCCAATAAGTCCAATGACTAATCATTATCATGACTTTCTAAAGCAGAGTTTTCGAACTTCAAATAATGACCAGTTAGAGCACTGGAAGTTTGTGAACACACACACACACACACACACACACACACACACACACACACACACACACACACACACGTCTGGCTGTTGGTTGCTCACATTTGTAATCCCAGCTACTCTGGAGGCTGAGATTCAGAGGACTGTTCAAAGTTAGTCAAGGTGGATAAGTCCAGGAGACTCCATCATCAAAATAACCAATAAAAAGCTAGGCTAAAGGTATAACTCAAGTGGTAGAGTATCAGCCATGGAAGCAAGTATATCAAGAATGAGGTCCTAAATTCAAACCCTAATACTATTAGAAAAAAAAGAGGGGAAGGAGTAAGGGAGACAAAATTAAATGATAACCTGCATTACTTGGAGGGTGTGCCTACAAAACTTAGATATGAACTCTTACGTGGTCTATTGTATTTTTTTTTTAATTTTTTGGTTGGCTGTGGAGCTTAAACTCTGGTCCTTGGTGGTGTCTCTGAGCCCTTCAGCTCAAGAGTAACAATGTACTACTCTGAGCCACAGCACCACTTCCAATTTTCTGGTGGTTTATTGGAGATAAGAGTATCACAGACTTTTTGTACCCAGACTGGCTTTGAACTTTGATTCTCAGATCACCTCCTAGGTAGCTAGGATTACAGGAGTGACCCACTGGTGCCCGGCTCTTCTTAATGGTTTTTAGGCTTCTGGAAATGGAATCCATTATCATATGTAAATCTAATTTCACACAGTTGGCACTCAAAATATCTCATAAGTGAATTAATAAAGTAAATGAGTGCTTATTTGCCCTAGTGACCCACTGTAATATTATGGAAGAAACATTTTACATTAAAATAATTTTTATCAATTTATTAAAATGTGGTACCAGGCAAACACAAATGGAAAATTGATTTTTTGGGGGGTGGAGAGGCTGGTCCTGGCCTTGAACTCAAGTCCTTGAGTTTACTCAGTTTACTCAGTTGGTATGCTCAAGGCTGATACTATACCACTTGAATCATGTCTCCAGCATGAATTTTTGCTACTTAAAGATAGTTTCTCAAATTTTTGTGCCTAAGCTGGACTTGAATCAAAATCCACTAGCTATGGAAGTGGGACTGTGGCTCAAGTGTTAGAGCAGTATGCTTGAGCTGAAGAGCTCAGGGACAGCACCCAGGCCCAGAAGTCAAGCCCCATAACCCACTTAAAAAAAAAAAAATCAGGCCGGGAGTTTGGCCTAGTGGTAGAGTGCTTGCCTTGCATGCATGAAGACCCAGGTTCAATTCCTCGGTACCACATACATAGAAAAAAGCCAGAAGTGGTGCTGAGGCTAAAGTGGTAGAGCTCTAGCCTTGAGAAAGTCCAAGGACAGTGCTCAGGCCCTGAGCTCAAGCCCAGGACTGGGGAAAAAATTTCTCTATATCTCAATCTCAGCCACTGCTGCGTGAACTAGTAAACTGAATTTTCGTTTGATACATTTGCACAAATAAAATTCAATCTCATTGCTGGGTGCTGGTGGCTCATGCTAGTAATCCTAGGTACTCAGGAGGCTGAGATCTGAGAATAGTGATTCAAAGCCAGTCTCAACAAGAAAGCCCGTAAGATTTTTCTCTCCAATTAAGCACCAGAAAATTGGAAGTGGTGATATTGGTTCAAAGTGGTAACGTGCTGGCCTTGAGCAAAAGAAGGTCAAGGACAGAGTCTAGGTCCCGAATTCAAGACCTACCACTAACAACAACAACAAAAAGATAAAAGAAAAGAATCAATAGCACATCCACACCTTTTTGGCCTCCTGACTATAAACTCAAAGCACAATACTTCATTAATTAATGCTATTAAGGGCCGGGAGTTTGGCCTAGTGGTTAAAGTGCTTGCCTAGCATGCATGAAGACCCGGGTTCGATTCCTTGGTACCACATATATAGAAAAGCCGGAAGTGGTGCTGAGGCTCAAGTGGTAGAGCTCTAGCCTTGAGAAAGTCCAAGGACAGTGCTCAGACCCTGAGCTCAAGCCCAGGACTGGCAAAAAAAAAAAAAAAAAAAAAAAAATTAATGCTATTAAGCCCACTCTCATGAAGGATAACATGCTTATAATACTAGCTACTCAGGAAGCTGAAAATCAAGGTTTGAAGCACAGTGGACAGACAGGTGAAGGCAGAAAAATCCTTAAGGTGGGTATCTCCAAGTAATTAGCAGAAAACTGGAAGCGAAGTTATAGGCCAATAGCTGTGAGCAGAAAAAGCCAAGTGAGAGCATGAGGCCTAGAGTTTAAGTACCAGTACTGGCCATGTGCAATACACAGATACACACAAAGAGGAAAATCATGTTATTTTACCATAATTGTGTCTTTCCAACACCTGGAACACCACAAATTTCTGTTGTTTTCATTAAGGGCACTCCACCCCCAAGAACATTATCTAGTGCCGAACAGAAGGTAATTATAAAGCCCTGAGTGTGCTCTTGCTCAAGAAGTTCTAGTGCTGTGCACTTCTTGCCAGGCTCAGATGTACCAGCACATCTTGATTTATTTGTGAGACATTCTCTTCTTATAATTTGTAGGGTTTCTAAGGCTTCCTCTTTTGATATCCCAATTTCTGTAAGTAAAATGAGAAAAAGAAAAAAAAGTGATTTTTCAAGATGCACTGCACTTATAAACGAATCTGTTAAGTGGTAACCCTTCTGTACAACTATTTAGAGAAAATGAAAATATTCTTTTAAATGATTACAGAGATTTCAAAGTCTAACATGGTAATAACAGGTTGTCTTAATTAACTTTAACTTTCAGATAAAAAGAGTGATGCTAAAGGTTGGGAGTGCAGTTCCATGATAGAGCATTTGCTTAGCAAGCAGATGGTCCTGGGTTCAATCCCCAGTGTTGAGGTGTGTGCGAGGGGCGGGAGGAAAATGTTCTAAAATTCTATTCTATTTTCCTCCACAAATGCACAGGTCTAGGCATATCATCAATTTCTGTAGTTCATAATATAATGGTTTCTACTCAGAATATAATGGTTTCTACTGTGGAAAATGAGGTTTGGGGGTTTTCACCGAATTTCAAATTAGAAGGGAAGGAAGGGGTATTTTCTTTCTACTGCTTCTACTGCTTTCTCCAGGTCTATAGGAGTAATTTATTCCCTTTCTCACTTAAGTGTTTCTAGTTTTACTTGAAGCCTTCAATTGTGAAACTGAATCCCCAACCATATGGATTCTTTAAACTGAACAGCCTATGTAGTCTCCAATGCTAGCTCCACTATTTCCTTATCGAGCTACCAGGAAGTTTAACCTCAAGATGGGAAATAGAAATGAGAGTTGCTGCTTAAGACAGAGATGCCAAGCACAAAAAAAAAAAAAAAAAAAAAAAAAAAGTTTGGTACTGGTGGCGCATGCCTGTAATTATAGCTACATGGGAGGCTGAGCTCTGAGGATTGCGGTTCAAAGCCAGCCCGGGCACAAAAGTCTGTGAGACTCTTGTTTCCAATGAACCACCAGAAAACTGCAAGTGGCACTGTGGCTCTAGTAGTAGAGCACTAACCTTGAGCTGAAGAGCACAGGGACAGTGCTCAGAGTTCAAGCCCCGTGACAGACCAAAAAAATAAAAATAAAAAACCAATTAAGCCGGGTGAGGTGGCTCACATCTGTAATCCTACCTACTCAGAGATCTGAGGATCAAGGTTCAAAGCCAGCACGGGCACTAAAGTCTGTGAGACTCTTATCTCCAATTAAGCTCTAGAAAACCGGAAATGGGGCTGTAGCTCAAGGGTAGGGCGGTAGCCTTGAGCTGAAGAGTTCAGGGACAGTGCCCAGGCCCAGCATTCAAGCCCCATGACCCACACACACACAAAAAAAAAAAGAAAGAAAAAAATTAGACCGCTAAGCCCTGAGTTCAAGTCCCAGTGCCCCCGCCCCAGCACCCACCCAAGAGAGATGAGAGGTGGAGTGAGGGCGTGGCTCAAGTGTAAGGCCCAGAGTAAGAGGGGGCAGGCACTGGTAGCTCACCCCTTTGTAATACTGGCTACTCAAGAGGCTGAGATCTGAAGATCATGGTTGGAAGCTAGCCCTGGCAGAAAAGTCCTCGTGAAGCTTTTGTCAAAAGGACCAGAAGTGGCACTGTGGTTCAGAGTGGTAGAGCGCTAGTCTTGCCCAAAAGGCTGAGACAGGGGCCAGGCCTAGAGTTCAAGCACCACGAGAAAAGACAGGACAAGACAGGACGACAGAGAGAGAGAGAAAACGAGGAAAAAAGATTTTTCTCTCATCTATATGCTTGATATAATAATCCAAGAGTTTGGCCTAGTGGTAGAGTGCTTGCCTAGCATGCACGAAGACCCGGGTTCGATTCCTCGGTACCACATACTCAGAAAAAGCAGGAAGTGTTCCTGTGGCTCAAGTGGTAGAGCTCTAGCCTTGAGAAAACCTAAGGAAAGTGCCCAGGCTCTGAGTTCAAGTCCCAAGACTGGCAAAATAAATAAATATACTAAATAATAATCCAAGAAACAGGGCGGAGGGAAAAACTTGGAAAGCGAAGGAAGGGGTGACATTGTGCAAATAAATAAATAAAAGAAAATGTACTCATTACCTGACTTACGAGACTTTAAAATAACAAAAACAAAATATTTCAAAAGAAAGAAACAGGACTCTCTGGAGCACAAACGAGATAATGCCCCTAAGCTGACAATGACACAGAGAAACAACTAGTCCATTATTGTCACAACCGCTCTTCACCAAACCATCCGACCAACTTCTAAGTGGAGCCAAGTGGCGGTTTTGCATTGCAAATGCGGAGACGGGCGGAGAGCCGCGCTCTCAGGCCCGCGGCGGCCGCCCCGGGGGCGGCGGGTGTGCAGCGGCTGGCCTGCGGGAGTCCTTTACCTTTGCTCAGTTCGGAGGGCTTCACCTCCAGGAGCTCCTCTGCAGTCTGGAAACCTGCAGAAACCAGCTTCACCCGCACCGCCGGAGACAGCGGGAAACTCAACAAATCCCGCTGCATTTTTAAAGCGAAGCGCAGACGCGCGGCCCGAAACCACGCCCGCCCGCCGCCGCCGCCGCCGCCGCGCTACGCCGTGTGACGTCGTGCGTCCGGGCGAAGGGGCGGGGCACGCCGCCTGGTGGCACGAGGCGTTCAGGTTCCGCTGCACGTGCAAACCGTGTAGTTTTTCCCACCCGGGCGGCCGGTGCCTTGGGAATTCGTACAAATGGCTTTAAAGATTTATTCATCCAAGTGGAGCGCTAGCCCCACAACCGACAAAGATAAAAGATAAACTCACCGAATCTCATATGTTAAATGTGCGCGCCTTCTTGTGTTTCCTGTATGTAAATTGTATTTTAATAAAGTGGAAAATGATTTAAAAAAAAATCGATTTCTCCAGCCAAAAAGTACGCTCTGGCTGGGTAGAGATGAGTGGAAACGCTGAGATGGAGAGCTGGGCCCTGTGGCCTCATCTCTGACAGTTCCTCGCCTCTGTCGCGGCCTGTGGGGTGGAAGTCTCCCAGTCTTCAACAGAGATCTCCCCACCGAGGGGGGATAGCGGGAGCGACAAGGAAACCCTGCTGCGCTGGTGGCTCACACCTGTCACGTCAGGAAGCTGAGACCTGAGGAGCATAGTTCCAAGCCAGCCTGGGCAGCCAAGTGGGCGAGACACTTGAATCTCCAATTCACCACCAGAAAGCCCAAAGTGGATGCACAGCCAGCCTCGAAGCAGGGGTGGAGGGGGTGAAGCTTCTCAGGACAGCACTGAGGGCCTCGGGTTCAGGCCTCGGGGCCGGCGCGCACGCGCACGCGCACACACGCACAGTACGCATCTGTGGGCCGCAGATTTCCCTAGGGACTTGCGTGCCCCTCGCCTTTCCCGCGCTTTCCCGCGCTCGCGAGGGATTGTGGGTCACCGCTCTCCCCGCCCTCCTCCCCGCGCCTCGCCTCAGGAGGCGCCTGGCGGGCAATCCCGCAGCCGCAGCCGCAGCGCAGCGGGCCGCCCACGCCTCCCCCGCGAGTCCCGCCTCCCCGCGAGTCCCGCCTGGAGCGTGGAGCCGGCTGAGACCGTTAGGGCTCCTCAGCCTGCCCCGCTGGAGAAGCAGCCGCCGGAGCACGCAAGTCATGGGCTCCTGAGTGGGCCAGCCTGGCTCCTGAGAGGGAGGGTTTGGACTCGTGTTCTAGAATTCTCTCTAGAATTCAACCCTCCTCGGTTGACGGGGATGTGGCGGCCTTACGAGGGACCGCTCACCAAATAGAGACTTTTATGGAGACGGGGAGGATCTTTGAAAGGTGAATTTGGAGGGTTTCCTTAACCGAGGAGTATGTGACTTATTTACCGGAGTCACTAGGACCCTGTTTTATGGGGGGAGGGTGTATGCGCATGCGTCGGTCCGGGGGCTTGAACTCAGGGCCTGGGCGCTGTCTCTGGATTTGGGGTTTTTTTGTTTTTTCTTTCCCCTCAAGACTAGTGCACTACCACTTAGGGCCACAGCGGCTCCACTTCTGGCTCCGTGGCGGGGGAGGGGGGGCTTGTTTAATTGGAGATGAGTTTCACGGACTTTCCTGCCCGGGTTTTGGACCACGATCCTCAGGTCGCAGCCTCCTGAGTAGCTAGGATTACAGGCAGGAGCCACTGGTTCCCAGCTTATGGTAATTTTGAGATATCGTGTCCCTGTGTAGTCTCAAACTCACAATCTTTCAGTCTTCTGGCTTCTAAATTCTGGAATTAAAGTTGTGTGCCAATATGCCAGACTGTAATTATTTTCTAAATATTGCACATTAGGGCCTGGGATCGTGTCCTAGCGGTAGAATGCCTGCCTACCATGTATGAAACCCTGGGTTCGATTCCTTGCTATCACATACCCAGAAAAAGCTATAAGTGGTGCTTTGGCTCAAGTTGTAGAGAGTTAGCTTTGAGATAGCCCAAAGAAGTGCTTAGGCCCTGAGTTCAAGCCCCAGTAGTGATTAAAAAATAATAATAAATATTGCAAATCAGAGCACCTTTTACACACTAAGAAAGGAAACAATGTGTTTGAGCCCCTTGGCAAACACCATACATTGCAAATGCTTGTAGATCTAAAGATAAAGACCAAAAAGAAAGAAAAAAGCAACAACAAAGCATAATTTTCTTGAAGCCTAAATTCAAACCCAGAACCCGTATGTTTATATGTGTGTGTGTGTGTGTGTGTGTGTGCATGCATACGTGTGTGCATGCACTTTCACATCAGCACAAATAAGTACTGGAACTTGAACCAGGGCTTGGGCACTGTCCATCAGCATTTTCTCTCCAGTCTGGCCCTTGAGCACGTAGAGCACTTACAGCTTTTTGGTAGAATGTCATAGTGTTTTCTCTTGAGTCTGGCTTTGAATCTTGGTTATCAGATCTCAGCCTTCGCAGAAGGTAGAATTACAGATGTGAGTGGAACGCTTTCACTACCATAAGCCACTTTCTACTGGTGGGCATCTGAAAAGAGAATAACAGAGGTGTTTGTACTCCTATTTGGTAAGTCAGAAAAAAAATTAAGTCTGATTTGGTCAAAATGTGGTCTGTAAGAACATTGCTTAAGGGCCTGGAGTTTGGCCTAGTGGTTAAAGTGCTTGCCTAGCATGCATGAAGACCCAGGTTCAATTCCACGGTACCACATACATAGAAAAAAGCCGGAAGTGGTGCTGAGGCTCAAGTGGTAGAGCTCTAGCCTTGAGAAAGTCCAAGGACAGTGCTCAGGCCCTGAGCCCAAGCCCAGGACTAGCAAAAAAAAAAAAAAAAAGAACATTGCTTAATATAATTTATATCTGAGACCTCAATGAGCATTACATAAATATCAGCCTTATAATTCACGGTTTTGTTGGTAAAGCAAATAGGTTCTTGAGTGAAGAGCAATAGCTGGTTCTTCAGTGTGATCAAATGGAATAGACTTGGTTATGTTGAGAATTTTGTTTCATTGGCAGGAGAGTTAAGAGACTAGTTGACTAGTTCTGCAATGAGGTGCAAGATAAACAAGATGACTTGTAATCATTTCCTCAAAAGTTTGAGTATAGTTCTCTTTATTCCTTTTACCCATCATTTTACGCATTTCTGTGAGTTTGGTTGCTTTTGGTATACTGTGCTGGTGTCAAGCCAGGATCCTCAGATTTCAGCCTTCTAAGTAGGTAGGATTACAGGAGTGGAGCCCACAGCATCCAATGGTGTTTGTTGGTTTACTTGTGCTTTGTTTTGATGTGCCAGTCCTAAAGCTTGAACTGGGCATGGGGTTTGCCTTTAAGATTTTCTGCCTAAAGCTAATGCTCTACTACTTGAATCAAAAGTCCACTTCTGGCTATTTCTTTGTTTTTGGCACGTAATCGGTGATAAGACTCTGGCTTTGAATAGCCATCCTCAGATCTCAGCCAAGAGAGTAGATGTGTGTATGGGGGGGACAGGGCCGGGGGTGGGGGGGAGGGTGGGGGGGGGTATGGAGGTGCGGCATCCTGGGGCTTCAACTCAGGGCCTGGGAGCAATCTCTGAGTACTTATACCACTTTGAGCCACAGGCACCACTTTGTTTTCTAGTGGTTGAGATAAAGAGTCTTACAACCTTTCCTGCCGCGGCTGCAAAGACCTGCGATAACAGTCTTCTGAGTACCTAGGATTCCAGCTGTGAGCACCAGCGCCCAGCTTTGTTTAGCTTTCATCTGTAGAGATCATCGTCACCTCTCCATTTTGTTTCAAGGACCCTACAACCACACGGGGAAAAGGTCGAAATGAGAGTCCAGTAAAGGGGGCGTGGAATATGTAGATGAGCGCAGGCAGTGACTGCTGGTCATTGCATCATGAGGCTGTATTTCCTTGATTTTTACCATATTCCAATATGCAGTATGCTGCTACACAGTTAGTCATAGTTCAATATCTCTTATTTCTAGAACCGTGGAAGTTGATAGGCCGCTGAGAAAAATAACCCCATATTTAAAGTGATTTGGATCTGATGGTGAGGTACCAGGCAGGGCTGTACAACTCATACTTACCTGGCAGGGGAGATACCATGATCACGAAGGTGGTTTTCCCAGGGCGAGGCTTATCCATTGCACTCCGGATGTGCTGACCCCTGCGATTTCCCCAAATGTGGGAAACTCGACTGCATAATTTGTGGTAGTGGGGGACTGCGTTCGCGCTCTCCCCTGGTTTTTCTGTGCAAAAATAAAAGGAACTAATTTGACACCGTCATTTATTGACAAACTTGCTTATTAACCGCATGCTACATTCTCCGTTTTTTTGGACCGCGAAACAGTAAAAACTCGGGTGATCTTTTGAGCAAGTAATTTCCAAAAAATATGAGGTCTATATTTTTTTATTTCTCCTGAGTTTGGGCTTTTTTGTTGTTGTTCTTTCCTTTCTTGGATTTACATTTTATTTAAGTATTACAGCACCAAGTCATATTTTTGAATCGTACTCTGCGTTTTCTTCGTGGTAGGAGGCACAATTCCTGCCTGGGTTTGATTTTTTGCATATATTTTTATTATATTTTATATTATATAATATATTTTTATTATATTTATATTATAGAATTATATTACTACACATACATTGATATCCTTTCTCATGTCATGGTTCCCATTTCCTTCCCCCCATCTTGATTTCCCCCTTTCCCTATCCAATTTCAAATAACCAATTAAGCATATATAAAATATATCTGATAACAAGGTAAAATACTGTAACAATATGAGATAACCAAGGGACAGCAAAAGAGATGAGAGATAACATAGTACATTAAGGACAACAAATCACTCATTATATGGCTTTTGTTTCTATATCCTGGAGGTCCTTTCATTTAGTGTCATACCATATGGCCTATGTATCTAGGTTTTGCTCTAGTGTAAATCTCTGCTAGGAGAGCCCAAGGTTTCTACTGATTAGGACAACTGAGGGAAACCATTGAACCTATGTTCTGGCTTCACTTAATATGATTTTTCCTGTCTTTCCATTTCCTTACAAATGGGGTGATATTCTTTCTGACAGCAGCATAGAATTCCATTGTGTATAAATACCACATCTTGTTGGCCCACTCATCAACTGAGGGGCATCTGGGTTGATTCTGTATCTTCTCCCCCCCCCCACCCCCCAGTCCTGGTGCTTGAACTCGGCCTGATGACTAACTATCCTTGGGCTCTGTTTCTGAGCCTGTCTTTGCTCAAGATTAGTGCTGTGCCACTTGAGCCACAGCACCACTTCTCGCTTTTTCTATGTACGTGATACCAAGGAATCGAACTCCATTCTTCGTGCTAGGCAAGCACTCTACGACTAGGCCAAATCCCCGACCCCTGATTCTTTTGATTCTTTAGCCAGAAGCTGAAGTGGTAGAGTGCTATCCTTGAGCAAAAGGAGCTCAGGAACAGTGCCCAGGCCCTAAGTTCAAGCCCCAGGACTGGGGAAAAATAGGACTTGTCAAACTGATTTTTACTTTTCCCGCTTTGGTCTGAGACCAGAACTGGAACTTGGTAACACACGCACGCACACGCGCGCATGCGCACACGCTACCACGCTACTCCTAGGCCTGGTGTCGTTGAGCTCTTTACCTCAAGGCTACTGCCATAACCGTGGAGTCACAGCCCCACTTCCCGTTTTCTAGTGGTTAAATGGAGTTAAGTCTCAGGGTCTTTAGTGCCCGGGCTGGCTTTGAACATTGATCCTAAGATCTCAGCCTCTTGAGTAGCTAGAATTGCAAGGGTAAGCCACCGTGCCTGGCTGGTACCTGGTATTTTTGTTCACTGGCTAGCACTCAACCAACTAAACCACATCTCCAACCCTTGTTTTTAAATTCTAGTTTAAGAGAAAGTTCCTAGTGTTGTGTGTTCGTGTATGTATGCATGCATATCCATGTAACAGCATTGGCTTGGACTGAGGATCTTATGTTCACGCTTAGCTTTTTTTCTTTTTGCCAAAGCTTCCCTTCTATCATTTGGGCTATTATTCCTCACTTTCTGGCTTTTGCTGGTTAATTGGAGATGAGTCTCATGATTTTTTCTGCCCAAGTTAGCTTCAAACTGTGAACCTCAGATCTCAGCCTCCTGAGTAATTAGGAAGCATGTCATTTGTGCTGTTTTAGGTCAGTGATTTTTTTTTCTTCCTTCTCTTCCTCCACTCCTGCTTCATATTCTCTCTTTCTCTTTCCTTTCTCCTCTACCTTCTTCCCTGTCTCCTTCCTCTCTCAGCAGGGACACTATGTAACTCAGGATGGCCTTGATTGCCATCCTTAGTGAGATTCACCTGTGTGAGATTAACATAAGCTTTAACAAGACGTTGGATTGCTGTGTTAATAAATTGAGGGATCACAGGCAAATAGGAGGCTACTATAATCTAGACATGTAAGAAAGGCTTTTATGGAGAGTGAAGTGATTAAAGGACCAGATTTTATTTGGGATGGGTAAGTAGGTAGGTAGGTAGCTAAACAGATAGACAGACAGACAATGTTTTTGTGCCAGTCATGGTGCTTGAACTCATGTCCTGGCACTGTCCTTAACTTCATTTTTCTCAAGGATACCACCACTCTGCCACTAGAATCACTGGCTCCAGGTCTAGCTTTTTTTGCTGTTGTTTTGTTTTTTGTTTTTGTTTTTGTATTTGTTTGATGTTCATCCTGAAGCTTGGTTGGGTACCCAGCAGACCTCCAAGGGATTTTTTTTGTTTGTTTTTGTTGTTTTGTTTTTTGTTGGTTGTGGTGCTTGAACTCTGAGTCTGGACTCTGTCCCTGAGCATTTTAGCTCAGGACTAGCACGCTACCATTTGAGCCACAGCACCACTTCTGGTTTTTTCTGTGCATGTAATACTGAGGAATTGAGCCCAGGGTTTCATGCATGCTAGGTAGGCACTCTACCACTAAGCCACATCCCCAGCCCCCATCTCCACCCCCCACCCCATCCCTTTTTTTTTTTTTTTTTTTTTTTTTTTTTTTGCCAGTCCTGGAGTTTGAATTCAGGGCCTGGGCATTGTCCTTGGACACTTTTTGTGCAAGGCTAGCACTCTGCCACTTGAGGCACAGTGCTACTTCTGGCTTTTTCTACATATGTGGTAGTGAAGAATCAAACCAAGGGCCTTGTTCATGCTAGGCAAGCACTCTACTACTAGGCCAAACTGCCAGTCCCGCCAAGCCCACTCCCCCCACCTTTTTTTTTTTTATTCAATCCTGCAGCTTGAACTCAGGACCTGAGCCCTGTCCTTGGACACTTTTTGCTCAAGAATAGTGCCGTGCCACTTGAGCCACAGTGCCACTTCTGGCTTTTTCTGAGGATGTGGTACCGAAGAATTGATCCCAGGGCTTTGTGCATGCTTGGTGAACACTAGGCTATGCTCCTGGCCCCCTTCCAATTTTGTTTTGTTCTGAATTGTGGGGCTTGAACTCTGGGCCTGGGCATTGTAACTGAGCTCTTCAGCTCAAGGCCACCACTCTACCCCTTGAGCCATAGTACACTTTCTCCAGTGTTGTTGTTGTTGTTGTTTATTTGTTTGCTTGTTTGTTTCTTGTAGTTATTTGGGGAGTCTCATGGATTTTCCTGCCCCAGCTGGCTTTGAACCATCACAGTCCTCAGATCTCGGGTCTCCTTAGTAAGATTACAGACATTAGCTTCTAACCCCGAGTTTTGTAATATATGTGTGTATATATAAAAATACATATACATATGTACGTGTGTGTGTGTGTGTTGGTTGTGGAGCTTAAACTCAGGGCTTGGGTGCTGTCCCTGAGCCTCTTTGTGCTCAAGGATAGTGCTCTACCACTTCTGGTTTTTGAGTGATTAATTGGAGAGTCTCTTGGTACCTGGCAGGAAGGTACTTTTAAGAAAAAAATTATTATCCGGGCACGGTAGCTCATGCCTGTAATCCTAGCTACTTAGGAGGCAGAGATCTGAGGATCAAGGTTCAAAGCCAGCCCGGGCACAAAAAGACCTGAGACTCTTATCTCCAACTAACCTCTAGAGAATGGGAAGTGGGGTTTGGCTCAAGGGTAGGGTAGTAGCCTGGAGCCGAAGAGCTCAGAGACAATGCCCTAGTCCCAGAGGTAGGGCAGTAGCCTAGAGCAGAAGAGCTCAAGGACAGCACCCAGGCTGATTTCAAGTCCCATGACCCACAAAAATAAATAAATAAGCCGGGAGTTTGGCCTAGTGGTTAAAGTGCTTGCCTAGCATGCACAAAGACCCGGGTTCGATTCCTTGGTACCACATATATAGAAAAAAAAAAAGCCAGAAGTGGTGCTGAGGCTCAAGTGGTAGAGTTCTAGCCTTGAGAAAGTCCAAGGACAGTGCTCAGGCCCTGAGCTCAAGCCCAGGACTGGCAAATAAATAAATAAATAAATAAATAAATGATTGCTGAGGATTACATGTGCATGTGGGATATAAGAGGAAAGAGACGGGCCGGGAGTTTGGCCTAGTGGTTAAAGTGCTTGCCTAGCATGCATGAAGACCCGGGTTCGATTCCTCGGTACCACATACATAGAAAAAAGCCGGAAGTGGTGCTGAGGCTCAAGTGGTAGACCTCTAGCCTTGAGAAAGTCCAAGGACAGTGCTCAGGCCCTGAGCTCAAGCCCAGGACTGGCAAAAAAAAAAAGAAGAGGAAAGAGACTGGGCCAGGAGTTTGGAGTACAGTGCTTGCCTAGCACACACAAAGACCAAAGTTCAATTCCTCGGTACCACATACATAGGAATTTAAAAAAAAAAAAAAAAAGTTGGGCCAGGCACAGTGGCTCATGTCTGTAATCCTAGCTACTCAGGAGGCTGAGATCTAAGTATTGAGGTTCAAAGCCAGCCAGGGCACTAAAAACCCTGAGACTCTTTTTTTTTTTGCCAGTCCTGGGCTTGGGCTCAGGGCCTGAGCACTGTCCTTGGACTTTCTCAAGGCTAGCACTCTACCAGTTGAGCCTCAGCACCACTTCCAGCTTTTTGCTATGTATATGGTACCGAGGAATCGAACCCGGGTCTTCATGCATGCTAGGCAAGCACTCTAGCACTAGGCCAAACTCCCGGCCCCAACCCTGAGACTCTTATCTCCAATTAGCCACTAGAAAACTAGAAGTGGCACTGTGGCCCCAGGGGTAGGACAGTAGCCTTGAGCTGAAGAGCTCAGGGACAACATGCAGGCCCTGAGTTCAAGCCCCAGGATTGGCCAAAAAAAAGAAAAAAAAAAAGGTGCTCAAGAACCATGCCTAAGCCCTCAAGTTCAAGCCCTACAGCTAACAGGAAAAAAAAAAAATTGAGGATCAAGGGTTTGGCCTAGTGGTAGAGTTCTTGTCTACACAAAGACCTGGGTTCAATTCTTGGGTACCACATACATAGAAAAAAGCGGGAAATGGTGCTGTGGCTCAAGTGGTAGAGCTCTAGCCTTGTGAAAGCCCAAGGACAGTGCTCAGGCCCTGAATTCAAGCCCCAGGACCAGCTTAAAAAAAAAATTACAAGTAAGGTGTGGTGACCAGAAAGTATGAAGTGAGGTGAGAGTTTAGAAAAACAGAAAGTTTCAAAGGAATTTTTACTATAATTTGGCTTCCTTCCCATAAACTCCAAGGTTCTTTGGAAGCAGAGATTGACTCTTACACCTTTATATCCCCAGCATTAAGAATGCAGCGAATACTTGTTGAAATAAGTGAATGAATGATTTGGTGAAATGGGCTAATCTGAGCACTTTGAGGAATAGTCTGGATTCCATAAGATTTGAAAGGTAACCTTTCTGGGCCTGTTTCCACATCTGTAAAGTTGGCACCAGTGACTCATGAATATAATCCTAGCTACCCAGGAGGCTGAGATCTGAGGATTTTGGTTCAAAGCCAGCCCAGGCAAGAAAAGCCCTTGAGATACATATTTCCATTTACCCACCAGAAAGCTGGGGGGGGGGGAATGGACTCAAGTGGTAGAGCACTATCCTTGAGCAAAACAGCCCAGGCACAGCTCTCAGGTCCTGAATTCAAATAGAACCCCAGGATATGCACTAAAAGAAAAAGAAAAAAAATGGAGGCAATACGTATTTGCTTCACAGAGTAGTAGCTTGTAAACATTAAATTTATTTTATTTTTTGCCATTCCTGGGGCTTTAGCTCTGGACCTGGCTATTGTCCCTAAGCTTTTGTGCTCAAGGCTAGAGCTTTACCACTTAAACCTCAGCTCTACTTCTGGCTTACTTTGTAGTTTAGTAGAGAAAAATCTCTCAGACTTTCCTGCCCTGGCTGGTTTTGAACTGTAATCCTCAGATTTCAGCCTCCTGAGTAGCTAGGGTTACAGGCTCTAACCTTGGTTTAAATTGATTATTTTATGTAAAAGACTTAGAAAAGCAGCTGGCACATAGTAACATAGTAAGCATTATATCATTGTTACTTTTTTTCATTTATTTATTTAGTCTGTTGTAGGCTAGAACTTAAGACCTGGGCACTATCCTTGAGCTTTTTTTTTTTTTTTTTTTTTTTTTTTTTGCCAGTCCTGGGCTTGAGCTCAGGGCCTGAGCACTATCCTTGGACTTTCTCAGGGATAGAACTCTACCACTTGAGCCTCAGCACCACTTCCAGCTTTTTCTATATATGTGGTACCAAGGAATCGAACCCGGGTCTTCGTGCATGCTAGGCAAGCACTTTAACCACTAGGCCAAATTCCTGGCCCTGTCCTTGAGCTCTTTTGCTCAAGGCAAGCACTCTACCACTTAGAGCCACATTGCCACTTCCAATTTTCTGGTGGTTAATTGGAGATGATTCTTATGGGCCTGGGAATGTAGCTTATTGGTAGAATGCTTGCCTTTCTGGCATGAAACCCTGGATTCAATTCCTCAGTACCACGTAAACAGAAAAAGGCAGAAATGACTGTGGCTCAAGTGCTAGCGTGCTAGCCTTGAGCAAAAGAAGTTCAGAGACAGTGCCTAGGCCCTGAGTTCAAGCCCCATGACTGGGGGTGGGGAGAACAGGGTGGAGTCCTACAGACAAGATCCTCCCATCTCAGCCTCCTGAGTAGCTAGCTGTAAGAATCTCAGTTCAAAGCCAGCCCTGGCACTACAAAGCCCAGAGACTCTTATCTCCAATTAATCATTAGAAAATGGAAAGTGGGGCTGTGGGTCAAGGGTAGGGCGGTAGCCTTGAGCTGAAGAGCTCAAGGAAAGCACCCAGGCCCAGAGTTCAAGTCCCATGACAACCCCTCCCCCCCAACCCCGCCCCCCCCCCGCAAAAAAAAGTTGGAAGTGTGGAAGTGGTGCTGTGGTAGAGCACTAACCCTGAGAAAGCCCAAGGAGTGTTCAGCCCAGAATTCAAGCCCCAGGACTGGCCAAAAAAAAAAAAAAGGACTATTTCTGTTTTTTAGCAGGCTGCAAAACATGCAGAAACTGCAGTTTACCAAAAATATGCTGGTAGACTGTTATTGGCAGCAGCTTTTTCTTCTTAGTGGAATTTCCGAGAACAGGAAGTTCCTTCTTGACGTCATCCTAGAAGGCGGGTGCATGTAGATAAAAAACACCGTTGCATCTTGGGAAAATCCATTTCTTCCGTATTAATGGTTTATTTTGGAGTGCAGTTTATTTGGCCTTCAAATAATATCAATGATAAACTTGTTTTAGGACATGGAAGGTAATTTTGTGATAGCATACAGCTTTTAGGAGACATTTTATGTTTGACCATGTGTAAAAGAGCGCTGTGCATTCAAGCCAATGAAGACTGTGGCTGAAGCAACTCATACTTACCTGGCAGGGGAGATACCATGATCACGAAGGTGGTTTTCCCAGGGCGAGGCTTATCCATTGCACTCCGGATGTGCTGACCCCTGCGATTTCCCCAAATGCGGGAAACTCGACTGCATAATTTGTGGTAGTGGGGGACTGCGTTCGCGCTCTCCCCTGGTTTTTCTCAGTACAAAGTAAGACTTGTGCAATATTTGGGAGGCGTTTATACTTCCTGACTTTTTAATTTGTGGTCCTGTATTTTTCTTTAGTAACCACAGTCTTTCTTTACTTTTTTTTTTTTTTTTTTTGGCTCCTTTCTCTTTCTGGCCCCGCTCGCTCCGGCCCGGCTCGGCCCCCTTTCTAGCTCAGGCCCCGCTCGCTCTGGCCCGCTCGCTCCGGCCCGGCTAGGCCCCCTTTTCTAGCTCAGGCCCCGCTCGCTCCGGCCCGCTCGCTCTGGCCCAGCTTGCTTCCGCCCGGCTCGCTCCAGCTTGCTCTTGGCCCCGCTCGCTCCGGCCCGGCTCGCTCCCGCACGCTCCTGGGCCCGCTCGCTCCGGCCCGGCCAGCTCTCGCTTGCTCCTGGCTCTGCTCGCTCTGGCCCCTTCTCGCTCTAGCCCCGCTCGCTCCGGCCTCGCTGGCTCTGGCTCGGCTCGCTCCCGCACTCTCTGGTCCTGCTCGCTCCGGCCCCGCTCGCTCCGGCCACCACTCGGTTGGGCTCTGTTCACTTCCGCTCAGCTCGCTTCTTTCGCTCTCTGTCGCCGTCGCAATCTTGTCTCTGCCACTTTTCCAGTTTGGTTGTGTCTCGTCTCTGCCACTTCCGGCTTGGTTGTGTATGTGGGATACCGAGGAATCGAACCCGGGTCTTTGTGCATGCTAGTCAAGCACTTTAACCGCTAGGCCAAACTCCCGGGCCCTTTCTTTCTTTTGTTCTGCTGTGTTGATTGAACTGTAGGCCTGGTCTTTTTTCCTGAGTTCTTCATTTCGAAGCTACCTTCCTATCACTTGAATCACAGCCAGCCCCACTTCCTGTTTTCTAGTTATTAATTGCATGTAAGAATTTCACGTTCCTGGTCCGGAAGGGAAGTTCGGAAATTTAGTCTACCGATAGAGTGCTTGTCTAGCATTCACGAAAATCTGTTTTTGTTTTTGATTTCTCGGTACCACATACCTAGAAAAAAAGCAAGAAATGGTGCTGTGACTTCAGTGGTAGAGCTCTATCTAACCTTGAGAGAACCCAAGGACAGTGTCCAGGCTGAGTTCAAATCCCAGGACTAGCAAAAAAAAATAAAATAAAAACACTTCCCACGAAATTTGCAATACAAACAAACAATAAACCAAAAAAAAAAAAAGAAGTTTCAGGCTCTTGAGTGCCCAGTCTGGCTTTGCTCTTCAGCCTCTTGAGCTGAAACCTCAGCTAAGTTTACAGAAGAGACACTACCAGGCTTTATTTTGATAGGGTATTGTGTGTTCTACCTGAGGACCTCATTAGCATCTCCAACTTCCTATTTAAGTTCAACAAATGGTAGAGAGTTCAACTGGTGGTAGAGAGCTTGCCTAGCATGCTCGAACCTAGGTTCTAGTCCTCCGTACCATATAAGCAGAAAAAGCCAGAAGTGGTGCTGTGGCTCAAGTGGTAGAGAACTAATTTTGAGAAAGACCAAGGACTGGCAAAGTAAATAAATCGACACTGCCACTTTGAAAGGTTTCTTGGTGAGATACAGTCTTCATAATTTTTTTCCCCATTTTACCTAAAACTAGAGTCCTCTCATCTCTATCTTCCAAGTAGGTGGGATTACAGTACTGTAGACTTAAAGTTTTCAGAGCTGCCTGTAGCTCACGCCTGTAATCCTATCTATCAGCGTCTGAGATCTGAGGATTGTGGTTCAAAGCAAGCCTGGGCATGAAAGTCCATGACACTCTTATCTTCAATTTACAGCCAGGAAACAGAAGTGGCGCTGTGGTTCAATTGGTAGAACCAAACCTTGACCATAAAGAGGTCAGGGACAGCACCCAAACCCTGAGTTCAAGCCCCATCACTGGAAAGGAGGGGAAAAGGGGGCTTAAGGAATAGTTAAACTTTTAGAAGTTTGGAGAGAAAAAAGAAAGATGGCTTATAAAAATAACTCCAGGTACACTAGGAAAGAAGCTTCCATGGTTTTGATTTTGAGCTAGAAAAGTTCAGAGGAAGATCTCATCTGTGATCCTAGCTAATCAGGAAGCTGAAATCTGAGGATGGCTGTTTGAAGCCAGTCCTGGCAGGAGAGCCCTTGAAACTCTTATCTCAAATAAACTACTCAGAAAGAGCTGAAAGTGTGATTATAGGTGTAGTGGTAAAGGGCAGCTATCCTTAAGGCAGAGAAGTTCAAGGACAGTGCCCAGGCTCAGAGTTTGAGCCCTAGGGACCTAAAAAAAAAAAAAAAATCATTGTGTTGGCTGTACATGATCAAACCACACTGTAATAAATCTACAAATTGAGCTTACTACATTAGGCTTAATGCTCCCAATATCATATCTTACAAATAGAAGGGCATGTTCAGAGGCTAGGAGCTTATGGTAGAGTCTTGTAGTGTAAACAGTGGAAAGCAGTTCATATTTGGGATTCAAAAACTCTCAAGATGAAGCCAGAAGGATAGCCTAGTGGTAGAGTTTACCTAGCATCCATGAGCCCTGGGTTGGATTCCTCGGTACTATATACCCAGAAAAAGCCAGAAGTGGCCCTGTGGCTCAAGTGGCTGAGCACTAGCCTTGAGCAAAAAGTGTCCAAGGACAGTACTCAGACCCCGAGTTCCAGCCCCAGGATAGGCAAAACAATAGCAACAAACAACCTCTCTTAGCCAAGCGAGGTGGCTCAGGCCTGTAATCCCAACTACTCAGGAGGCCGAGATCTAAGGATCAAGATTCAAAGTCAGCTCAGGCACAATAAGACCTGAGACTCTTATCTCCAATTAACCCCTAGAAAATGGGAAGTGGGGTTGGCTCAAGGGTAGGTCAGTAGCCTGGAGCTGATGAGCTCATTCTCACCCTGGGCTAGGTATAGGGGTAGCAGTTTTATGACGGTATTTGTTTGGCCTACAGGACCCAGGGCACATCAATTCCCAAAGGAGGAGGGGTAGGGGAAACCTTCCCTAATTTCCTGCTCTTTGCAATATACTTCACTAACATCTTGGGCTTCCCGAGGAAATGGTGCTGGGTTACAGGTGGTATTCCAGGAAAGTATTAAAAACAAAAACCAAAAAACTCAAATTTCATTTATTTGCCAATCCCTAGGCTTGAACTCTGGGCTTGGATACTATCTCTAAGCTTCCTTTGCTCAAGGCTAGCACTCTACCTCTTGAGTTCATGCCCTGCTTCTAGCTTTTTCTGGTGATTAATTTGAGATAAGCATGTCAAGGACTTGCCTGCCTACACTGCCTTTGAGCCTCAATCCTCATCCCAGCCTCCTGGGTCACTGGTATTACACATTTCAGCCACCAGCTTCATTTATCTAGTTAATCAAGGAGGCTTCTCTTACTGAACATTTTCTGATGTGCAGAGCGAGGAGAGAGATTTTTGTCAGGAAAGTGTTTTGTCAGAAGTCGCTCAGAGGGAAGGGGTCTATGGGAAGTCCCAAGCAGTGGGCTGGGCTCTGACCAGCCCGCCTTTTCCACGACATAATGTGGGGGGGAGGAGTATGCAGATTAAAGACAGTGCATTTGGGACACTGGGTCCCTGGAAACCGTCTTTACCTTGTTATGTTAAACATGTTCATTACCAGCACTAAAATACTGTATGGAACATTTTCCATTTTGGTCAAAATATATAGAGAAATTCCAATTAAAGATGATTCACTAATGACCGGAATCAGAAAGTGGTGTATGCAACAGAAGCTGGTGCTCTTTGAGTGAGTTTCTCATACTTACCTGGCAGGGGAGATACCATGATCACGAAGGTGGTTTTCCCAGGGCGAGGCTTATCCATTGCACTCCGGATGTGTTGACCCCTGCGATTTCCCCAAATGTGGGAAACTCGACTGCATAATTTGTGGTAGTGGGGGACTGCGTTCGCGCTCTCCCCTGGCTTTTTTTGTTCAAAAGTAGGCTGTGTAGCACTAGGACAAGTGTTTTAGTAGTGTATAATCAGTGGCCGCTCCCCAAGAGTAAATTTGAAAGTGGTGTAGAAAGCTCAGTGCGCAACTATTGTCCCAAATGTTGGGGAATCATTTGAGTAATATTGAGCTCCTGAAATGTGATAAAACTATTTTTATTTTTTTGGTCATGGTGCAGGAACTCTGTTCCTGGACACGGTCCCTGAGCACTTCAGCTCAAGGCTACCGTTTGAGCCACAGCTTCTCTTGTTTTCTAGTGGTTAATTGCACACATGAGTCTCACATACTTTAGTGCCTTGTCTGTCTTTTACACTGGTCCTCAGATCTCAATCTCCTAAGTAGCTAGGATTACAGATTTGAGCCACCATGCTGGCTCCAACCCCCCAGCGGGGCGGGGGAGGGGGCAGAAAAGTATTCACTGGGGAAGATGATACTGTGAGCCAGCACAGATTGAGCCATGCAGAGACAGAGAGGACAGAAAAAGCAAAAAGAGCAAGATTTTGGGCCAGTGTTTGGCCTAGTGGTAGAGTTCTAGTGGTAGAGTGCTTGCCTGGTATGCACAAAGACCCAGTTTTGATTCTTCGGTACCACAAACATAGAAAAAAGCTTGAAAGTGGTGCTGTGGCTCAAGCGGTAGAGCTCTAGCCTTGAGAAATACCAAGGATAGTGCTCAAGCCCAGGACTGGGGGGGAAAAAGAGCTAGATTCTATTTCCTTAATACTAGCAAAATCTTATGGTTTAAACTATTGAAAATGCTGGGTGTAATGGTTCACACTTGTAATCTATCTGCTCAGGAGGCTGCTGAGATCTGCCCAGGCACTAAAGTCTGTGAGACACCCCTCCCCCACCCCCCGCCAGTCCTGGCGCCTGAATTCAGGGCATTTGAGCAACAGCACCACTTCTGGCTTTATCTATGTAGAACCAAGGAATTGAACCAGAGTCTTCATGCATGCTACACAAACACTCTACCACTAGGCCAGACTCCCAGCCCCAAATCTGTGAGACTCTTATCTCCAGTTAACCACCAGAAAATCAGAAAAAGCAGTGTGGCTCAAGGGCAGTAGCCTTGAGTTGAAGAGCTCAGGGACAGTGCCCAGGCTCAGATTTCAAGTCTCATAGCAAACAAAATAAAATAAAAAAATAAATAATAAAATAATGAGGGGCTGGGAGTTTGGCCTAGAGGTAGAGAGCTTGCCTAGCATGCACAAAGACCTGGGTTCGATTCCTCAGTACCACATACATAGAAAAAAGCCGGAAGTGGTTCTGTGGCTCAAGTGGTAGAGCTCTAGCCTTGAGAAAGTCCAAGGACAGTGATCAGGCCCTGAGCTGAAGCCCAGTACTGGCAAAATAAATAAATGAATAAATAATAATAACAATGAAAACTTTTTTGGTCTGGGTCCTGTGGCTTGAACTCAGGGCCTGGGGTCTGTCCTTGAGGCTCTCTAGGCTCAAGGTTATCTGTCTACTACTTAAGCCACAGCATCACTTCAAACTTTTTCTGTTCATGTGGTACCAAGGAATTGAACCCAGGGTTTCATGCATGATAGGAAGAACTCTATTCCTAAGCCATATTCCTGTCCCATTTTTGCTTATTTGGAATGGATTTCTTTTGTTTAAATGTTTATTAGAAGCTAATTTTTCTCTGAAATTAGTAGTGAACCTGAGTGTGGACACTTCCTAGGCCGTGAGTTCAAACTCCAGGACTTCCCCCCCCCCCAAAAAAAAAAAAAAAAGCGTTGGAGATGTTCAGTTGCTTTTGCTTTCAACTGTATTGTCAGTCATTCTCTTAGGTTCTGTTTGCCAGAGTTTGCTAAGTTTTGTTTTTGTGAGTCAGGATATAATATTCTGCCATACTCCTGTTGCTGCAAAGTGTTTTTTTTTGTTTTTGTTTTTTATTAAAGAATTTATTACCATTGATCTTTATATCATATTTCAAATGACATATTTAACAAACAGGTATTTAAGAAGGGAATCTCTATATGTAATCATTGGCACTTAGATTTTAGAATATAATTAAAATTAGGCTGAGGGTTTGTATGTCACAGATACATATTAATCTATGTAATAAAACATTATGTCTATAGACTCATAGATTTTTATGTCTATGTAGTTGTGTTTATATTTCCAATACCATGTCCATAGCATTGGGTATGCAAATATTGAGTCCTCACTCTTGTACTGTTTGGATCTAATAGCCACATATTAAGGATACCATGCGCCTTTTGTTCCTTTGGTCTTGACTTGTCTCACTCAACATGATTTGCTCTAGATTCATTCACTTCCCTGCAAATGCCATTATTTTGTCTTGTCTGTTGGCTATGTAGAATTCCATTGTGTGTGTGTGTGTGTGTGTGTGTGTGTGTGTGTGTGTGTGTGTATCACATTTTCTGTATCCATTCATCTGCAGTAGGGCATCTGGATTGTTTCTATCGTTGTTTTTGTTTTTTAACCAGTCCTGGGACTTGTACTTAGGGCTTTAATACTGTTCTTAGGCTTTCTCAAGGCTAGAGCTCTACTACGTGAGCCGCAGCACCACTTCTGGCTTTTTTCCTATGTATGTGGTACTGAGTAATCGAAGCTGGGTCTAGGCAAGCACCTCTAGGCCAAACTCCTGGCCCCTGCAAGTAGTTTTTTGTGTTTTGTTGTTGTTGTTGTTGGTGGTGGTGGTGGTGGTGGTGGGGTTTTCTGGTGGTTAATTGGCAATAAGGGTTTCATGGATTTACCTCCCTAGGCTGACTTTGAACTTTGTTCCTCAGATCTCAGTCTTCAGAGAGGAGGATTACAGATGTGAGCCACTGGTGCCTGGCTTTGCCAACGTTTTAATCAGATTTCCTAAAGCAGGCCAGAAACAAAATGGATCTGGACCCCAGAAATCCTTAAGATATCAAGAGATGGTACCAGCTTTAAGATTCATTCTGTTGGTGTTACAAATTTCCTAAGAAGTCTCATCTACTTTACTTTGAACAAATCTCAGCTTGCAGAATGATGGGACTGATGGCTCATGACTGCATTCCTAGTTAAGCAGAAGCCCTCAGCCTCACAGTGCATGGCTGTTCAATTATTTATACAAGAAAACTTTAACAACAAAATAAAGGGGGGCAGCTGGGAGTGTGGCCTAGTGGTAGAGGGCATTTCTAGCATGCACAAAGCCCTGGGTTTGATTCCTTGGTACCACATACACAGAAAAAATTGGAAGTAGAACTGTGGCTCAAATGGTAGAGTACTAGCCTTAAGCAAAAAAAAACACATTGCCTAGGCCCTGAGTTCAAGCTCTAGGACTGGCAAACCAACCTACAAAACAAAACAAAAACTTTTAAGCCAGAAACCTGAATTTTAGGCACAGAGAACAGATTTATGCTCATCACCAGCATAGGATTTTCGGGGGAAAACCTGGGAGGAGACTTACTCCTTGCTTATAGTCTTGAGTTATTTCTAGTGTGAAAAGTGTTAATGTGCTCTTCTAGTGTGCACTAATAGGATAAGATAGAAAATGGTTCACCACTGGGGCCGGGAGTTTGGCCTAGTGGTTAAAGTGCTTGCCTAGCATGCACGAAGACCTGGGTTCGATTCCTCGGTACCACATACATAGAAAAAAGCCAGAAGTGGTGCTGAGGCTCAAGTGGTAGAGCTCTAACCTTGAAAAAGTCCAAGGACAGTGCTCAGGCCCTGAGCTCAAGCCCAGGACTGGCAAAAAAAAAAAAAAAAAAGAAAATGGTTCACCACTGAACAAAGGCAGGAAAGCAGGTGTCCATTCAAAGCCTTGTTCTATTCAGATCAGACTAGAGTCTTTGTAAATCAAGGCGCTGTGTAGGTTTTTAAGGTTAGAACACCTTACAGGCTGGGAGTGTGGCTTGGTGGTAGAGTGTTTGCTTACATGGAGAAGCCCTGGGTTCAATTCCTCATTTTTTTCTCTTTTCTTTCTTTCTTTCTTTTTTTTTGGGGGGGGGAGTCATGTGGCTTGAACTTGGCCTGAGCTCTTCAGCTCAAGGCTACCACCCTACCCTTGAACCCAGCCCCACTTCCCATTTTCTAGAGTTTAATTGGAGATAAGAGTTTCAGGTCCTTTTGTGCCAGGGCTGGCTTTGAACCTTGATCCTCAGATCTCAGCTTTCTGAGTAGCTAGGATTACAGGCGTGAACCACCTCGCCTGGCTCAATTCCTCATTTTCACAAAAACAGAAAAAGCCAGATGTGGAGCTGTGGCTCAAGTCGTAGAGTACTAGCCTTGAGCAAAAGAAGCTCAGGAACAGTGCCCAGGACCTGAGTTCAAGCCCCATGCCAAGGGGGGAAAAAAGTTGAATAAGATTCAAGTTGAAGGTAATTTTTGTGGAGCCCAGAATGTTCAGCTAGGGCAGAACTGGTAACACAGGGTATCATATATATTGTGAAAAGGAAAAGTACCTCTTTTTGGCTGCTGCATACAGGTTGCATGCCTGTCCCACCCGGGTGGGTAATTGCAAACATAAGTCTTGTTAAACTTTATTTATTTATTTATTTATTTATTTATTTATTTATTTATTTATTTATTGCCAGTTGTGGGGCTTGAGCTCAGGGCCTGAGCACTGTCCTTGGACTTTTCTCAAGGCTAGAACTCTACCCTTTAGCCACAGCACCACTCCCAGCTTTTTTTATGTTTGTGATGCCAAGGAATCAAACCCAAGTCTTCATGCATGCTAGGCAAGCACTGTACCACTAGGCCAAACTCCTGGCTTCTGAAACTTGATTTTTGAAGCCCAAATTGACTCGGACCTGTCCAGGAACCCATGGCCTCAGCAAGGTGTGAAAGTTCCTAGCCACATTTTCCATTCTCTCAGTCGTCACAGAAGCCTTGTGAGTTAAGCAGACAGTGTTATTCCCACTTTATCTTTGGCAAATTGGAAAGGGATGGAGGGTTTGACTTTCTTTGGAAGATAACTGGGCAATGCAATCTCCTTCCCCAGGTAACCCCTACATCACCTTTCATCACGCTACCCAGCCATGCAGTGCACTGCGCGATTCAGATTGATCATTAGTAATCCACTCCAGACGCTTTCTGTATACTCAAAAGGCCGGTCTCAGTCTTTGTTCAGAAAACCCGAGGCGGGTGATGACGTCACCACAAGAGGCGGGAATATTTAGATAAGGGCGCGGTGAATGCCGGTTGTAGACAAATCGGCACGGGAGAATTTATAAGCGAGTATGCAAAAGGATATGTCTTGAGCTATATCACACTATTAAGTAGGAAGTTTTGAATTAAATGCCTGGGGAACTTGAGAATACCATTCACCATGACTGTGTAGCTTGTTGAGAATGAGGGTGAGGCAGCATGGGACCATTTGCAACTCATACTTACCTGGCAGGGGAGATACCATGATCATGAAGGTGGTTTTCCCAGGGCGAGGCTTATCCATTGCACTCCGGATGTGCTGACCCCTGCGATTTCCCCAAATGTGGGAAACTCGACTGCATAATTTGTGGTAGTGGGGGACTGCGTTCGCGCTCTCCCCTGATAATAGCGGTTAAAAATTAGAAACTTACTTAATGGTGCCTTCTGTGTTAGTGGTTAAACTCTTGCTTTTCGTGTATGTTACGCCAGCACTTGTGAAATACGCACTGAGCCACATTTCCAGAGGCTATTTATATAAGGCATGTGATTAGTTGATTGATCTGGCTGTTTTTATGCTGGTCTAACTATTAAAGGTATATGCCAATGGCCCACTCCTGTAATTACAGGTCACCAGGAGCCGGAGATCTGAGTATCCTAAATCGAAGTCAGTCTGAGTAAGAAAGCCAGTTTGGCTCATCTCTAATTAATTGCAGAAAAAGCAAGAAGCTGTGATGTAGGTCAAGTGGTAGAGCGCTTAGCCTTGAGCAAATAGGGAACTCAGCTACAGTGCCCAGAGTTCCAGCCCCAAAAGGGGCAAAAGAAAAAAAGGGGGGCGGGGCGGGAGGGTTCTGATTCGGCTGGGAATGCGGCTTATGGTAGAGTGCTCGTCTAACATGCATGAATCCCTGGATTGGATTCCTCAGTATACCACATAAAGAGAATAGCTGGAAGTGGTGCTCTGGCTCAAGTGGTAGAGTGGTAGTGTCCATGCCCTGAATTCAATCACCAGGACTGGCAAAAAAGAAAAAAAACAACAACAAAAAATGTTCCCGATGGCCCAAGCTTAACTATTTAGGAGGCTGAGATCTGAGGATTGCAGTTCAGAGCCAGCCTGGGCAAGAAAGTCCATGACTCTTATCTCCAGTTAATCTGCAGAAGACTAGAAATGGAGCAAAAAAGCTGAGACAGTGCCTCGATCCTGAGCTCAAGCTCTACCGTGCACGCGCGCGCACACACACATATACACACAGATGGACAGAAGGAATGGTATTGCTTTAAATTGTTTGCATTTCTGGTTCAGTTAAAATAAACAAGTTGCCCTCATTTGAAACAGGATGTCTCCGGCTGTTCATCTTCCAGTCCCTTGTCCTGTTCAGCTTGGTACCTTAAGAAATGACTCCTTAGAAGCTCAGCTCCATGAATATGTCAAACAAGGAAATTATGTGAAAGTGAAGAAAATTCTTAAGAAAGGTAAGTATTAAGTTGAAGTGGCCGCTACAACTTGGCCGTATTATCTGAATTAGCTATCAGAGAAGAACCAGGGCTGGAAGCTGGGCGTGGTGGCTCATGCCTGTAATCCTAGATATTCAGGAGGCTGAGATCTGAGGATTGTGGTTCAAAGCCAGCCCTCTAGATTTGAGACTCTTATCTCCAGTTTATCACTAGAAAACTGCCAGTGGGCTTGTGGCTCAAAGGGTAGGGTGGTAGCCTTGAACTAAAGAGCTCAGAGACAGCGCCTAGACCCAGAGTTCAAGCCCCAAGTCCCCCCTCCCCCCCAAAAAAAAAGAAAAGAAAAAAGCAAGAAAGAACCAACCAGGGCTGTCTGAAAACTTTGAGTAAGTTGATAAAGTTAGAAGTTAATTATTCCATACCAGTGCAGTGTTCAATAGAGGTCTTATGTCCTTCCTCAGAGGAAGTTTTGTTTTTTGCTGGAGATCCAGCAGATCTTCCAGTTGGCTAGACTCAGTTTTTTGTTGTTGTTTTTTTTTTTTTTTTTTTTTGGTCAGTCCTCAAGACTAGTGCTCTACCGTTTGAGGCACAGCACCACTTCTGGCTTTTTCTGTGCATGGGGTATCAAGGAATCAAACCCAGGACTTTGTGCATGCTAGGCAGGCACTCTACCACTAGGGCACGCTCTTGGCCAAGTTTTTGCTTTTGACTCTACTTGATTTCTGCCTTTGATCCTTCAAATCAGCTCTGTCCATTGAGTCTTTTCAGACTTGTGATGGATTGAGGAGAGGAACTTCACAGTTCTCCTTGTTCTTTGCATCACTTGCTACAGGATGTAGGCAGTTTTTCTTGCTAGCAGACAAATAATACTATAGAATAGTAGACAGTTCAGGCACTCTTCAAAAGAATGAACCAAGCAACAGTGGTTCATGCCTGTAATCCTAGCTACTTAGAAGGCTGTGTTCTGAGGATCATGGTTTGAACCTAGCCTGGGCATGAAATCCATGAGATTCATACCTCCAATTAACCACCAGAAAATGGGAAGTTGCACTGTGGCTCAAAGTGATAGAATGCTAGTAAGAGAGCTCAGAGATAGCGCCCAGGCCCTGAATTCAAGCCCCATAACCAACATACATACATATCCACAAACAAAATCTGCCTAGTTGTTCAAGATACTCTATAGAACTTAAGGGTAGTGCATAGAAGGAGGCAAAGAGATACAGGCTCTTTATTTTCAGATTGACTGGTACTCCACCCCTCTTTTTATTATGGAAAGAAGAGACTTAAGCTTCTACTATCTGGTTTTAAGGTTAGGGTCACCTGGTCTCCCATGTTTCTTTCACTCAACAGCATTTTTGGCACTGCAACTGTTTCTAATCTAGTTTTAGCCACATTTCTAAGGCACAAAGTCACGAAACATTTCCAAAGTTCCTCTTTTCAAAGTCTCCTACCTGAACGTTTTGTTGTGTTGTTATTTCTTCAGTGGCTTCACATAGATTTTACATATTTTTCTAGAGTTTAAATTTGTTATGTATGGGAGAATTGGTCTGATAACTTAATTGTCCATCACTGGAATCAGAATGCTAACAGTTTGAAAAGCATAAATTTGTGTTTCTAAATAAGTATTTGCTCTGGCTCAAAGAGTTTTTCTTTCCCTGCCGCCATTCAGCACCAGTTATTTGATTCTCCAACTGTGAGTACCATGGAATTCAATTACATTCTGATACTAATTCCTGGAATTAACATCAGACCTCAGGAGATATGAAGCCACTCATGTAAAGCAGAAGAGTAAATAGAAGCTTTGTTTGTAGAATAAGAATTACTTGATTTGACAATAAACACATTAAAAATAATTCTACCGTGGAATTTTTTTGTTGTTGTTGATTTTGATTTAAATTCGGTGTTGGGGACAGAAACTGGTCTTTAGGAACACTAAGCATGTTCTCCACCATTGAAATCTTCCGGCTCACTTTCTAGACGTCAGAGTTACTTAGGTTATCCCAGAGTGCAACGGAAGGGGGCGGGTTGGAAAGAATAAGCTGGTGATTGGCTTGTTTAGCAGCTGTATGTTAATTAACCGAACAGTTTGTCTTTTTTTTTTTTTTAAATCAAGTTTAAAATGTTTTTTAAAATCAGATAATGAAAGATTGTATTTAGAATATGTATATACCAATATATAATCAGGAGAAGTGATAGCATAGATAAATCACCATCAGCATAATGTATGTGCATTTCAGTCAGTCAGGACCTAGTACTGGCTTAGAGCTAAGACTATACTTTCAGGGATCATTTCTATAGTATGTTACTAGAGAAATCTCACTGATCGTGTAGAGTACCGGAAACCACGAGGAGGAGACGTAGCGTTCTCTCCTGAGCGTGAAGCTGGCAATTAGTGTTGCTTTTCTGCAACTGCTGTTTGCCATTGATGATCGTTCTTCTCTCCATTTAGGAGAGTAAGAGGGGGAGAACGCAGTCTGAGTGGCTTCCATTCTAATATTTACTGTACCCAAAAACAGTAGTGCTATATTTAGCGATGTTCATGCTTTCTGTTTTTACTCTTCTGTGTTAATTTTTTGGTGTTTTCATTTTTGTGCTTTTTTTTCTTGTTTTCTTTGTATATTTTATTGCCTCTGAGCTCTGTATTTTCTGTCTTTTTTGCAGTTTCTGGAACTCTGGTGTCACGTCCCATTTTGTAGTGATTAATTTGGAGATATGGCCTGCTTTTTAGTGATTAATTGGAGATATGAGCCTGCCATTCTTTAGTGTCTAGACTGCCCTTGAACCTAGATTCTTAAATCTCAGCTTCTGAGTAGTTAGTATAACAGGCGTGAGCCACCGTGCCCTTCTGTGTTTAGTTTCTTATGCAACCATTTTAGTTCTTGGTCTGTTTATTCTGCAATGCCTTTTGATTTGTAGTTCTTAGTCTCCTCCTACTCTTTCTGTGCTACTTATTCACTATTTTAGTTTCTGTGATTTTTCTTTTTTTAATCTCAAGAATGATTGATTCTTGCTAAACCCATTGGTTTCCATCTATCCTGTTTTTTAGATACGATTTGGTATATTTCTGTTTGTGTTCCCTTACATGCCAATATAAGATTGTTAATATTTTTCATTGGTTCTGTTTGTTTTTCAGGACCTTATATTGATACAGTCAATTCCCTGGGCCAGACAGCACTTTTTGTTGCAGCATTATTGGGCCTTAAGAAATTAGTTGATACGCTAGTGGATTATGGATCCGATCCAAACCAGTAAGTACAATTACACCATTGTCTAGAAAACAAGGATGTCTACAGAAGAATTTCAAAACCTGGATCCTGAGATATCAGCCTTATGAATAACTAAGATTATGGGCAAGAGTATTAGCATCTGGCTCTAATTATTTTTAAGATATGGTATAAATTCAATTAAATATAATTGTGGGTTACCCAAATCCGTATGGAAGAAGGAGGTGCTGGGATTTGAACTCAGGCCTCATACTTGCTAGGCAAGTATCTTATGGCTTGAGTCAAGCCTCTAGTCCCACAGTATATATTTTGATCCCACTTGGATCTGAATTCCCTTGTAAGGTTTAGGTTTTCTTTTCTTTTGTTTGTTTGTTTTGGTAGTTCTAGGGCTTGAACTCAGGGCCTGGGCATTGTCCTTGTGCTTTCTCAATGCTTGAGCTACTGCACCAGTTCCGGATTTTTCTGCATACGTGGTTCAGAGGAATCGAATCCAGGGCTTTATACATGTTAGGCAGGCACTCTACCACTAGGCTAACTCTTGGCCCCAATGTTTACTTTTGTATACACTCTTTTTTTCATTAGTATTCATGAGAAATGAAAAATAATGTCCTTTCCCCTAAACCCTACTCCAGCAACTGAAGATAGTTCAGTGGTTTTCAAGATGTCCAGGTGCAGCCTCATTAACATCATCTGATGAACTTACTTACAAATTCTGATTCAGTCAGCCCAAGGTGAAATGAGAGAGAGAGAGAGAGAGAGAGAGAGAGAGAGAGAGAGAGAGAGAGAGAGAGAGAGAGAGAGAGAGAGAGAGGAGGGAGAGTGAGAGAGTGTGTGTGTGTGTGTGTGTGTGAGAGAGAGAGAGAGGGTCTGTGTGTGTACGTACGTGTGTACATGCGCGCCCACGTGAGCCTGTATGCATGCCAGCATTGGGGTTTGAACTCAGGACATGGTCCTTGTTCCTCAAGACAGGTGCTCTTATCACTTGAGCCACAGCTTTATTTCCAGCTTTTTGGGTTAATTGGAGATAAGAGTCTCAGGTTCTTTCATGCCCTGGTTGGCTTTCAGCGGAGATCCTCTGATCTCAACCTCCTCAGTAGCTAGGATTACAGGCCTAAGCCCCCACTCCCAGCTACACCTCCAGTTTTGAGACTGTATTTTTCGTGTGTGTGTGTGTGTGTGTGTGTGTGTGTGTGTGTGTGTGTGTTACTGAGTGTTACTGAGTATTAAGCCACAGCCTTATGCTTGCTAGGCAAGCCATCTACCATTGGAACTAACACAGTCTGTACATGTAAACATGTCATTATTTAATTTTATTTTGTCAGACACAAAGCTTGACTTCAAGGCCTGGGCACTGTCCCTTGGCTTTTTCACTCAAGGCTAGTGCTCTACCACTTTGAGTCACATTACCACTTCCATTTTTCTGGTGGTTAATTGGAGATAAAAATCTCACTGACTTCCCTACCCTGGCTGGATTTGAACAGCAGTCCTCAGATCTCAGCCTCTTAAGTAGCTAGGATTATTGGTGTGAGCCACCAGCACCTACCCCACCTTACATATTTTGAGATAAATCCTTGCTATATTGCCTGAGCTGGCTGCAAACTCCTGACCATACCTGCATACTACCATACCTGACTCCTAGGACTCTATTTTTGATATTCCAATCTTTCATTAATCTAATTATGTCCAGACCTTATTTTGGAATATTGTGTAGCTACTGAAAAGAATCGAAGGGCCTCACAAATGATATTGTAATCTTTGTCACTAAAGGTTGCTGTTAGCTGGGACACCTGTGTTTCACCTTGAATCTCTCTGTCTAGAAGGAAGGAGTGTTATCACAGATACTCACTGTACCTCTTCTCCCCTCCCTCCAGCCGTTGCTTTGATGGGAGCACCCCTGTTCATGCAGCAGCATTTTCGGGCAATCAGTGGATCCTTAGCAAACTGCTGGATGCCGGAGGTGACCTGCGACTTCATGACGAGAAGGGTCGAAATCCACAGACCTGGGCTTTGGCAGCAGGAAAGGATCGCAGTACCCCAGTAAGGACAGGACTGATGGTCAGCTAGGCTGTAAGGGTCCCTGAGAGCAGTACAGTTTGGGGCAGCCTTTACTTTGGCATTGGACTCCTAGGGCCTGGGTCAAAGCAGATTAACCAACTGTAAAACCTTGTGCAAGTATAGCCGTTCTACTCATTTATTAAGTATGAAGGAAAGATAATATAATTTAGATTTTTTTCTGGAGGAAGGACAGTTTTATTATCTTCATGTACAGAGAAATCAGCATTGCACACTTAACCTAGCTTAATAGCCTTAAAGGCCCTTGCTTGGCCAGGTACGGTTGCTTACGCCTGTAATCCTAGATATTCAGGAGGCTGAGATCTAAGGATCAGGGTTCAAAGCCGCACAGAACGACCTGAGACTCTTATCTCCAGAAAACAAGGGAAGTAGGGCTTGGCTTTAGGGTAGGGTGGTAGCCTTGAGCTGAAGAGCTTGAAGACCTGGGCGTTGTCCCAGGTCGAGCTCAAGTCCCACAACTCACCAAAAAAAAAAAAAAAAAAAAAAAAGCCCTTGCTTGGCAGTTGAAACTGCAGAGTTTGGACCCCAATGGTGATGGTTCTTATCTCTGTCATTGCGATTGGTCCTGATACTTCTACCACTCTAGCCAGCGATCCTCTGTTTTCCAAGTTATCTTGAATGAAGGCAGCGGTGGATCAGGACCACAGCTTGGCCTTCCCCTTAATGATGCAGTTGAGAGTGCCGTCTTGCAGCACAGGGCAGACTAGCTCAATGGGGTCAATGTCAAGTGAGATCACTATGAGCTGAGCCTTCTTGTTTTGCACCAATGTGTCACCCCTTCTCTTTATGGGGACCAGCGGCTTTCTTCTCATCAAGCCAACAATCTCTGCTTCTCCTGCTTTGTCTCTGGCCTGTACTTGTGGGCCAGCTTAAGTAGCTGTGTAGCTGTCAGGGGGTCCAAAGCCTGGGTAAACTGGTTAATCACAGGAAGTATTTTCAGCTACTTGTAGAGAGGATCACCCTTTGCCACTGCAGCTGGATATTATAGGGCCATTTGACAACATGGGTGAGGTACTTTGTGGGCTAGATATCCTATCCAATGCCTAAGTTTTTAGGCCTTTTTTCTTTTTTCTTCCTTTTTTCTTAATTGTAATGTATAGTGGGATTTCAGTTATATTCACCAGATAGTAGGTGCATTACTTCTCATACATTGGTACCCCTTCTCGTGTTTTTGTCCCCATTTCCCTCTCTTCATTCCTTTATTCTTTTTCTTTTCTTTCTTTCTTTCTTTTTTCTTTTTTCTTTTTTTTTGCCAGTCCTGGGCTTGAGCTCAGGGCCTGAGCACTGTCCTTGGACTTTTCTCAAGGCTAGAGCTTTACCACTTGAGCCTCAGCACCATTTCTGGCTTTTTTCTATGTATATGGTACTGAGGAATCGAACCCGGGTCTTCATGCATGCTAGGCAAGCACTCTACCACTAGGCCAAATTCCCAGCCCTCTTTTTTCTTTTTTTTTTTTTTTGGTGGGTCATGGGGCTTGAACACTAGGCCCTACCCCTTGGGCTCCAGCCCCACTTTCCGTTTTCTAGTGATTAATTGGAGATAAGAGTCTCACAGTCTTTTGAACCTGGATCCTCAGATCTCAGCCTCCTGAGTAGCTAGGATTACAGGCGAGAGCCAGTGCACCTGGCTTAAGCCTTTTTTCAAACAGAGCATTTACCACCTTTTTGTCCTTTTGCATTTTCACGATAGTAGGGGCCAGGGCCACCTTCTTCCCTTTGCCTTTCTTTCTTTTTAGCATCTTGGGTGGCTAGAGAGAGATTGTAATATACATTTTGCCTGACCCATCTAACTAGCACAAACGAGATATCTTTCTAAATTTTTTTTGGCAGTTTTCTGTTTTCTTCTTTTTTTTTTTTGTCAGTCCTGGGACTTGAACTCAGTGCCTAAGTACTGTCCTTGGGCTTTTTCCTCAAGACTAGCATTCTACCACTTGAGCCACAGCACCACTTCTGGCTTTTTTTCTATGTATTTGGTACTGAGAAATCGAACCTGGGTCTTCGTGCATACTAGGCAAGCACTCTACCACTAGGCCAAACTCCCAGCCCTGTTTTCTTCATTTTTAAAAGGTCAGTCTTGGTTCATAGTCTAGGCTGGCCTCTAACTCAATATCTTCCTGTCTCAGTCTCTAGAATCCTGGAATTCTAGGTATCTATCACTGCTTCCATCCCATGGCTTTTTTGTTGTTGTTGCCAAAATTTTGGTAAGTTTTTGTGTGTGTGTGTGTGTGTGTGTGTGTGTGTGTGTGTGTGTGTGTGTGTGTGTGTATGTGATAGTAGAAAAAGGAAAATATATCCAGTTCCTCATCCTGGAACTGAAATGTGTTTTTTTATTGTTATTTTTGTACCAGTCCTGGGGCTTAACCTCAGGTCCTAGGTGCTGAGCTTTTGTGCTCAGTTCTTGCTTGGCTTTCTTGCTCACATTGGCACTTTATATCATTTGAGCCATGCCTCCAAGTCTGGCATTCTGGTGGATAATTGGAGATGGAGTCTCACAAACTTCTCTGTCCAGGCTTGCTTTGAACCCTAATCCTCCAGGTCTCAGCCTTCTGAAAAGGTATAAAGATTACAGATGTGAGCCACCAATTGTCAGTTCCATGTGATGTGTTAATGAAGATTAAAGAACATGACAAATTTAAAAAGAAGATGCATTGTTCAATGCTTTCCTTTAAATACTGAATGTACTTTCCTGCCTTTGATTCTGTTGCTCATTAGCTATCGGGCCTTGAACAGAAAGTTTCACTTCCTCCTCCCTTAGCTTCCTACAACTCCTTAGAGAAAGAATTGTAGGAAATTATGGACAAAAACAGTGCTTGAAAGCATCGTATAATCTTCAAAAAAAATTATCTAGATATTTCCTTGTTGGGAGCTCTTAGCTCCTCGGACCATTCTTTATCGCCAAGCCTCCATTCCCATGGAAAGCTGCTGTGGCAGCACTGACTGACCTCTGCTGTGTATTGTAGATGGTGGAGTTCATGCAGCGTTGCACCTCACACATGCAGGCCATCATCCAGGGTTTCTCTTATGACCTCCTGAAGAAGATAGACTCCTCTCAGCGGCTCATCTGTAGCCCACCCTGGTTTGGGGGTCTCATGCCAGGGTGAGTACAGCTTTGAATAGAGTGGGATGTTGTAGATCACTCCATTCCTCTTCACAGGAGCTCTGTGACAAAGCTTACCTTGGTGTCCGTATTCATGCCCTCTGGCATCGGACCATCCCAAAGGGTGAGCCTAGAAAGAGAAAATATGGCCCTAACAGTCAACACCAGAGGCTGTCTTATCCACTCAGAAGGTGGAGAGGAAATGAGTGTGGGCTCAGTGGGAACTACCCTATGGTGAGCAGAGAGGAACTTCTCAGTTCTAAGAAGACCAGTAGAAAATTTTTACTCAGAACAACTGCCTGGCTTTTTGTTTCTCTTCTGAACTTGGAAAGAGTGTTCTGTTTTTTGGTGGGGGTATAGGTACTAGAAGTTGAACTCAGGGCCTGGGCACTACCCATAACTTTTTTTGATCAAGGCCCTATGTTCAAGCCCCAAGATTGGCAAAAAAAAAAAATAGTAAAGACCAAACCAGACATTTTTTGTTTGCCAGACCTGGGGCTTGAACTCAGTTGAGCACTGTCCTTGAGCCTCTTTGTGCTCAAGAGTAGTGCTATACCACTTGAGTCACGGCACCACTTCTAGCTTTTTCTGTTTATGTGGTACTGAGGAATCAAACCCAGGGCTTCGTGCTTGCTAGGCAAGCACTTTATCCACTAATCCTCATTTCCAGCCCTAACTACATATTTTGAAAACGTGGGTTAGTATTGTTCCTATAGACACGAATGGTTATGTATTTATTGTTGGCTGGGGGGCTTGAACTCTGCCTGGGCGCTGTCCCTGGGCTCTTCAGCTCAAGGCTACCACCCTACCCCTGGAACCACAGTGCCACTTCTGGTTTTCTAGTGGTTAACTGGAGATAAGAGTCTCATGGCATTAGTGCCCCGGTTGGCTTTGAACCATGATCCTCAGATCTCAGCCTCCTGAGTAGCTAGGATTATAGGCATGAGCCGCTGTGCCAAGCTATGAATGGTTAATTTTTATTTTTATTTAAAAATTTTTAAACACTTCTAGAAGCCCTAATGGCTCCCCTAGACGACTGCTTAAAAGTGGAGTCACTTCTCAAAATATCTACAGTTTTGGCTTTGGAAAGGTAAGAGATTGCCATCAACAGTCAGTCATATTAGCAAAGTAGTGAAACCTTGGAAAGAAAGAGAGAGGGAGAGGAGGAAGGGGGGAGAGGGAGGAGGGGAAGAAAGGAATAATATCTAGTGTGTATAGTAGCTCCCATTATTTTTAGCTGGCTGACAAGATTCTGGAGGTATTTTGCGCTTCCTCTTTTCCCCTCACAATTTGAGGCTGTTTTGGTTTTAGTTTTATCACACAGGGGGGACACAGCTGTCTTACCTAGGCTCTCTTCCGGTAATTGGAGACAAGGAAGTAATTCAAGCCGACGATGAGCCCACCTTCTCCTTCTTCAGTGGCCCCTACATGGTGATGACCAAGTAAGTAGGAGCTAGCCAGAGGAGGTGGCGTAGTTCCATGGAAAGAATGGGCTGCATGTGACTTCCTTAGATGTGGAGGGTTTCTTCTCAAATACTAGGGAGGACTCACCTTGCTTTCTCTTCTTTCAGCCTGGTATGGAATGGGAGCAGAGTTACAGTAAAGGAGTTAAATCTTACTCACTCTCACTGCAGCAGGCTGAGGCTGGCAGACTTGCTGATTGCTGAGCAAGAACATAGCAGGTAAGGAGGCCTAGTGATCAGGCTATGCAGTGCTGTTCCTGGAACATGGAGCACCATCCCTTCGTCCCCCAGCCTCTCCTTGTTAGAATTGGTTGACTTGAATTCCAAAGGCTAACAGGAAAGTTGAAGAGTAGGATTATGATGTTCAGGGGCTCTGTTTCATCAGTTATCTATAACCCATGTCTCTGGATGGTCCAGTCTTCCTGTCTTTGCTGCCTACAGCCCCCAGGCCTGCTTCATTGGGGTCTATGTTTCTACAGTAAGTGTGCAACTTTTTGTTTTCATATAGCTTAGCAGTATATGGAATTCAGAACCTTGAGAACATACCTACAGGCCTCAGTTCTTCAGGGCTAGATCCTTCAACTCCTTCTATATCAGGTTTCACATCGAGGCAACTAAAGCCCTCAGGATCATTGAACTCTTTCCTGAATTAGTCAGCTACTGCATGAGGCATATGCAGAGAGTCCCAATCCTTCCTTGCTGATTTCTAAGAAGTGTGTTCCTAGAAGGATATTGGCTCATTTCTAGGCAAGCGCTGCCAACTAAGCTACATTCCAGGCCCCTGATCTCAGCCTCCTGAGTACCTAGGATTGCATTCACTAGTCACCAGCACCCAACTCATTAAAAAAATGTTATTATTAAGTAGTTATGCAAAGAGGTTACAATTCCATAAGATGCATTTCTTCAAGAGGTAGGGTCACAGGACTGCAGAGTATCTTGTTCATTGTTCTCAGCAGAATTGCCATTGTTTCATTGGTGATTAATCACTCAAGGTCTGATCAGTGAGAGGCCAGTCTTCTACCCACAGAGACCTCCATCTTTAATTCATTCTGTTTTGTTTTGTTTTTATTTTTCCAGTCATGTGACTTGAATAAGGGCCTGGGTACTGTCCTTGAGCTTCTTTTGCTCAAGCCTAGAACTCTACCACTTGAGCCACAGCACTACTTCTGGCTTTTCTGTTTATGTGGTACTTACTGATGAATCAAACCTAGGGCTTCAGGCATGCTAGGCAAGCACTCTACTACTAAGCCACCTTCCCAGCCCTAATCCATTTTGTTTTCTGTGTGTGCAAGTGGTATTTATTTAGAATATGTTCAAAGGGCATAGAACACCTATGGTTTTATTCTGTTTCCCAATGCCCTATCCATTCTGAAGCTTCTTTTCTTTTGCAGCAAACTGCGACACCCCCATATACTACAGCTGATGGCTGTGTGCTTGTCCCAAGACCTGGAGAAGACCCGCCTTGTGTATGAACGTGTCACGGTTGGCACACTGTTCAGTGTCCTCCATGAACGAGTAAATGGCTGCTCTATGGATTTCCCTTTAACTGCCCACCCATGGCTACTCATTTGTGCACATATGGCCTAATTTATGGTCTAAGTGGCAACATAATGTGTCCTCTACAGGCAGATACACACATGATCAGAGCTAATGTGATTCTATTGTTGTTTCTTCCTCTGTCTTCTCCTCCCCGCCCCCTCTTCACTCTCCTCCTCCTCCCTCCTCCCAACCTCATTTTTTTTTGAGGCAGGATCTCAGAAGGGATGGTTTTGTTCTCTTTATTCTTTGAAGTCCTGTGAGCTTCCAAGTTCTCTCACAAGCCTGGATTTAGACAGGGAGAGACCAAGGAAAATTTTACTCATGAAAGAGGGGGGACCTCTTTTGGCATTTTCTGTCACACTGAGCCTGAGGTACATACCAGCCTTTGAAAACATTCTCCATAGATTTGGAGCCATGGGTCCCAGATAGGTGGGACTTATAAGGCCAGGCACTGAACCTCACTGAGCTTTAGCTCCTCATGGGTAAAATGGGATTCCTGTGGTATCACCATTCCTTTTATCTCTGGCACTTTCCCTTTCACTTGCAGAGGTCCCAGTTCCCAGTGCTGCACATGGAAGTGATTGTGCACTTACTGCTCCAGATTGCAGAGGCCCTGAGATACCTACATTCCTGGGGTTTTGTTCATCGCTCTCTCAGCTCCTATGCTGTCCACATAGTCTCCACAGGGGAAGCAAGGCTAACCAACCTGGAGTACATGATGGAAAGGTGGGTGGCTTCCTTCTGAAGAGAGTCTCCCTTGGGGACCTTTGCTGTAAGAGAATCTAATGTGGGCAGGATTCCTCATTGATTGAGTAGGACTTGGCATCACTAGTGGAAAAGATTTACTGAATGTTTTGTCTATACGCCTAATCTTTGGGAAGTTACTTCTTCTCAGGACAGTTTCACATTATAACAAAATGTATCATGTAAGGTCTCATATTAGCCAATGTATATAAAGGCTGTAGCTATTTACTCAAAAGTTTAAGTGACTTAGCACAGCTGAGGTATATTACCCTTGCAATCTATTTAAAAAAAAATTTTTTTTTTGCTGGTCCTGGGGCTTGAACTCAGGGCTGAACACTGTCCTTGGGCTTTCTCAAGGCTAGAGCTCTACCACTTGATCCACAGCACCACTTTCAGCTTTTTTTTCTATATATGTGGTACTAAGGAATTGAACCTGGCTCTTCATGCATGCTAGGCAAGCACTCTAGGCCAAACTTAAGCCCGTTTTCTAGAGGCAAACTGGAGGTAAGAGTCTCAGGTCCTTTTGTGCCTAGGTGGCTTTGAACCTTGATCCTCAGATCTCTCAGCCTCCTGAATAGCTAGGATTACAGGCATGAGCCACTGCGTGTGGCTCCTTTTACTTATTTTTAAATTTTATTTTTTGTCGTTTTTGGGGCTTGAACTCTGGACCTGGGCACTGTCCCTTAGTTCTTCAGCTCAAGGATAGTGCTCTATCATGTTGAGCTACAGTGTCTCTTCTTTTTTTTTTTTTTTGCTAGTCCTGGGCTTGAACTCAGGGCCTGCGTACTGTTCTTAGGCTTTCCTCAAGGCTAGTGCTCTTCCACTTTAGTCATAGCACCACTTCCAGCTTTTTCTGTTTATGTAGCATTGAGAAATCGAGCCCAGGGTTTCATGAATGCTAGGCAAGCACTCTACCATTAGGTCACACTCCCAGCCTCCTTCCTGTTTTCTGGTATTTAATTGGACTTTTGTGCCTGGGCTGGCTTTGAACCGCAATCCTCAGATTTCAGCCTCTGAGTAGCTATTAACTCCCAGCTTTTATTTTTTTTAGTAATTGCTAGGCTAGAGATTTATCCAGGTCCTCATGAATACTAGGCAAGCCATCTTGCATGAGCTACTTCCCCAGGCCAACCATGTGCTTTATAAATGAGGAAACTGAGGCATGCAGCAGTAAAAAGACGTTGATAAGTGACTGGGTTGGTTAGGGGCACAGCAAGGCTAGATAGAACTAGGCTACTTAGGCTGGATGGACTAGAGGTTGAATATGGGAAGATCAGTTTAGGAGGCCACCAGGTGGCGTTACAGAGCCAAATGGAAAGTAGAAAAGTGAAATGTACCAAGAAGCTGGAATCCAGAGCTGACCAAAATAAGGTATGGTCATTGAGGCCCATATTGGGCATAGTAAATATTTTTTTTTTAGTCATAGGGCTTGAACTCTGGGCCTGGGCACTGTCCCTGAGCTCTTCAGCTCAAGGTTACCACCCTACCCTGGGGCCACAGCGCCACTTCCAGTTTTCTAGTGGCTGATTGGAGATAAGAGTCTCATGTTCTTTAGTGCCCAGGATGGCTTTGAACCCGATGCTCAGATCTCATTCTCCTGAGTAGCTAGGATTACAGGCGTGAACCATGGAACCATGGTGCTCGGCTCCAGCATGGATTCTTATTTGGGGCTTGTTGACCTCGAATGGAATTTCAGGAAGAGGTATCAGTCAGCAAGTCTTTGTAGTTCTAACAGTCCTTCCTCTTTCCTGCTTTTCTGACAGGGTCTCACTATGTAGTCCAGGCTGGAGTTGAGCCCTGTGGTGTTGACTCAGCATCCCATCTACTGGGATTACAGACATCTACCATTACAGGCAGTTAGTGTACTTTTCTTTGTAATCTGATTACGAATGAATTGCTGAACCTCCCAGTGCCAGTGGCTCATGCCAGTAACCTTAGCTCCCCAGGAGACTGAGACTGGAGAATCCTGGTTCAAAGTTGACCTGAGAAGGATAGTAAGTGAAACTCTTATATCTAGGTAACCACCAAAAAGCAGAAGTGGCTCTTAAGTGCCAGTGTGGAACAAAACATCTAAGGGACAGTGCACTGGCTCTGAGTTCAAGCCCTGGTACCGACACGGAAAAAAAAAGCAAACAGAATTGATGATCTAAGAATCCAAAATAGTTTTTTTTTTTTTTTTTTTTTGCCAGTCCTGGGCTTGAGCTCAGGGCCTGAGCACTGTCCTTGGACTTTCTCAAGGCTAGAGCTCTACCACTTGAGCCTCAGCACCACTTCTGGCTTTTTTCTATGTATGTGGTACCGAGGAATCGAACCCGGGTCTTCATGCATGCTAGGCAAGCACTTTAACCACTAGGCCAAATTCCCGGCCCAAGAATCCAAAATAGTTTTAAGTTATGTATTTATTTTTGGTATTACTTTACTTGAGCATGTCTGTTTAATGTTATTATGAAGGGTAATAATCTGTCTCGGGGTAAAATTGATACAGCAGATTTTCTTATTCCTCAACCTTTTTTTTTTTTTTTTTTTTTTTTTTTGCCAGTCCCAGGGCTTGCACTGAGGGCCTGAGCACTCTCCTTTGGGCTTTCTCAAGACTAGAACTCTATCATTGGAGTCAAAATGCTTTTTCTTCTTTCTTTCTTTCTTTCTTTCTTTCTTTCTTTCTTTCTTTCTTTCTTTCTTTCTTATTTTTATTTTTTGTTAGTCCTGGGCTTGAGCTCAGGGCCTGAGCACTGTCCTTGGACTTTCTCGAGGCTAGAGCTCTGTCACTTGAGTCTCAGCACCACTTCTGGCTTTTTTCCTATGTATGTGGTACCGAGGAATAGAACCCAGGTCTTTGTGCATGCTAGGCAAGCAATCTACCACTAGGCCAAACTCTCGGCCCACTCTGGCTTTTTCTGTGTATGTATTACTGAGGAATTGAACCCAGATCTTCATGCATGCCAGGCAGGAACTCTACCACTAGGCCAAATTCCAAGTTTTCCTTAATTTCTTGTTAAGGGGGCCTTAAAGTTAGACTTGACCTTGCAAGTAGTGTCACGTAACTGTAACTAAATGTAATTTTAATGGTGTCACAGCTGAAGCCCTGAAAATAACTTTTCTATAGCAACAGCCAGAATGGTCTTTCTTATCCCACCTGGTTGTACATATTTATGTATGTATTTACTTACTTTTCTGGGTAGACAAATATTCTACCACTGTGTTATTTCCCTAGATTCTTTTTGCTTGTTTTGGTGGTACTAGAGATTATAGTCAATTGTTTACAAATCCTACTCATCCCTAGCTACATTATTTATTTATTTATTTATTTATATTTTGTCAGCACTGCCACTTGAACTCTGGGCCTGGGCATTGTCTCTGAGCTCCTCAGCTCAAGGCTACCTCCCTACCCCTTGAGCCCAGCACTACTTCCAGTTTTCTGGTGTTAATTGGAGAGAAGAGTCTCACGGACTTTAGTGCCTGGGCTGGCTTTGAACCAGGATCCTCAGCTCTCAGCCTCTTTTTCAATCTATCCTTATGCTAGACTGGTAAAGAACTTACTGAGGGCCGGGAGTGTTGCCTAGTGGTAGAGTGCTTGCCTAACTCGCACAAAGCCCTGGGTTCAATACCTTAGTACCATATACACAGAAAAAGCTGGAAGTGGTAGAGCAGTAGCCTTGAGAAAGCTCAAGGACAGTACCCAGTCCCTGAGTTCAAGTCCCAGGACTGGAAAAACAGAAAGAGCCAGGTGTGATATCTCACGCCTGTAATCCTAGCTACTCAGGAGGCAGAAATCTGGGGATGGAGCTTCAAAGCTAGCCTGGGCACTAAAGTCTGTGAGACTCATATCTCCAATTACCACTAGTAAAACCAGAAATGGTGCTGTGACTCCAGGGGTAGGGTGGTAGCCTTGAGCTAAAGAGATCAGAGACAGTGTCCAGGCCCAGAGTTCAAACCCCCATCCCCCCCAAAAAAAAAGGGAAAAAAAATGAAAGCCTATTGTTTTTTGGTTTTCAAAAAAAAATTTTTTTTTTGCTTGTACTAGGGCTTGAAACTGAGTACCTAGGTGCTCTCTCTTAGCTTCTTTTTGTTCAAGGCTAGTGCTCTACAATTTGAATCACAGCTCTGCTTCTACCTTTTTGGTAGTTTATTAGGGATAATAACTGTTCTGCACAGGTTGGCTTTGAAATGAGACTCTCCTATCTCCTGAGTGGCTAGGATTACAGATGTGAGCCACCAGCACCCACCCAAAAACAATTCTTCCTGATCAGCCAACCAATCACTAAGTCTTTATTGAATGCCTCCCATACCGTCTATATGATTTCCTTATTTGATGGACTACTTTGTGGCTCACTGAGCATTTCACATCTTTGGTTTCATTTGATTATTATTATCAGTAGAAGTTGATACTGACTTTACTCTGAGGACTATTGGCCTAGGAGACATTTAGAATGCTTTGACTTAGCTTATCTGGTTGGGAAGATATATTATTCATGCAAATCAGTGAACTTTTGGGTATAGAACTGAGAGGCTTGTGTCCAAGACGGGAGGAGTTCAAAAAAGAAGCAATCAGGGAGGCATTAAAGAAGCAGCTTTGAAACAACAAATGGGACTTGGGGAAGTCTTCAATGAGTATTCAATAGCAGGCCTCATATCCATGGTATAAACTTAGAATGTAGTGATTTAAAAGGCATATAAAGTTCTTACTCTCAACCAGCTGATACTAGTGGAGTGGGAACAAACCAAATAAATGAAAACAACTTCAGGTAAGTGTTCTGTAGCCAATAAAACAGGGCTACTTTTGAGTAGGTGATAAGGGAAGGGTTTCTTGAGGAGGTGGCTCTCAAACTAATACCTCAGTCAGTGGACATAGACAGTCATGCTGTCTGAGCATGCCATTCAGAAGAAACTGCCAAGGCAAAATACAGGAGGGATAATATGCTTAGCATACTAGAATAAACTAAGGAAGGCCCTTGTAACTTGAGTGGGCTTGTAGGAGAAATTAGCCACATGAAGTGAGTAGACAGGCCAGGGTGAGCAGGAGTGATAAGGTATTGAAATAGCTCTGAGACAGTATGAGTTACCTCATTGTCTAGCTGTATTCCCAGAAGTTCAAGGAGATTGCCAATCTTCCCAGACAAATATCCAAATGCGGTATGTGATGATCACAATGATCCTTTAAGACATGACTCTGTCTTATGTATTTCCTTCCATAGACAGAATAATGGTGTGCATAAGGACTTGACTCGAGTACCTCTTCCAACCCAGCTCTACAACTGGGCTGCACCAGAAGTGATCTTACAAAAGGCGGCCACCACAAAGTCTGACATCTATAGCTATTCCATGATCATACAAGAAATTTTAACAGGTAATAAAGGAACACATTGACAATTGACCAAAGATTTTTTTATTTCTTTTTCAAGCCCTAGTCCTAGTGCTTGAACTCAAGAGGCTGACATCTGAGAATCATGGTTCAGAGCCAGCCTGGGCAGGAAAGTCTATGAGTCTTTTATTTCCAATTAGCCACCAGAAAACTGATGTGGCTCAAAGTGGTAAAGCACTATAGTCTTGAGCAAAAGAGCTCAGGGTCAGTGGCCAGGCTATCAGTTCAAGCCCTATGATTGACAAGAAGAAAAAAAAAAGTAAGCCAGAGTGGTGCTTCACACCTGTAATCCTAGCTACTCTGGAGGCTTGAGATATGAGGATCAAGGTTCAAAGCCAGCGCAGGCACAAAAGAACTTGAGATTCTTATCTCCAATTAACCTCTAGAAAATAGGAAATGGGGCTTGGCTCAAGGGTAGCCTTGAGCTGAAGAGCTCAGGGACAATGCCCAGGCCAAGTTCAAGCCCTAAGAACCACCAAAAAAAAAAAAAAAGTAAAAAAAGAAAAGAAAAAAGTATAGGACTTCAAAAATAGTTTCTTCAGGAGACTCATGAAGGTTTCTCAGAAGATAGAAAAAAAATCTTATATAAGATAGAGCTGAGCACTAGTGGTGTATGCCTGTAATCATAGCTCAGATCTGAGGATTACAGTTTGAAGGTAGCCTTGCCAGGAAAGTCTGGGATGGTCTTATCTCTAGCTAACCACCAAAAAGTCTGAAATAGAGCTGTGGCTCAAGTGGTAGATAACTAGCCTTAAAGAATGATAATAATGATAATAATTTAAAAAAAGGTAGAGGGCAGCACCCACGGCCTGAATTCAAGCCCCAGGACTAGTATGTGCATGCTCACACATGCATGCGCTTGCACACACACATTCTCCATATTCTAGCCCAGTCAGGACCTTCTTTCCCTCCCACCCCCTTCTGAGGCTGGAACTCTGGGTACTGTACCTGAGTTCCTCTTTGTTCAAGGCTAGTGGGTTTTTTTTTTCTTCCAGTCGTGGGCTTGAGAAAGTCCTTGGACTTTCTCAAGGTTAGAGCTCTACCACTTGAGCCTCAGCACCATTTCTGGCTTTTTTTCTATGTATGTGGTACCAAGGAATCCAACCCAGGTCTTTGTGCATGCTAGGCAAGCACTCTGCCACTAGGCTAAACTCCCCGCCCCTCAAGGCTAGTGTTTTACCATTAGAACCACAGTACCACTTCTGGCTTTTTCTGTGAATGTGATACCAAGGAATCAAACCCAGGGTTTCATGCATGCTAGGCAAAGCACTCTACCACTAAGTCACACTCCCAGCCCTTGTCTGTGATTATTACATTACTATTTTCTTACTCTAGCAGGGATTTTTCTCATTATGAAGGAAGTGGCTTCTTGCTTATGAATGGACTTTCAGGAAGTTTTTCTACAGAAAGAAAGAAGTTGAATGACTTGACTAAGTGTATACAAATTCAGCAGATGTTTGTCATATTACTGCCTCTGACCTTTTCCTTACAGACAGCATACCCTGGGATGGCTTAGACGGTTTGGCTATTAAAGAAGCCATAGTCTTGGGAAATTATTTAAAAGCTGATGTCAGGCTTCCAAAACCTTACTATGATATCGTTAAGTCAGGCATCCAAGTCAAGCAGAAAGACCGAACTATGAACCTTCAGGACATCCGGTATATTCTGAAGAACGACTTAAAGGCAAGCCCTGAAGTTGTTGGGAGTTTATTTCTGCTTATCCTGTCAGGGAAGTAGGAACTGAGAGACTTAGAAGAAGCTGGAGACCAAGTTTTAGAAAGTTTGGAAATCTTTATTTTATTATATTCTTTCTCTCTTTCTGAAAAAGGTTGCTTGGTAAGGGCAACAGGTTGTTGAGAAGAGCTGTGGGGGTGGGGGTGTCACTGCAGGAACTGTGAAAATTCCATGCATGAATGGAAGCTGGTAATACTTTCACAGTATGGAACAACAAGAAATAAGCTGCTTAGGACTACAGTCAGGTGCAGTAAACATAGGAGGGAGTTTATTTGCCACAGATAATCTTTGAAACACCAGTGACATTCAGATGACTATGAATGTCCTTGACAATATTTCCAATGTTGTAGGAGTTCCTTGGAGCCCAGAGGACTCCGCCAACCAAGAGTCCCAGGATACAGACATACGAACCCCAGCCTAATGTCAATGAGTATCTAGGACTAACTTCAGAGCATCAAAAAGAGGTCCCAGTCTTTGAAATCAAAGAGCTAAAGGAGACAGGTATAGTGTCTCACAAATTAATACCTCTTTTACAACAATGTGTTTCGAGAGTCACATGAGCTGGAACTAGTCATTTCTTCCTAGTTGTATGAGCTCTATAAACACCTGGACTAGATGCAAAATTAAGTAATAACAATGAGTTTATTTCTAGCAGAATTGTGTGTGTGTGTGTGTGTGTTGTATATACACCAGGGTCTTGAATTCAAAGCTGGCACTCTCACTCAAGCTATTGTGCTCATAACTGGTTCTCTGCCACCTGAGGTACACCTCCAATCCAGCATTTTGCTTGTTAATTGGAGATGGAGAATTACTGACATTTTTTTTGCCCCAGGCTGGCTTCAAACCTTGATCTTCCAAGTTTCAGTGCCTTGCCTGATGTAACCCAATTATTCTTTTTTTTTTTGGATCATGGGCTTGAACTCAGCCTGGGTGCTGTCCTGAGTGCTTCAGCTCAAGGCTATCACCCTTGAGCCACTCCTGTTTTCTAGAGGTTAATTGGAGATAAGAATCTCAGGTCCTTTTTTTTTTTTTTTTTTTTTTTTTTTTGCCAGTCCTGGGCTTGAGCTCAGGGCCTTAGCACTGTCCTTGGACTTTCTCAAGGCTAGACCTCTACCACTTGAGCCTCAGCACCACTTCCGGCTTTTTTTTTTCTATGTATGTGGTACCAAGGAATCGAACCCGGGTCTTCATGCATGCTAGGCAAGTACTTTAACCACTAGGCCAAACTCCCAGCCTCTCAGGTCCTTTTGTGCCCCAGCTGGCTTTGAATCTTGATCCTCAGATCTCAGCCTCCTGAGTAGCTAGGATTATATACCTGAGACACTGTGCCGACTGTAACACAGTTATTCATGGGGCTTGAACTCGGGGCCTGAGCACTGTCCTTGGACTTTTTCTCGAAGCTAGAGCTCTACTACTTGAGCCAGAGCACCACTTCCAGCTTTTTTTCTGTGTATGTGGTACCAAGGAATCAAACCTGGGTCTTCATGCGTGCTAGACAGGCACTCTACCACTAGGCCAAACTCAGCCAAATAAATTTTATTCTATTTTATTTTTAACATTTTGGTATTCCTTACTGATTTTTAGACTATTAGAGTTTTTAAGCTAGAAAAGGCCGTGCAATCATGAAACTTACTGCCTCCCTATTACAGATGAGAGCACTAAGGTTTAGGGAGGCTGTGACCAAAACTGGAACTCAGCTATTATAATTACTATTCCCTCACACTCTTTTGATAGGGATAGAAGCTTCCAGAGTAGGCAACTCCCCAAGTGCTCGTTAATTTGTCTCCTTCATCCCATTTCCTGGAAGCTATATACCAGTCAAATAGAGGAGGTTGTGTGCATCAGCTGAGGCATTGTTTTTTTAGTCATTCTTCCCATAATATAGTGTCTTTTGGGGCTATATCTTGACTACTTTTATCAAATGTTCACCAAAAACTTCACTGTAATTGACATAGTCACTCTCTTGTCCAAAGAATGTTGACAGTCTAGTTCTCCAGATCCAAGGTCCTGTGTTTGTTAAAACATATTCTGAACACACTATAAATAGTGTCTTAATTTGTCTTATGTCACAATTGGGGTTGGATGTTTGGTTCAGTTGATAGAATGCTATCTAGTGTGTGAAAGTATCAGGTATCAAGTTTGAGTTCTGGTCTTGGACTTAAAAAGAGAAAAAGAAAGAAAAGAAAATTGGAACTTGCATCTAGGTTAGAGATACTCTTTTCCTAGGATACACTTATCCATTGGTCTTTTACTTGGACTTAACTTCCCAAGTAAGTTGGGAATAAGCTTCCCCTTCCCTCCTATATTCTTCTGCTTGTTAAGCAATAGGCAGGCTGCTTGCTTACCTCCTGGCTATGTTCACTTTAACCAGTGGAGTGCTGCTACTGTTTTCTACAGGCAGACAGAGCCATTCACCAAGGGAGTACTCATGTCCCACCGAGAAAACAACACTTGCACCTCAGTCTCCAGATCCAAATCTGACAGTCCAGGAACCTCCTCCTTCTTCTTCTTCTCTTCTTCCTCCTCCTCCTCCTCCTCCTGCACCACCACCACCACTTGTGCCAGAAGAGGCAAGGAGCCTCAGTGCAAGTCAGGCAAGTCTTTGCAGCTTCGAAATCAATGAAATCTACTCAGGCTGTTTGAACTTGGGAGTTTACAAAGAGAATCAGCACCCAGAAATGGCTTCCTCTCTTGAGAAGGATAGACCAAACCAGCCAGATGAGTTACAGTCTCTGGAAGAGGAGTTGGAGAAGATGGAGAAAGAAGTGAATACTTCTTACGATGAAGATGAGAGCTTTTCAGATGTTGACACAGGGCTGTCCTTTGGGGACTGGGACTGGCAAAATGATTCATTCAGTTCACTCAACCAGTCTCAGCCAATCAGAGAACACAAGGGCAAAGTGAGCAGCAGGTCTATGACTGAGGATTACATCAGTAAATGTGTGCTGAATCTCAAGATTTCACAGACATTGATGCACCAGAATGCTGATATGCTGAGGAACATCGAGCAGAAACTGGACAAGCTTGAGTTGATAGTGAAGGAGCAGGAGTGCAGGTCTCTGTGGGAAACCGCAAGAGGGTTTGCAGATGAGTGCAATTTCCCTTCAGCCATGGGTCCTCCCTCTTTGAGTTATAGTCCTCCTGCCTTGCAGCTATCAGGGGGGCAGCAGCCAGGTGCCAGTGAAAATTGCCCAACCCTAGCAAGTTCTCTAAGAACAATGAAAGACTTTCAAGAGGGCCATCTTGGCAAAAGGCCAAAGAAACGAAGTGGCTATCACTGGAAACCTTTTGTCCAAGTCACTGAAGAAAGCACTGAAGACCAGACAGAGGCAAACTATCAGGTAAATCAAGATGGGAGGAAGGAGAGGCTTAAGTGGGACCCTGATAACTCTGCCTATACAGGGACTGACATATATCTACAGGGTCTTCTTTGTTTTGGGAAGTAAGGCCTCTAGGGTAGAATTTCAAGGTAGTTATTTTGCTTTATTTTGTCAGTTATGGGGCTTGAACTCAGGGATTGGGTACTGCCCTTGAGCTCTTTTGCTCAAGGCTAGTGCTCTACCACTTTGAACCACAGTGTCACTTCCAGCTTTTTTTGAGTAGTTTTTTGGAGATAAGGTCTCATGGACTTCCTTGCTTGGGTTGGCTTTGAACCTCAGTCCTTAGCTCTCAGTCTTCTGAGTAGGTAGGCATGAGCCACCAGCACCAGGTCAAGAGTCTCTCTCTCTCTTTTTTTTTTTTTGTCTGTCATGAGTCTTGAACTCTGGGCCTGGGCACTGTACCTGAGCTCTTCAGGCCAAGGCTACCACCATACCCCTTGAGCCACAGCACCACTTCTGGTTTTCTAATGGTTAATTGGAGATAAGTGTCTGGAAGCTTTAGTGCCTGGGCTGGCTTTGAACTGAGATCCAAGATCTCAGTTTCCTGAGTAGCTAGGATTATAGGGGTAAGCCACTGTGCCACTGTGCCTGGCTGACAAGAGACTTTCTCTCTCTCTCTCTCTCTCTCTCTCTCTCTCTCTCTCTCTCTCTCTCTCTCTCTCTCTCTCTCTCTCTCTTCTCTCGCTCTCTCGCTCTCTCGCTTTTTTGGGGGGGGTGGATCATGGGGCTTGACCTTGGCCTGGGCATTGTCCCTGAGCTCTTCAGCTTAATGCTACTACCCTACTCCTGGGCCTGGGCATTGTCCCTGAGCTCTTCAACCCATGACTACTGCCCAACCCTTGAGCCAAGCCCTACTTCCTGTTTTGTTGTTTTTTTTTTTTCTAGAGAGTCTCAGGTTCTTTTGTGCCTGGGGTGGCTCTGAACCTAGATCCTCAGATCTCAGCCTCCTGAGTAGGTAGGATTACAAGTGTGAGCCACTACGCGCCTTGGGCTAAGAGTCATTTTTTATCTGAGTGGCTGATCACAATCTTATTTATACTTTCTACTAAGTACGATGACAGGTACCTGCCACCATCCCTTGCTTTTTCTTGGTTGAGCTAGGGTGTGTCATGAACTGTGAATGGCCTCAAATTTCAATCCTTCTCATTTCAGCCTCACAAGCAGTTAGGATTAAAAATACAAGCCACTGCATTCAGTTACTGCATTTTATTTCTACAGCATCCTCACTAGGTGGTATTATTGTCCCTGTTTCACAATGTTAGTGTGGGAGAAAATGTTCAGGAAAGTGTTTAAATCTTTGATTTCTATTTTGTCTACTCACTTTGCAATTTGTTTGGACTGGTCTCTTGGGGGTTGATATTTCTGGATAAAGAAGCCTCTAGGTTAGACATGAATGACTAAACATGAAATATGCAAACAGCATATTTCATAGTGTAGGCCTGATAATTTCTACACATTTAGCAAATAATTGAAAAAGAACATGAGAGTTCTTCCTCGAAGCACTGAAATATTCTTGTTTTTCTTTTTTAAGCTTCCAGCTCGGTATAGTTCTGAAAAACAGAAGACAGATGAACAACTTCAATATACTCAAGGATGTAAGGACTCTTTGGAAAGAAAGAGGAGCCAAAATAGTAGGTATGTCATCACTTTATATTTCTTCATGTCACTATGCCTAGCCTTTATGTGTCCCTGAGTCAGCTTCTTAGTGATCTTTATTCTCAATCTCACAAGTGCTGTGTGCCACCATATCTTTTTAGGCCATTTTATATCCTAATTTATCACATTACATTAATACATACTTTTCTATGTTAGTTTAAAAACTCTGTAAACTTATTTTGAAATTGTTGGATTTCACCCAATGTTGAATTTTAGTCTATTGCATTCTTTATTCTGTTAGGAAAAAGGTCACAGTGATTTATAAACTTAACATTTTTAAAATTGTAGATTATGTCCTCAGAATAGATTCCCAGAAGCAGAATTACTAGGTCAAAGGCTTTAAACATTTTAAAGATTCGTGATAGTTGTTGCCAAAAAGTTCTTGAAAAAAGCTGACTTTAGTTATCTTTTGTACTTTCAGTCTAGCTGGTGAGTAGTGAATTCTGGACAATGAGAAGTTTATGTCTGTGTCACAGAGCAGATACTGTATGTATGTGAGGCACATGCTAGTACTGGGGCTTGAATTCAGGGTCTGGATCCTGTCTCTTGGCTTTTTACTCAAAGCTGGAGCTCTACCACCTGAGCCACACCTCTACTTTTGACTTTTTCCTGGTTAATTGGAGATAGGAGTCTCATGGACTTTCCTGCTCAGGCTGTCTTCAAACCATGAGGATATCAGCATCTTGAGTAATTAGAATTACTCCCCCCCCCCCTTGTCCTGAGGCTTGAACTCAGACCTTGGCACTAACCCTGAGCTTCTTTTGCTCAAGGCTAACACTCTACCATTTGAGCTACAGCACAACTTCCAGCCTTTATTCTGTTTATGTGGTACTGAGGAATCAAATGCAGGGCTTTATGTATGCTAGGCAAGCACTTTAACCACTAAGCCACATTCCCAACCTGTGAGTCACATTTTTCAAGTTACTTTATTATTTGTTTTGTTTTTTTGCCAATCCTTGGAGCTTGAATTCAAGGCCTTGATGTTATCCTTGAGCTTTCTCAAGGCTAGCACTCTACTATTTAAGCCACAGCACCACTCTGGCTTTATCTGTGTACATGTTACCAAGGAATTGAACCCAGGGTTTCATGCATGCTAGGTAAGCACTTTTAACACTAGGCTACACTCTCAGCCCATCAAGTTATTTTAACAGAAAATAAAATGTTAGGGCCGGGAGTGTAGCCTAGTGGTAAGAGTCCTTGCCCAGCATGCACGAAGACCCAGGTTCGATTCCTCAGTACCACATATATAGAAAAAAGCTGGAAATGGTACTGTGGCTAAAGTGGTAGAACTCTGTCCTTGAGAAAGCCCAAGGACAGTGTACAGGCCCTGAGTTCAGGGTCCTGGACTGGCAAAAAAATGTTAAAAAAAGAAAAGAAAATGTATGTAACCATGGGGTATTTAGAGAGAGAAAAAAAGAAATCCTACTCCAGAGAGATTGACATTTGCTAAAAATCAGTCAACTGATCTAACAAGTTAGGGTCCTGAACTCAGAGATACGAAACTTAAGGTCGGAGAATGCATTTTTCAGGGTTCTGATATCTTAAGATTATCTTTACAAATGTTTCTGTATTATCATGGATGTACAAGTGAGTCTGGTAACAATTCTGATGTGACAGGAACTGAGCCTTAAGTGAAACCTTCATTTATGGAATTGCTGGGAGAGTGAATTTCTCAGGAACAGGAGGCTTCTGTCTGACAAAACTGTATTTCAATTGTAACTTTTATCTATTTCTGAAAATTTCCCAAGTGCTTTATTAGAATCATAGACTCTGAATTTAAAAATGAAAAAACTTGAGATCCTCTAGCCCAGTCTTCTCATTTTTCAGCCAAGAAAGGTCTGTGGAGTCCAGTACCCGAGCTAAAGTCACACAGCCAAATAGTGTATTTTCCTCAATGTCAAGTCATGCACTCAGGCCTCCTGGGTCTTCTAGCCCAGGCCCAGGCTCTACCAGGTCAGTAGCTTTGCAGTCTCAATGAGGAAGGGCTTGGTGCCCTCTAGTGGTGGGCGTGAGTTAGTGCAACTGCAGTAATGGTTCTAGGATTTGGGGATGAGTGTGGGTTTAAAGTTCTATCTGGCACTGAAATAAATTAAAATATGTTTGTGTCATTGTTCCTACCCCATCCTCCCTAATAACCATGTAATTTAGGATTAATGTGGAATATTTGTCTTCTGAAATCTTTAATGCAAAGTCAAAAAATAATGAAGATGATGGAGAAGTACACCTAAAATGGAAAAGTGAGTATGAAGAAAAACAAAGTTAAAAGTAACTTAGTTAATTGACATCTGTTTTTTTTTCTTTTTTTGCCAGTGCTGGGCCTTGAACTCTGGGCTTGAGTCCTCTCCTTGGGCTTTCTCAAGGCTAGAGCTCTACCACTTGAGCTATAACACCATTTCCAGCTTTTTCCTGTGTATGTGGTACCAAGGAATCGAACCCGGGTCTTTGTGCATGTTAGGCAAGCATTCTACCACTAAGCAAAACTCCCAGCTCCTAATTGCGATCTGTTTTGTCTTGCAGTACTAGGAATCAAACCTAGTGCCTTATAAATGTTAGATAAGTGCTGTGCCATGGAGCAATCTTCCAAGACTCTTTGAGTGATATCTCTTAAGATACCACTGTAAAATATAGCCTGTATCTTACTGTTTAGAACCATAACAAAGTCTTCCCACATTTTTCTTCTCTAAGGTCTTTTTTTGTGTCTGTCAGTTGTAGGGTTTGGCCTGGTCTTGGCCTGAGCGCTGTCCCTTAGCTCTTCAGCTCAAGGCTACTGCCCTACCCCTGGGTCTGGACATTGCCACCCTACATTGAGCACTTCCAGAGACTCTTTTCTCTAATTCATCACCAGAAGTGGTGTGTGGCTCAAACTGGTACAGCACTAGCCTTGAGCTGAAGAGCCCAGGCCGGACCCCAGGCCCAGAGTTCAAGCCCCACAACCGACCACACACACACACACACACACACACACACACACACACACAAAAGTAGAGGTGTTGTAGTGGAATGCCAGCAGTGATTGAAAAACATAAACGAGAGTGTAAAGCCCTGAGTTTAAGTCCCCTCCCTGCCAAAAAAGATACAATATCTTTTATTTAGTATTAGTGACACTACTAGTAGTATAGAACATTTTGGGGCAGAGCATATATGTACATACCTTTCTGCTATGGACTGAAAATTTCAGATGCTATATATGTCATTAAATAAAAAAGAGGGTCCTAGCTGGGCATGGTAGTTCATGCCTGTAATCCTAGCTACTCAGGAGGCTGAGCTCTGAGGACTGCTGTTCAAAGCCAGTCCAGGTACAAAAAGTCCATGCGATTCTTACTTCCAGTTAACCTGCCAGAAAACCGGAAGTGGCACTGTGGCTCAAAGTGGTAGAGCTCTAGCCTTGAGCTGAGGAGCTCAGAGACAGTGCCCAGGCCCAGAGTTCAAGTCCCATGATGGACAGACAAAAAAGAGAGGTTTCTCCAATGCATTTGCTGCTGCCTTCAATTTGGCATCAAGGCTTTTTTATTTGAAGTCACTAAATGAAGTTATTTCCTCTAGTCATCAGTACTCCCTTCTCCTCTTGACTGACACAAACAGGGCAAGTTAGCATGATGTAATTGTACAAAGGCACTATATTATGTGAGCTGTAATAGTATTACGTAGCTCTTCATGATGAAAAAAGCCTTTGTTGCCAGGTGTGGTGGTTCATGCCTGTAATTCTAACTACTCAGGAGGCTAAAATCTGATGATCACGGTTCAAAGCCAAAGCCAACCCAGGCACTAAAGAACATGAGACTCTTATTTCCAATTAATCACTAGAAAGGAAAAGTGGGGCTGTGGCTGAAGTGATATGGTAGTAGCCTTGAGCTGAAGAGCTCAGGGGCAGTGCCCAGGACCAGAGTTCAAACCCCATGACCCAAACACACACACAAAAAGCCTTTGTTTATAATGTTAACAGTGATGCTTTAAATATTTTTTCTTGTGCCCAGTGGAGGTGAAAGAAATGGCAGAAAAGGCAGCTGCAGGACAGCTTCCGTTACTTCCTTGGCATCCTCAGAGTAGTTTGACTTCAAAAAGTAAGCCTGAAAATAAGACTGATTATCTGCTGCAACCCCCTGTTAGGGGCATTGAAAATGAGAGTTGGCAGCAAGTTGTGGAGAATCACTGCAAAAATGATGAATCAGGGAAAAATGTCAAGTTTAGCAAGATGGACAACAGTGACTGTGACAGACACAAGTCTGTCAGACAGCAGGGGCCTCAAAGTTTCACCAGTAAGTTCATTTGGGGGGGACTGAGTTAGGTGAATGATACCATGTTGTATTTCACAGTGTATCAACTCTCAAAAAATATGTAAACACCTGGAATGTTTCCTTTCTTGCCCTAATCTCTTTTCTTTGTTACCTACCTACCTTCCTTCCTTCTCTCCCTCCCTCCCTCCCTCCCTTCCTCCCTTCCTTTTTCCTTTCTTCCCCCCCTCCCTCCCTCCCTTCCTTGATTATCTTTTTTTTTTTTTTTTTTTTTTTTTTGCCAGTCCTGGGGCTTGAGCTCAGGTCCTGAGCACTGTTCTTGGGTTTTCACAAGGCTAGCACTCTACCACTTGAACCACAGCACCACTTCTGGTTTTTCTGTGTATGAGGTACTGAGGAACTGAACCCACATGCCGCATGCTAGGCAGCATTCTAGCACTAGGCCCTATTCCCAGGCCCTCTTTGTTTTCTGGGAACCTTGAATTCCACAGGAAAGTAGTATATCTTTATACCCCTCTATTATTCTTATAGGTCAAGATGGGGTCAGCCATTCATGAGTTTTTTTGTTATTGAAAGAAGATCCCTTTTTTTTTAAGGAAGCAAAATAATTTCCATGTAGTGATGCTAGTCCTGGGGTAACCTAGCAAGGACTCTAGCCTTTCTTACTTAGTGTGAAGGTGAACTGTAACTGTTATCAGTTTCCTCACATTGCATTGTAAGCTGAAAATAAAATGCACTGAGTCCATACCAGGTGGGCCTAGAGACATACGAAACATTTATACTCATCAGTTTATAAATTTGCAAGTTAAAACTGTTGAAGACTGAACCAGGTGCTGGTGTTTCTTGCCTAATCCTAGCTATTCAGGAGGCTAAGATCTGAGGATTGAGGTTCAAAGCCAGTCTGTGCAGGAAAGTTTGTGAGACTCTTATCTTCAATAAACTACCAAAGCTGGGAGTTTGGCCTAGTAGTAGAGTGCTTGCCTAGCATGCATGAAGACCAGGGTTCAATTCCTTAGTACCACATATACATAGAAAAATCCAGAAATGGTGCTGTGGCTCAAGTGGTAGAACTCTATCCTTGAGAAAGCCCAAGGACAGTGCTTGGGCCCTGAGTTCAAGGCCCAGGACTGGCATAAATAAATAAACTACCAAAAAGCTGGAAGTAGAGCTGTGGTTTAAGTGTGAGAGCATTAGCCTTGAACAAAAAGTAGCTCAGGTTGGGGCTGGGAGTTTGGCCTAGTGGTAGAGTGATAGCCTTGCATGCACGAAGGCCTGGGTTCGATTCCTCGGTACCACATACATAGAAAAAGCCAGAAGTGGTGCTAAAGCTCAAGTGGTAGAGCTCTAGCCTTGAGAAAGTCCAAGGACAGTGCTCAGGCCCTGAGCTCAAGCCCAGGATCGGCAAAAAAAAAGTAGCTCAGGGACAGAGCTGAAGCCCTGAGTTCAAGCTTTATGACCAACACGCACACACGCGAACACACACACACACACACGCACAAACTGAGCCAAGTACCAGTAGAACAAGACTGTAATTTTAGCTACTTAGTCTACTGATACTGGGAGGATTGCAGTCTTAGGCCATCCTAGATAGAAAAGTTCATGAGACCTTTTTTTTTTTTTTTTTGCCAGTCCTGGGCTGGGCTCAGGGCCTGAGCACTGTCCTTGGATTTTCTCAAGGCTAGAGCTCTACCAGTTGAGCCGCAGCACCACTTCTGGCTTTTTCTAGGTATTCGATACCAAGGAATCGAACCAGGTCTTCATGAATGCTAGGCAAGCACTCTACCACTGGACCAAACTCCTGCCCCCCTTCTTCTTTTTTTTTTTTTTTTTTCTCCCAGTTCTGAGGTTTGAACTCAAGGCCTGCCACTGTCTTTGGGCTTTCTCAAGGTTAGCACTCTACCACTTGAGCCACAGAACCGCTTCTGGCTTTTTCTATGTCTGTGGTACCGAGGAATTGAACCCGGATCTTCATGCAAGCTAGGCAGGCACTCTACCACTAATACCACTAGGCCAAATTCCCAGCCCCACAAGATCGCTTCCTTTTTTTTTTTTTTTGTCAGACATGGGGCTTGAACAGTGGGTCTGGGTATTGTCCCTGAGCTCTTTAGCTCAAGGCTACCACCCTACCCCTGGAGCCACAGCTCCACTTCCTGTTTTCTAGCAAATTGGAGAAAGAATCTCTTGGCTTAGTAGTGCCCAGGCTGGCTTTGAACCACGATCCTCAGATCTTAGCCTCCTAAGTTGCTAGGATTACAGGCATGAGCCACTGTGCTGGGTAAGACCCCTTCTTAATCACTAGCTGAGCACATGGATATTGCCTATCACCTTAGCTACTATGAGAAGCCTGAAATAGATGGATCTAGGTCTAGGTATGCATCAGGCAGAAAGTAAGACCATATTTCAAAAATAACCAGCACAAGCCAGGTGTTGGTAGCTGTTGCCTATAATCCTTGCTACTCAGGAGGCTGAGATCACTGTTCAAAGCCAGCCTGGCAAGAAAGTCTGTGAGACTCTTATCTTCAATTAGCCACCAGAAAACCAGGAATAGAACTGTGGCTCAAAATGGCCCTGAATTCAAACCCCATAACTGGCAAAACAACAACAAAAAAGCAGGTTGGGCGCGGTAGTTCATGCCTGCAATCCTAGCTACTCTGGAGGCTGACATCTGAGAATCATGATTCAAAGCTAGCCCAGGCAGTAAAGACCCTAAAGACAGAGAGACTCGGCTGGGAGTTTGGCCTAGTGGTAGAGTGCTTGCCTAGCATGCACAAAGGCCCGGGTTCGATTCCTCGGTACCACATACATAGAAAAAAGCTGGAAGTGGTGCTGAGGCTCAAGTGGTAGAGTACTAAGCCTTGAGAAAGTCCAAGTACAGTGCTCAGGGCCTGAGCCCAAGCCCAGGACTGGCAAAAAAAAAAAAAATACAAAGAGACTCTTATCTCTAACTAACCACTAGAAAAGGAGAAGTGGGGCTGTGGCTCCAGGGATAGGGCTGTAGCCTTGAGCTGAAAAGTTCAGGAACAGCACCCAGGCTTAGAATTCAATAACAACATCAAAAACAGCACAAAAAGGACTGGAGTCATCGGCTCAGCACTAATACATCTACCTGGTTAGCAATCCTGAGTCTGCCCTCGCCCCACCTCCAAAAAAGCTTTGAAGATTGCATTTCTATAAAGTAATTTGCTTGCAATCTAGTTGGGTTGTTGTTTCACAGTTTGTGAGTCAAAGGAAAGGCTATATAAGACTATCATTTATCTTAGGCAAAAAGTCTATTAGTTTGGGTTTTGTTTTAATTACAATCTGTTTCTCACCAAGTACCATTTTTGAATGGGACAGGGACAAAATGACTGAACTACGTTTTGGCACCAGGCCAAACTAATAGTCTCCACTTTCTTTAGTGAACAATAAAAGGGGTATGCCCATCTTTTGTAGAATATACGGCCATTACTCTCATTGCAGTATTTTCTCTCTCCATCCTATCTGAATATTATTGAATGACCATGCCCATATTTTTCTACAATCATTAGATATCAGGCACCAATCTTCCAGAAAATATGAACAGCCAGAGCATAGTGGAGCCTTTCAAGCAAGTTTCAGTACATCTATGTCCATTGTGAAATCTTCCAGTGTAAGTAATAATGGATCTACAGAGAGATAAGTTGACCCAAGTATTTAATAATGTCTTTATGTATCATAACATGAAAATGTGTATTAAGATACACAGTATATAGAACAATTTAAAAATATATATGTAAACTGGTTGGCATCAGTGGCTCATGCCTGCTACTCAGGAAACTAAACTCTGAGGATCATGGTTCAAAGTCGACCCAGAGTGGACCAGAAGTTTGGCTTAGTGGTAGAGTACTTACCTAGCATTCATGAAGACCCAGGTTCAATTCCTTGGTACTACATATATAGAAAAACAAGAAATGGTGCTGTGGCTCAAGTGGTAGAGTGCCAGTCTTGAGGAAAGCCCAAGGACAGTGCTCAGGCCCTGAGTTCATGTCCCAGGACTGGCAAAAAAAATTAACCCAGTCAGGAAGATCTATGATACTTTTATCTTCGATGAACTAGCAGAAAACCAGAAGTGGTGCTGTGGCTCAGAGTAGTAGAGTGCTTGCCTTGAGTGAAAAAGCTCAAGGATAGCACCTAGGTCCTGAGTTCAAACCCCTAGACCAGCACAAACAATATAATAATATGTATTTTTACATATGTATATATATAAACATAACATATATAGTATATATGTGTTATATATAAGCTGGGAACCATCGGCCCACATCTATAATCTTAGCTTCTCAGGAGGCTGAGATCTGAAGATCGAGGTTTGAAGCCAGACTGGACATAAAAATCCATGAAATTTTTTTTTTTTGCCAGTCCTGGATCTTGAACTCCGGGCCTGAACGCTGTCCTTGGGCTTTTTCCTCAAGTCTAGTGCTCTACCACTTGAGCCACAGCACCACTTCTGGCTTTTCTATGTATGTGGTACCAAGGAATTGAACCCCAGGTCTTTACAGATTCTAGGCAAGCACTCTACCACTAGTCCCAACTCCTGGTCCAGTCCATGAAATTCTTATTTCCAGTTAGTCAGCAGAAAGCCACAAGTGTTGCTGTTGCTCAAATGGTTAGGTCACCAGACTTGAGTGACAATGAAAAAGCACAGGAACATAAGTGTGCATATGTATATATGTGTATTTATATGTGTATAGTATATCTACATGCATATAGATATGTATGCATGTGTAGTGTGTATATGTTTACACAGAAGCTAGAATGATAATATAAAAATACAATAGTGGTATAGGGTCTTTTGAGGACACAAGACAGTATTAAGTGGGAAAATCTAGGAGCCATATTGTCTGAATGATATGAGAGACAAGGGGTACTGTGCAAAAAGCTATGTCTAGCCAGGCTCAGTGGCTCATGTCTGTAATCCTAGCTATTCAAGAGGCTGAGACCTGAGGATCATGGCTTAAAGCCAGCCGGGGCACTAAAGTCCGTGAGACTCTTACCTCCAATTAACCACCAGAAAACCACCAGAAAGTGGTGGTGTGGGTGTGGCTCAAGTGGTAGAACACTAGCCTTGAGCAGAAGAGCTCAGGGACAATGCCCAGGCCCTTCAAGTCCTACAACTGACCAAAAAAAAAAACTATAAAATCTCTGCGAGGCATGCTTGGAGCTAGAAGAAAAGAACCAGTAGTCTGACCATATAGTACTTAGGGTCTGAATGGAGCAAAACAAGCAGAAAAAGAAGATATCGAAAGGCAATGCTGTTACTTAATATTTTAATTATATTAGTTTTTTAAGTTACTCTTAAGATTTTTGTTAGCGTAATTTTTCTAAGAGGGCTACTGATTTTGGTAAGTAATAAACATTGTTAGAATAGTTATGTACAGTTAGCTGGTGTCCAAAAAAGCTAGAATACATATTGGCTGAACCTCAAAGGGGATGGGAAAGGTGGATTATGAAAATGGCCCAAATGAAGTGCCCTCAAAATTTTATTCTCATATTATTGAACTCAAAGTGTGGGCACTGTCCTTGAGACTCTTTTTCTTAAGGTTGGTGTTCTACTACTTAAGCAGCAGTGCCACTTCCAGTTGTTGTTTTTTCTGAGTATTTTATTGGAATAAGAGTCTTACAGATTTTCCTGCTCTGTTTGGCTTCGAACCTTGATTCTTAGTTCTCAGCCTCTTGAGTAGCTTGAATTACAGACATGAGCTACCAGCACCTGGCTCAAATTTTTATTTTATTTTTTTTTGTCGATTGTGGGGCCTGAACTCAGGGCCTGAGCTCTGTCCCCGAGCTTTTCACCTCAAGGCTACCGCTCTATCAGTTGAGTCACACAGCCACTTCTTGTTTTCGGGTGGTTAATTGGACATAGGAATCTCACAGACTTTTGCACCAGGGCTGCATTTGAACCTGATCCTCAGATTTCAGCCTCTTGAGTACTTGAGTGGCAGGATTATAGGCATGAGCCACCGGTGCCCAGCTTAAAATTTAATTTGTATTATTAAAGTTGCAATACTATTTTAAAGATTGTTTCTCTATTGGCCTTCCAATGATAATATCAGAACACTTGCAAGTTCTTTTTTTTTTTTTTTTTTTTTGCCAGTCCTGGGGCTTGAACTCAGGGCCTGGGAACTGTCCTTGGGCTTTCTCAAGGCTAGAGCTGTACCACTTGAGCCACAGCACCACTTCCAGCTTTTTCTGTTCATGTGGTACCAAGAAATTGAACCCAGGGCTTGGCGCATGCTAGGCAAGCACTCTATTACTAGGCCATACTCCTGGCCCTAAAACTTGCAAGTTCTGAGCATCCTCATCCTTGTACACAATGATGTTAGCATACAGCTATGTCTGCCCTTGAAAGATCAAGGTATTTAAATTTGCTCAACAGCTTTAGTTGCCTAGGACCTCTTTTCTCTCCTAGAACTTTAGAGCAGAAAGATTGCTTAAATCCCACCCATTCTTCAAAGAGATACTGAAATGGAGGACTCATTCCTTCCTCCACATTTATTTCAAGCAGTTCACAACTGCTTTGTTGTAAAAAGGCAAGCAGAGGCACTTATTCAGAAAGACAAGGTGAGCAAGCTGAGCTGTCCATGGGCTCTCAGTAGTCTTAGAACAAGCCCATTGTTACTATTGCATTAAGCTCTAAAGGGATTTGTTTACAACCAACAGCAACTTACAAGTGATTTTCTTATATTATTAATAGAATCACTCTATACAATCAACTTGTTCGGCAGAATCTTCTGAAGACATAACAGATGAGTTTTTAACTCCAGACCATGAATATTTTTATTCTTCTGCTGGTCAAGAGAACTTATCTTTACAGGTAAACATCATATATTCACAGTAAAATACACCTTTGGGTTTCTCTATTGCCTTATTCCTTTTAAAATCTGTGTGTAGCTGGGCACGGTAGCTCATGCCTGCAATCCTAGCTACTTAGGAGACTGAGATTTGAAGATCACAGTTCAAAGCCAGCCTAGGCACTAAAGACCAAGAGACTCTTATCTCCCGTTAATCACTAGAAAACTGAAAGTGGTGCTGTGTTTCCATGGGTATTGCAGTAGCCTTGAGCTGAAGAGCTCAAAGATAGCTCCCAGGCCCAAAGTCCAAGCCCCAAAATCACAACAACAACAACAAAATCTGTGTGTACACGTATGTCAGTGCTGTGGCTTCAACTCAGAGCCTTGATGCTGTCCCTTCACTGTTTCATTTGGTTCTGGAGCTCTATCTCAGTTCTACTTCTGATTTTTTGTTGGTTAATTGGAGATAAGTATCAAGGTTTGAGAAGTAATATACCCATTACCTGATGAATGTAACTGTAACCCTTCTATACAATATCCTAACAATAAAATACAATAAAAAATTAAAATTAAAACTTTTCCAAGATTTTCATATTTTCATACTCTTCCTTTTTTTGCAGTACTGGGATGTGAACTCAGGGCCTCATGATTCCTAGACTCACATACTACCACTTGAGTTACACTTCTAGGTCCTGGTTATTTTGGAAATGGAGTCTAGCAGACTATCTGATCAGCTAGGATTATAAGCATGAACATTAATGCTTGGCATATATTTCTCTTTCTGTTTTTTGGGGTTTTTTTTTAGTGCCATCCAGAGCTTGAACTCAGGACCTGGTTTTTTGTTGTTGTTGTTTGTTTTTGTTTTTTGCCAGTCTTGGGGCTTGAACTCAGGGCCCGAGCACTGTCCTTGGGCTTTCTCACGGCTAGAGCTCTACCACTTGAGCCACAAAACTACTTCTGATTTTCTTCTATGTATACGATACTAAGGAATCAAACCAAGGTCTTTATGCATGCTCGGCAAGCACTTTACCATTAGGCCAAACTCCCAGCCCAGATAGATCTGTTTGTTAGTTGTGTGTGTGTGTGCATGCGTGCTTGTGCATGTGTGCACATGTGTGCGTGTGTACGCACGTGTGCTCTGGTCTGGGGCTTGAACTCAGGGCCTGGAAACTATCCCTGTGCTTTCTTGCTCAAGGCTAGTGCTTTACCAGTGGAACTACAGCTCTGCTTTTGGCTTTTGGGTAGTTTATTGGAGCTAAGAATCTCATAGGGGCCGGGAGTTTGGCCTAGTGGTAGAGTGCTTGCCTAGCATGCACGAAGACCCGGGTTCGATTCCTTGGTACCACATACATAGACAAAAGCCAGAAGTGGTGCTGTGACTCAAGTGTAGAGCCGTAGCCTTGAGAAAATCCGGGGACAGTGCTCAGGCCCTGAGCCCAAGCCCAGGACTGGCAAAAAAAAAAAGAATCTCATGGACTTTCTGGACAGGGCTGGCTTCAAACTATTATCTTCAGATATCAACTTCCTGAGGCTTTAGGAAGCTTCCTGAGTAGCTAGGATTGTAAATGTGAGCCAATGGCACCTGTTACTTTTTTGTTTTTGGTGCTTGAGTTGAACTCAGGGCCTATACTTACTGGGCAGGCTCTCTACCACTTGAGTCATGCCTCCAGCTACTTTTTGCTTGGTTAAGCCCGTAATCTTAGCTATTCAGGAGGCTGAGATCTGGGATTGTTGTTTGAAGCCAACTAGGTGGAAAAGTCCACTCAAATGCCAGAAATTAAGCTGTGGCTCACGGTTATAGTGTGCTAGCTTTGAACAAAAGAACTTGGACATCACTTAGGCCCTGGATTCAAGCCCCACAAGCAACAAAAATAAATATAACAAAAGTTAATAAAAATATTTTAAAAGCATTGAGTTAGGGACCAGGAGTGTGCTATGGTTCAAGTGGTAGAGTGCTACCCTTGAGAAAGCTCAAGGACAATGGCCAGGACCTGAGTTCAAGCCCCAGGATTGGAAAAAAAAAATCACTTAGCTGGGTATGAACCATGTAGTTAGGTGTGATGGTGCAAGCCTATAATCCTAAGGATGCTGAGATACGATTATGAATGAGTTCCAGGCGTTTTATAGCCATTTTTGGCCATTCTTTCAACATTCTTAGACTCTTCTGATAAAGTTCCCAATAACTAAAACATCTTTGTTGGAAGATTAAGTCAACAGAGGAGGGTTATGCAAAGTAAAGTCACATAATCATTACTATAGGAGGTAGAGGCAGTTTGTTAAGAAGAACATGTAGCACAAATAGATGTCTGATATCTGTGGACTAATTTGTTTTTTTTTCTGTAAGAGACTTGGGGTTGAAGACATGGTTTAAGTGGTAAAACAACTGCATAGCATGTTTGAAATGAGTTCAATCCACATTTCTGGGGGGAAAAAAGATGATCTTATTCTTATTGTCACCTCAGAAAAGACTGTATGAAGGTTTGTATGGCTTAAGACATCAGGAGGACTGAGGGTATACTTTGTATGCTTTGTAATAGGAAAAGGTTTTCTTTTCTTTTTTTTTTTTTTTCCAGTCCTGGACTTGAGCTCAGGGCCTGAGCACTGTCCTTGGACTTTCTCAAGGCTGGAGCTCTATCACTTGAGCCTCAGTACCACTTCCGGCTTTTTTTCTATGTATGTGGTACCAAGGAATTGAACCTGGGTCTTGTGCATGCTAGGCAATCACTCTATCACTAGGCCAAACTCCCAGCCCCTAGGGAAAGGTTTTCATCCTCAAAAATGCACACAAAAAAAAATCTTTAATTAGAGATATAGCTCTGTGGTCTACCTAACAAGTACAAAGGTCCTGACTTCAAACTCCAGTACTACAAAAAAAAATTAACAGAATTCTCTCCACTTTTCTGAACAGAAGTAAGCTTTGAACTCTTGGCCTTAAGCTCACTCTACTTGCTTGCTCAGTTGGTATTTGACCACCTGAGCCATGTCTCCAGCTGGTTCTGTTGGAGATAGTCTCAGATTTTTTTTTTTTTTTGCCTTGGCTGATTTTGAATCCTCTGTATCTCCGCATCCTGAGTAGTTAGGATTACAGGTGTGAGCCACCTGCATTTAACCTCCTTTCACCTTTTGATGTTATTATTGGCCTCTTTCTTTGCTCTTCTTTTTGTAGACTTCGAGTCCCATAGAAGATGACTTTGAAGGAACACAGGATGCATTTGCTCAACCCCAAGACCATGGTAAGCCCTAGGGCAGATAATTTGGGAATATATTACCTTCCTTTGCTATAGGATCACAGATGTTTACAGCTGGAAGGGTTCTTAGAGATAACCTCATCCAGGCCTTTCATTTTGTGGATAAGAACACAGAGCTCTGTGATGTCCTTTCATTAAAATGAATCCTCTGCTTCTCAGTAGCCCTATATACTCACATGTTGTATGTTTGTACCTCTACTTATAATATACATGGTAATAATTGCTGATTTACCACACCCCCTAGTTTATCCTTAGTGTTTATAATCCTTGCTGGCATACAGCAGCAGATACATGATGTCTTTGTTGAGTGAAGAGGTTTACCCAAGCCATTGAACCTAGTTGTTGATACAATAAAAGCTAGAGCTCAGTTTCCATGTCTTTCATCACCCCAGAAGCCCAAGTTTCACTATTTTCTTTTTCTTAGCTTTTTTTTTTTTTTTTTTTTTTTTTTTTTTTGCCAGTCCTGGGCCTTAAACTCAGGGCCTGGGTGCTGTCCTTGAGCTTTCTCAAGGCTAGAGCTTTACCACTTGAGCCACAGCACCATTTCTGGCTTTTTTCTATGTATGTGGTACTGAGGAATCGAACCTGGGTCTTCGTGCATGCTAGGCAAACACTCTACCACTAGGCTAAACTCCCGGCCCCTTTCTTAACTTTTTAACACAGAGCTAGTAATAGCCACTACCTATCCCTTGATAATCATTGGTTTCTATGTAATGAGGAGCTTTCTATTACATGAAGTTGACATTAGTCAGGCAGCCATGGGTATGCCATAAGATATACAGCCCTGTATTTTTAAACCACAGTGAAAAGCTGGGTGTGGTAGTACATGCCAGTAATCCCAGCTACTTAAGAGACTGAGGCAAAAGGATTATGAATTTGAGAGCCAGCATGGGTAAATTAATGAGACCCTGTCTCAAGATAAAATTAATGAAGGGCGGGCCAGGAGTTTGGCCTAGTGGTTAAAGTGCTTGCCTAACATGCATGAAGACCCGGGTTCGATTCCTCGGTACCACATACATAGAAAAAAGCCGGAAGTAGTGCTGAGGCTCAAGTGGTAGAGCTCTAGCCTTGAGAAAGTCCAAGGACAGTGCTCAGGCCCTGAGCCAAAGCCCAGGACTGGCAAAAAAAAAAAATTAATGAAGGGCTGGAGATATAGTTCAGATTAAGAGTACTTGCCTAGCATGAGTAAGTCTCTGGGTTCAATCACAAACACACAAATAAAAAGCTGCAAACTTTTAGATGAAATAGTTACAGTCTCAGGAAATGTATTATAAGTCCCCTTACCTTTTCCTGCAGAAGCTCTCTATCCTTGACCACTTTCTGTGAGTCTGGATTGAACTTGACCCCTGTACATGTTTTGGAGGAGGCTTGCATGGGGTGGAAAAGTGGTAGGACAGACAGGTCAGAAATCCAGGGTCAGTTCCATATGGACATGAAAAAGCTTTGAATTTCTACTCTGTTCCTTTCTTTTGGTCTTTTCTGCCCAATTTTCCATATACTATATCTATAGAATATATGCCCTCTTTGAGGCAGAAGACATGACTGGTAGGATGCATGCTGGGTCCTGAGCCCTATATTGCTACTGACTTTTTTTTTTGCATTATGTTGGACATGCCAATTCATCTCAACTTCTTACTCTCCTTTCTGAAACTCTAAAATCTCTGACATTACCCCAGCTCTAAATTATATTTATTAAGAATTGGTTTATGTTTTATATATATTTATTACTTATAAAAACAAAGATTGCAGGAAGAGGAATCTCAGCATCTCTCTACTGGTGAGTTTTCAGTTTCTTGATATCTGCTAAAGGCAGTAGTGCTCTGGTGAGCCCCTAACTACCCCTTGGATCTGAGGAGCAGGAAAACCTGGAACATTTGGAATCTGGGATGGTTGCTTCATCTGTTCTCATCCCTATAAACTAGGACAGTTCAATGATGAGAAAGAAAATGCTGGCCCTATTTAATTAAATATCTTAGAAGCATTTCCTTAAGAATTGGGGAGAAATAATAACTTCAGATGGTAGATGCCAAGGAGAACTGAAGACAGTTGAATTGGTTTTTCAGTACTCAGACCCCATTTTCTGCTCCTTCTGTTGAGATTGTTTTGAAAGCCAACTAGTATAGTTAGCACTCTGAGAATGTATTTTCTGTTTGGAATCTTTAATAAACAAGCAGTTCTTGGCTTCATCGCCCCCCTTGGTGTCTGTTGATAGGAATGGGGTCAGTTTGCTTTGAAAAGACAAAACATTTGTTTCAGAAATAACTGTGTCATTCTAACTGAAAGGCCAGTAAATGGCTTAATTGTATTCTGAGTATCAGAATATAGTTCTCCTCTCTGAGCAAGGAAAGTAAACTTAGAGTAGAGCCATCCTCTACAGCACTCAGTCCAAACTCAAGGAAACTTGATTCTAGACCAGACCAAGAATAATTCTAGAGAATGAAGATTATCATCTGAATTAGTAAAAATTCATTAATATATTTTCTCTATTTCAGATGAGGAAAAGATGCAATTAAAAAAAACCCTTGGAAAGAACTCAAAGATCTTTACTGGGTCTCAGTTCCAACCTATACAAAGGTATGAGCTGGGTTTTTGTTTGTTTGTTTGTTTTGTTTTGTTTTTGTGGGTCATGGGGCTTGAACTAGGCCTGGCACTGTCCTTGAACTCTTCAGCTCAAGGCTACCACCCTACCCTTGAGCTAAACCCCACTTCCTGTTTTCTAAAGGTTAATTGGAGATAAGAGTCTCGGGTCCTATTATGCCAGGGCTGGCCCTGAACCTTAATCCTTGGATCTCAGCCTCCTGAGTAGCTAGGATTGTAAGCATGAGCCACCGCACCTGGCTTGTTTTTGTCTTTTTGATTCACATGAAATGTTAAATGGTGAAAAATCTCCATATTTATATGTTGCTTGGCTTCATATGCATTAGTCACTATCTTATAAAAATTAGTGTAAGCCAGGCACTTGTAGCTCACACTTGTAATCCTAACTACTCAGGAGGCTGATATCCGAGGATCTCAACATGGGCAGGAAGGTAAGTGAGACTCTGATCTCCAGTTAACTGCCAAAAAGTCAAAAATGGAGCTGTGGCTCAAAGCCAGAACACTAGCCTTGAGCACAAAAGCTTAGGGATAGCATCCAGGAATTGAGTTGAAGCCCCAGGACAAGCACTGTCCTCCACCAAAATAGATCAATAAATTAGCCTTGTGCAACTGAAACTTTTTAGGAATTGTTTAGCAAAACTTGAGAAGTAACAAAAAGTAGTCTTTTTTTTGTTGTTGTTGGTGGTGGTGGTTGGTCGGTTCTGGGGTTTGAACTCAGGGCCTGGGCACTGTCTCTGAGTGAGCCTCTTTGTGCCCAAGCCTTGTGCTTGCACTCTACCACTTGAGCCACAGTGTTACTTCTGGCTTTTTTTTTTTTTTGGTTGGTCTCTGGGCTTAAACTTTGGACCTGACTACTGTCCCTGAGCTCTTCAGCTCAAGGCTAGCATTCTATCACTTGAGCCACAGTGCTACTTCTGGTTTTCTGGGGGTTAATTGGAGATAAGACTCTCTTAGACTTTCTTGCCCAGGCTGACTTTTGAACCATGATCATCCGCCTCCTGATTAGCTAGGATTATACACATGAGCCACCAGTGCCCAGCTTACTTAAAGTTTTTGGGTCGTTAGAGTCTTATAGGGACTTTTCTGACTGGGCTGCATCAAATCTTGATCTTCAGATCTCAGTCTCTTAAGAAGCTAGGATAAAAGGCACAGAGGGGCTTGGCTCAAGGGTAGGGAGGCAGCCTTGAGCTGAAGAGCTCAGGGACAATAACCAGCCTCAGGGACAGCACCCAGGCCCCCAGGGGTAAGGCTAAAGAGCTCAAGGATAGCTCCCAGGCCAAGTTCAAGCCCCATGACCCACACACACACAAAAAGATAGTATAATACACATGAGTCACCTGGCACCTGGCCAAGAGTAGTCCGTTTTTTTTTTTTTTTTTTTTTTTCTGCCTGTTGGGGCTTAAACTCAGGGCCTGGGCACTGTCCTTGCACTTTCTCAAGTCTAGCACTGTACTACTTGAGCCATAGCACCACTTCTGGCCTTTTCTGTGTATGTGGTACCAAGGAATTGAACCCAGGGCTTTGTGCATGGTAGGCAAGCACTCTTAATACTGGGCTCTGCTCTCAGCCCCAGAGTGGTCATTTTTTGTATTCAGGTCCAGACTCTGACATTCTATCCCAATAGTCTTGGTTATAGAACCTGCTCCTTTACTCTATGTTTCTTTCCTGTAAAATAGGGATAAGAATCCTTACCAACGGGGCCGGGAGTTTGGCCTAGTGGTAGAGTGCTTGCCTAGCATGCACGAAGACCTGGGTTCAATTCCTCGGTACCCCACATACATAGCAAAAAGCTAGAAGTGGTGCTGAGGCTCAAGTGGTAGAGCTCTAGCCTTGAGAAAGTCCAAGGACAGTGCTCAAGCCCTGAGCCCAAGCCCAGGACTGGCAAAAAAAAAAAAAAAAAAAAAAAAAAGAATCCTTACTAAGCTAAGTGCTTGGTGGATCACTTTATAATCCTACCTACTTACAATGCTGATATCTGAGGATCATGGCTCAAAGCCAGCCTGGGCAGGACAACCTTTGAGACTCTTTTCTCCAATTAGCCACTAGAAACTAGAAGTAAAGCTGTGGCTCAAAGTGGTAGAGGGCCAACTTTAATCAAAATGAGCCTAGAGACAGTGCCCTGGCCCTAAGTACAAGCCCCACCACACACACACACACACACACGCACACACACACACACACACACACACACACACAAAAGAATCCTTACTGAGAATGTTGACACTGAATTTTAAAGTAATAATGTAACTTCTGGACATTTATCCCATAGAAATAAAGGTTTATATTCACACAAAACCACAAATTTATTTGTGAATGAATATTTTATAGCAAATTTATGATAGTCCTAAACTGAAAACCAGACATCCCCAACCAGATATATGACAAGACACATTATCCATACACTAACTACTATTCACTGGTAAAAAATAGAATGAACTTTTGGTACATAAAGCAATTGAGAGGGGCCCAGGAGTTTGGCCTAGTGTTAGAGTGCTTGCTTATCATGCATGAAGACCCAGTGCTATGGAGCAAGGCGTGGAGTTCTAGCCTTGAGAAAACGCAGAGCAGTGCTCAGGCCCTGAGCTCAAGCCCAGGACTGGGAAATAATAAATAAATAGATAAATCTCCAGAGAATGATGCTTCAGGAAAAAAGCAATCATATGAAGTTATTTGCTGTACAATCCACTTATACAACATTATTTAAAAGGACAGATCTATAGGGGACAGATAGGAGATATAAGCATGTATAAACAGGAATATGGGGGATCTGTAGTAGTAGACATGTCTTCATCATATTGATATCCTGGTTGTGATATTGTTCTCTAGACTTGTAAGATTACTATTGGGGGTAATTGGGTAAAGTGTATCTTTAAAAAAATATGTATATAACTATGTATGTCTTCAATAACCTCAAAAACGAATTACAAAGCAATATAAACATAAGCATAACATATAAAATGTTTGGTACAAAAACATTCAATGAACTTTCCCCTCTTTGGGCCTGGATTTCCTTAATTATAATAACTATAGCTAGCATTCCTAAGTATTTAGTATATGCCAATCGTTATATTATCTAATCCATATAACAACCCCCCCTAAGATAAGTACCGTTTCCATTTTACCAATAAGAAAACAGAGAGGTGAATAAAAGCTGTGGCTCAAGTGGTAGAATACCAGCCTGAGCAAAAATGGACAACACCCAGGCTGAGCTCAAGTACTTCAGTACTGAGTTCCAGTACTGAAACTGTTCTTCACCCCCCCCAAAAAAGTTGAGTGTTTACAGGTATAAGAGAGAGAGGGAGGAGAGAAAGGGGGGGGAGGGAGAGTGTAGGTATATTTTAAGATAGTGGTTATTCAGGGGCCTTAGGATCACTTGGCTGGTGATCTACCACTTGAGTCATGCCTCTAGCCTAGTTACTAGGTAGAAGATGGCCTTTTCAACCCCAGCTTGTTTTGAACCTGAAAGGTTTTAGTCTTAGCCTCCTGAGCAGCTAGAAGTACATATAGGAGCCACTGACTACCAGCTTAAATGGTTTTTCCCCCCTTAGGTTATATATCTAGTTGTTCAGGACAGTCTAGATTATATTACAAAGCAAGCAAAAAGCTCCATAAAGTTCCCAAACTTTAGTAGTTTCAGAGAGCAAAGATTTGTTTCTTGTTTGTTTCTTCATGTCCAGACTTATGGATTGGTCTATACTATATTGCCTGCTAACAGATGCAGGCTGAGGGAGGGCTCCACTTTTTTGCTCACTTGATTGCTGAGGCAGGAAAACAGAATCTGGCTTTTTTTTTTTTTTTTTTTGGCAGTTGTGGGACTTGAACTTTGGGCCTTGTGTTGTCCTTGAGCTCTTCAGCTCAAGGCTACCACCCTACCCCTTGAACCACAGGGCCACTTCCAATTTTTTGGTGGTTAATTGGAGATGAGAGTCTCATAGACTTTAGAGCCTGGACTGGCTTGAACTGCAATCCTCAGATCTCAGCCTTCTGAATAGCTAGGATTATAGGCATGAACCACTGTGCCCAGCTAGAATGTGGCTTTTAAAGGATTGCTCAAAAGAGATTCATTACTTTCATTCATTTCATTAGTTAAAACAGGTCAGATGGGGCCAGGAATTTGGCCTAGTGGTTAAAGTGCTTGCCTAGCATGCACGAAGACCCGGGTTCAATTCCTTGGTACCACATATATAGAAAAAGCCGGAAGTGGTGCTGAGGCTCAAGTGGTAGAGTTCTACCCTTGAGGACAGTGCTCAGGCCCTGAGCTCAAGCCCAGGACTGGCAAAAAAAAAAAAAAAAAAAAAAAAAACAGGTCAGATGGCCACTTATGAAGAGGACCAAAGAAAATTATTCTATTATGTGCTATCAGAAGGACAATCATTTTGGAAAACACTATTAATATAGACACAGGTCAGCCCAGGGGCCAGTGGCTCATGTCTGTAATCCTAGCTATTCAGGAGGCTGAGAATTGTGGTTTGAAGCCAGTCTGAGCAGAAAAGTCCTATTTATTATTTTCTGGAGTTTAATTTGAGATAACAAACTTAGGAACTTTCCTGCTGAGGCTAGCGTTGAACCACCATCCTCAGATCTCACCTTCCTGAGTAGCTTAAATCACAGACAGGCATGAGCCATTGGCACTGGGCTGCCATGAAACTCTTGTTTCCAATTAACTACTCAATTGTCTGAAGTGGAGTTGTGTGTCAAAGTGGTAGAGCACTAACAGCTCCCAGGCCCCAAGTTCAAGCCTCACTACCAAACAATAAAATAAAATAATGAAAACAGGGGCCGGGAGTTTTGCCTAGTGGTTAAAGTGCTTGCCTAGCATGCACAAAGACCTGGGTTCGATTCCTCGGTACCACATACATAGAAAAAAGCCAGAAATGGTGCTGAGGCTCAAGTGGTAGAGCTCTAGCCTTGAGAAAGCCCAAGGACAGGGCTCAGCTCAAGCCCAGGACTGGCCAAAAAAAAAAAAATAATGAAAACACAGATCAATACTAAATCCATCTTCTTTGCCTTATGCAGTTGATCGCACGGAAATGTTACAAGGATTAAAAATATGAAAAATATATGGAAGGATTTAGTATAGGGCCTGGCATTTAGTTATTAGTGTTTTGTAAGTATTGAAACTGAATGTTAACTAATTAAAGTAGAAGTAGATGGTTTAGGCTGGGAGTTTGGCTTAGTGGTAGAGTGCTTGCCTAGCATGCATGAAGGCCCAGGTTTAATTCCTCTGTACCACATACATAGAAAAGTGGTCCTGTGGCTCAAGTGGTAGAGTACTAGCTTTAAGGAAAAAGCCCAAGGACAGTGCTCAGGCCCTGAGTTCAAGCACCAGGACAGGCAAAAAAAAAAAAGTAGATGACTTGTCTTTAGTATTCTCTTCTGGCCATTTGTGGTGCAAGTTTCTTTTATCCTTTTTTGGTTCTCTGTACCAGGAAGCTGTTTCACAGCTGTTAAAGCCTCATGGTTATGTCCCTTGATGAAATGTCTATCTCCCCAAAACATTCTTGTGCAGCACTGATTTTTCTTATGAAACTTAACTCACTGTCATATAAAATCAATCATGGCATATTTCAGAGCTGAGCCAACCTTTTAAGAGTGTTTATTCAGTCTGTAAAAAGGACTTGAAACTCAGAAGTAGAACTCACACTGTGCTTCCATGCTTAGCTGTCTTTCTGATGCTTCTCACATTGGGCTGATAAACTACTCCTTTGTACCAAGCAGATGGACTTCATTGACAGGGGAATCTCAGTAACTTTCTTTCTTTCTCTTATAGTACTGAAGGTGAACAAGAGACTTTAAAGGACACAGCAAAGGAACTGAAAGAGAAAGACATGTATGCTCACCAAAGGATGTTTGGTAGCCTAAGGATGTTTGTGTAAAGTCTTGGTTTTATGGAATAGTATTTCCTTGTTTGTAAGACTGCATTCTTTTCATTTTTATGTGCAAACTTAATGTGAGGATGTTCCTTCTTTAAACAAAATGCTGTAATTCAATTGATAATGTAGTTTGTAATGAATAGAATCATAATCAAGGAAACACTGAAATAATAATAAAGCCTGTAATCCTAGCTACTCAGGAGGCTGAGATCTGAGGATTGTTGTTCAGAGCCAGTCCAGACAGGAAAGTTTCTTATCTCCAGTTAACTACCAGAAAACCGTAAGTGGGGAAGTGGTGCTGTAGTAGAGGTGCTGACCTTGAGCAAAAGAGCTCAGGGACAGTGCCCAGGCCCTAAATTCAAGCCTCATGACCACCACCACCAACAACAAAAAGAAGAATGAGTGTAACTCAGGCCTGGAGCATTGTTTTTTTTTTTTTTTTTACTAACAGCTGCCAATCTAACACTCGAGTCACAGCTTTCTTTGGAGATAAACTGATCTTGATTATGTCTGTCTGGGCTGACTCTTGAACCACTGTCCTCAGATCTCAGCCTCCTGACTGGGTAGGGTTAGTGGCATGAGCCACTAGCACCTGGCCCTAAGATATTCTTTAATTCTGACATAGTGTCAATAAAAATTTTAGGCGAGTATACTTTAAAAATTCCTGTCAGGCCAGGACTTGGTGGCACATGCCCGTAATTTCAGCACTCTGGAGGATATAATGAAAGGACTATGAGTTAAAGGCCAGTTCTGCTTCAAAACAAACTATGCTAGATGCTAGTGGCTCACCCCTGTAATCCTAGCTCCTCAGGAGGCTGGGATCTGAGGATTGAGATTCAAAGCCAACCCACGTAGGAAAAAACCATGAGATTCTACTCCCTACTAACCACTAAAAAGCTAAAAGTAGAGTTGTGGCTCCAGAGGCCCAACACTAGCCTTGAATGACAAAGCTAATGGACCATACTCAGGTCCTGAGTTCAACCCCTTTACTGGTATACACACACATACACACACACAAAATAGAACAAACTAATAGTAATAAAAAAAACACAAAAAAGAAAAGCTCCTATCAGGAATATATTTTTCTAAACATGTTCTTACCTTAATTTTTTAGATCACTGACAGACATTCAAGACCTGTCCAGCATCTCCTATGAACAAGATGGCTCTTTTAAGGAAACCTCATGTAAAACACCCAAATTAAACCATGCACCTACTAGTGTCAGCACTCCACTGAGCCCAGGTAATCATACACAGGAAGTATTTTTATATAGGAGCTTTCAGCCCCTATTCATTGACTTTGAGAAGCCAGACTGGAAAATAGATCTGATAGCTGTTTTCTTTAAGAGTAAAAGTGTTTTCTTAGGACCAAAGCTGAAGAATAATCCCATGGGAAGCCAAGCAGGAGTGGTGGTAGTAGTGATTTAGTAGCTGTTTTGGTTTGGGTTAATGTGGGTAAAAATGGAAATACAGAGCTTACTATATATACTATAAACACTACTGAATTTATTGCAGAAACATGGGATCTTCTACACTCTGTAACTTAAAATAGTACTTTTTGTAGTAGTAGAATTTTAACTCAGGGCCACTCACTTTGTAGCCAAATAACCATTTCAGCCTGGCCCTCATCGATAGTTCTTTTTTTGTACCTGGTACTGGGTATTAGGGCTAGATTCAGGGCTTGGGCAGAAGTGCTGTCTTTTGGTTTTTTGCTCAAGGCTAGCACTCTATCACTTGAGCCACACTTCCACTTCAGTTTTTATTCTTGTTCTTTTTCAATTCTAATTAATTGGACATAAAAGTCTCATGGTTTGGGGCTGGGAGTTTGGCCTAGTGGTAGAGTGCTTGGCTAGCATGCACAAAGACCTGGGTTCGATTCCTCAGTACCATATACAAAGAAAAAAGCTGGAAGTGGTATTTTGGCTCAAGTAATAGAATGCTAGCCTTGAGGAAAAAGCCCAAGGACAGTGCTCAGGCCCTGAGTGCAAGGCCTAGGACTGGCAAAAAAAAAAAAAAAAAGTCTCATGGACTTTCCTACCCAGATTGTCTTTGAGCCATGGTTTGGAATGTTCAGCTTCGTGAATAGTTAGAATTATAGGTATGAATCTGGGAGTAACTCACTGCTGTAATCTTAAGCTACAGAAGAGGCTGAGATCTGATCACTGTTCAAAGCAAAGATTCAAAGCCACTGGGGCTAAAGAACTTGAGACTCTTATCTCCAGTTAAACACTAGAAAATGGGAAGTGGGGCTCTGGCTTAAGGAGTAGGGTGGTAGCCTTGAACTGAAGAGCTCAGGGACAGTACCCAGGCCCAGAGTTCAAGCCCCATGACTGACAAAAAAAAAGAGAGAGAGAGAGGGAGAATTATAGGTGTGAGCCACCGGCCTGGCTATTATATACAACCAGCATCAAATATCTTTTCTTTAGTGTCCATATTTCGAGCATCTTTATAATTTAATATTCCTTTATTTTATTTTGATAGGTAAATTTAGAGTGTTTTTTTTTTACCTTGAGTTGTGTCTCAGATTAGTGATTGCTTGAGGTGTTAGCAATTTGGAAAATCCCTAGCATAAAGTAATATGAAGAAGTCAGACACTACCTGCTCTCTTCTCTTCAACAGAGTCAGTGTCTTCAGCTGCCAGTCGGTATAAAGACTGCCTGGAGAGTATGCCATTTCAGGTTAAAACAGAGTCTACATCTTTCTGTGATAGTCAAGAATCTGTTAGAACTTTCTCTGACAAATTTATTACTGTTCGAGAGAAAGCAAAGAGCCTGGATTCTCTTTTTACTTCTTCTGAAACTCACCCTTCAAGACTGGCTGATTTGGTAAGTTTACCAACTCTGTGTTATATATTTATGAGTTTAGCCATAGGAGCTTAGTGATCTAAAAGGCTAAGATTTTTTTCAAGTCTATTAGACAACAGTAGAGCTGGGAGCGTGGCTTAGGGCAGAACTCTTGCCTGGTAAGGGTGAAGCTTTTGAGTTCAGACACCAAAAAAACCAGGAAATGTGCTGGATCTTTTCTCTATGCTCCCCAGGAGTTCCTGGGAATTTGTATTGTAGAGGTTAAATTTATTTTATTTAATTTTAATTTTTAATTTTTTTGCCAGCCCTGGGCTGTGAACTCAGGGCCTGGGCTTTGTCCCTGAGCCTCTCTCTACTTAAGGCTAGAACTCTACCACTTGAGCCACACTTCTGCCAAAAAACCCACAATTTTTCTGACTTCTATGATTGCTTGTTTTCTTCAGTACTCAATAGAAAATTAATCAATCCCAGATCTTATTCAAGATGTAAAGGAAATGACATGGATTTTATGCTTCTATTCAATAAATTGTTCACTGAGTCAATTCTAAGTGCAAGTCACCATGTCAGGCTCTCTGCTAGGCATCCAAATGTTTGTGAGACAGGCCCTGCCTCAAAGTTGAGTGCTAAAAAGGCTTCCCAGAGAAAGACATATTATGTGACTTTGACTTACTGAATAAAATAAAAGGAAATGGAAATCTATCTGTGCCTTTTTTATTCAACAGAATGTGTCAGTTATGTCTGTGTTTTACAGAAAAGATTGTCTTCTGCATGTGCTGTGGCTAACTCCTCTAATAGGACTATAGTAACTGGCACATCAACCCATGCTACCCAGAGAAGAAGCCTCCCCAAAGGTACTCTGTGTTTAATAGTAAAGAAATACATGCTAGTAAGCTAACTGACGCCCATCAGTCTTTTTTTTTTTTTTTTTTTTTTTTTTTTTTTGCCAGTCCTGGCACTTGAACTCAGGGGCTGGGCACTGTCCTTGGGCTTTGTCAAGGTTAGCACGCTACCACTTGAGCCACAGCCCTTGAGACTTACTGCTTTATTACCTTAATTTTAATATCTGTGTCTTTAGTTAGGACTCTTAGAATTTCCCTCAGGGACTGGGTACGGTGGCTCATGCCTATAATCCTAGCTACTCTTGAAGACTGAGATCTGAGGAGGCTGAGATTTGACAATGGGAGTTCAAAGTCAGCCCAGGCACTAATCTAAAGTCCTGAGACTCTTATCTCCAATTAACCTCCAGAAAACCGGAAGTGGCCCTCTGGCTCAAGGGGTAGGAAGGTAGCCTTGAGCTAAAGAGCTCAAGGACAATGCCCAGACTCAGAGCTCAAGTCCAACAACCAACCCCCCCAAAAAAAATTTCCCTGAGGGAAACAAGGATTTTGTGAGTTAGGTTAAGAGGTTTTATTATATTATAATTGAGCATTTGGAACAGGACCCAAAGTATGATTGTTCTGTATCTCCTGGCCTGATTATCTGCAAGGAAAGGCCCACTTAGTGTTTTCATTTTGGTTGCTCCAGAATTTGTGTGTGTGTGTGTGTGTGTGTGTGTGTCATGGGGCTTGAACTCTGGGCTTGGGCACTGTTCCTGAGATTCAGGGACTTTAGTGCCCAGGCTGGCTATGAGCCGTGTTCCTTAGATCTCAGCCTCCTGAGTAGCTAGTATTACAGGCATGAACCACTGTTTCTGGCTTCCAGAATCTTGCATCCCTCCAAGAACCATGATTCAGATTTTGCTCCACACTTAGGAGTTTTTGCCTTAATTAAAAGATCTTTAGGAAGAGCAGGGAACAAATAAGCAGTGCTGGAATGGGAGGATGAAGTAGTAAAAGCCATTCACATGTTAAGAGATGTCTATGTAAAAGACTTCCTTATTTTTTTAATTTATTTTTCATGGTCAAGTCTATGGGGAGCTGGGAAAAATGCAACTTAGGACCAATAGGATGTTGTCATTTTTTGTGTATGTGGGTCATGGGACTTGAACTCAGGGCCTGGGCGCAGTCCCTGAGCTCTTCAGCTCAAGGCTACTGCCCTACTCCTTGATCCACAGCCCCATTTCCCTTTTCTTTGTGATTAATTGGAGATAAGAGTCTCAGGTTCTTTAGGGACGGGCTGACTTTAAAGGCAATCCTCACATCTTAGTCCACTTAAGTAGCTAGGATGATGTTGTCATCCTCTCCCTCCCTCTTTCTTTTCTTTCTTTCTCTCTCTTTTTTTTTTTTTAAGAACTAGTAGAAGCCATCTCACAGCATCACATTGATGAGCTACCACCACCATCTCAGGAGCTACTTGATGAAATTGGTAAGAAACATTCAATATAAGATCTACTCTTTAATCATGTAAGTAGGTTATGGTCACTAATCATGAGTTCTCCTCATCTCCTTTTCAAATCCATACAGCCATTTCTTAGATGCCTACTCAGGCCAAGACAGTTACATTTTCAGGTTGCAGTTTGCATTTAAAGGTAACTGAAAGGTATTGGACCTGTGGACAGATCTCTTTTTCTAAGAACAGGAAAGTAGTGGGACAGAACATGAGACCATAATTTTTCATTTTAGGCAGATTGTATAGTATCAGTTTTATTTGCAGCTGGACTGATGCTTGAAGTAATTTAAATGGTTCTGGAGACATTTAGGGGCAGGTGGTCTCTAAGCCTCTAAGGCCTCTAATCTCTTCTAGCCTCTTACCTTAAGAGGATGCCTCTCATTGGATTTATGATGCTCTGGTTCAGTTCTTTCTATATTGCCTATGGAGAATTTTCTGAGTTGGGCACTAGTCAGTTTTCTGATAAAAAAAAATGAGAATTTGCTGGCTTAACTCAAAGGGCAATTACTCTATAGGCTCTCATAACCCTCAGCCCCAGTCCCAAGCCTAATGAAGTTGGATAGAGTCAATCAGGGCTGCCAGAACCATCTTCGAGATGTTTTATTTTTCTGAAATTACAAGCACTTTTTGTTTTCTTTAGTGTTTGGGACTAAATCTAGGCCCTGTACCTTAGGCAAGTGCTCTACTGCTGGACTGCACCCCCAGTCCTCCTATAAGCACTTTCTTGCCCCCACTGAAGCCCTCCCCCAGTGCCACAGGGTCGTTGGTCTGGGCTTTTAGAGTCAACACTCTGTGCCCTGATTTCTACCTATGAAACTTACTAGGTATTTCTTGCAAATTCCATCTGGTTAAGTGCTTTCCTCAAAACCATTTTGACAGTAGTGACCACATATCCTGTTGAGGTAGATGGTAGATTCTTATCATTTGTTCTTTTTTTTTTTTTTAATGTGTGTGTGTGTGTGTGTGTGTCAGTTGTGGGACTTGAACTCTGGGCCTGGGCACTGTCCCTGAACTCTGCAGTTCAAGGCTGGACTGCTCTACCTCTTGAGCCACAGCGCTGTTCCTGTTTTCTGGTGATTAATTGGAGATAGGAGTCTCATGGACTTTTTGTGAAGTTCTTTGTGACCAGGCTGCCTTTGAACCTTGATCCTCAGATCTCAGCCTCCTGAGTAGCTAGGATTACAGGTGTGAGCTACCAACGCCCTGCTCATTTGTTCTTTTTGTTGGTTTCTGGGCTGGAATTCTGGGCCTGGACGCTGTCCCTGAGCTCTTCAGCTCAAGGCTAGCCCTCTACCACTTGATCTACAACACCACTTCCCGTTTTCTGGTGATTAATTGGAGATAAGAGTCTCCTGGACTTTGGACTTCTTTGTGACCTGGCTGGCTTTGAACTGTGATCCTTAGATCTCAGCCTCCTGAAGTAGCTAGGATTACAGGTGTGATCTTTAGGCTTCTTTGCAGTTTGACCATTACTGATTCTGTGCCTCCGGATCCTGCTGTCTTCTCTATATAATTACAGTTGAATTCTCCCTCTACCTCCTATATTTCAGCAGCTGTAATCCTAGGCTTCTTCATAGGCTTTGGCTTCCTGGCATGGTTATACCCCCTCATAGACTGCAAAAACTGCCCCCATTTTACTTATAGCAGTTATCTTGACCACATTTCTAGGTAATGTCTATACTTTGAATGTATCAGTAATTTTCCAGAAAGATGAGTAGTTTTTCCTGGTAAGAGGTCTGCTCATCCAATTATTGTATATAAACATTCTTTTGTTTCCCTGGACATGTCACCAGCTCTTTTGGAGGCACCACATGGGAAATTGTAGGTCCCTGATAGGAATCTAAAGAGAAAGATACTTTACAACTGTAGTATAGGTAATTATTTAAGAACAACAATTAATAATGATTAAAATGATTTTTTCTGTTTTACATACTATTAAATGATCGTTTTATGTCCTCATGCTGGCCAAGAGCTGTCAGTTAGGGCTATTATCATGTATTGCGGGAAGGGTACCCACCTGCTCTAGTTCAGAATACACCCATGCCTGTGAGCTTAGAGTCGCCTTCTTGTGCTCCCCACAGCTGTCTCTGCTTTGATGTGCTATGTTCTGAGGAGCACCTAACAAATGGGGAATAGCTACTGACTTTAGTGATGCTTATCTTGGTTTAGCACATTTCTCCTCCTCTTCCTCCTCTTCCTTTCCTCCTGTTCCTCTTCCTCTCCTCCTCCTCCTCCTCCTTCTCTTCCTCTTCTTCCTCCTCCTCCTCCTCCTCCTCTTCCTCCTCTTCCTCCTCCTCCTCCTTCTCTTCCTCCTCTTCCTCCTCCTCCTGCTCCTCCTCCTCCTCCTTTTCTTCTTCTGTCATGGAACTTGAACTCTGTGCCTGGGTGTTGTCCCTGAGCTCTTCAGTTCAAGACTGCTACCCTACCCCTGGAATTTCAGCCCCATTTCCCATTTTCTAGTGATTAATTGAAGATAACATTCTGAAGTTCTTTAGTTCCTGTGCTGACTTTGAACCTCTATCCTCAGATCTCAGCCTCCTGAGTAGCTAGGATTATAGGCATGAGCCACCTTGCCTGGCTCCAGCACATTTCTTTAGTAACTGGAAATGGTGATATTCTGTGCCTTTCTGTCTTTCTATAGTTAAATAGTATGACATATACAGGAGTACAGATGATGATGAAATACTTGTGTTTCTTTACAGTTGAGAGAATATAACAGGGATTAGGAGCATGGGCTCTCTGGACTCAAACCTCAGTTCTCCCATTTATTCCTGTGATCTTAGGCAGTTGCTTAACCTTTAATTTCCTCTTTTGTTAAACAGGACTAACAATACTGCAATCAGTCTCTTAGGGTTATTGTAAGATTGTGATCATTAATGCTGCATTCATGCACGTGCTTTGAAACCATATTGCTATATAGAGCTCCTCAAGTATTATCTGTCTCCATTATCATCATTATCATCACCATCATCATCATCAACAATATATATATATTTTTGCCAGTCCTGGGGCTTGAACTCAGGGCCTAAAGCACTGTCCTTGGGCTTTCTCAAGGCTAGAACTCTACCACTTGAGCCACAGCACCATTTCCAGCCTTTTCTATGTATATGGTACCAAAGAATTGAATCCGGGCCTTTGTGCATACTAGGTAAACACTCTACCACACTAGGCCACACTCCCGGCCCATCATCAATATTTTTTATCTTGAGTATTGTTCAGGATTTCGATTAACTTGAAGAATTCCTTTTGAACACAGAATGCTCTAAGAGCAATGGTTCTCAAACTTATTCAGGCCTTAAAATTACCTAAAGCCTTAAAAAAAATTACTGAAGCACACTGGCAGAGTTTCAGACTCCATAGATCTGGAATGAAGCCTGAGAATTTGCATTTCTAACAAGTTATGGGTTATGCCGGTGCTGTTAGTCTGAAGACTGCCCTTTGAGAACCATTTCTCTGGAGGAATAGTGTGATATGGAATGAGTTACCTTCTGCTTTTGTACTGTGACAGAGCAACTGAAGCAGCAGCAGTCCTCAGCCACAGTGTTGCATGCAAACACAGCATGTGATCCAAGGGTCACTGAAAATGGTGAGCTAATTGCCAAGATCTTTTTCATTATTCTTTTGAAACATTTTTTTCTCTTTTCTATTAGTATATATTAATTATACAAATAGACTTCATTCTGGTATTCCATACATGCTTGTAATATTCTTTGATCAAATCCACTCTTTTCTTATCTTCCTTCCCCACTTTGAAATGATTTTGGTCTACTTGCTTTTGTGTACATGAAGCACTTCTATCATGTTTGCTCCTCCCTTCCTTTTACCTATACTGGTCCTAATGGTTCCCTCTTTCAAACAATTTTCCTTTGCATTCCTATCATTCTTCCCCCCTTTTTATTTCTCTTTTTTTGAGAGAGAACATTGAAGTTTGTATTTCTTAATCTGGCTTATTTCACTTAACATGATGATTTCTAGTTCTCTTCGTTTTCCTGCAGATAACACAATTTCATTCTTCTCTATGGCTAAATAATAAGCTTCTTGCTGGGATTCTATCCTTGACAGTGTAATGGTCCCCGGGGACCATGAGGTTGAGCACAGCTCCTTCTTGTTCATTCCAACTGTTATTTTTGTATGGCAAACTGTTTAAAGTCTCAGAATCTCACTTGTCCTTTTAAAATGTGAATAATAATTCCTATTATTACATAATATATAATAGCCTCATGTTCAATACCTTATATATTGTAAAACACTTCTCAAATGTTAGTCTTCTTTCCTTTACTAGGACTATGGTTGAGATGAAATGAGAAAATTCTTGGTATACATTAGAGGGCACATCCCTTATCCACCCAAATTCCTTCTGTAGTTTTCACTGAAAACTGAATCTTTAATCAGTGAATCCTCAAAGTAAATTTATACAATCTGTTTTTAGATCACTTGCTTCTTTTTTCTAAGTTTTTTTTGTTGTTGTTGTTTTGTTTTTGCCAGTCCTGGGCTTGAGCTCAGAGCCTGAGTACTGTCATTGGACTTTCTCAAGGCTAGAGCTCTACCACTTGAGCCTCAGCACCAATTCCAGCTTTTTCCTGTGTATGTGGTACCGAGGAATCAAACCCTGGTCTTTGTGCATGCTAAGTAAACACTCTACCACTAGGCCAAATTCCCTGCCCTTTTTTCTAAGTTTTTAAAACTAAATGCTATTATTTTGTGGTACTAGGGAGTTGAACTCAGGGCCTCACAGCCCTGATCTACACTGTAGTCCTTATTACCTCTTTCGTGTCTTCTGTCTTTCCTCCGCTTCTTCCCTGCTCTCTGAATCTTGGGACAGACTAGGTTTCCTGTAGCCTTACCTGGCATCTAAAAGGTCCTAAGACCCCAGACACAGCTTATGTGAATCCAGGTGTTCTGCGGTCTGCCACCTGGCACCAGGGGAGGAGAGGAGCTGATGCATTGCATATTTTACATTTTCTTTGTAATAATAAAATCTCTCCTCTTTCTGCTCTGTCTCTCCCCTCACTCATTCCCCTGTCTTTCTCTCTCTTCTCTCTTCTTTCCCTCTCCCCTGTCCTGCCATCTCTCTATATTTTTTTGGCAATATTGGGATACCTGAACTCAAAGTCTCACATTTGCTAGACAGGTACATTACTACCAAGTCATGCCTCCAGACCCTACAAATCTTTGAACTGTTTTTAGATCAAAAGCATTTGGAAGAACAAGAAGCTGACAGTAATAAAGAAGATAACAGTTTGCTTTGGAACAAAGAAAATCAAGAACTAGGAGAGGACACAGAGAGGTAACAGTAAAATCTAGACTTTCAAAAGAATTTAAAGAATTGAGTTTGCCTTTCCTTTCCTTTTCTCCTTCCTTCCTTTCTTGCTTGTTTGCTGTTGGTTGTAGGGCTTGAGCTCAGAGCCTGGGCTCTGTCCCTTAGCTTTTTCACTCATGGCTAGTGCTCTGCCACTTTAAGCCATATATCCACTTCCAGTTTTCTGGAGGTTAAATGGATGTAAAAGTCTCACAGATTTTCCCGTCTGGGCTGACATCAAACCTCAATCTTCACTGAGCACAGTGGCTTACGCCTATAATCCTAGCAACTCAAGAGGCTGAGATCTGACGATTGAGGTTCTGAGCCAGCCTGGATACTAAAAACTCTGAGACTCTTACCTACAATTAATCACCAGAAAACTGGAAGTGGCTCAAGGGGTAGGCTATAGCCTTGAGCTGAAGAGCTCAGGGACAACCCCAGGCCCAGAATTCAAGTTCCATAACTAACCCCTCCCCCCCCCAAAATAAAAAAAACCAAAAAGCCAGGCATGGTGGCTCAAGCCTGTAATCCTAGTTACTCAGGAAGCTGATATCTTAGGATCAAGATTCAAAGCCAGCCTGGACACAAAAGAACCTGAGACTCCTATCTCCAATTAACCTCTAGAAAATGGGAAGTGGGCCTTGGCTCAAGGGTAGGGTGGTAGCCTTGAGCTGAAAAGTTCAGGGACAGCACCCAGGCTGAGTTCAAGCCCTATGACCCACAAGACAAAAACAAAACAAAAATGCAGTTCTCAAGTCTCAGCCTCCTGAGTAGCTAGGATTATAAGCAAGAGCCACTGGTGCCCAGCCCTGCACTGGTTTTTATTAGTTTTTCTATTCTACTATTGATAAATTGTAGAAAGGCAAATTTTTCCCAATAGTTTCTTTTCTTAAAGGGCGTTTTGTTCTTTTAAAAATAAATAGGGGACCGGGAGTTTGGCCTAGTGGTAGAGTGCTTACCTAGCATGCACAAAGATCCAGGTTCAATTCCTTGGTACCACATATATAGAAAAAAGCCGGAAGTGGTGCTGTGGCTCAAGTGGCAGACCACTAACCTTTAGAAAAAAGCCCAAGAACAGTGCTCAGCCCTGAATTCAAGCCCCAGGACTGGGGGGGAAAAAGAAATACACACACACACACACACACACACACACACACACACACACACACACACACACACACACACACACACACACACACACACACACACACACACACACACACACACACACACACACACACACACACACACACACACACACACACACACACACACACACACACACACACACACACACACACACACACACACACACACACACACACACACACACACACACACACACACACACACAGGCTCAGGAGCGTAGCCTAGTGGTAGAGTGCTCACCTAGCATGCACGAAGCCCTGGGTTTGATTCCTTGGTGCCACATACTCAGAAAAAGCCAGAAGTGGTACTTGGCTCAAGTGGTAGAATGCTAGTCTTGAGCAAAAAGTATTTGATGACAGTGTCCAGGCCCTGAGTTCAAGTCTCAGGACTGGCAAAAAAAATTAAATTATGCAACAAAATGGTAGAAGGAGGAAGAACCAAGCACAGGAAATGTTCTTGTGTGAATGAAATTTAAACATGATCCAAGAAAGAGGCAACAGTCAAAAAAATAGACAGCCAATCTGCAAAATCCAAAGTTAGCCAATAAAAGCCTGACTCTGACCCTATGTAGGCACAGCAGCATAAACATTTTTCTTGTACTTTCCCGACCAACTTTAAACTATGTCCTAATAAGTCTTTGCTTTCTCTTAGAAAGGTAATATTGGGGCCAGGAGCATGGCCTAGTGGTAGCATGCTCGCCTAGGTAGCATGCTACCTGGATTCAATTCCTTGGTACCACATACACAGAAAAAGCTGGAAGTGGCACTATGGCTCAAGTAGCAGAGCACTAACCTTGAATGAAAAGTGCCCAGGCTCTTAAGTTCAAGCCCCAGGACTGGCCAAAAAAAATTTGTATTGTGTGATATAATGCATATACAAATTAGCATTTTAAGTGTATAGTATAAAAGTGTTGAGTTGAGCCTGGGAGTTTGGCCTAGTGGTTGAGTGCTATGCCTAGCATGCTCGAAGACCAAGGTTCAATTCCTCAATACCACATACATAGAAAAAAGCTGAAAGTGGTGCTGAGGCTCAAGTGGTAGAGCTCTAGCCTTGAGAAAGTCCAAGGACAGTGCTCAGGCCCTGAGCTCAAGCCCAGGACTGGCAAAAAAAAAAAGTGTTAACTTAGGATGGTCCAATTTGATTTTTTTTACTTTATTATGATGCATTATACATTCAGTTAAAACCATACTTACAATGTTCAATTTTCATCTTTTCCTGGGCTAAAAAATGTGGTATGGAGCTAAGCATTGGTGTCTCATGCCTATAATCCTAGGTACTCAAGAGGCTGAGATCTGAGGATAGAAGCCAGCCCAGGAAGAAAAGTCCCTCAGGCTCCTGTCTCCAATAAACTATCACAAAAACCTGGAAGTGATGCTATGGCTCAAATGGTAGAGCACTAGCCTTGAGCATAGGCTCTGAATTCAAGCCCCAGGCCTGTCCAAAAAAATTGTGGTATGATATTCTTTTTTTTTTTTGCCAGTCCTGGGCTTGAGCTCAGGGCCTGAGCACTGTCCTTGGACTTTCTCAAGGCTAGAGCTCTACCACTTGAGCCTCAGCACCACTTCCAGCTTTTTTCTATGTATGTGGTACCGAGGAATCGAACCCGGGTCTTCATGCATGCTAGGCAAGCACTTTAACCACTAAGCCAAACTCCCAGCCCCTGTGGTATGATATTCTAAATGCTAGCCAGTGGCAATGAACCATGGTCCTAAATGGCCACACAATAATTTGGATGAATCTGAATGATGAAACTGATATCCTAACATCATACTGTGTTCCCAAGCTATGCTGTAAGGTATATAGAAAAATGAATTTTCAGTTCATTAATATTTAACCACTAAACAATCTCTCATTTTCCTTCTTCCCTAACCACTGGAAGCTACAATTACAGGCATGAGCCTGTCAATTTTTTTTTTTTGCCAGTCCTGGTGCTTAAACTCAGGGCCTGAGCACTGTCCTGGGGTTTCTCAAGGCTAGGGTTCTACCACTATAGCCACAGTACTACTTCAGGCTTTTTCTGTGTATGTGGTACCGAGCAGTCCCGTCGAACCCAGGTCTTTATGCATGCTAGGCAAGCACTCTACCACTAGGCCACAATCCCAGCCAGAGCCTGTCAATTTTTTGAGAGGTCTATTTTTTGTTGTTGTTGTTGTTGTTGCAGCTGGATTTTGTTTTGTTCTAGCCCTTACTTTAGGAGGCAAACAAGTTATAACTTGTTTAGAGTATTTGAACTCTTAACTCTTTCTAGCCAATAAGAGAAAAAAGGACAGTCTTCCAAACAATTCAGTCTGGTTGCCTTAAGAAACCTGTGATCCTGCCTAAAAGTTCTCCTTTTACTGTGTTGTAAAGTAAACCATTTCAACCTACTTCCTTTGCCTATTCTTTTGTCCTCTCTTAGCTGTCAGTAACAGCTAGGAATAGGGTGAAATGCATGAAATACAGGTGAGACACAGACAAAAACTGGCTAGTTGGGACAAGCAACATTTTATTGTAATTTTGTTTCAAATCAAGTTTAATGCAAAACGTCCATAAGAAAAAAGGCACCTAAGTTTTAGAGAAAGAAAAAATCTAAGTTTACACTTGCACCATTCCTAGTCCTGACCTTACACAACCTTAGGGGAAGCACACAGAATGCTATTAGCTGCAGATGATAGAATACCACCACCATACTTAGCATGAGTTTTTATTTTTTTACTTAGTAAGCGATCCATTGGTGGCAGGGGCTTGCCAGTGCCACTAGGGATTTAGGCTTTTTTTTCTGTCCTTCTGATCTACTGCCTGTGACATATTGGCATTTGTTTTTGGCTTGTCATCTCTGATTGCAAAATTGCTGATGTCCACACACTAAGCAGAAATAACAGGGTGGGACAAAAGAATATGTCAGCCGAATCTGCCCTCCCTCTCCACTCCCCTTCACTTTTGTGCAAGTACTGGGCTTTAACTCAGGATCTGGGTGCTATTTCTGAGGTGGTTTTTGTTTTTTTGTTGTTGTTTTTTTACCAGTCATAGGGCTTGAACTCAGGGCCTGGACACTGTCCTTAGACACTTTTTGCTTAAGACTAGCACTCTGCCACAGCACCACTTCTGGCTTTTTCTTTGTATGTGGTACCAAAGAATTGAACGCAGGGCTTCGTGTATGCTAGGCAAGCAAGCACTCTACTAGGCCACACTCCCTGTCCTTCTGAGCATTTTTGTCCAAGGTTGTTGCTCTGCCACTTGAGCCAGCTCTGCTTCTGGATTTTTTTTTTTTTTTGCCAGTCCTGGGCTTGAGCTCAGGGCCTGAGCACTGTCCTTGGACTTTCTCAAGGCTAGAGCTCTACCACTTGAGCCTCAGCACCACTTCCGGCTTTTTTCTATATATGGTACCGAGGAATCGAACCCGGGTCTTCATGCATGCTAGGCAAGCACATTAACCACTAGGCCAAACTCCCGGCCCTGCTTCTGGGTTTTTGACAGTTAATTGGAGATAAGAGTCTCAAGTAGACTACCCACCTGGGCTGGTTCTGAATTTCAGTCCTCAGATCTCAGCCTCTTAAGTCATTAGGGTTACCAGTGAGCCACCAGGATCTTGCCAGATCTGTTTCTTTTTTATCAGGAAAGCAGAATCTTTTCTAGAGACTTGTTGTAGTTGGTGGAGGTGGTGGTAAGTCATGAGGCTTGAACTCAGTGCCTGTGCACTGTCCCTGAGCTCTTTTGCTCAAGGCTAGTGCTCTGCCACTTTGAGCCACATCTCTACTTCTGGTTTTTGAGTAGTTAATTGGTGATAAGAGTCTCATGGAGGGGATAGCACCCAGGTGCCCTGAGTTCAAGCCCTAGGACCAACAAAAAAGTGTCTCATGGGGCCTTTTCTATCAGGGCTGGCTTTGAACATTAATCCTTAGATGTCAGCCTCCTGAAATGTTAGGCATGAGCCACTGGAGTCCAGTTCTCAGACCCTCTTAAAACACATCAAAGTCGATGTGGTGGCTCACACCTGAAATCCTAGCTACTCAGGAGGCTGAGATCTGAGGATCAAGGTTCAAAGCCATACTGGGTACTAAAAAATTTTAGTCCATGAGACTCATCTCCAAATAATCACCAGAAAATAGGAAGGGGCACTGTTGCTCAGTGGGTAGGGTGGTAGCCTTGAGCTGAAGAGTTGAGCGACAACTCCCAGGCCCAGAGTTCAAGTCCCATGACTGACAACAAAAACCCCCCCCTAAAATGCACACACACCTCAATAGTATCTTCTAGACTTAGAGAAGTTGGTAGTGCAAAACAACAACAGAAAAAAACATAATCTAGTTTCAAGTAGAAATTAACAACCTAGGGGCCGAGAGTTTGGCCTAGTGGTTAAAGTGCTTGCCTAGCATGCATGAAGACCTGGGTTCGATTCCTTGGTACCACATACATAAAAAAAAGCCGGAAGTGGTGCTGAGGCTCAAGTGGTAGAGCTCTAGCCTTGAGAAAGTCCAAGGACAGTGCTCAGGCCCTGAGCTCAAGCCCAGGACTGGCAAAAAAAAAAAAAAAGAAATTAACAACCTAGAGTTGAGACTAGGTCAGCATGGTACTTTGGTATGATCAAGACTGGTCAGGGGGCTAACAATTTTAGTGCACTGTGAATTGGATGTAAGTGGTCTCTGATCTCTCCAAGCTCTCATTGTCCCAGTGAAAATACCAGTTTTAAAGTCCTACTCTGAAGTGTTGCTTCCTTATCAAGAGAGGATGATGACAGTTGTAATATTCTCTTCACTTGCCTTTGGACAGAGCTCACTCTACTCTTGACGAGGAACTGGAAAGATGGCTGCAGCCGCCTGAGGAGAATGCAGAGCTACAGGATCCCACTAAGGGCTCTACAAGGTTGTTTCCTGCTAGGGAATCATTTTCTTCTTATTGTTTAACAGAGGAAAAAAACTCACAACATTTATTTTATTTATTTAATTATTTATTTTTGTCAGTCGTGGGGCTTGAACTCTGAGTCTGGGTGTTGTCGCTGAACTCTTCAACTCAAGGCTAGTGCTCTACCACTTGAGCCACAGTGCCACTTCTGGTTTTCTGCTGGTTAATTGGAGATAAGTCTCACAGACGTTCATGCCCAGGCTGGCTTTGAACTGCAGTCCTCAGATCTTAGCCTCCTGAGTAGCTAAAATTACAGGTGTGAGCCACCAGCTGCCGCTTCACAAAAATTATTAAATATGCCTAAGGCGTAGGAACATTCAACTCATTTTTTTCTTTCAGAAAATGGAGCTAGGTTTTAGACTCCCTAGAGATGATTATCTAGTGATGACATAATTGAGCTATAGATAAGCCAGACCTGACTCCATCTGTGTGTACTTTTACACTTGCCTTCTTTCTCCAGCCCTCCAAGATAATGATGAGCAGATTGATAAGAATATAGAGAGAACCCTTCAAGACTGTTAATGTTTTGTCCCTGCCACCATCAACCTTTTCAGCAGTCATTTGAATTAAATTAAAAAAGGCATGTTTCTCCAATCTTACAAAGCCTGAGTCTGGGATTGATCATTAAGGTGATGAATGACAGAACAAGGATCCAAAATGTTTTTAACAGGTGGAAATGTTAGAGACTCTAAAAGTTAAAGACTTGTGCAATTATGCATACCTATAAATCTCACCTACTCAGAGGGTGAGAAGGGAGGATTGCTTGAGCTTTGGAGTTTGAGGCAAGCATAGGCAAAATAGGTAGACCTCATCTGGAATTTAAGAGATAGATAGATAGATAGATAGATAGATAGATAGGAGACTAAAATGTTTTAGATCCAAAAATTGAATGTGGAATACCCAGCTTGACAGAAGAATTCTTTATTGGAAGGCCTTTCTCACTATAATTACATTTAGAGCAGAAAGCCTTAGCATGTATCTTGAGACGCACGTGTGTGTGTGTGTGTGTGTTTGCTGGTACTGGGGCTTGAAGTCAGGATCTCATGCTCTCACTTGACTTTTCCATCCAAGGTTGGCACTATCACTGGAGCCACACCTCTGCTTCTGGCTTTTGTGGGGGAGGGGCGGGGGGTCACGGGGCTTGCACTCGGCCTGGGCACTGTCCCTAACTAAGCTCTTCAGCTCAAGGCTACCACCCTACCCTTGAGCCAAGCCACACTTCTCATTTTCTAGAGGTTAATTGGAGATGAGTCTCAGGTCCTTTTTGTGTTTGGGTTGGCTTTGAACCTTCATCCTCAGATCTCAGGCTCCAGAGTAGCTAGGATTATAAGCATGAACCACTGTGCCCGGCTGCTTCTGCCAGGCCAACTTCAGACCTTTACTATCACAGCTCAGCCTCCTGACTAACTAGGATTACAGGTGTGAACTACCAGAACCTGGCAGAGACATAAGAATTTTTGAAAGAATGGACAGGACTCTGAGTCCTCAGGTCAGCACAATTACTGAATAAAGAACAGTGTATCATTAATGCTAGATAGACAGCAGTGTACTATCTTAAGTCCAGGGAAGTGTAACACAGGTAATGTAATGCTCAGATGAGTCTTAAGACACAATGTGGAGCTCCTTCCAGCTGTTACTTTTTTTTTTTTTTTTTTTTTTTTTGCTAGTTGTAGGGCTTGAACTCAAGGCCTAAGCACTGTCCTTGGGCTTTTCTCAAGGCTAGCACTCTGCCACTTGAACCACAGCACCACTTTTTCTATGTATGTGGTACCCAGGAATCAAACCCAGGTCTTTATGCATGCTAGGCGAGCACTTTTACTACTAGGCCTAACTCCCAGCCCCTAGCTGTCACATTTTTTATTTATTTATTTATTTTTTTGCCAGCCCCGGGCTTGAGCTCAGGGCCTGAGCACTGTCCTTGGACTTTCTCAAGGCTAGAGCTCTACCACTTGAGCCTCAGCACCACTTCTGGCTTTTTTCTATGTATGTGGTACTGAGGAATCGAACCCAGGTCTTCATGCGTGCTAGGCAAGCACTTTAACCACTAGGCCAAAGTCCCGGCCCCAGCTGTCACTTTTTTAAACAGATACTAACAAACAGAAGAGAGTGACCGCAGAATGGCCATAGGGCCAGGTCATAGAAACAGCTGAAGTTGCTGGGGTAGCTCAGTCTGAGAAGAGCAGATGGAGTGTAGAATTTGATAGCTGCCTTAAATACTTGACATTCTGTAAAGTGAAGAGAATCAGCTTACTCTCTTCTGCCCAGAGGACAGAACTGCTGACTAGAAATTACACAATGACAGATTTTTACTCAGTAAAGTACAAACTTTCAAATGGTCATAGCCATCAGATAGGGGAAACAGCTGTCTTTTCATTTCAGTAATGACTGCTGCTGCCCAGGCAGAAGGTGATGACTCTCTGGTCCAGGGCATTTGGGCAGAAGTAGAAGATACCTCATTAGGTTCTTCGGTCCATCCATCCTTCTCATTTGTCTCTCCCACCACCAACCCCAGCTCCAGCCTCACCCTCTTCTCACAGCTCTAGGGGTTGCAGCCTGACCTCTGCTGGGAAAGTGCTTTGCCACTGAGGTATACAGCATTACCCTCTATAATGTTACTTTGATTGAGCCAGAATCTCTTGAGCACTGACAAGGAGCACTGCTGAGCTAGAGGCACACAGGGGAATCCATGTCTCTTCTCTTAAGGAGCTCATAGCTAAGTGGAAGAGATGGCTCCTGCTGTACAGTTTAACAAATGTGGTCTTGACCTGTGAGATACTTAAATTACTTAGACATTTAAGAAAATGGAGATAAGGTAAAATGGTGATTGTGACAGAACAATTACAACATAAATAAAATATGGAGTGTTGTTTTTTTTTTTTTCCTTTGAGGCTAGTGGCTAAAAGTAGAGTCTAAGTAAGCCATCTAAATCAGATTCTAGCTCTAGGACTTAGTAGGTTGCTAACCCTCTGTGCCTAAGTTTCCTCATAAAGCTGGAGATAGTAATAGGAAATGCATCAGTTAGTTGTTATGAGAATTGAGTTAAACATACATTATTTCACTGAAAGCAACCTATAGAAGAACATTACTATGCTAATTACTATAGATTTTCCTGGTTTAGTCCTGGTCACCTGGTTGTTAGGCACAAGTTTTAATGCCTCAAATCATTGCTATTAAAGGGAGACAAAAAACAAGGATCAAGAAGTTGATGAAAGCAAGAGAAAATGGAAAGAGAACATCAGTCCAGAAAAAAGGAAATCAGAGAGCGTTTTAGGGACTTCTGAAGAAGGTATGAATGTATGAATGATTGTTCTTCTTACATTTTGACAGTTTCTTTTTCTTTGCAGTTCAGCTCAGGTTTTCTAGCCTGTCATAGCTTTTTTACCACAGTAATAACATCCGTTTTTTTTTTATTTTTTTTAATTTTTATTTTTTTTGCCAGTCGTGAGCTTGACCTCAGGGCCTGAGCACTGTCCTTGGATTTTCTCAAGGTTAGAGCTCTACCACTTGAGCCTCAGCACCATTTCTGGCTTTTTTCTATGTATGAGGTACTGAGGAATCGAACCTGGGTCTTCGTGCATCCTAGGCAAGCACTCTACCACTAGGCCAAACTCCCGTCCCCCGTTTTTATTTTTAAAACAAGCCATCAGCCAGTCTTTTTCTTGTCGGGATAATATATAGAAAGGGGTTACAGTTACATTCATCAGGTAGTAGGTGCATTATTTACTGCACATTGATACCCCTTCTCATGCTTTTTGTTCCCATTTCCCTCCCCCCAACCTCATTAGCCAGTCTTAATCATCAGTAGGTTGAACATTGTCGAGAGAGATGTTTTGCTTCGAATTGTTTAAAATCTTAGTCTCACACAGATGCTGCAAGTCCAATAAGAAATTATGTATTATTGAATTTAAACAGTTTACCAATAATGAAAAAAATTATAAATTTACCTCAATTTCAAAACTATTTTGATAGAACTATTTACAAAGAATACCATCCTATATTTAAGTTCCTTCTACTTAGCAAGTTAGAGACATTAGCTCTTTTAGGTCTAGTATCCTTTCCATCACTATTCATTTTCCTTCTTCCTCTGTCATATGATGCTGACCCTAATAAGCTGCATTTCACTGACTATCTGTTGGCCAATGATAGGTTCTGGGAGAAGACCAGAGAGCAGGGGAATAGGGTATTATTTTCCCTCTATGTCTGTTGAAGTACCGTATGTCTCGTAGACGTAGTATCCCTCTATAGTACAGCTATTTTGAGGCTGTCCTTCGTAGTTCCTATCTATTCTGCCCTCAGTCATGTCAGACTTAGGCTCCCCCACTGCTGCTAGTCCACGGATGCTTTGCCATTTCTTGTTTTCCCTCTTTATTGTAACTGAACTGTCATATATGTATTAGTCACAATTGCATTTTATTTCTTCCAGAACTCTAACTGGCATAGGGCCCTGAGTGTATGGGCATTTAGCAAAGAATGAGTTCATTGAGAAGATAGTTCAGAATCGTAGTGAATTAATGTTACAAATATCCTTGCTACGCCAAGGAGTTCTAGAATGTTAGAAAGGAAGCCATTGATGATTTTAGGAAAAAATCTATATAGAACAGTACACGAAATTAAAGAGAACACTAATGTGAATTCTGAATTCTGATATTCTTTGACCTAGAAAGTAATGTTTTTTGGTTTTTTTGTTTTTTTGTTTTCTCTCTCTCTCATACATCCATCAAGATGAACTAAAACCCTGCTTTTGGAAGCGACTAGGTTGGTCTGAACCATCCAGGTAATAAGATATTAGAGTTTACTGTTTCTAGTTAGATGAACAGAAAACATTTACCAGTCGGTAATTGAACATTAATGATAAAGGCTTGAATTCAGACCATATTGCTCAATTTATATAATTATGTATATTAAATTTTTTATTATCTTTAAGTAGTTGTATAAAGAAGTTGTACAAACACTAAAGCAGTTTATGAATACAGTGCATCTTGATCAATGTCAACCTTTCGACCCTCCCCTTCACTTGCTTATCTTAATTTTAGGTTATATATATATATATATTTTTTTTTTTTACAGTTTAACAAAGCAGTTTATGTGTACAATGTATCTTGATCTGTGTTCCCACTTCAACATCTTCACCACCTCCCCTTCAACCCACCCCTTCCTTCCTTTTTTAATTTCTCAACTCTGTAATCTATACAGTGAATTCTTGCCTGAATTCTCTACCCTTTCCCCCTTAATTATTATTCTATCCATGTCCCCTCTACCATTCTCTACTCTTCCAAGTACCCATTTCCTGGTACTTACCTTGTTGGGCTTTGACTTAGCCTTTTAAAAGAATTAAACTATTTGCACTCTCCATAGAGTCTGTTACACTTCAGTTCTATTTTAATTAACAAGAGAGGTGAAATTAGTGCAAGCTTTGAAAAGTGGTATGTATAGTCAACACAAGAATAGTTTCCACCACGGAAGATGCTGTTGTGAGTTGCTTTACAGCCATCTTTACTTCCATGATACACTGTTGATCATAATCTCCCTGGATTATGAAGACCAAAATCCCTTTTCCTTGAATTTGTTTGAATAAAGAGGATGTTTATGTCTTTTCAAAAATACTTGGGCCTAGAAATGCAGATCAGTGGTTAGAGTGGTCGCCTAGAATGCATCAGGTCCTGGGGTAAATCCTCAACACTAAAAAAAAAAAAAATGTTTTAAGAATACCTTTCAATTTAAAATTCTCCTTTTGTCTTTTAAACACATGCATATAGGATAATCGTGTTGGATCAGAGTGACTTGTCTGACTGAACGGAACCTGGGCCATATTTGATCCTTCCATCCTCCTGGTTATGATATCCTGTCTTCTCTCATCTGCCTCAGTTACCATCAGGGCAGTAGTTCCAAGTTCCAAAATTCACATTTTGTTCAGCTGCACTGAAGACATAATGGTTAGACTCTGTCTGTAGGCAACACATTTAACTATTTGTCCTCAGTCAGAGTTCTGAAAAGTACAAGGTGTTGTGTTTAGAATGTCTTTTGGTTTCGATGTAAAGTTTTGAAAACTTTTAACTCTTGTTATATAATAAAATGTTTACTTTTTAGAGTGCTTGCCTATCATGTATGAAGCTTTGAGTTCAATTCCTCAGTACTAGATAAGCAGAAGAGCCAAGTGGTAGAGTGCTAGCCTTGAACAAAAGAAGCTCAGAGATAGTGCCCAGGCCTGGAATTCAAGCTCAAGGACTGGCAAATAATAAGAAAAAAAGTTTATGTTTGGGCTGGCACAGTGGCTCAGGACAGTAATCCTAGGTAGCTTACTCAGGAGGCTGAGATGTGAGCATCAAGGTTCAAAGCCAGCCAGGGTACTAAAGTCTGTGAGACTCTTACCTCCAGTTAACTACTAGAAACTGGAAAGAGGCACTGTGGCTCCAGGGGTAGGGCTGTGTCCACTACCACTACCACTGTTCACTAAGGTAGCCCAGATTGTTCTATCTAAACAGTAAGTATTCGCTGAGTAAAATTCCAACCCTCTTCTGTACTGGGGTTTGAACCGAGAGCCTTATGCTTGCTAGATAGTCACTCTACCACTTAAGCCATACTACCATACCTAAGCAATTTTTTGCGTGTATATGTATGTGCTAATACTTGGACTTGGTCTCAGGACCTCACACTGTCAGCTTTCTTGTTCATTGCTGGGGATCTGCCATTTGAGCCATGCCTCCAGTCAGGCATTTTGCTGGAGATGGACTCTCAGACTTCTGCCAAAGTGGGCTGCTTTAAATAGCTTCCTGAGTAGCTAGGTTACAGGTGTGAGCTACTGGTATCTGATTTTTTTCTTTCTTTTTTTTTTTTTTGTGAGTGGTGGTCCTTGAACTCTGGGCCTGGGTGATATCCCTGAACTCTTCAGCTCAAGCCTACCACCCTACCCCTTGAATCACAGCCCCACTTCCTGTTTTTGTAGTGGTTAATTAGAGATAAGAGTCTCACATTCTTTGGTGCCCAGGCTGGCTTTGAACTGTGATCCTCAGATCTCAACCTCCTGAGTAGATAGGGTTACATGTGTGAGCCACCATACCCGGCAAGAGTGCTCTTAATAAAGTTGAAAGATTATGAAACAGGAATGAGCTAATTTAAGATTAAAACTCCATCATCTCATGTATTCTCTGGGTTTACTACCAAGTTTTTGGAACACACTTGGTAAGGTGAATGTCTGAAAGAGAATAGGAGGGGCATGTAAAAGAAAAAGGTAGGGCCAGGAGTTTGGCCTAGTGGTTAAAGTGCTTGCCTAGCATGCATGAAGACCTGTGTTCCATTCCTCGGTACCACATACATAGAAAAAAGCCAGAAGTGGTGCTGAGGCTCAAGTGGTAGAGCTCTAGCCTTGAGAAAGTCCAAGGACAGTGCTCAGGCCCTGAGCTCAAGCCCAGGACTGGCAAAAAAAAAAAAGAAAAGAAAAAGGTAGAAGAATCTGTTTCTTATCCAGGGTGGTCATTCAAACTTGAAAATTACTCATCAAATTAAGAAGAAGAAGAAAATCCCACGAGGCAGGGTGTAGTGGTTTTATGCCTGTAATCCCCTGGTTTTGGAGTCTAAGGCAGAGTGACTTTAAAGCAGCGTGGCTACTTTATGGAGACCCTATCTCAGACTAGAACCAATGTTCTGTTGATTGAATTGCTGATAGGAAAGGATTATATGTCATACCAGAGTACTAGGCACTGATAAATGAAGACATGAGTCAGCTTGTTAAAGGAGAATAGCTATTCATTAATCATGAAAACCAATACAAATCCCTTTTATGATGTGCATGCTCCTAGACAATATAAGAATTTACTATTTCAGTTAGAATTTACATCAGAGCTCTCCTGTTCACAGCACAGCTTCAAACAAGACTGGGGTAACTTTGTACAATCCAGGTACATTATTCTGAGGTTGCCACTGTGATTGGTTTGAACAGCATTGCATTCATAGGTTCTTCTGGATGAGTCCCTGAAAATTCCTAGGTCTTGGGAGGAGTCCTTTCATATAAGAAAATATTTTCCTTAAGAACTTGGCCAGCTGGGTGTGGTGGTTCATGCCTGTAATCCTAGCTACTCAGGAGGCTGAGATCTGAGGATCAAGGTTCAAAGGCAGCTGGGGGCACAAAAGGACCCGAGACTCTTATCTCTAGTTAACCTCTAGAAAATGGGAAGTGGGACTTGGCTCAAGGGTAGGGCAGTAGCCTTGAGCTGAAGAGCTCAGGGAAGGTGCCCAGACCCAAGGACAGCACGCAGGCCAGAGTTCAAGCCCCATGACCCACAAAAAAAAAAAAAAAAAAAAGAACTTGGCCAAAGGCTTGTTAGTGTCAAGTCCAGAGATAGTCCAGTTTCCTTTTGCGCACTGCTTGGACTTCTTTGAAGAACTGAGGCTGTACAACAGGATGTTTAATAAGAAGCTCTTTCCTTTATGACATCATCTACAGAGGTAGCTCAGGGAACTGTTTGAGACATTCTTAGAACAACAGCCACTTTTGTGGGAGCCCAAGAACAGCAGCTTTTAAAAAAATGAGGATAAACAGTCTGGTTTCATTAGGATCCTGAAGACATTCAGTCGATAAAATATGGCATCTACACAGAAGGGTTCAGTCTATCAGATACCCAAGACAACTAGAACTGGGTCCAAGGTAGCAGTTCCAGCACATAGAGGAGCTGAGACTCCTAGCTCCACTCAACGGGGACATGGGTACATTAATTCAAGCCAGCAAAACGCTGCTGTCTTTCTGAGCCCTGCTTCCCACCGAAGATCAGAACCTGTGAATCCCACCACTGCCCACACAGCATCTGAATATCTTCGATCTTTGTCAATGCAGTCAGGGCATGGCTTATACGCATCACCCCAGAAGGGGATGGAGTCCCGACCAAGAACAGATGCACCCCGCCACTCCTCTCCTCACCGAAAGGTATCAGCTTTCCATACCATGAACACACTTCGGAATATTAGTCCAATTAGAGAGGAAGCAACACGAAGTGTTGACAGCAGGCCAGGGGGGCGTGAGATTGGTCATCGTGCCTCATCCCCGGATACCAAGCCCCCCCGTCGCTTGAGTTTTATAGATGAAAAGGAGAGCTTGCAATTACAAAACATAGAAGAAGAGGACCCACCCTCCAAAGTCCAGAACCCCCAAGGGGTCAGAGTTCCTCGTAAGATTTCAGCTCATCCAAAGGATGAAGCAATACAAACAGATCCCATGCGAAAGGTGTCCTCTATTAGCGAGGTCAAATCTCCGAGAAATCTCTATGCAGTCGGCAGCAGGCTCTCTACAGACCATCGGGCAGTCCTTAGGCGGACCACTGTCCAAGAGCCAGAAACAGGTCCTACCAACCTAGTTCTTCCTGAACCAAAAGGCTCCATCAAAAATACAAAATTGGCACCAACCCTCAAACTCTCTGTCCTTAAAGACTTACCTAGTGGATATCGAGTTCCTGTACGTTCGGAGGTGGAGCCTCTTCAAAAACATTATGTCTGCACTGAGACTAAACCCCCCACAAAGGTTCTAATATCATCAGAGGTGGAGGCCAATGTGAAGTCCCTGAAACGGGACAGTGAGGCTGGTCGCAGGGTCACCATCTCCCCAGTGGAATACTCAGCGCAGTCAGCACACCGTTTGTCCACTCGGGTATCTGAAGTTCCCCAGAAATCTATCTGCCCAGAAGCCTCTTTGAAGCCTTCCATCCATGCAGAACTGGAACTGACCCCTCGGCCCTTACCACCTCGGTCTTTGCCTAGGTATGGACCTGACTGCTCATGGTGGGCCTTACTGAATCATGAGGCAGAAGTGCCCCAAAGCTGGCCAGCCACACCTGATTTTGAGCCTAAGTCCCCTCCTCCCCTAGACCCCATAACGTCCTTTTATGATATGGACTCAAACCTCTTCTGTGAGGACTTGATGTTCCAGAGAGAGAAAGAATGTACACCACCACCACCAGCACCACTGCCACCATCACCACCACCGAAGCAAAGTCAAAGCCGGCTCTCATGGAAGGAAGTCCCTCATGTCCTCAAGCATGCCAGCAAACAACTCATTCAAGGATTTAATGCTTTCTTCCTGGGTATGTGTAGACGCAGCCTGTTCAGGTATATCCCCAAGTTAATGCAGTGGGATGTTGGGGGTGGCAAAAATGTCCTTTATTCTGGGCCTCGGTTATTCTGTTTCCAGTGCCAAAGCTAGTTCTATCCTGGAGCTCAGCGTTCCATGTCTTTCCCGCCAGCCTCACTGAGCACCAAGCTCATGCTATCAATGACAGTGCTTAGGCCTTTAGGCACCGACTTCCAAGAGCTGCTGTTCCATGTTTCTTTAGTGTGAGATAGAGTGGTTTGCATGGTTAGAACTTGCTCTCTGAGAGTGGAGCTGAAGAATTGGGCCAGGTTGAAAAGTTAGTAAGGGCTGTTGAAGAAGTACCTTAGGTAATACTCTGGCATCCAAGTAGAATAGGTGGGATACCCATAAGCTAGGGGCCTGCACTTCTGGAAGGGAGATGGCCTTAGCAGAGGGAGGGTAGGGGAAAAAAAACAAAACAAAACAAAAAACAGCTGTAGGGCGGGCATGTGATTTGGGATCCTACATGGGGAGAAGCTTCTTGGAAGGATCAAGGATAGAGGTCACCTCTCGGGAGACCTACAGAGCAAGAAAATAACATGTAAGTAGTGTGGAGGGAGGGGTGTCATATCACAGGCAAGAAAAAACAATCTTACTCTTACTTTCAGATGTGTCTGAGGAAATGCAAAATCGAATCCTCTGGTGGTTAAAAGGTCTGTGCTCTTCCTTCTTGTGGGTCCATTGTGGAGGGAGGGTTAAAAAGTAGGCAGCCAAGTAAAAGGGTGATCTTTTTGGAGAATACAAGCAGGGATTTGAAACTGAAAAAGCAGAGGCATTTCTCTTGCCTAAAATGTCACCATTAAAGTCATCCCTCCAAGAAATGGAACCTTTAAATCCAAGCAATTAAATCCTGAGGTTGAAATACTCTAAAGCCATCTGACAACACTTGATGGTGAGCCTAAGCCCTGTCCTAGACCCTGTAGTGTTCTTTCATGAATTGCACTTAAACCTTTTGTGAAGACTTGAAGTTTCAGTGAGAGAAGACAAGTACACCATCATCTCAAAGGAGTTTCCAGGCTGTGAGAACCACTCAAAGAAATGCCTTAGGCACCTTCACTTTGGTAAATGTGTGTGTGCATATATAATTCACCAAAGCAAGCTACCTGCTTCACAGTCTGGCCCACGGCCGACTCCACATTAATTCAGGTTGAGGAATCTTCCCAGATGTCTCTCTGGCTTCTCAGAACCCTTTGACCTTGGGACACTTTTAAGGGCTGCTGCTCAGGTAAGCTCTCCAGGGATGTCTAGGCTTCCTCCTTGAAGCCACCAGTGTGTCTTGTTGTCAACTGCTGAACATTCAAAGATGTTTCCTTAGGACCTCATTATCCTCTGCTTTCTTTAGACTCTTGGCCACTCATAGCAAGGGAGGGGTGGGGACCAGACCTCAGAGAGTGAATTCTGGCAATAGGGAGTTCTTGCTGTTAGTATTAAAGCCCCCAAAAGCTCCAGTCTAATGAACATGGCAGAGGCCAAGGCTTTGAATGAAGTTTCTAAGAAGGAAAGAACCCTGAAAACAGTCCAGTTCCAAATCTTCCCAGTTGAAGGGGCCCAATCAGCACAAGCCCTGCAAATGGACAGCAAAGACAGAGAAGCATACCTCTCCCCTCCAAGAGAGCAAAGTTCCTTAAAGCAGGAGTGTAATAAAGTCTAGATTCTGAAATTGTCTTCTAGCTGGTCCACTACTTGCCATCTATGGCCCTCAGCAGATTACCTCTCCAAGTTTCAGTTTCCCTATCTATGATGTGGACATAACCATTTTCTCCTCATAGATTCCTGTGAGGATTTCCCAAACTATTACATGTAGCGCAGTGAGCACTCAGTAATTGATGCTGTTATCTAGGTCACTTGTACTAATAAGGGATTTGGGTTAGTTTATGCCCATATCTGCTGGGCGTCTTTAACATTTTCTTTTTCCCCCCCTCCTTTTGGCACTCTCTGAATTCCATCTGCTGCTCCCTGGGAATGCCTGGCTTCTACTTCTCTGCTGACAGATGAGGAGGTAAGAATGCCCCTGAGAAGTTACCTCCAGCCTTCTTGTGTTCCACTCCCTAATCTGAATCTTACTCCTGACCTCTGGTAGAAGAAGATGTGGAGGGGAACAGATCTGGCTCCCTGTGGCTGGGCAGGTTGTTGGTTGCACTAGGATGTCTGTGTTCCATTTGCTAAGCTAGGTACCTGTGGCAGTGCATCTCCTCGAAAGGAGGTTTGCACAAAAGTGCTATAGGAGCTAGTTGCAACCCTAGAGAAAAAGAATAGCGATTTTGGCAGGTGATGGGAAGATAGGACAGCCATTTTGGATCAGTTCCTGACTCTCTCTCTCCCTGGGGCACTCTAGAAGGGGGTTGCATTTCTGGGTTACACATTATTTGGGTCCTCAACTTGAATAAGCATAAGGTGGCCTCTGCTCTTGGCAGCTCTGTGTCCTAAATTTGGCAGTGTCCTGATTTCACAGTGCATTTATTGTTCCCATAAGTATTTTGGCTCTTCTTGGCCCATGTTTGATAAAATGAATGTTCTTCCAGCTTCCATTCTTTCTCTTAATATATTCTTCTCTTACTCAAGGCCTAACAAGAGCCTCTAATGGATTCCCTCCATGGCTAACCAGTCCAGGATGAATAGTTGACTACAAATGGAAAACAAATAAGTGGGGGGACAGCCTGAGCTCAGATAACGGAACAGCTGAAGGGGAGGTGTCCACCCCCTCTACCCTGAGTTCTTACCAAGCTCCAGGCTCTAAGCTTGGCTATAAGAGGGAGTAGCCAGTTTTAGAGATTATCTACATGCAAAACAGTAAGTTCCTTCCTTCCTTCCTTCCTTCCTTCCTTCCTTCCTTCCTTCCTTCCTCCCTTCTTCCCTCCCTTCCTTTCTCCCTTCTTCCCTCCCTTCCTTTCTCCCTCCTTCCTTCCTTTCCATTGATAATTTTTATTCAAATATCTAGCACTCTGCTAGTCACTACTGGAGGAAGCTTCACCACTCTCCCCCCCACCCCCACCCCACTCTCTCTGGCCTTGCAAAACTGGCCCTCTAGATGGGGAGATGAGACATAGGCAGGAAATATTTATGCAATGTGCAATAGTCTGTGGCCAAATGTCAAAATAGAAGAGACTGAATGAATGTTCTTGGAGAGTCTTAGCATCCACAGGAGGTGAGTAAGGGGTCTGGGTTATACCCTCTTACCCAAAGCTAATGGGGAGATGCCTTAACAGCTGACCTCTTGCTCACCCCTTAATACAAATCTATGCCTTTGGGACGTAGTATTATTTCCCTTTGTGCAAGATTGATGTGTGGGACTGAATAGGTTCCTCCCCATCCTCCCCCCAACGTCACCCCCTTTTTCTGTGCATCTTGTTTTAGTTTAGGAAGTCAAAAGCCTTGGCAGCAGAATGATTTCTTCCCAAAATAGCTCTTATCCTGTCTGGGTAATTACAGCTCTCCAGCCCTGTTCAGCAGCAGAGCTGCTCCCCAGAAGCTGGTAGACAAGGCTCCCAGGCAGATGGGCTTCTGGTCTTTTCTGGATCTCTGGAGCCAGGGCAAATGGAAATGGTTCAGGCTGTTTCCCTGAAAAACATGATAGAGATAAGCTTTCCCCGCCTGTCTTCCAGGCTGCATGACTCGCAGGCAATTTCAAGATGGAGACTGTGATATTGGACTCCAAGGCCTCTGGTTCCTCTCATCTGGACATTGGTTGACCATAGCATCCTGTCCCTGATTTCATACCTGTCAGAAATTCTTCGATGGCCCAGCCCCAGAGCCTGGCTTGTGGAAAGCAGCATATTTGTTGTGTTGTTGAGCTTTTTACTAAGCTCCTGTAGATCCATTGCTGAGAATGGTGAAGGTTTTCCCAGTCTCCTTCCAAATAGCCCCTCAAGGTCATTTTGTCCTTGGGAGTGAGTAGGGGTAGACAGATGCTTTTCAACCTTGGGCTGGGTAATTCAGAACTAGAATCTCCCCAGACAAGGTTGTACTGAACTATGGAACCATTTCTGCAAGAGTGTGTGTGCTAGCAGAAACTCATCAGGAAGGGTTTTAAAGGTGCTCTGGTAGGGAAGGGGCTGCCTGCTCACCCAGCCCTGGACAGTTTTTGAAATGAAGCAGTTCTTCATGGGTGGGACCACAACACATCTAATGGACAGACCTGCCCAAGACCCAAGATCCTGTGTTGTGTTTTTGAGGCATCTGACCTTCTCACCCTTGCATGTGACTTCTGAGGCTTGTTAGAGTATGAAGTGGTTTCCTCCTTGCCGTGTTCATCAATTATGCAAGAAACCAACTGGAAAATAGGTCAAGAATCAGAGGAGATCATTTCAATAGTACCTGAAGCAGACTTCTATGCCTTTAAGGAGAACTTTGTCATTTGACCTACAAGGTACAAGGCCAGTCTGTTTCCTTAGCTCCTGAGCCCCAGGGAAGTTTTTTCCTCAGGGGCACTTTGATTACAAAGAAAAACTCTAAAGTGTCTGAGGAAACTGGGGAGTCTGTGCATTCATGGGGATGGTAACACAGTGGTAATGGAGATGGTAATGAGAAGGCCATGGGCCAACTGAAAGGAACCCTAGAAACTAGAAGAATAGAGCAAAGTGACTGAAAATGGGGCGGAGCAACTCAAGAGGAGGTTTTACAGCAGGTTGATCTTCCATTTCACATCTTCGTAGGAAGTAAGCTTTTCCCTGTCAGCTGGTCCCCTGTTCATCTCAAGCCACCAAGGATAGCCAATTCCAGTGCAGAATGGAAAGGTGGTGGTGACCTGAGGCCATGATTTGCTAATTTGAACAAAGGCTTAGTTTGATCAACTCATCTAGTTTAGCTCTGAGAGTTCTGCTTTTCAAGAACTCTTGAGTCCTAGATAAACATGAACAATTAGTCTCCTTGGCCAAGCTGTGGTTGGTGTGGTCTGCATCAGCAAGAACCCTTACAAGCACAGGGCAGGGGGGCACCAGTGTCAGTGTTTCCTGTGAGACCTGGGAAGGTTCCTCCTTCTGCCTAGGAAATGAGGGTAGGAAAATGTAACTCATTTGTCTGGGGCTTAGTGCAGAGCTTAAGCCAGCCTTACATCATTGTTCACTCTGCCCAGAAAGAGCTTACATAGGGAAGAACTTGCCATCTCTGTTTTGAACTTTTGGGTGTATTTTCAGAAGGTACCTGGTTGCTCAACTGAAACTCATCTCTAACATACAATTTTTCTGCCAATGTACTTTTTGTTGTTATTGTTGTGAGGTTTTGTTTGCTTTTTTTTTTTTTTTTTGCCAGTCTGGGCTTGAGCTCAGGGCCTGAGCACTGTCCTTGGACTTTCTCAAGGCTAGAGCTCTACCACTTGAGCCTCAGCACCACTTCCGGCTTTTTTCTAACCCGGGTCTTCATACATGTTAGGCAAGCACTTTAACCACTAGGCCAAACTCCCGGCCTGTGTTTGCTTGTTTTGTTGACAGGTTTTTGCTATGTAGACCAGGCTGGCCCTCAAATTCAATCTCCTTATGCATCAACTTGAGAGTGCTGTGATTATAGATGTGTGCCATCATATTCTCTGTCAGAATACTTTGATGGTGTGTGAAATGGTGGTTTTATGCAAGTAGTAATAGTAGGCCTGAGTGGATTGGGGAGGTTAGCTTCAGAGGGCAGGGCAGGGCAGGGTTGAGGAAGAAAATCCGTAACCCAGAAGGCACCCTGACAGCTGCTCAACTAGAAAGAAGTCTGTCCTGAACAGCAGCAAAACCCATGTCCCTTTACCCCACTCTGCTCAGCTGCTTTTGGCTCAGCTGCTGTGAGGGGAGCAGCAAGACAGCTGCACCTCGGGGGCTGAAGGAAAGCCTGGAGGAGGGGAACAGAATGTGAGTAATGTCTCTTGGTTCCTGAGAGAAGTCCAGGCTAGGCTCTGGGACTGAGGAGAACTGGGCCAGTCAAAGTCTCTTCTTTGGTACAATGCCACAGGCAGGTGATCTAGCTCTAAGGGGTCTATGTGATGGCTGTTTCTGGGACTTTCTATTAGTAGAACTGAGATCAAGACCTGCTTTCTAGAGGTTTAAAAATTAACAGGTGTCAGCAGTATGGTCATTTCCATGTCAGTGTAGTCTAAAGATGGTATTTTTTCTGCTCCCATCTGTCACACCCAACACACACACACACACTCCTAATCCTTTGGAGGGAAGGCATTTGAAATAGTCACAATGGCAGACTTGGCATTGTTTCCCATTTGCAGGGGTAATAGCTACAATTCATCTTAGTGGTTATACCATGTGAAGTATGCTACTGACTCTTTTTTTTTTTTTTTTTGCCAGTCCTGGGCTTGAGCTCAGGGCCTGAGCACTGTCCTTGGACTTTCTCAAGGCTAGCACTCTACCACTTGAGCCTCAGCACCACTTCTGGCTTTTTTGCTATGTATGTGGGGTACCGAGGAATTGAATCCGGGTCTTTGTGCATGCTAGGCAAGCACTTTAACCACTAGGCCAAACTCCCAGCCCCATGTTACTGAGTCTTTATATCAACCTATGAGATGGACTTTTTCCTCCCAGTTCACTGATGACAAAACTGAAGCTCCAAGCTGGGAGCCATTAAGTGGCACAGAAATTATTCTGTTGCTACATGCTCCTGTAACTTTTCTATTTCATTAATATCACAAAGGGATCACAAAGGGAAAGCTTTTAGTAGGAGTAACAGGCATACCTTTGCCTAGGAATAATGAGGCTGGACGGTGGATGTGAACTTGAAAGTAGCCAGAATGAAGGGCAGCGATGGGTCAATGAAGATCAGAGCCTCAAGGCCTGACTGTGCTCTCAAATGGGAATGGAAAACTGATCAATGCTTCCTTTCAATCACTGCACCACTGATCAACCAGCTCCTGGGGGCAGAGACCTATCATCCATCACATTATATACTCACATGTTCCCTGAATCGAAGTGATCGAGGTTAAAATAAAAGACATGTTCCTGCCCTTGAGGGGTTTGTAGTTAATTTGGGAGAGACAAATATGCACATGATGCACTTGAAAGAGTTTGGACAAAGTAAAGTCCAATAAAGCAAATCCGCAAAACTTAGAACATGGAGAAGCTAAGAGAGTGAGAGGCAGGAGACACACATCATCAAATGATGATGGCTTTAGTAGCTCCATTTCCCAAAGATTGAAGCGTAGTTGTTAGAGTCAGTGATTTGTTTTGTTTTTGATTTTTGCTATGGAGGTATTATAACAAGAGGCTGGCAAGGCAGGGGCCTCTTGAAGAGAATCAGACATCATATAGATTATCACATTTGCAGACAGGCAAGCTACTGTGGCCCTGTCCTGCTCAGAAAGTGGCTTGAAAGGACCTTCCCTATCAGAATGGCTGGCTTCTGCCAATTCTTCTTTCTCCTGTTTATTTATTGTGCCAGTCCTGGGATTTGAACTCAAGGCCTGGGCATTACCCCTGATCTTTGGTGCTCAAGGTTAGCACTCTACTACTTGAGCCACAGCCCTGCTTTTGGCTATTTTCCATAGTTGATTGTAGATAAGGGTCTCTTGGATTTGCCTGTGAGGGATAGTTATGAACTGCAATCCTCAGATCTCGGTCTCCTGAGTCGCAAAGATTACAGCAGCCCTGCCAACTCAAACTAACCATCTCTGAAGCCACTCGGTAGGTGCCAGGAAACAAATGTTACCTAATGTTACCACCACATCTCATGCCTACCCCCATGGAACATGAGACATCAGCCAGAGAAAGAGTGGGTTTAAGGTATTTGGGTTTCTGGCCACCATACAGACCTTGTTGGAAAGATGAACTTAAGTTTCCTTGAAAGGCTCACCCTAGTGGCAGCTCATTGGTTCCACCAAGGCTCTCTGACTATATCCTCATGGACTCATCCACCTCTGGGGGAAGAAAGGCACAATGACTTCTTGCTTCACTTAAGAAAAACAGATACTTAGAGGTTAACGTGGCCTTTGCTAGTCATACAGACCTGATTTCCTATGGTAATTGTTCTTATTCTTAGCTTGGAACCCAGATCTGTGCTTGGTGCAAGTACAGTCTCTTTCTCTCTTTCTTTCTTTCTGTGGGTCATGGGGCTTGTACTTACTCTCCCTGAGCTCTTCAGCTCAAGGCTACCACCCTACCCCTGGGCCTGGGCATTGTCCCTGAACTCTTTAACTCAAGGCTACTACCCTATCCTTGAACCAAGTCCCACTTCCCTTTTTCTAGAGGTTAATTGGAGATAAGAATCTCAGGTCCTTTTGTGCCTGGGCTGGCTTTGAACCTTGATCTTCAGATCTCAGCTTCCTGCATAGCTAGGATTACAGGCATGAGCCATCGCACAGCTTTCTTTTCTTTCTTCTGTGGTCAGTTGTGAGGCTTAAACTCAGGACATGGGCACTGTCCTTAGGCTTTCTCAAGGCTAGCGCCACTTGAGCCACAGCACCACTTCTGGCTTTTTCTGGGTATGAGGCATTGAATCTGTTAGGGTCCGTGATCAGGGGAACGAGCCTGACACAAAAGTGGAAGTTAAACAGAGTTTTATTCCGCACCTAGCATCGAGAATCCTACTGACCGGTTAAGGCCGTCTCTAGGATGTGAGTGAGAGAGCGACCCCGCTTGATCTCACAGGCTACTTTTATAGGCCCCAGCCATGTGGTTGGGCTGGCCACACACAGGTGGCCAATGGAATTCAGCATGGTTGATTGATGGCTGGGGTAACCACTGACACCTTTCCTGTTTGAATGGACCTATCATCTCGGTGGGCTTCTGGCACACTGCTCTGATGACAAAGGAAGGGGAGGGAATTCCCTGGCAGGCCATCTGAGCTGTTAGGGATTTTACGCCCCCCCACCTTAGGTCAAGTCCTCCTTTTTCATGAAGATGGGAAATGCCTATAGAGGATGGATTTTGGGGATGTCAAGAAAGGGGGGTCCCTTCAGAACCCAGGACTTCACGCATGGTAGGCAAGCCTTCTACCACTAGGCCACACTCCTGGCCTATGTAGTTTTTTGTTTGTTTTTTACTAAGCTTCTATGCCATACAACCTTTACCTGTAGATGGGCAAGAAAAGATCCAGTGAGGAGGACAGGATGATTTTGCATTCAGACCATGGTTTGACCAAAGTGGAGGAGTCAGGCAGGAGTCAGGCTTGGTGCTGTGGTGGCTGATCTGAGTTTCCCAGAGAAGTAATCATCTGTGCCAAGCTAAGCATCCACTCTCTAGATGCTTGGCTTCCCAGTCTAGCAGTGCCAAGGAAATTGTTTTCTAATCAAAGACCTCAATGCGTGGTAGGATGTTGGACTTCAAGAGTGAGCCAGAGCTTTGGATACTGAGTGCTAAGGCAAAGTTGGCCTAGCCACCTGTCAGCTAGAAATGAAGAGTACATAGTCTTCAGTGATTTATTCAAGAATGCTGTATCTCAACTCTGCCAACCAGGTATGGGACCCCACCTCTGTACATGCAAAAGAAGAGAGCTGGAGTTATGGGGAGCCTCATCTCCTTTAGTGAAGGAAAGTTCCAGGAAGAGCAATGGACTTTCAGGCAGTTAATAGGCAAAGTTGGCATGGGACTTATGTTAAGGCCAAGTTCTCTTATAGTCCTTTAAATGCTACAGGGCTATAGCATATAGGACTTATGCAAGTGGAATGACATAGTCTGTCTTCAGCTTTTATTTAATTCATCATGCTTCATAGTGGGTCTATAGCATAGTAGTTAGAAAGGACTAGAGTCATCAAAACTCTGAGACTCTTAGCTTGGAGCTGAGTTCTATGACCTAAGGGACTTCTCTCAAGGCAAGATGGCACTGACTCTGATCAGGATGCACAGGACTTTCTGGAGCCTGAACAGCAGGTGCCAGAGAAGAGCTTGAGATTCCAGCCACAGCTGAGGATGAGCTAGCCAAGCTGCTCTCTGAGATGTTTCTGTGTCCACACTTGGAACACAGCTGGGGCTTAGGGTAGGAGGGATGTTGTGATAGAGGAAAACAAGGCTTTATTATAGAGCCTAACTTCTTTGACACAGGTTTTCTCCCCACCCCAGGCCACATGTCTGCTGACTAGAAGCACCCAAGAGGCATTCTTATGAGTATACCTAAGTACTAGCTACTTGGGGCTTTGGACAGTGGGCCTTGAATAGCCTCACTATCTGATGGCAGTAGCAGCAGATGTTTCTGTAGACTTTCAACAACATTAATTTTTTTCTTCTTATATGTCTAATTTTCTGACTGCAGCTTCAGATCCCTTGGTCTAAAACAGCCCTATCCTGGGGCCTTTCCACATTAGGACCCCTCTATACTTCTGAGGTCCCTTCCCATTAGGCCCAGCTGCAGGCCCCAGGCCTATGCCTACAAGGCTTCTCCTTATTGACTATCTTTTCCTTGGCACCTCCTGCTGTTGCTACCTTGGTCTACCTTCCTCCAAGGCCTATAGAAGCATACAGCATTGCTTCCTTCCCTACAACATCTGTTTTTTGAATGCCAAAAGAACATTTAGAAAGCATTATTTAATCCCTCCCCTTTTGGGGGGTGGAAACTGAGATTCTGAGAATTGCCCAAAGTCATCTCTCCTCAGCTTGTACTTATAGAGAAGGCCATGCCAGTGAGGTTCAGTATTACCAAGAATATGTTCAGACAGAGGTTAGAGAGCCTGCCCTTAAGGAAGAGGGTTTTGGAGGTTAGAGAGACATGCTCTGGAAACTTCCATAAGAGCCTAGCTAGTTCACACTCTACTTAGGAATCCCTTACCAACTCCCCACCTCCAGGCATTTACCTTTCCCTCACTGCTGTCCCACATGTCACCTGCGTGACAGAGGAAAAATGGCCCATCTGGTCTGGGTCCTGCCTGGGCTGGCCTCTCTAGAGGCCCTCTGCCCTCAGCTCCAGACAAACTTCCCTGGCCCTAGTAATGCTACTCAGCTGCTCCTGCCACCCTTCCAACAGATGATCCTTGGATAATTTATGCAGCAAATCCTCTTTAATCTTTAATCTAAGGTCCTGCACACAGAGAAACTGTGGCTAACCTGTGTTTTCTCCACAGCTTGGAAGGAAGTGGAGAACGTCTGGCTGACATTCCCCTTTGGGGGGGTAGGGTGGTACGGTTAATCAGTTACTTGGACATCAGTCAGCTCACTTCCCTTAAACCTTGTTGAATCTCTGGGGGTAACTTAACGGTTTCTTTCCAACTCATGCAGCAACTCCCCCTGTGATCACCGCCCCCAAAGGCATTTCCTGGGGATGCCAAGTACTCATTCTCCGCCCCCATCCCCCCCGCCCCACCCCCCCGTGATGCTGCACTTCCTGAAGACCATTCTTTAGGCGTTGAGTAAGAAGGAACCAGGTATCCAGGCAGGCTCCAGGGACAAGGGGCCAAGCCCCCTCCCCAACCTCCCTTCCCCATCTCTTCCCTTCACACCCACCCGGCAAAGGTGCAGGCCCCGCCCTCGGGGCGCCTGGCCCCGCCCTCGGCCCCGCCCCTCGCGGTCCGCACTCTGGGAGGCGGGTGGGGGCCGGCGGTGCAGCTAGGTCGGCGCACAGCTCCGCAGCGGGTCGCTCGGGCGCTGTCCAGGCAGAGCCGGCCCGGCACGGGCTGCAGCCATGGTAAGGCGGGCGGGCTCAGGGCAGGGCCGGACAAGGCCGGGCAAGGCCGGGCAGGGCCAGGGCGCCCAGGGCCCACCACTCCCCGGAGGCTGTGATGCCGCAGCCCTTGGCTGTGCGGGACGGGAGGCGTTGAAGCCAGCCCCAGGCTCGGCTCCCGCAGGCAACGGCTGGCGCTGCATCGCCTCCTCCCCAAGTTTCTACCTCTGAGCCCAACAGCTCCAAGGGGGCCTGGACCCCCGGGGTTCTGCCCGCGGTCCTAAAGGAGGGTGGGTCAGTGCTGTGGGAGGGGCCTGCCGACAGAGATGAGCTGCTTGTGCTGGGGGAGGCACCCAGTGATGAGCGAGAGGGGGGGGTCTCCGCCCTTTCTGAGTCAGCTCTTACCTGGATGACCCTTCCTCACCGGCTGACTCTGAGCCAGAGGCCGGCGCCAACTTCTGTCGGGAAACACAGTGTCTTATCCCTTCTCTCCCCCCCTTCCCTCTCCCCCCCCACAAAAAAAAGGGATGGCGAGTCTCTTGATCCCTGTTTTCTACACTTGGATCTTTGTCAGATGGACCCCGAGAGAGGAAAATTTAGTCCAGCATCCTGCTGGATGGGATCAGGAGTGTCCCTTTGCCTCCCAGACAGGAACATGGGGAAAGCTTCTTCTTGCTGCATCTACCCCTCCTCCCCTCAGCCAGGTCTCTCTGCAGTGTATGTAGAAAAGGGCGGGGGGGGGGGGGCGGAGGGAGGGGAGACTCATTCCTGCCATCTGCCTGTAGTGGAAAGAGAAGCAGTAACCTCAGGTAAAAGTTTTAATGCTTGGTGGTGAAGCTCTTCTGTCACTGTTGTCAAGCGCCTGCCACAGATATAATGTATGTATATATATATATGTCCAGGCCTCCAGGATGTGCCATCCTCTTCTCCCAGTCTGGCAGTTTCCCCCCTACCCCACAGCCATTGGCCTCTGCACTGGGAGGCACAAGCTGTTTACAGCAGGAGGGGACCGGTGACCCGCCAGTAGGGCAGGATGTTGGCTGTGGGCCACCACCAGAAGGGAACTCCCTGGCCCCTGTAGAATCAGAAGCTTTCAGATCTAGAAAGGCCAATTTTTGGGGCTCTTGTCTCTCAAGCTGTGTCCAGGCAGAGGCCCAAATCTTGGCCAGGAAGTCTTGGTGACCCCATGAACTTCCCCATAGGGGGTTCCTGGGAGAGGCCAAGTGATGCCTCCCCTTCTCCTTGTCCCCCACCTTCTGCCCACATGGGTGATGGGCAGACTGATTATTTTAGGGGATAGAAGCTTGGAGAAACAATGCCAAGCCCAGCAGGGACCAGAGGAGCTTTTTCTGCCCACACACCAAGTTGAATTCAGCTGAGGTCTCAGTGCTTTCAACTTGACTGAGGCCCCCCCCTAATTAAAAATATTCCACCACCACCATCTAAGCCTCTAGCCTCTGCCCTTAAGTCAGTCAAGCCCTTGGTTCACTGGTTCATGTCAGGCTAGACTCATCTACGAAGGGTCTCCTCAACAGAGGAGACCAGTGCCCTTAATACTTTGGAAGACTCTGAGGAGACCTCTTCAGCCCAAAACACCAGGAGATGTAAGTTTGTGTGTGAAGAGAATGACAAGCCAACATTAATGATCACCCTGAGATTTAGGCGTGCCTTTCTCCTCAGGTTCAAAGCAGCTTGAGCTATCTGTCATCTGGGAGTGTTTTCTCTCCCAGCCTCCCTGGAAGCAAGGGAGGGCTGTCCATTTGATATTAAGGACCTGAAATTAAGACCCTACCCCAGCCCAACCAGAAACACTAGCTTCAAGATTCCTATTGGAGTGCTCCTTCTATAGATTTACAACTAGATTCCTTAATTTACTTCCCACTTAAATGGTAGCTCTGGAGCCTCTAGGATGCTAGCCTCCTGTTGTCTTGTGAACCCATGCCCCTCAGAGACTTAAGTGTTAGCAGCTGCCCTATTGGCTTTGGAAATGTTGGCTGATAGAATTGATACAGGTCCTCAGAGTTAGAGGCCAGGTATCCTAAAGTGTCTGGGGTCCCTGGCACAAAGCCCTTTCTGTATCTGAGATTCCCTACTGGGAAATCTAGGAAGATACTGGGATAGTAGGGCTTTGTGTTTTGATGTTCTAGAAGAAAGGGACATTTGGGAAGAAATGTGGGACTATTCCCTGGAACCTGTCTATACCAAAGGTATTATAATAGTTTCCTACTCATTTATAGGACTGCTTTAACACAAAGATTGTGGAAGAAGGGTTAGAATCTTTTTTTTCTTTTTCTTTTTGTCGGTCATGGGGCTTGAGCTCAGGGCCTGGGTGCTGTCCTTGAGCTCTTCAGCTCAAGGCTACTGCCCTACCCGTTGAGCCACAGTACCACTTCCAGTTTTCTAGTGGTTAATTGGAGATAAGAGTCTCATGGTCTTTAGTGCCCCGGCTGGCTTTGAACCACAATCTTTAGATCTCTGCCTCCTGAATAGGATTATAGGTGTGAGCCACCGCGCCTGGCTAGGGTTAGAATCTTTTCTGAGCAGTTCTCCTGGTGTGGCTAGCCCCATGGACTGATGGGCCAAGTCACCTTGGGATAGCTCCTAGTCCTCAGAGAGTCTTGAATGTCCTTGGTGGGTTAGCAGGGAGATTAAGCAGATCAAGAGCCTGTGCTGCAGACTGACAGGAGATTGGTGCTGTGCCCACCAGGGTAGGAAGCAGGCAGGCATCATAGGGCAGCCAATCAGAGGAGGAGGGGACTGCAGAGGAACCGAGTGATCCTACTGCAGCTGAACTGTCCTTGGAGGGTGGGAGCCAAGGGAAGAGGAGGAGGAGGAGAGGGGGTGGGGAAGGACATTCCACAGGCTTTTTTGGCCCCTGATAGAAGTAGAAAGGGGGGGGGGGTCAAAGAAAAAAGGAAAGGAGCAAACCAGAAAGGCAGATGACAAGAGCATCAAGACAAGGCTGTTTCTGTGTATGAGGAACTTTGTCCGGGAGATAAAAATTAAACGTGGAGCTTGTTGACAGGGGTCAGAAGCGTGGGGCATGGACCATTCTGTCCCTGAGGATGAGACTGGAGCCGGGGTAAGGTGCTACTCTGGGAGATCGGAGTGGTATGGGGAGGGGATGGACTACCATGTTTTTCTTCAGCCTTCACTGGGATTGAGACTCAAAGTTAGAAAATGATTTGGTTACTGGCAGTGCTGGGGGAAGCAATGGAAAGACAGAAGAGGGCTTTGGCGTCTTAACACCTTGTCTAGAACCCTTTGACCTCCATGCAGTCAGGCCTAGTAGTGTTGGGGTTCCTGGTGGCTCTGCTGGAAGATTGTGGGGGCTAGCAGTCTCTATTGGTCCCCTCCTCCTTCTCCTTCCTTGTTGCCTCCCTGTTCATTGCTATGGAGCATAATGTAGTCCTTTTCCCCCACCTTAACAAAATTGCCAGATCCACTGCTGGGTCAACTGCTAGATTGTGAAGAGAGGTAGGATTTCCTGGAATTCCTGACGAATTAGCTGTCAGCAAGACCTGTTGTCCCCTCAGGCCCATCCTTGTCCGTTGCTGTATAATTAATCTGCCAAGCCGGGACATTTCTGAGTGAAGCAAGTCACAATCATCATGCCAGACCAAGAAGCACACGGTGGCTTGTATGGGCATTCCATTAGACCCAAATAATATGGCTGAGAAAAGCCTGTTAGGTAAGATCTGCCTTAGGAAAGTTTCTTCTGGTCACTAAGCCCCTAAGTGATCCAAGACACAGGTTAAAGGGCCTTTTTCCTCCCTGCCATCCAGACAAGCCGTGGAGACTATGACTTATCAGAAGGTAGGAGAACTTGCAAGGTAACAGTCTAGAAATAGCCCTTTCCCCTCTGGCTTTCCTTTTTCTGTCTCTTTCCTCTGGCATAAACCTGGCAGTGTGCACGTCCACCTCTTGCATTTCTTCCCATTGTAAAGTAAGTTTCCACAGAAAGATTGTGAAGCTGGACACAGAGGCTCACACCTATAATCCCAGCTACTCAGGAGGCAGAGATCGAGAATCACAGTTCAAAGCTAGCCTGGGTGGGCTCTAAAGACTGCAAGACTCTTAATTAACCACTAGAAAACCAGAAGTGGGCTGTGGCTCAAGGGGGTAGGGTGGTTACCTAGAACTGAAGAGCTCAAGGACAGCACCCAGGCCCAGAGTTCAAGCCCTACGACCAACCAAAAAAAAAAAAAAAAAGCAAGATTATAGGGGACTTACATTCCCCACCACAGTAGCTGGGACTCCACAATGGGTCAGAGTAGCCCCCACTGGGTTGCCAACCCTTAGAGGATGAGGTCAGCCTCTATAGCTAGCCTTTGTTCATTGTCTGGGGGTGGCACTTGGATGTTGTGAGACAGCTGAGCCCAGCACTGCCAGGCACCCCACAAAGGGCACTGACCCCTTAAGGAGAGGGGAAGCTAGAGGATCTAGAGCTAAGGGGAAGAGTAGGGAACATAGCTTATCTTCCAAACTGGGGATAGGTGGAATGGGCATTTGTAGAGAGCCAATCCCTTCACGTTGGGACATACTCTTGGGCTGTCTGTAATACTAGAGGTTCTGCACTCCTAACCACTTCCGGTTCTCCCATCCTCTCACCTGCTTCCTCCTGCTTGCTCTCCATCCATATTCAGCATCCACCAGGTTTACTCTTCTCTCTTTGGGTCTAGAACCAGATTCTATTATGGTTCAGGGTCTAAATTAAAAGTAGGGTTACCAAGTCCAAGTCCTGGGTGGCAAACCTGAGTGAATGAATACCCACAATAGATCCCTTGCTCACTGAGCAGCAGCAACAGAAGCACAGATTCCCCCTGCTGGCTCTTGACTTTCTTGTAAGGGAAACTCCTGTCTCCCTGCTTCCCTGTGCCTGTGCTGTATTCTGATTCTCTTTACTCTCTCTTGGATCTGGAGCCACAGATTCAGGTCTCTGTCCTCTCCCTCTTACTTGGTCTGCTGGTTCTGACCTTTGGGACAGTCCCTGGTCCCTGGCTTTTAGCCCAATGGCTAGCAAGGCTGCCTCAACAAATATCCCGGTGAGAGAGCAGGGCTTTGGGCATTGGCCAGGGCTCCTCCTGGATCCTGGGTCCTCTACACCATCTCTTGGCTTGGGGAGACTAGAGAAACAAGTAACCACAACTCCCTCCTCTGGCCTAGTTGCTGTTTCTTTCCCTTCTAACCATAAGTACTTCCCCTCTCTCCTCACCTTCTCCTGTCTTCTGCCTTCTTCCTTGTTCTTCCCTCCTGGCTCCCTCCCTACCACCTCCTACCTACTCCCCACCATCCACCCTACTCACCCCACCACCCTCCAGATCAAGCGTTTCCTGGAGGACACCACCGATGATGCAGAACTGAGCAAGTTCGTGAAGGATTTCCCAGGAAGTGAGCAGTGCCACCCACCGGAGGTCAAGACTAGGGTGTGCAGGCCCCAAATCTCAGAGCCAAGACCCCAGGCTCCAGACCTCTTTGATGATGACCAGGAATTCAGAGCCCCCTCGTGGCCCCAGTCCTCTGACAGCCAGCAGTGCTTCTGTGCCCCAGCTCCTCTCAGCCCTTCCAGCAGGCCCCGCAGCCCATGGGGCAAGCTGGATCCTTATGATTCCTCTGAGGTAGAGACTCCAGCCCTGCCTTTGTTTTTCAGTGGGCGGGTGCAGAAGACTAGGAAATGAAAGACTATGTGAAAGAACATATCCATGTTCGTGTGTGTGTGTGTGTGTGTGTGTGTGTAAAAGATTAGGTCCTCTCTCCTATTTCAGAGCCCCAGCTCTGAGGATTTTTACACAGATGGTACTGGCAACTGGCCATATTGGCAGGGGCAAGAGGTCTCACAGGTGGGAACTCGGGAACGCAAATGTGGCACTACTCCTTTAAAGCTGGAGCAAAAACTTAGACAAGAGAAGACTGGTGCTGATCCTCTCCTAATGCATTTGACTTCTTGTCCTTAGGATGACAAGGAATATGTGGGCTTTGCAACCCTCCCCAACCAAGTTCACCGGAAGTCTGTGAAGAAAGGCTTCGACTTTACCCTCATGGTGGCAGGTAGAAAGGGGCAAGGCGGGATTGGGCAAGGGATATTTCACATGGAATTAGGATGTGTGTGTGTGTGTGTGAGTGTGTGTGTGTGTGTGTGTGTGTGTGTGTGTGTGATGAATAGGGAGAAGGTAAACAGCAAATGACTGTGGCTTTTTGCAAAATAGCCAGGAACCCTCAAACATGTTGGTGTAGGGGACTGTAAAGAGCACTTGACCCACATTTTCACCCTTTCTTGTGACCTTGAGCAATGTCTTGCTCTCTCAGCTTCATTCACATGAGAAGGCTAAAGCAGTGGACCCCTGCTTCCTTCAAGCTGTACAATGCTGTGGTTTGGTTAGTTTAGTTCCAATTGAAAGGAAAATAATTCACTCTAGGTTGTCATGTAGGGCTGCCTCTGGGCTATAGATCTTACCTTTTGACTTGCTGTCTCTGTCCTATCAGGAGAGTCTGGCCTGGGTAAATCCACTCTTGTCAATAGCCTCTTCCTCACTGATCTATACCGAGATCGGAAACTCCTTGGTGCTGAAGGTAAGAAAAGAAGAAGAAAATGAAGATAGGCAGGCAGACCTGAGTTGGGAAGTTAAGAACTCACTCCAGGGATGGTAGTTGGGGACCTTCCCCAGCATGCTTGAAGCCATGGCTTCCTAGAAACTGACTACACCCCTCTATGGACTTTTTCTGGCCTGGCAGCACACCAGCCAGATCCCTAAAGATTTGGGTACTGAAGCAAGGCAGGGACCTGAATCCTGTTCTGTGAATGAATGTCTGACACCCCCCCCCAAAGGATTTCAGGAATCCAAGAAAAAAAGCCGGGAGCAGAGAAGAGGCTGGGGCCAGAGCCAACAGCCACCGGCATTTCCTGTGTTGGGAAACATGTTCCTTGTTGGTTCCCAGAGAACAGGCCCTCCTGCCGCACTGGGGTGGGGAGGGGGCAGTGTGGATGAAGCAGGCTGGACAGCAAAGCTGGCTGGGGTGAGTGGTTTGTTCTCATTGGGCAGGTCCCTGCCCTTGCCCTTGCCTCAGTTTCCCCCTTCTCCAGAGCGGATCATGCAAACTGTGGAGATTACTAAGCATGCGGTGGATATAGAAGAGAAGGGTGTAAGGCTGCGGCTCACCATTGTGGACACACCAGGTTTTGGGGATGCAGTCAACAACACAGAGTGGTATGTCTGACCAAGCACAACCCCAGCTGTCTTTGCCCCGCCCATCTATTCCATGCACAAACACACACACATACATCACACACAGGTACAGACACAAGAGGAAGAGGTTTGTGACCTTGGTTATGCTTTCACTGGATAGTTGTATGAGGAAAGGACTGGAATAGTTTCTGATATTCCTTTCAACTCTGATCTATGATAGGAACACAAGAAAGAAGAGCCTCAAAAAAAACATACATATCTGTAGCACAGGGCCTGACATATAACAGGTATTTTATTGGGTGTCCAATAAACACCACCCTCCCTCTTCCTCCTCCTTTTCCAGCAACATTTTCAGATGCTATAAACAAGTCCTGCTAATTGGACACTGAACGAGCATGGAGGGAAGGATGAAGGGAAGTAACAACAAAAGGAAAAAGATGGTGATGGGAATGCATGCATGCATGAAGCCCTGGGTTTGATTCCTCAGTGCCACATAAACAGAAAAAAATGGAAATTGTGCTGTGGTTTAAGTGGTAGAGTGCTAGCCTTACACAAACAAAGCTGAGGGATAGAGCCCAGGCCCTGAATTCAAGCTCCAGAACTAGCCAAAAAAAAGGAAGAAGAAAAAAGATGATGGAACTTGATTTAAATTATAGGCACCCTTCGGGTTATCTGTTACATATGTATGTGCATGTGTTTGCACACACACACACACACCCCTGGCTTTTAATTTCTTTTTAATGGACTGGAGGGATGCTTATGTAATTGTCAGATCTAAGTAAGTAGATGAGGTAATGGAGATAGTGCCTTTGATGGAGAAGTTAGGCAGGAGGTTTTCAGATCCCTAGGATGAACTGTGTTTGAATTCAGGGTCATTCTCTACTCCCCCTAGCTTGCTAGGCAAGCACTCTTATCACTTGAACAGTGTCCTGAGAGTGTAAATCTTGATTGGTATTTAGTAACCATATGATCTTGAATAAATGGCTGCATTTTTATTTCTTCAACTGAAAAATATCATCCCTTACCACTTCACCCAGCTGATCTGAAAAATCATCCAGAATGACATCTGTATGTTATACTCATGAATTTTAACAATGGTAACTGCAGGAAAGGCAACATAACATGGATCCCTTTGTTCAAAATGATTAATAATTTTAAGATGGTGACTAAAGATCTGCATATACTCATGATGTTGACCCTAGATAATTGCTTCACAGACTCATCAGACCCTTACCTATTTTCTTTTTTTTCCTCCAAGATCCAGTCCTGGATCTTGAACTCAGCACTGAGCACTGTCCTTGGACTTTCTCAAGGATAGAGCTCTACCACTTGAACCACAGCACCACTTCCAGCTTTTTCTGTGTATTTAGTGCCAAGAAATTGAACCCGGGTCTTCATGCAGGCTAGGCAAGCACTCTACCACTAGGCCAAACTCCTGGCTCAAGACCCTTACATACTTTCTGAGCCCTCATCACATGCTTTATCATTGTAATAACTTACTACTTGGTGGAGCTGACTGGTTCATCAACTCTACAGTCTGAGCTTTGAAAGGATGATCATTTCTTACATGCTGAGTTAGTTCATGGTACATGGGACACAATCTCCATCAATGTGCCTGATGGGTGGGTGGGGGTAACTTCCATATCATCTTCACCCTGTATGTCTCAGCAAACAGCTTGCTTGAAGTTCTAGTCCCATTCAATACCTGGTTCCTTCTGTAGTAAGTATGATTGTTTTTCAATTTACTTACCTTATTTTAGCTATAATAATAATAATAAAATTCAATAATCATTGTAATAATTATAATTTCAAAATAACAATTCCACATCACAGTTTATAGTCAAGCAGCAGGAATTTATGAAATACATAAACATAGGTATCCAGTCTGTATTGGACATTTAAGAAGTACAGACAAAGTGGGTGTTGGTGGCTCCATGCCTATAATCCTAGCTATTCAGGAAGCTGAGATCTGTATCCTGGTTTGAAGCTAGCCAGGCAGAAAAGTCTTATAAGACTCTTATCTCCAATAAACACTCAGAAAAAGCCAAAAGTAGCTCTGTGGCTTGAGCACAAAGAGGCTGAGGGACAGCACTCAGGCCCTAAGTACAAGCCCTAGGACCAGAACGGGGAGAAAAAAGTACAGACAGGTGTGAGTGAGTGATTCTTATTGCTGAGGGACAAATAATCTAATATGAGTATCCATCAAATAACAAATTAGCAAACAAGCCAGGCCATTGTAATGGCAAACACTTGAATTATGAGTAAAAAAAAAAAACAGAGACTCAGAAAGGTAGAGAATTTACTAGCCAAATGTTCTGGTAAAATCCCTTAGCTTTTCCAGATATAATGTGTATGTTCATGCACGCATGTATGTGTGTGCTTGTGTGTGTGTGTGTGTGTGTGTGTGTGTGTGTGTACTGTTATTGGGCTTTGAACTCAGGACCAGGGCACTGTCCTTTTGTTTTTTGCCCAAGACTGGTACTCTACCACTTGAGTTCCATTTTGGGATTTTTGGTGGCTATGAGTCTCATGGGCTTTCCTACCTGGGGCTGGCTTTGAATCTTGATTTCTTCATGTCTAAAATGAGAATGATCATGCTCAAAATATACAATGTTCACGAAACAGGGAAATAATGATTAAACAGAAAAGCTAAAGACCTAGAACTAAAGCTTCATAAGTAAATATATATGCATATATCTATAAACATATATCCATATATATGGATGACTATATACATTGCTTAATCACAAAGATACATTCTAAAAATGCATAATTAGGCATGCCATTGTACAAACATCATAGAAGGTACTTACACAAACTTAGATGGCATATGTTAATCACTTGACATGGCCTCTTGATGTAGTCAAGAAATGAGATGGAGCTGGGCACAGTGGCTCACACCTGTAAACCTAGCTACTTAGGAGGCTGAGATCTGAGGATTAAGGTTCAAAGCCAGCCTAGGCACTAAAGTCTGTGCTTTTTTTTTTTTTTTTTGCCAGTCTTGGGCTTGAGCGTAAAGCCTGAACAGTCCTTGGGTCTTTCTCAAGGATAGAGCCCTACCACTTGAGCCACAGCACTATTTCTGGCTTTTTCTATATATGTGGTACGGAGGAATTGAACCCAGGTCATCATGCATGCTAGGCAAGCACTCTACCACCAGGCCAAACTGTCTGCCGGAGGAGACTCTTAATTCCAATTAACCACCAGAAAAATCAGAAGTGGCTCTGTGGTTCAAGGGGTATGGCAGTAGCTTTGAGCTGAAGAGCTCAGGGACAATGCCTAGGCCCAGAGTTCAAGCCCCACAACCCACCAAAGAGAGAGAGAGAGAGAGAGAGAGAGAGAGAGAGAGAGAGAGAGAGAGCATGCTAAAGCTTCTGCTAGCATAACGCAAATACTCTTACAACAAATACTCTTATAATTAACTTTATTAGTAGAAGGCATATACTAAATAACATAAGACATAATAAATATACAAAGTAATAGCCTTGTATTATCACTACCAAATATTATGTATATTTAATTCTAAGTGTCATACTTTTATTGCTCTTTTAATTTTTAGCAGTACTAGGATTTGTGATCAAGCTCTCATGCTTTCTAGGCAGGTACTCTACCACATGAACCACACCTCAGCTTTTTTTTTTTGTGGGTCATGGAGCCTAAACTCTGCCTGGCCGCTGTCCCTGAGCTCTTCAACTCAAGGCTACCACCCTACCCTTGAGCCAAGGGTAATTGGAGATAAGAGTCTCAGGTCCTTTTGTGCCCAGGCTGTCTTTGAACCTTGATCCTCAGATCTCAGTCTCCTGAGTAGCTAGGATTACAAGCGTGAGCCACTGCGCCCAGCTTTTTTTTTTTTTTTTTCCTTAAGGCATGGTCTTGTAAGGTTTCATCTGGAGCTGGCCTCCAGCTGTGATCCTTCTGCCTGTTGGCTCCCACACAGCTGGATGCATGCCAGCATGCTTGCTTTATTGATTGGGATTGAATCTCTATCGATTTTTGTCCTGGGCTCACTCACCTCAGACAACAGTTATCCTGATCTGTGCCTCCTGAGTAACTGGGATGATAAGCTTATGACACTGCATGTGGCAGTGCTTTACATTGCCCTAACTGCAGTACATTAGGTTTGTTTATATCACATTAGGTTTGTTTATTTGCTGTATCACCACAAACACTTTAAGTTATGCATCAGTGCTATAATGCTGATTTTTTTTTAACCCCAGTGTAGTCTGATGACACCTCTGAAGTGGTATGATGGCACTGAAGTATATGAAAGCCAAAGTTGGTCTAAACATTCACTAATGTAGTAGTCAAGAGTCTCCAAGCCTGGAAATGGGCTTGGAGAGGTGGGGAAAAAGAGTGGAACCACATGAGCAAAGGACTTTGAACCTGCCTTAGGCTTTCTCTGGCCTCCCGTTGATGTTTACCTGCAGCCACCTTGCCATTTTATTTATTTATTTATTTATTTTTATTTATTTATTTTTTTCTTTTGCTCAAGGATAGCCCTCTACCACTTTGAACCACAGCTCCACTTCTGGTTTTCTGATGGTTAATGGGAGACAACAGTCTCACAGACTTTTCTGCCTGGGCTGGCTTTAAACCCTGATCTTTAGATCTCGGCCTCCCAAGTAGCTAGGATTAGACATGAGCCACTGGTACCTGGCCACCTTGCTATTCTTACTGCTTTGTTTGATTCCCTGGGCCCTTTTTCTTGTCAAACTAGTATTTTTGAATTCCACCTCTTTACCCAGTCTAGCTTTCTATCAGAACATGTGAAATACACCTCTGTCCCACCCAGGTATCTTGCTGAAGATGTAGGAAAGCAAGCCAGGGAATAACAATATCTAGAAAATACTGTACATCCTGGGCTAATTCTTTACTGTCCCAGAGCCCACTAGATAGCGTCTACTCCCACAGTTCTCTGCTTGTCTGTCCCTGCCCAGCTGGAAACCTGTGGCAGAATACATCGACCAGCAGTTTGAGCAGTACTTCCGAGATGAAAGTGGCCTGAACCGGAAGAACATCCAAGACAACAGGGTGCACTGCTGCCTGTACTTCATCTCACCTTTTGGCCACGGGTATGGTCTGAGCCTGAGGCTCCTGGTACCACCCAGTGCTATTAAGGGAACAGGCCGAGAGCACCCAGGGCAGGGTTGCCCCTAGCAGGTGGTCATAGATTCTTGTTTCCCAGGCTCCGGCCATTGGATGTTGAGTTCATGAAGGCCCTGCACCAGCGGGTCAACATTGTGCCTATCTTGGCTAAGGCGGACACACTGACACCTCCAGAAGTGGACCGCAAGAAACGCAAAGTGAGGAAAGCTGGCGGGGTCAGGGGAACAGGTGGGCTAAAAAGGATGGGGTGCCCAGAACTGTGGGCCCCTCATCTATTTGTCAGATCCGGGAGGAGATTGAATACTTTGGAATCAAGATCTATCAGTTTCCCGATTGTGACTCTGATGAGGATGAGGACTTCAAATTACAGGACCAAGCCCTAAAGGTGGGGCCACCCCAAGGCACCCCTTTCACATCCTGTTTCTCCTGGGAAGAAGAAGGGGGTAGAATTCTCTCTAGGGACAGTCTTTTGGGGGTGGGAGAGGACCCTGGTTTCCTAGACAAAGCAGAGAAGACGCAGATGAAAAGAAGCAGGTGAGGGTGTGGGGTGCTGACAGGCACCCCTAACTTCTTTTAGGAAAGCATCCCATTTGCGGTAATTGGCAGCAATACTGTGGTAGAAGCCAGGGGGCGGCGAGTTCGGGGCCGACTCTACCCTTGGGGCATCGTGGAAGGTAAAGGTCTGAGCTTATGATCAAAGTATCGACCTTAGTGGGTCCCATCTACCCATACCCCTGGCTGACCTCAGCCTTGCTATGCAGTGGAAAACCCAGGGCACTGCGACTTTGTGAAGCTGAGGACAATGCTGGTGCGTACCCACATGCAGGACCTGAAGGATGTGACCCGGGAGACACATTACGAGAACTACAGGGCACAGTGCATTCAGAGTATGACCCGCCTAGTGGTGAAGGAACGAAATCGCAAGTATGACCAGGAGCAAGGATGAGCCCTTCCCTCATTCTTCTACAGGCCCTGGGCTCAACCCAAGATGGTGCTGGGGTCCCCCTAACCTTACCACCCTCCTTTCCCCTTCCCCCCAGCAAACTGACTCGAGAGAGTGGTACTGACTTCCCCATCCCTGCTGTCCCACTAGGGACAGATGCAGAAACTGAGAAGCTAATCCGAGAGAAAGATGAGGAGGTGAGCGCAGCATATGGAAGTAGGGGTAGCCAGCATGGGAGGTCCCCTGTTTGATCATAAATATATCTCCTGGTTTGGAGTCAGAAAGATCCCTGGTTCTGGTGCATATTTGAAATGTTGATTGGTGATTCTGCCCAGTCTCCATCATATCTCAGGGCTCCCAAGGCCCTGACTCAAGGGACTGGAGATTGGGGCCAATTTCCAAATACTACAGGACTCTCCAAAAAGCCTCACTTTGATGCATATGACTATTCCAGCTGCGGCGGATGCAGGAGATGCTACACAAAATTCAAAGACAGATGAAGGAGACCCATTAACTGGCTTTTGGACCTGGATATTTAAATCTCTTCTTTCTGCCTACTCCAGCCCCTCCCAGCACCAGCTCTGCTCAGGCCCCCGCAGCTACTGCCACTTCGCCTTATATCCCTGCTGACTCCTCAGAGACTCAGAGGAAATAAAGTTTAATAAATCTATCAGTGGCCCCTGGTGTCCTTGTCTGTATCTTTATTTTATTTTGGCATTTCTAGTATGGTTTCAACTCAGGGCCTTGCACTTGCTAGACAGGGACGCTACCATTTGAGCCAAACCTCAGCCTTTTTTAGCTTCGTTATTTTTTGTTTTCAAGTAGAATTTCATGTTCCTTGCCTCAGCCTGGATTGTGATATTCCTACTTTACATTTTCTTTGGTGTAACAGGTCTGTCACCATGCCCAGTTTTTTCTTGACATGGAGTCTCATTAACTTTTTGCCTGGGCAACTAGGATTTCAACTGTGAACCACTGTGCCTAGCCCTATTTATCCATAACACCTCACGAGGCAGAGATCTCCTAGGACCCGGTTTTAAGAGGCTGATGGAGTGAGTTTACTGGTTTCTGCCCCTTATTTTTTTCTGCCCCTTATTACATGGAAGTGGCTCCAACAACGATGATCAGTCTGCTTAGCCTCTCCATCTTGGCTGTGTATAACCTACCTCTTTTCTTGGGTTGGGCCTCTCATTATCTTTCCCTCCGACATGGTACCTTTCAATTCTGTAACAGTTTTGGGTCTTACACCAGGCTTCTTGCGGCGAGGGGTAGGGGGGAAGGGCTGTTACTAACGGTATGTATTGCCTCCCGACTTCCTATTTCCCCTGATCCTGGTAGAGGGATATGCAAACCTAAGCTCTTAAACTCCAAGGACGCTTATGATAGAGCACCGAATAAAAGGCGCAGGCCCTGTAATCAAAACCCTGTGCTAACGTTGCAGACACAATTCGAGACTCTGGAATTAAGAGCAGTGAAAACTGGCATGGCTGCTGTTTTCCTGGAACTTGCTAATTGTACCATAAACGAAGACGTGTGGACGCCAGCAGTGGGGCCCTGGTAGAGCATTCAGACTTATTTCCGAACTGAAGCTCTCTGTTGAGAATTCGAATCCAGCGTTCTCCATGTCTGTCAGGTTCCTGGTGTGGCGGGGCCACGGCGACCTCCAGCGGCCACCCTCCGTCCGGTGGCCCGCTCGGGATGCTGGTCGTGTCGGAGGACCCACCCAGCCTGTCCTTGACAGGCAGATCCAGATGGGATCCGCCCCATCGGACACAGGCAGTCTTGAAGGACAGCAGGATCGTGGGAAGAAAAGGGAAACCCCAGCGCCGCCTATAGGAGGTCCAGGAGGAGCTTCAGGCCCAGCCTTTTCCTCCTCTCCTAGCCTGCGGGGATTTTCTTCCATTCTTGTTTTGGGATTGCATGGTGACCGCAGCAAAACAGAACCCTCCGCCTAGTTGGACTGAAGCGCCACCGGGATCTACTATATAACTACCCCCACGGGTTTACTCGTCACCGGAAGTGCCCGCAAGACCTCTGCCCCTTCCATGCCCCGCCTTCAATTGCGCTACCAGTAGGCGACAGGCCGCTCCCACTTCCGGCCCCCGGAATCATAGTCAGCAGCCCCCTTTTGCTGCTTTTCCATTGGTTGCCGCAGGGACGCGCTGTGATTTCCCATTGGCTGGGTCTGCTCTCTTGAGCCGGCACCGCCTCCCTCCAGGTACTGGCTTGTCTTCGGGCACCCGATAGGTTAAAGTCTCAGAGGGCGTCTTCCCACTTGACCAATGAGAGACGCGGAGAGTGAGGGCGGCAGCTGCGTGGTGAGGTAGGGCGGGACTTGGTGTGGCCATTGGCCAGGGCGGGCACAGGCCCTCGTTACGATTGGTTGGGGAGAGGGGACCGTGGAGGGGTTCGAGCTGCGCGGCCTCAGCAGCTGCGGGAGACGGAAGTGGTGAGAGCGCTGTTTTGGAGGGTCCGGTGGACACCGCCTGGGTGAGTCACTGTACCCCGTGCACGGCCAGCCTGGAAACCGCAACGACCTCGTCTGGCTCGGCCCCGCCCCGGCCCCCCACTGGCTTTCCTGAGTCCCGCCTTCTGTCATTCGGAGCCCCACCTCCGAGGCTTTTAGGCTCCGCCTCTGGAACCTGGGCACCTGGGATCCCCTGCCAGCCTAGCCCGTCCCCCAGGACCAGATTCCCTAGGTCAAGAAGCCCTGGGTTTCCCAGGCCTGGTCCTTGTTCCTCCTCCCTCTGTTTCCCTGTGAGGCTGCGTGCCAGTGGGCGGTGAGGCAGCACCTCTGGCTGGCCGCTTGCGGGCTCCCCCGCGAGGGAAGGTGGGCAGAGGCAGAGGGTACTGTGATCTGGGGGATAAGGGTGGGACCACAGAGAAAGGCTCTTAGCCCTGCAGAAGCTATGCCATGTTAGGCTTCTGAGCCTAACAGGCTTGAAGGAAAACATCAGTTAACTTAGGCCTGGCTAACTTAGTGGGCCTAGAAGGCCTCATCCTGAAATTCTTGTTACTTGAACCCATTTGACAGATGCTGAGTCCCAAGCCTACTTGGCCTGATTCTTTTCCTGTTGTGTGGTCTCCTCCCCATAACCTCCACCCACCCTACTTGGTGTCAAGTATTGCTAAGCAGGACCTGTCCAGCCTTGTTGCTGTCTTTTTTTTTTTTATTGTAATTAGTAAAAGGGTTACATGATATTTGCCAGATAGAAGGTGCATTAATTCACATACATTGATACCCTTTCACATGTCTTGGTACCCGTTTCCCTCCCCCCCTGTTGCTGTCTTATCACAGGTTGTGGTCCTCTCCCTTTTGCCCCATGCTTTGGACTCTGTCCCCAGTAACAGATCAGGAGGGTGCTATTCCCAGACCCAAGAGACTAGCCAAACAGTCCTGTGGATTCATGCCTCCACAAGGGCAAAAATGAGTCTCAGCTGGGCAAGCCTTTAATCTTCAAAGTTGGAATTTCTTCTGCTCTCCTGAAAAGGACAGCATTTGGAGTATTCTACTTCACCTTCTTGATCTGTGAGTCAGGACTCAGTTCTGCGGAGAAAGTGTGGGTGATTCTCATTTCTGCTTCAGAGTTTTATGGCTGACTTACACCCTGCAAGACACTTGTTGCTTTCTCCCCAAGTGGCCCCCAATGTCCCTATTTGGTGTGGTGGCTTGTTGACAGGTTGAATCTTGTGTGAGGGAAGAAAATAAGAGCTGTTGAGAACTAGTTCAGGGGTAGGTGTGTGGTGTTTGTTGGTTCTATGGTATTTGTTAATGGTGCTTTTTACTCTATGTTCTTATTTCTTTGTAGTGACTAACAGACAGCCAGGACCCTCACCCCGGTAGAATGGTGAGTATTTTTGCCCTCATACCATTGTGTTTTCTATAATCTTGAGTTCATCTCTGTGAAACCGCCCCACCCCTCTTGGACCTTGAGCTCCAGGCTATTCTGTTCAATTCTGGTTAGGTTCCTCTGCCCTGAGATAAATGTGAGTTTCCTGTTTTGTTTTGTTTTATTTTCTGTGGCACAGGACCTTGTTACATACTATACAAGTGTTCTACCACTGAGCTTCACCCCTAACACAAGATTTCTTTAGAATGATGGGCCGGGAGTTTGGCCTAGTGGTCGAGTGCTTGCCTAGCATGCATGAAGACCCGGGTTCGATTCCTCGGTACCACATACATAGAAAAAAGCCGGAAGTGGTGCTCAGGCTCAAGTGGTAGAGCTCTAGCCTTGAGAAAGTCCAAGGACAGTGCTCAGGCCCTGAGCTCAAGCCCAGGACTGGCAAAAAAAAAAAAAAAAAAAGATTTCTTTAGAATGAAAAAAATAAGACAGTTTACAGCCCTGGGAACAGAAAGTTGTACTTCCCCCCACCCCCATGCTTCATTAACAGTCCTTCTCTTCCTTGTGTTCTTGGTAAAATCCACACATTCTGGCCTAAAGAGACAGGTCTTCATTACATAAAGTCCTTGGACTTCTGGTGGGTCCCATGAATGTTATAGTTGCTGAATCAGGAGTGATTCCACCAACTTCCAGGTACTGCAGTCTGTCACTGTGGGTGGTAGCTGACTTTATATCTGAGAGTATAGTATCCTTAATATCACTAGATGTGGTTCATCACAATCTTGTGAATTCCCCATTAACCATAACTGCCCTTTCACCCCAAATTCAGGGAATTCCTGAATTCCTGAGAGCTCAGAGAAAGAAGCAGTGAGATGAGAAAGGAGAGTTGCAAACTCCCAGACCAGGCTCTTAATGTGGTTGCTTCTTTTCAATTTCAGGAGTCTCTATGCTTAGGACATGTCAGTGAATTCACTTGGTGAAAGGACTCCTTCTTTCCCACTACTATAGATGTGTGCATCTATAATGTATGAAATATTGGTCTAGTTTCTTCTCAGAAAGCCCAGGTGGAGCTAGGCACCAGTTGTTCATGCCTATAATCCCCTCTACTCTTTCTTTCTTTTTTTTTTTGGCCAGTCCTAGGCACTGTCCCTGAGCTTCTTTTGCTCAAGGTTAACACTCTACCACTTGAGCCACAGTGCCACTTCCAGTTCTTTCTGTTTACGTGGTACTGAGGAATCAAACCCAGGGCTTCATGCATGCTAGGCAAGCACTCCACCACTAAGCCACATTCCCAGCCATCCCTTCTACCCTTAAGGCTGAGATCTGAGGATCAAGAGTCAAAGCCAACTTGAGTAGAAAAGTTCCTGAGATTCTTATCTCAAATTAACAAGTAAAAAGCTGGAAATAAGGTGTGGTAGAACACCAGCCTTGAGCAAAAATGTCAAGCAATAATAACATGAAGCCCTGAGTTCAATCAACACCAACACCACCACCAACAACAAAAAATAAAGAAAGAAAGAAAGAAAGAAAGAAAGAAAGAAAGAAAGAAAGAAAAAAAAAAGGAAAGAGGAAGAAAGAAATCCCAGTGGTCCTGGCCCCACAGTCCCTTATTCTCTGCTGTAATATCCTGGAAACAGCATACTGTTCATATTAGTTTCATCTAATTTTAAATCTAGCACCACCACTTAAATACATTAGACAAATTTTATACTTCCTAAATCTGAAATCTCATCCATAAAATCAGGATAAGACTTCCTGGAGGGTTCATGTATGTTTGAAATTGCTTGGCTCATAGATATTTAATAAAATGAGATTTGGTTTCCTTCCCATTAGTTCCCTTCCCCCAAAACAAAGTCCCTATTTTCTGAGAGTTACCAAGGTACAGGAAATTCCAGGGTTCTAGCTAGCTCCTTTTGTTATTCTTAGTGACATTGTACACCTTGTACTCATTATTTCTTGATCCACAACCCAACTTTATACCCTCTTTGATTTTTTTTCCCCCAATAGCTTCTGTAGTTTCTTCCTTTTTCCAGACTAAGAAATTTTCTAATAAGTATTTTCTATTCCTACGATCAAAGGATGTGAAACAAGGGGGAGATGGAGCTGAAAGAGAAGGGTTGGGCCGGGCCATGAAATAAAAAATGCAAAGGATTTCCCTTTCACGAGTGTGGCATGACTAACCTGGCACCAGACCAGTGTTCATTCTAAGGGGACCAAAAGAGTTCAGTGAGGTCTGGGGAATGGAGGACGCGGATTGGAAGTGGAGACCCCTGAGCTTGTTTCTTGAGATCCAGAGCGGGCGGTGCAGGAGCTCTGTGCGTTGTGAGACGAGGGGCGTGGGAAGGCTCACCTGGCAAGATGGGGAATGAAAGGGCGAGGGCGGCCCTGCCTTCCCTGTCCTGTCCCCCAGGCCGCCCTCCCGAGTGCCCCTAGACGTCCCCGGGGTTGCCCTGCCACGGGCCGGCGGGGACCGCGGAGGGCGGAGCCTGGGCGTGGGCGGGGCCTCCGCGGCGGACCTGGGCTCCCCCGCGCCCGCCCGGGTGCCCTCCCTTCCGCGCTCGTGCCGGAGGGCGGAGCCGGGCCCGCTCCATTGTGGAGAGGAGGGGAGAGGCGCGCGGGAGCCGAGCTGGGGTCCCAACGCCCGCGCGCGCTCGCTGCTGGCCGCGGCGGCACCTGGAGGGTCCCGCAGCCGGGATGCGGCGGGTGCCCGGGGCCGGCGGGCAGCGCAGCAGCTCCGGGGACATGTGCGCTGGCCCAGACTGCCCGCGACCATGAGCCTGACCGGCCGTGTCTCCTGCTCCATGCTTAGCTGCTTCGTAAGTGCCAGGCCTGCCTGCGGGGGGCCGGGGATGCGTCCGTTTGCTGCCAGGCAGCCCCGCCCAGGGCCAGCCCTTGAGATACTAAATGCCAGCCCGTCCTCCTTCCCGAGGCCCCCCGGCCTGACCCCAGACGTTTGGGAGCCGGGGTGCAGGGTCAGCCCTTTTTCTTCCTGGGACTGGCTTCAGTCTTTGAGCGCTGGGGATTGTCGAAGGCCGTGATCGGGAATTCTGTGACCCATGCTGGCCCGGCAGCCACTGCCCTTGACTGCAGATCTCCAGGCCCCGCCCTGCAGGGTGCACCCCTCTTCCTCCGCCTCTCCATCTTGGTCCCACCCGCTGCATCTTCGCTTGGGGATGTGGGATGTGGCTAGTAGATGGTGTGAGGTGTGAGGGGGCTGGCTGGGTTTGGATGACTGAACGCTGGTCTCCCGCTCTCCACACTCCCCTTCCCTCCCCTTTCCACACTCCATCTCTCACCTGACATGCTAGGCTTGTCTCCTTGACTGTCCCCCAGACATCTCTCTCTTCTTCACCTTCCCTACCTCTGCAGGGCTCTGTGCCTCTGCATCATTCCCAGGCTTCCCCTCCTCCCCTCTGGCTAATGCTCCTTCGCAGCTTCCCCCATCTGTCCTCTCAGATGTTCCCACACCTACGATCCCCTCCCCCCATGGGTGTCTGCCAGGCCTCCCCCCTTCTCCTTCTCTGCCCTGGCTGTCCTTGGGTCTCTTGGTTTCTCCCTGGTGTGTAGATCCCCTTTTGCCCTCCCTGGTGATTGGGAGCAGAGTGACTTTTGCCTGCTGTTGGTATTCCTCAGGAATTCCCCTCAGATCAGAAGGCGGGGGTAGGTTGCTTAGCAGGTAGTGGAGGCTTGTCATCCTCGGGGGCCTAATAGGAAGATAAGCTCAGCTCCAAAACATATCCTCCTTTTGAAAGTATCCACGAAGGCCCTCTAGAGGCATGGGACTGAATCCCCCCAACCTACTCTTCTTTGTCTCCTTTAACCCACCAGATTGAAGCTTCTGTGGCAACGGGTGCCTGATCGCCCTTCTCTTTGTAATCAGCTGCCACACCTGGCTCCTCTTCCTGCAGCCACACCCTCCATTCCCATTCCTGCCTTCTGTTTTGCCTGCACACTATTTTTCTTAGGTTTTCTCTTTTTTTTTTAGTTGTCTCCCCTCCCCCCAGTTTTGAAATTTCAGTTATAAGGAGAGTTCCTGTTTGAAAAGTGCAGGTTTCCAGTTCCTCCTTGGTTGAGGCTCTTTTAGGTTTATTAGGCTCCAATGCACATCCATCTCATCCTTCCCCACCTCCAACCAAGCCATCTCCTTTACCTTCTCCAGGAGCCAGAACCTTCAGACGTGTGTGGGAGTACTTGTAGAGTGCTGGGGGAGGGGAGCAAGTGATTCTGAAGGGCCAAGTAGAGCCTGGTGACTCAGGGATGTGGCCTTCCTACAGGGTGAGGAGGGGCCCCCCAGCCTGGAGTACATCCAAGCCAAGGATCTGTTCCCCCCCAAGGAACTAGTGAAGGAGGAGGAGAACCTTCAGGTAAGGTGGAACTGGAGGCCCAGGGTCTGAGGTATAGTTAAACACTCTCTCTCTTACTCTCACTCTCACTCTCTCCCCCTCCACCTCTCTCTCTCTCAAAAAAAAAAGAAAAAGAAAAAAAAATCCTTAAGAGGATCTAGTTCCCAAGCTCTGACTTCCTGCTCATGGATATCTGGAGGGATGGGGATTTGGTTGGTTTGTGTATTTTTGGAGTCTTGGCCCCAAGGAAGGAAAGGCAGTTTTCCTGTGCCACTGGGGCCTACTGCTGTGACTCCTTTCCTGCCTCAGTTCAGCTTTTCCAGATGATATCCCACAGAACAGGGACTGCAGGAGAGAATTAGGGGGGTACTCCATTGTGGACTGAGTTTCCTCTGGCCCTTGGCAGGTACCCTTCACAGTGCTTCAGGGTGAGGGAGTAGAGTTCCTGGGTCGGGCCACTGATGCTCTCATTGCCATTTCCAACTACCGACTGCACATCAAGTTCAAGGACTCTGTCATCAACGTGAGTTTCTGTCTCATTTTCCTACACCAAAGTGAGGATCTGAGATTCAAGATGGTGTTATTCCATTGTTCTATCTGAGTATGTCTCCAAAAACAGTTGGAGTGCCCTTCTTTTTCTCACTAGCTATTATTTCCCTGCTCTCATTCTTCTAGGCATAGATAGGTCTATCTCTGTCTTTGGCTCATTCTTACTTTCCCTTCTTTTTTCTTTATGTTGTTGTGGGCTTTTCTAAGGGGCACAGTGGCTTTATTGGAAGATCATAGGCTTTGGAACCAGGCAAACCTGGGGGTCTTCTGCACTGCTGCTTAATCAGCTGTGTCACCTCGGACAAGTCTTGACTTTCTCCTTAGAATATGAAGTGAAAACACTCTCCTTTCAGGGCTGTTGTTATTAATTGATCACATATGTAAAGGAACCAACACAGTTAGTTCCCAGGCACATAACAGGCCTTTGGGCAATGGCGATTTCCTTGCTTCCATTAGTATATCAGCAGCTGGGTTGGGGTGAGGAGGGGTGCCCAGAGTGGGAGATCTGAGTCTCAATTTGCCCTTCTCTGAAGGTCCCCCTCCGGATGATCGACAGTGTGGAGAGCCGTGATATGTTCCAATTGCACATTGCCTGCAAGGACTCCAAAGTGGTGAGGTAAGAACATTGGGGACTCACTCAGGTTCTCTCACCCTTAGTCTTTTGAACGCCTCTCTGCTACAGGGTTTCTGCAAAGGAAAGATAAGATTTCACCTTACCTTTCCTAGCAGAAGAAAAAGTAAAAATTCTGTTCTCTGTTTTGGATTGGGAGTTCAGTTTACTTAGCCATACTCTTTTTCTTTTTCTTTGTAGGTCATAGGGCTTGAATTCTGGGCCTGGGCACTGTCCCTGAACTCTTGGCTCAAGGCTACCGCCCTATCCCTTAAGCTACAGTCCCACTTCCCAGTTTTGGTGGTTTTTTCTTTAGTGATTAATTGGAGATAAGAGACTTGTTCTTTAGTGCCCTTTAGTTCCCGGGCTGGCTTTGAACCATGATTCTCAGATCTCAGCCTCCTGAGTAGTTAAGATTACAGGCGTGAGCCACCATGCCTGGCTAGCCATACTCTTTTGACCTGAGCTCATGGTGTCATCATAAAGATGAAATGAGATAATGTTTATGGAAGCAATTAAGGACAATATCTGACAGAGAGCAGTCACATTATTGTTGGCTTATTCATTTATATAACCTACCCTTATTAAGGAGTCTATGCCAGACTGTTTTAAGTCTGAAGAGATAGCAGAGAACAAATAAAACTCTTTGTCCTCTAGAGGGTTAGAGTTTCACTGGGAAAGGTATTAACAGTAAATAGGAAATGAAATATATTACAAGAGGTAAGCATAAAGGAAAAACTAAAATAGGGAGGGGGGTTGGGCATGGTGTTATCTACCTGAAAGAGGAAGAGATAGGAGGATTGTGGTTTGAGTCCATCCTGAACTAAAACTTATTTGCAAGACTGTCTCAAACAAGATAGACATTGTACTGAACATTCTTTTATTTGTAGCTAGTCTATAATCTCAGCTGTTTGAGGGGTATAAATAGGAGGGTAATGCCCTAGGGCTCGCCTTAGGCAAAAGCATGAGGCCCTACCTGAAAAATAAGGAGTGCAGCTCAAGTAGAGGCTTTGATCTCCATTTCTGGGAGAAATAAAAAAGAAATGATAAAGAGTATATGTTAGAGGGGGGAAGGTTGTATCTTTAAACAAATGATCAGTGAATACAGGAGGGGTGACAATTGAGTCAGAATCTAAAAAATGATCATGAGGGGATTTGAGAGAAGAATGCACCAGAGCCAGGCGCGGTGGCTCATACCTGTAATCTTAGCTACTCAGGAGGCTGAGATCTGAGGATTGAGGCTGAAATCTGAGGATCCAGGTTCAAAGCCAGCCTGGGTTCTACAAAGCTGAGAGACTCTTATCTCCAATTAATCTCTGAGAAACTGGGAGTGGGGCTGTGGCTCAAGGGTAGGGTGATAGCCTTGAGCTAAAAAGCTCAGAGACAGCACTCAGGCCCAGAGTTCAAGCCCCAATGACACCCCTCCCCCCCAAAAAATGTGCTAGAGGAACAGTGAGCACACACCACCTGTGGTGGGTTGGTGCCTGTGCCTGAGTGTTTGAAGGTTGGTTGAAGGTCAGTGTGGCTGGAAGGATGCATACGGTGAGGGTAGTGGGATATAAGGCCAGTAGGCTTGGGAGGAAGTGTGTCACGATGACTGGCTTTTACTTTGAGGGAACTGAGAAATCTCGGGAGGCTTTTAAGCAAAGTAGTGACGTGAACTGATGAATGTTTTATAGAATCATTCTGGCTGCTATATTGAGACTAGATGGAAGAAATTTTCTCAGGGAAGAGCTGGGACACTAGTTAGGAAGCTATTTCAGGGGCCCAGAGTTTGGCCGAGTGGTAGAGTGCTTGCCTAGCATGCGCAAAGACCTAGGTTCAATTCCTCAGCATCAAACACATAGAAAAAAGCCAGAAGTGGTACTGTGGCTCAAGTGGTAGAGCGCTAGCCTTGAGAAAGCCCAAGGACAGTGTTCAGGCCTTGTGTTCAAGCCCCAGGACTGGCAAAAAAAAAAGAAAAGAAAAGAAGAAGATGTTGGTGGTCTAGCTAGAGTCATTGTAGAGTCAAGTTGTAGTCACTGTAGTAAAAATCAGATTCTGGGTCTATTTTGGAAGTAAAGATGGCATGATTTGCAGGTAGTTGAACATGATACCAGGAGACGGCTAAGACTGACTTCAAGAAGCGTTATGAGGCTGTCCAGTTTAGATTGCATGGGATCAAGTTCATGGCTAAAGGCTAGTTGCTGAAGGAAAACTTAACATGTGGCAGTGTGTTTGGCACAATTTATACATTAAAAAATCCAGAAAGGAAGAGGCCTGTGGAATAGAGCAAGCTGGGGAGTTTTTAAGAAAGAGCTAGGATTAAAAGTCTTTGAAGTGTTAGAATGTGGGCCAGGCAGGGAAGAGGCATTATCCAGCAAGAGAAAGAAGTAGGAAACAGGAATAATGTGAACAAAACTTCCTACCTTCAGAAGGTTTGTGCTGGGCACTGAAGGGAGATAACGCTAGCTGCTGAGATAGCAATAAAAAGCACAGAGATTGAGGGCCTGGTAGTAGCATTTACATTTTGAATGAGAAATGTTAGGACCTGAGGGCAAACAGAAGTTCTTGGGAACAGAATGGTCACAAGAGACACTGAGTGCTGGCCAGTACCCTTGGTCCCCAATGGAAAGTCCCATTGCCTAACCTTGCTTTGCAGCCTCCTCTCAGACTTTCTGCAGCCATGTTTTTTACTCATGGCCCAATGGCGTATTTGCCTCTTGACTCATCTAAACCTATGACTTCTATCCTGGCAGGTGCCACTTCTCTACTTTCAAGCAGTGCCAAGAGTGGCTCTCCAGGCTAAGCAGGGCCACAGCAAGACCTGCCAAGCCTGAGGATCTCTTTGCCTTTGCCTATCATGCCTGGTGCCTCGGGCTGACCGAGGAGGAGCAGCACACCCACCTGTGTCAGCCAGGTAAGATGGGGCTGTTTTCTTGGGGATGCTGCTCCTTAGCCCTCAGTTTTCATCCCTCCTGTACTCTTGGACATTCGTGCTCTGGGGACTTGACATGTGGTACTGTGTTGCAGGAGAGCACATACGATGTCGACAGGAGGCAGAGCTGGCAAGGATGGGCTTTGACCTACAGAATGTCTGGAGAGTCTCGCATATCAACAGTAACTACAAGTGAGTGGGCATGGGAGACCAAAGCCCAATCCAGACCCAACCTTTCTCCACATTTCCATAAAAGTGTAAAGGGCACAGCTGGGTCTGAGAGGGAGGAGGGCTCCTGTTCTCTTGTCCCACAATGTCCTGGGTCTTGTTATTATATATTTTCAACCTAGTTTGGTGATCACCATTTTCCTCCCACCTCCCACTCCCCCTCCCCCTGCCGTATCTTCTCAGGTTGTGCCCTAGTTACCCTCAGAAGCTGCTGGTTCCTGTGTGGATCACAGATAAAGAACTGGAGAACGTGGCTTCCTTTCGTTCTTGGAAACGTATCCCTGTGGTTGTGTATAGGTGAGGCAATATGGAATGGGAAGATTTTTATTGTTATTGTTGTTTGCCAGTCCTGGGGCTTGAACTCGGGGCCTGGGCACTGTCACCTTGGGTTTTCTCAAGGCTAGCGCTCTACCACTTGAGCCACAGTACCACTTCTGGCTTTTTCTTTTCTTTTTTTGTTGGTCCTGGGGCTTGAACTCTGGGCCTGGGGGCTATCCCTGAGCTCTTCTGCTCAATACTAGTCCTCTATTCCTTGAGCCACACTTCTACTTCTGGCTTCTCTGTGTATGGTACTGAGGAATCGAACCCAGGGCTTGATGCATGCTAGGCAAGCACTTTACCACTAGGCCCCGTTCCCAGCCCCTGTTGTTTTTTTGCAGTAAGGAAAGAATCCAGATCTGAAGTCAGGGCAGCCAAACTTTAGAGTAGGAATTGATGCTCCTTGGGGAAGTAACTATGAACTTATTTTAAAGCAAAAATCACTGTGTTTTTCCTCTGAAAGAAAAGGCCTTTGGAGATTCTTATCCCTTTTTGCCTTTTGTTTTAAGGGCATACACTACTGCATTAGTGAGAAGGTTGTTAAACTAGCCGGGGGACCAAACAGAATAGCCTGGGAACGCTGAATGCACTGTTTTTGGACTCTTTTTTTTTTTCAAGGCTAGAGCTTTGCCACTTGAGCCACAGCACCATTTCTGGCTTTTTCTGAGTATGTGGTACCGAGGAATCGAACCCAGGGTTTCATGTATGCTATGTGAGCACTCTACCACTGGGCTCCCCTCCCAGCCCCATTTTTAAAGTTTTTAATGTTTTGTTTTATTTTGAGACAGATTTCACTATGTAGTTGGAGGCTGATCAACTTGCTGTGTAGTTCAGGCTGTCCTGAACTTAGGATGCTTTTGCTTCAGCCTTTCAAGCACATGAGATTATTATGTACTTGACCTACCATGCCTGGCTTGAAGGATAATTTAAAAAAAAAAAAGGGCTGGAGATACAGTTTAAACTCAAGGTTTGAGTTCAAACCCTAGCACTACCACTATAAAACAAAACAAAGTGGTAGCAGAAATAGTGAGAAAGAGAGCAGCTGTGAGGTTTAGAATTGTTCATGTTCTTGGCTCTGGCCTTGTTCTCCTGCTGCAAGTCTGAACCAGGAGCAGGTGCTATGCAGATTTGATGAGTCAAGGTCACCTTGGGAATGCAGAGCCCATTTGAGAAAATGACTGTGATAGTGCTTTGTAAACTGTCCAGCTCTCTAGAGATGTTAAGGCATTTGGTTGCTATTATCGTGACCTGGATATGTTGGTATCCTCTGCTGGCTCTGGGGACCTTGGTTTGGCCCCCTGAGGTTTCCAGCAGGCTTCTGGAGGCTTGGAATACCAAGGGCATTATGGTTTCTTCTGTCTTGTCAGACACCTGCGCAACGGGGCTGCCATTGCCCGCTGCAGCCAGCCTGAGATCAGCTGGTGGGGCTGGCGCAATGCTGATGATGAATATCTCGTCACGTCCATTGCTAAGGCCTGTGCACTGGATCCGGGGACAAGGGCCAGTGGGGGCTCCCTCAGCACTGGAAACAGTGATGCCAGTGAGGCATGTGACGCTGACTTCGGTAAGACGTGGTGATACTGGTTCCCTAAGCAACAGGCCTTCTTGGCCTCTCTGGTTTCCAAGGGGTCTCTAGTAGAAGAATGGCAAGAAAATGACAACGTAGGCTGCCTGGATCTCTGGTTTGGGGGAGGAGGTGGGGCATGAAGTGTCTTGTCTGCACATTCCTCTCTTCTGAGAGACAGCACATAGGACTGGAATGATGCTGGGTGGATAGCTAACCCTGAGTCTTCTTGCTGCTGTATATTTAGATTCTTCCCTGACTGCATGCTCAGGGGTGGAGAGCACAGCAGCCCCCCAAAAATTGCTGATCCTGGATGCGCGCTCCTACACAGCAGCAGTAGCTAACCGGGCCAAGGGTGGAGGCTGTGAATGCGAAGGTACTGTTATTACCCAGTGTGTGAAGGCATCCTGTGTTCTAGATGGCTTTGGTGAGGTAGAAGTATGAGTTGCTTGTGTAGTGGAAAGAACCAAATAAATCTAGCTGGTGCCAGGACTCTGCCACTTACTCCTGTGATTATGACGGTTAAGTTATCTCATCTCAGTTTTGTCTTCTCATCTGTAACTCTGTAAGGTTGGTAGGGTGAATAGGGGTTGTATATATAGAAGTATTGGTACAGCTGGCTTCTGCTGGCTCATACCCGTGATCGTAGCTATTCAGGAACTATGAGGATCACAGTGTAACAGCCAGCCCCAGGCAGGAAAGTCTGTGAGATTCCCATCTCCAATTAACCACCAAGAAAACCAAAAATGGAGCTGTGGATCAAGTGGTAGAGCACTAGCCTTGAGCACGAAGCTCAGGGGCCACACCCAGGCCCCAGGACTGGCAAGGACATGCTTACCATAGGCATACATACACACTTCTGCACATACACACATAAAGGACAGGTACAGAGCAGCTACTGAGAATCGATTTTGTATTGTTGTTGTTTGTGCTATTGCATTTGTCACAAATATTATTACTACTAGTAAATAGCACCTGAATATCCAGAGATAAAAGTGCATAACTTGAACGTTGAGAGTCTATATAGTTTCTATGTAGAATGTTTGGTCCTACCAGGAAGGCTTTGTCCATTGAGACTGCTCTTGGCCTGGCTGCCTGTTTCCAAGACATTCTTTTACATTCCATTCTCTTCTCTTATCTACAGAGTACTATCCCAACTGTGAGGTTGTGTTTATGGGAATGGCCAACATCCATGCCATCCGGAATAGCTTCCAGTACCTGCGGGCCGTGTGTAGCCAGATGCCAGATCCCAGCAAGTATGTATTCCCTGCTTTAATTCCATCATTCCTGCAGTTTCATTTCACTCAGTGCTACCTGTTCTTGGAGGACTTGATGGGGAAATGGAAAGTTAGAGGTACACGAAACCTTAGCTTTGGATACAGTTGGGTGTGGTGGGACTATCTCAGGTAACATTTTGGCATGGTCACTGGACTTTGGAGTGCGTGCGTGTGTGTGTGTGTGTGTGTGTGTGTGTGTGTGTAGATCATTTGCCCTACTCAAAGAACATAGAGAACTGGGGAAAGAAAGTGACTAAATATACATGTGATTCTTCCCAGTTCCTCTCTTGGTTCTTAGAAGCTCTTCTCTTATCTGCCTCAGATTTGTCTTCCCTGCCTTCCTGCTTTGTTGGGTAGAACTGGCTGGGAGTGGTAGAAAGATTGTGGTAGCCCAGTACTATTAGTGATGTAGTTGACTTCTCTTCTTGTGTAGCTGGTTATCTGCCCTGGAGAGTACCAAGTGGCTGCAGCACTTATCCATGATGCTAAAAGCAGCTGTACTCGTGGCTAATACAGTGGACCGGGAAGGTCGGCCTGTGCTGGTGCATTGCTCTGATGGCTGGGACCGCACACCGCAGATTGTAGCCCTGGCCAAAATATTACTGGACCCGTATTACAGGACACTGGAGGTATTGAGAGGGGGCTGAGTGGGAAAGAATGGAGGGAATGGGGTCAGGAAGGATGGTGATGGGCTTTCGGGAACAACCTTGGTAATTCTTCCATAGAGGACACGTTGGTAGCTTTGAGTTGCCTTTCAAGTTCCGAGCTGTGCTTTGCAGTTGCACTTGCCTGCTTTGGGTATTCTTATAGAGAGTCCCAGCCTAGCCCTTCCAGAGAGGACTTAGGCTTGGACTGTTTGGTTTTTGCAGGGCTTCCAGGTGCTAGTAGAATCTGATTGGCTGGATTTTGGGCACAAGTTTGGAGATCGCTGTGGCCACCAGGAAAATGCAGAGGACCAAAATGAACAATGCCCTGTGTTCCTCCAGTGGCTCGATTCTGTTCATCAGTTGCTTAAGCAGTTCCCCTGCCTGTTTGAATTTAATGAAGCATTCCTGGTAAGTACTAAAAGCCTGTGACTAAGGTGGGAGAATGGTGTTCTGGGATCCTTTGGTGCAACCTGTCTGGGTCCTCTAGGTGAAACTGGTGCAGCACACATACTCCTGTCTCTATGGCACGTTCCTGGCCAACAATCCTTGTGAACGAGAGAAGCGCAACATCTACAAGCGGACATGTTCTGTGTGGGCACTCCTGCGAGCCGGCAATAAAAACTTCCATAACTTCCTCTACACACCCGGCTCAGACATGGTAAGGATGACCTCTTCTCCTTGGAAACCTGTGAGAAGAGTCTGAGTCAGCGGGGTGAATGTAGAGGTAAAGGCTTAGGGAAGAAAAAGAGGTCAGGAACATCTCACAAAACACTACTATTGGGCCACTTTCCTAGGTCCTGCATCCTGTTTGTCATGTCCGGGCCCTGCACCTCTGGACAGCTGTTTACCTTCCTGCATCATCCCCTTGCACACTTGGAGAGGAAAATATGGATCTCTACCTTTCCCCAGTGGCTCAGAGCCAGGAATTCTCTGGTCGATCTCTGGATAGGTAAGAAAACTCTTCTGTTCTCTCCTTTCTCCACTAGAAAGACTTCCTGTTTCACCTAAATGATGGTAGTCTCCTCCTAATCCTCCTTCTTCATGCTGTTTAAAAGCAACTTTTTGTGTTAGTTAAGGGAGAAACTTGGCTCATGACTCCGGACTAGCCTGTGGTACATCCTGTGTGTTTTCAAGGTCCTTTTTTAAGATAAGATTGGTTGTCTTCTTTTCTGGAGCTGCTATCACCCCATGTGACATAACTAAGCAGGGAGAGGAGAATGAAAAAGAAAAGACTATTTCAAGAATGCTTGTGGGAATGGTGTTGGTTTTTATACACTGATAAAAAGGTTTGAAGAGTTTGCTATCTTAGTAACAACCTTTGCTAACTTCCAGAAGCGTCTGATTCTCAGGGACATGAGGTTTTTAGTGCAAGGATGGACTTTACTCCCTCAGAAAAAAGCTAGAATTTGAAGCAAGACATCAAACTAATGCTGAATATTGACTTGACCAGAAAGAGAAATGTGAGCTGAGAGTAATCTGTGCTCCTGTTATTTTTTATTTTCAAGCCTTTATGTATTCAACCAATGAGTAGTTTTTGTTTTTGTTTTTGCCAGTCCTGGGGCTTTAATTCAGGGCCTGAGCACTGTCCTTGCACTTTCTCAAGGCTAGAGCTCTGCCACTTGAACCACAGCACCACTTCCAGCTTTTGCTATATTTGTGGTACCAAGGAATTGAACCCCAGTCTTTGTGCATGCTAGGCAAGCACTCTACCACTAGGCCAAACTCCTGGCCCAACCAATAAGTTTTATTTCAGCCAATAAATAACCAAAATCTGTAATATATAAAGCCAGGGAGATTGTGTATACCTAGAATCCCAGCATTTAAGAGGCTGAGGCTGAAGGATCATTCCTTCTTGGTTTCTACCCCATAGATATCCACCATTAACACTTTGTTAATGGCCTTCTGGTTTCATCTCTATAGGAACCACGTGCTCTGATGTGATCCCTCAGGTGTTAGTTGGCTAGGCCCGCTAGTTAAAGTATATATGTCATATATACTCTTTTTTTTTTTTGCCAGTCCTGGGCTTGAGCTCAGGGCCTGAGCACTGTCCTTGGACTTTCTCAAGGCTAGAGCTCTACCACTTGAGCCTCAGCACCATTTTTGGCTTTTTTCTATGTATGTGGTACCGAGGAATCGAACCCGGGTCTTCATGAATGCTAGGCAAGCACTCTATCACTAAGCCAAACTCCTGGGCCCCCCCCCCTTTTTTTTTTTTTTTTTTTTTTTTTCCTTTTTCATTTCTTTTTTTCTTTTTCTGCCAGTCTTTGGGCTTGAACTCAGGGCCTGAACACTGTCCTTGGGCTTTCTCAAGGCTAGAGCTCTACCACTTGAGCCACAACATGACTTCTGGCTTTTCCTTTTCTTTCTTTCTCAAGGCTTCTGACCTACCCCTGGGCCTGGGCTTTGTCCCTGAGCCCTTCAGCTCAAAGCTGCAGCCCTACCCTTAAGCCAAGCCCCACTTCCTGTTTTCTTGAGGTTAATTGGAGATAAGAGGCGCAGTCCTTTTGTGCCCGGCTGGCTTTGAACCCTGATCCTCAGATCTCAGCCTCCTGAGTAGCTAGGATTACAAGTATGAGCCACTGCACTCGGCTCAGGCTCTATCAATCTATCAGGCTCAGTTCTATCCATTGAGCCTCCATTCTTTGGAGATAGTCTTCTGAACTTTTCTGCCCCAGGCTGGCTTCAGACTTTGATCCTCCAGATATCAGCATTCCAAATTGCTAGGATTACAGGTGTGAGTCATTAGCGTTCTTTTATTATTTAAATAGCTGTATAGTAGTCCAGAAATAAGAGTATGTCTAATTTAAGTCATTTGGTTAATCCCTCACCCCACACACATTTCTTTAAATTATAGGAGATATTTTAGTGCATGTGTGTGTGTGTGTGTGTGTTTAAGTAATGGTAAAATACATATAATAGGTACCTGATTTTAATGTATCATTTCACTAGAGTGTAGCTCAATGGTAGAATATGTGCTTAGACTATTTAAAGCCAGCTCCCCTATACACAGTAAATATATATATATATATCATATAGGTTATATATGCATGTATATGTATATGTACATAAATTTCTACCAGAAATTTAATTCCTAAAAGCAAAAATATTATGTTTAAATGATATATTTGTTTTTTTTGTTTTTTTGTTTTTTGTTGTTTGCCAGTCGTGGGCTTGAGCTCAGGGCCTGCGCACTGTCCTTGGACTTTCTCAAGGCTAGAGCTCTACCACTTGAGCCTTAGCACCATTTCTGGCTTTTTTCTATGTATGTGGTACCCAGGAATTGAACCCGGGTCTTCGTGCATGCTAGCCAAGCACTCTACCACTAGGCCAAACTCCCGGCCCCTGATATGTATATTTGTATGTCTGGCTCTTTTTTTAAGGTTTTTCTGTATTTCACATATGTTTCTTCTTTTTTTTTTTTTTTTGGCCAGTCTTGGGACTTGAACTGAGCACTCTACCACTAGGCCAAGTTCTCAGCCCCTATGCTTGGTTTTTTAGTGTCATTGTTGATTTTTTGTTGTTTTCTAAACACTTTCAGATTTTTAGGATTGCAGGTACATATGATCTTATATATTAAAATTTTGATATTTGCTTATTGCTGTTCTTAAAAATTAATAGTATAAAGGACAACAAATACTCTAAAACCTTAATTTGTTTATTTATTTATTTATTTATTTTTTGTGGGTCATGGAGCTTGCACTCTAGGCCAGGGCACTGTCCCTGAGCTCTTTAGCTCAAGGCTACCACCCTACCCCTAGAGCCACAGCCCCACTTCCATTTTCTAGTGATTAATTGGAAGTAAGAGTCTTATGGTCTTTTGTGCCTGTGCTGGCTTTGAATGGAGATCCTTAGATCTCAGCCTCCTGAGTAGCTAGGATTACAAGCATGAGCCAAAGCCTTAATTTTTTTTTTTTTTTTTTTTTTTTTTTTTTTTTTTTTTTGCCAGTCCTGGGCTTGAGCTCAGGGCCTGAGCACTGTCCTTGGACTTTCTCAAGGCTAGAGCTCTACCACTTGAGCCTCAGCACCACTTCCGGCTTTTTTTCTATGTATGTGGTACCGAGGAATCGAACCCGGGTCTTCATGCATGCTAGGCAAGCACTTTAACCACTAGGCCAAACTCCTGGCCTAAAGCCTTAATTTTTTGTTTTAAGTTTTTTGTTGTTGTTTTTGCCAGTTCTGGGGCTTGATTCGACCTGGGCATTGTCCCTGAATTTGTTTAGCTCAAGGCTAGCACTCTACCACTTGAGCCATTGTGCTACTTCGAGTTTTCTGGTGGTTAATTGGAAATAAGATTGTCTACATCTTTCGTGCCCAGAATAGCTTTGAACCATGATCCTCAGATCCCAGCCTCCTGAGTAGCTAGGATTACAGGTGTGAGCCACTGGTGCCCCACTTTAGAGTGGTAGCTTTGAGCAAAAGAAGCCAGTGATAATACATAGGCCCTTAGTTCAAGCTCCAGGTCTGGCAAAAAAAAAAAAAAAGAAAGAAAGAAAAAGTAAAACCAGGTAAGGGATGGGGTGGGTGGGGATTAGTTGTGGATACTGGTTGGGGGGTATAGACCAGTGGTTGGTCACTTACGTGCCATGCTTGAGGCCATAGGTTTAATTCTGAGCACCACAAAAATAAGTAAAATAAAAAGTCAAAAAGTACAATGCCAGCTGGGCATGGTGGCTCAGACTTGTAATTCTACTCAGGAAGTTGAGATCTGAGGACTGCAGTTCAAAGCCAGCTCAGGCACTAAAGACCTTGAGACTCTTATCTCTACTTAACCACCAGAAAACCAGAAGTGGGGCTGTGGCTCAAGGGATAGGGTGGTAACCTTCAGCTGAAGAGCTCAGGAACAATGCCCAGGCCCAGAGTTCAAGTCCTACAACTGAAAAAAAAAAAACAAGTACCGTGGCTGGGTTTCACTTTTATCCTCAGTCAGAGGGCCTGTGGTAGGCAGTGGAAGGCCCTAATGTATTCCAGATCTTGGATTCTGCTGGTCTACTTGGCACCAACCAATGGAAACTTAGTTTTAGATTTTTTGGGGGGGGGGGGGGCGGCACGGCAGCAGTCCTGGAGCATAAATTCAGGGCCTGAGAACTGTCCTTGAGATTTCCTCTAGACCAGTGCTCTACCATTTGAGCCACAGCACCACTTCCTGCATTTTTTTTTTCATGTATATGGTACCGAGTACTCAAACTTGAGTCTTTACATACTAGGCAAGCACTCTACTGCTAGGTAGGCCAAACTCCTGGCCCAAGCCATGTTCGTTCCCCCACCTCGTGTGGGTCATGGGGCTTGAACTTGGCTTAGCCGCTGTCCTTGAGCTCTTCAGCTCAAGGCTACTGCCCTACCCTTGAGCTAAGCCCTACTTCCCATTTTTTGGAGGTCAATTGGAGAAAAGAGCCTCAGGTCCTTTTTTTTTTTTTTTTTTTTAAATTTTGGTCACTCATGGGGCTTGAGCTCTGGGCCTGGGCACTGTCCCTGAGCTCTTCAGCTCAAGGCTACCGCCCTACCCTGGATCCAAGCCTCACCTTTGGATAAGAGTCCCAGGTCCTTTTGTGCCTGGGCTGGCTTTGAACTTTGATCCTCAGATATCAGCCTCCTGAGTAGCTAGGATTACAGATGTGAGCCACCGCAACTGGCTGAATAGTCTTTTGATACACATCAGTTATTTATACTTTAAATGTCATGTCTTGTGAACTCTGGCTTGATGCTGCTCTAATGACATGATTCTGAATATTGGAAGTACTTCCTATTTTCTGACCTCCAAATGTTATGTTTGTCCTTCCAGGTTACCTAAAACCAGATCCATGGATGACCTTCTTTCTGCCTGTGACACAAGCAGCCCACTGACTCGAACATCCAGTGATCCTAACCTTAATAACCACTGCCAGGAGGTCAGAGTCAGCCTGGAGTCCTGGCATAACAACCCTGAGGGATCAGAGACAGCCTTTGTGGAATCTGGGGTAGGAGGTTCTCAGCAGACGGTAGGAGAAATGGGCCTTTCCCCTCTGCCCAGTAACCAGAAGGACTACTTGAGCAATAAACATTATAAGGGTCACAAAAGCTGTCCTCTAAATTATAAACTGCTTAATACTGCTGTGTCTCGGGAAATGCAGAGCAACACCTCTGACACTGACATCAAAGTCCTGGAAGAAACTACAGTACCAGCTTCAGAACCTCCTGCCCAAGATGAGCTGTGTAGGACTTTTAATGGCTTAGGGGGGTCACCTGAATCTTGTCCAGAAACAGAACCTGTCAGTACATTCTCTACAGTTGTTTCTAGCAAGTGTGCTGCGACCTGTGATTTTCCTGAGTCTTCCCAGGACTCCCTGACAGGTGTCCCCCAGAAGGTCCAGCTAGACTGCATGCTAGATGCGCCCACCAGATGTGCTCTGGATCACAGTCTGGGCGGCCTTGGCAGTCCTCTGGACGCTCCCTGTCAAACTGCTCCAGAGCCAGCCACTGACTTCCTCAACCTAGATCCCCCAGGGTCTACACCAAGTATCTCCCACCAGGAACAGCCCAGTTCTGTGCCAGATGTGACTGACAGGGAGGAAGACACCAGCAAGAAAGGAAATAATAGGAATGGACAGTTATTGGAAAATCATCGCTTGGGGAAAATGCCATTAGAATTGGTCCGAAAGCCAATTTCTCAGAGCCAGATTAGCGAGTTCTCTTTTCTAGGGTCCAACTGGGACAGCTTCCAAGGTTTGGTGACTTCACTCCCGAGTGGGGAGACTACTCCCAGGCGGCTGCTTTCCTATGGCTGTTGCAGCAAGAGATCAAGCAGTAAGCAGGTGCGGGCCACAGGGCCCTGTTTTGGGGGCCAGTGGGCTCAGAGAGAAGGTGTAAAGTCACCTGTTTGTTCTAGTCATTCCAATGGACACTGTACTGGCCCAGGAGGGAAAAACAACCGGATGTGGTTGTCTGGTCACCCAAAGCAAGTCTCTAGCACCAAGCCCATCCTCCAGAGCTGCCCTTCTCCAGTGCCTCCTTTCTACCTGGATGATGATGGACTCCCCTTTCCCACGGATGTGATCCAGCATAGACTACGGCAAATTGAGGCAGGGTACAAACAAGAAGTGGAGCAGCTACGGCGACAAGTGCGAGAGCTCCAGATGAGGCTGGATATCCGTCACTGCTGCGCCCCGCCTGCAGAGCCTCCTATGGATTATGAGGATGATTTTGTAAGTTGTCGCTAGGGCTGCCTTCCAGCCACTCAAGGGGCCCATTTACTGAGCCCCTGGGTGTCACCAGGTTAATTGCTCAGGCTACAAGGTAAAAAGCCCACAAGTAGAATGATGTTCTAAGTGGTATATTGGAGAAGGCATCATGGTTCAGGGAGCTGGGGTGGAATAAAAGATCAGGGCTGGGGCCGGGAGGGTGGCCTAGTGGTAGAGTGCTCGCCTCGCATGCACTGTTTGACCCTGGGTTTGATTCCTCAGTACCAGATACTCAGAAAAAGCCAGAAGTGGTGCTGTGGCTCAAGTGGCAGGGCACTAGCCTTGAGCAAGTGTCTAAGGACAGTGCCCAGGCCCTGAGTTCAAGCCCCAGGACTTGCCAAAAAAAAAAAGGGGGGTTGGGGTGGGGAGTCAGGCAGACTTAAGGGACGTGGACATGCTGAAAAAAGTGTGTGCTATTAAGCTAGGTAGACAGTAAAAGAAAATACCATCTTCAGAAGCATGGAGCCAATGGGTAGTCTAGTAGTATGGCTGAAAGGAGGTTCCGGTGTATGTGCATGCATATGTGCGCACTTATGCCAGGATTGGGAGGAAGAATTGGGTAATGTGGTTGGAGGCAATCCTGGAGAATTAGATGCTGTAAGGATCAGCTAGAATACCTTCCTTGTTTGCCCTTTAGGCAATGAAATGGCAGGCCAGTGTCAGTGTAGAATTTTGCTGAAGCAATTAAGATATTTTAGAGTAATCCAGATGAGAATGTTGAGGACCACTGGGATTCTGCTGTCCTGCTCTGTCAGTTTCTGACACAGCAGTGCTGGGCGCTTCTAAGAGCCATCTTTTCCCTTATCTCTTCCTCATCCCCCATAATGACACTTCCCTTTTTTCTGTTAAGGCATTCCCAGTTGTCTGCTGCCCACTTCTTGGCTGGTGAAATGGGAAGAGTTAACCACTTTTTCCAACAGGATGATGATTTAAATAGGAGTCAGCCAACCTTTTCTAAGTTGTGTAGGCCATATAGTCTATGTTATAGCAACTCAGAGTAGCCTATAGCACAAAAGCAGCTATAGATGATATGTAAATGCATGAATATAGCTATGTTTCCATACAACTTGAGTAGCTGTGGGCCATAATTTGTCAACACTTGGTTTAATCTTTCCACACTATAACATAGTACTTAAGGCCATGGTTCTGAAGCCAGAATATTGTCCAGATCTCAGCTTTACCAGATACAGTTCTTAATTCTGTTGTGACGTTAAGTTCTTTATTTACAAAATAAGTCCAGTAGTAGAATACATAAGACTGTAGTGAAGAATTAAGTTCATGCTTGTGGTCCATTTAGAACAGTGCTTGGCACCTCATAAATACTTAAGTCTAGTAATAATAGTGATGGTGATGCCTTTGCCCATTCCTCAGACATGTTTGAAGGAGTCAGATGGCAGTGATACGGAGGATTTTGGCTCTGATCACAGTGAAGACTGCCTTTCAGAAGCAAGCTGGGAACCTGTTGATAAGAAGGAAACTGAGGTATGTTTAGACACATCTGTGTTTGGGATTTCGGTAAGACAGTGGATTATATTTCTGAGATGAGAGGCATGCTGTGGCCTGAACTCTCCCTGAGATAGGTGTCATCTTTGTAGGTTCCTAACGGCCAGTCATAAAGACCAGCTTTGTCATTTTCTCCTGGGCTGCTGTCCTTACTGCAGTATTACTTTTCTACTCCATTGACAAGAATCTGGAATTTTTCCTTGTGCCTTCTCTTAGATGACTCGCTGGGTTCCAGACCATATGGCATCCCATTGCTTTAACTGTGACTGTGAATTCTGGTTGGCCAAACGAAGACACCATTGCAGGTAAGATGTGCCGTGTGATTGAAGTTGTACATTACATATATTGAGCACTAAACTGAATTAGTCTGAAAATGGGGACATCTTTACAAGAGCTATTTTTGTTTGCACCCAACCCTTTAAAAAAGTTATTCACAGCAAAGGCTTTTAAACTACCATTGATCCTCAGTACACTGGCATTTCTGATGAGCTCTTCCGTCTTTGTGCTTTGGCAGAAATTGTGGGAATGTATTTTGTGCTGAATGCTGCCACCTGAAGCTGCCCATTCCTGATCAACAACTCTATGACCCAGTGCTCGTCTGTAACTCATGTTACGAACACATCCAAGTATCTCGTGCCAGGGAACTCATGAGCCAGCATCTGAAGAAACCCATCGCTACAGCTTCCAGTTGAATGCCCGAGGAGATGACCTGTCTAATTTTAACAGGTTTGAAGGGAGGATCTGTTTCAGGTGTAGTGTGGAAAATTCCTAGTTGTGAGGCTCATGAAATCACAGAGCTCAAAGATACCATCTTGAGAGATCCTCCTTGGTACCATGAGACGGAGCAGAGGAATTTCAATTTGGCAGGAGGTCTTCTACTGGAGAGACCCTCCCCTGGGATAATCGTCCTGATCCAGACCCTGAGTCTGGATGCTTAATGTTGAGTTGGTGGCTCCAGCATCTTTCTCCTGTGGGAGTCACAAGCTGATGATTTATTTCATAGATAACTGCCTGGTGCAAAGTGCCCAAACAGCAATAGAAAGGCATACGTATAACCAAACTTCAAGTGATAAGAGACCCATTTCTCCTCCACCTTGAAAAAGCAGATTATAGTATACAAGATAGGACTTCTTATCCTATTTGAGATGAATTCTATTCCGTACCTCTGTGCTCTGTGTTTGTGCATGAAGGCTCAGTCTTTAGAGGCACTCCCTCTAGTTGCATTAGTACTGTCTTTCTGTGGGGTTTGGTTTAAAGATTGGTTTGGCGAGTGGAGATTTCAGTGTATTTCACTTGGCTCATTGGCCAACATCAGTGAATACTCATTTTAGAGGGACAGTTCTAGGGAGTGAGATATCTTTGGGAGCAGAGGAAAACTGTTGATGCTTAGTCTTGGCAAAAATCAGTTATTTTGAGCTTCATAGGCAGTCGTCACTCTATTACATGGTGCCAGTTCTTGAAGTATGCACTGTGAAGAAGGAAAAGAGAAGGGAAAAAACAAAAGGTATGCTTGTGAAATATCTGCTGATTGTGCCCTACCCTTAGCGCCTGACGTTTCCTACTTGTCCTGGTGCTAACACAGGAGCTACACCTTGATCCTCTCCTGGCATGAAAATAAAACAAAGATTTTTATTGTTCCATTGCCCACTTCCCCCATGTTGTCTTTCCCTTGGCTGCTGCCTCCTCTGGGTCACACTGCTTCTTATCCTGAACACTTGACACCTTGAGGGTATCTAGCGTTTGTTTTTACCTCCTCAAATAATGCTGTTTGGTATGTGAGGGTTTCCGTAAAAATGCTGCTGTCTATTTCTGTGCACTTAACAATGGAACCCAAACAGAAGAGAATAGAGCCTTGATACCAAAATTGGGAGAGAAAATGTGTCCATTTGGACCAAACAATTTTTTTTTGTTTTGATTTTGTTGGATTTTTTTTGTGTTGGATTTTTTTTTTCATCTTAATATTTACCAGTGGCACTTAACCAAAAGATACAGTGATATAGCCATGTACTATGGTTGGGGCAGATAAAGTCTCCTTGGCCTATAATGAAACTACTAGGATTTCTTACATCCATTTTCTTTTCATTTATTGATGTATAAAAGGTAAATTACATTTAGGCCTATGTTGATTTAAAATTATGGTAGCTGTCACCCTCACTGTTACTTTTATGTTGCTCTCTAGAAAAGTCATTCCAAAATAACTAGAATCTACATTTACAACAAGAATTATTTGTCCTGACCTTTTCCTCAGTCCTACAGAGAAGCATCTGTGCTTCTTTTATACTTGTCATGGATGTAACCTAAAAAGTTTTGGCATATTTAGGTCAGCCTAGCAGAACTTTTTTTTTCCCCCTCACATAAATGGAGCTGAATAATGGAGAGTTTGTGTCTGGGAAATTCCTGAGATCATTGAAAAAGTAACAAATTATTTCCTATGTCTGATACCTAAAATTATTTTAAGCATTTTCTCAATCATTACAATTTTCTGACAGTCATGAGTGGTTTTTTTTAAGTTAATTGGTTTTCATTGCACTTCACTCTGCCTGTTTTCAGGGAGATTGGTAACACTGAGGAGACTGTATCTGCCTACTTTGGCTGTCTGAGGGACTGTCCTAAATGAACAAACTGCATGGCCTTGGAGAGAAACTCTGGGCTCTTGGTTCAGATGTGTTCATCAAATACTCCTTTCAGAGCTATTGTGGGTGTCAGTGACATGATGTGGCCAAAAATCCAAACTGTGCAGTTGCGTTGTGACATGCAATGTGCTGTAAAAAACTCAATACAGTTTAAATAAAATCTCTATATTAGTGCTGCTTTGTTGGTTCTTTTTATTCATTTCAATGTCTTAAGGAAATGCAGTGGTTTTTTTTTTTTTCCGGTAGTTGTTTTGTTTTTGTTTCTTGGTCTTGTTGTTTTTACTATGAGAAAAAGACTAAAGCAGAGCTCCTGCCGACAATTTCCGTTCTTCAGATGAGCTCCTGGGTTATATATCTGTGGCTAGTGATTGGATAGGGGTTTATTCTTGCGGGTTCTAAAGAATACTGTCCCATCTCATCTGAGGTTCACCTGTCTTCAGTGTCTGAAGGGCCACCTGCGGGCCGAGGGGGCCCCCGCGGAGTTGTCCTCGCGTTCTTGGTGCCCTTCCTGCCGAGAAGCCCGGTCTCCTCTGGCCTGGCGTGAGTTGGGTTGGGGGGCGGATCCCTTTCATTGGAGAGACGGGGGCTTGCGCCGTTCTCGGGGCGGGCGCTGTGCGGCCGGATGCACACTCTGCATTCGGCTGCAGCCCTCCACCCTTCCACCCTTCGTATTCTGCCGTGGAGAACCGAGAACCGGGGCTTCTCTCCTTGCAGGCCTTGGAACTCCCCAGCGGGCGGCGCTCCCCGTCCACGTGGGGGCGGTTTGGGGGCCTGAGCCCACGGCGCCCGGGCACGACGGGCCGCCCGCCCGCCGGGGCGCAGGCCGCGCATCCCTCCATGGGGGTCCGGCTCGCGCCCCACAGGCCGCGTGGTGCAACTCGAGGCCTCATTGGCTGCGCCGAGGGCAGGCCCGAGACTCGTGCGCCAACGGTCTCCGGGTCCTGGGAGGCCGGGCCCTGGCAGGAGGGGGCAGGGCAAAACGAAGCGAAGGCCCCGGGGGATCGAGAACGGTGGGAGAGAGCCAGGCTCGGCGGGGCGAGGCCCAGGCCCGGGCGGGGCGATGGAGGAGGCGCTGCTCTCCACGCCCATCAACCCCAACAACTTCCCCGCCAAGCTGTGGCGGCTGGTGAACAGCCCGCGCTACCGCTCGATCCGCTGGGACGGCCGCGGCGAGGGGCTGCTCATCGACCAGCCGCTCTTCGAGGCGGAACTGCTCAGCCCGCCGGGGCCGGGAGCCGGAGGCGGCGGGGGGGCCGCCGCCGGGGGGGCCGGCGTGGGGGGGGCCGGCGGCGCCGGCGGCGGGGGTCTCGGGGCCGCCGCGGCCGAGCCCGAGCTCTTCAAAACCACCAACTTCACCAGCTTCATCCGCCAGCTCAACCTGTACGGCTTCCGCAAGGTGGTGCTGGGCGGGCCGGGCGCGGCGGGGCCCGGGGCCGGCGGGCCGGCGGGCGACGGGCCCCTGCACCACTTCCACAGCCCGCACTTCCGCCGAGACCAGCCGCAGCTGCTCGTGCACCTCAAGAGGCTCACCAGTGCCAACAAGGCCAAGCTGGCGGCCGGCCTGGAGGTGCCCTGCCGCCCGCCCAACCGCTTCCAGCGGCTCCTCATCACGTCCGCCTCCGCCTCGGCCTCCGCCTCGGCCTCCACTTCCCCACTGCAGCACCAGGACCCGCCGCTGCCACCCGCGGGGTCGCGGCCCGAGCCCCACGGTGAGTCTCGAGTTCGAGCCCCGGCCCCCTCCAACACATGGAGCAACCGCCACCGCGCAGCGCCTTTCCCCCACATGCCCACCCTGGAGGCTCCCCAAGGCTGCAGGTTCCATCACCTCCCGGCCATCTCACCAGCACCCCCCGGGGCCCTCCAAACCCGCAGCCACGAGTGGTTGACCTACTTCCAGATCTCTAGAACCCTTCACCCCCCCCCAACAGCCCCTCCACCGTGACCATCTTACACGAGGAGCTCCGGGTTGCAGGACTGGGTTGCAAAGACACCCAGAAGGGGCAGGAAGCGGGAAAGTGCAACACGTAACAGGTACCTGGAGTGGAAGTTTGTCTGTGAAGAGACACTCAGCTCTCCACCCGCCCATACATCTAAGAAATCGTGGAAAGAAGTGTCAGGACAATATTCACGTGTAAGGTTCCAAGTCACCTGTGCAAAGGGAGACATTTGTGTTTAGGATGGACGCGTGATTGTAGATGGTTCCTACATAGAATGGCCTGGTGGGACGTGGTCTTTGCTGGAGTTCGTTAGAGCTGGGCAGTGGCTTGAGGTGTTACAGACAAGCATAGGGCCAAGTGGCTTTTGTGAAAAAGAATTTTAGAAAGCAAACACAGTTTTTGGCTTGAAAGCAAAACTGTTTTCTGAAGTTCGGAAACCCTTGGCGATGGTGCCTTGATTTTTTGTTGTTGTGGTTGTTGTTTTTTAATGCTTTTCTTCCTTCTAGGAAAGTGAGTATGGCAATATAACATTTCTCTGTTTAAAGAGTTCGTGCTAGGAAGCAGTATGCCAAGGAAGCAGCAGAATATAATAAAATTCTTATTCATTCTCCACCTTTAACTAGGAGAGTAATAAAAGTATTTTCAGCATGTTGATGTGAATTTAGCATAAAGAAGTCTGAGTTAATTTTGCGTTATAAAAATGATTGTACAAATAAACAGCACAATGTTCCATTTAACCTAGGTGGGGTACTCAGGTAGTACTTTGTCCATTGGAATTTAGACTAGAGTGTATGTCTCTGGAGTTTAGAAGATAAGGAACTAGGTTAGAGTTCTAGAAACAAGTTGGGAAAATAGCAGTGGTATAGGAATGTTCTAAAGGAATTCTAAAGGAATATTAAGCTACTCGCATGTGATGACCATTGATTTTAATAGGAAATTGTATGAGGAAAGTCAGTGGAGACAATTCCATGGAATATTTTTGATAAAAACTATACAGATATGGCTTTTTATTTCTTCTTCTTTTCATTTTTAATCATGGACTTTTTCAAGTTGAGTTTCTAGTGAGTAAAAGGAGAAAATGAGTTAACTACGTCAAAGGAACATAGATAGAAATCAACTCTTGCTCACTTTTCTCTGATCTTCTTTTTTCCTTTAACTATCTTAAACACAGTTGTAGTCTAGGGAGATAGAGTTCAATTGAATTAAATCTGATTTTATTCGGTTATAGTTGAGTTGGTCAGCATTTTAAAGATTATTTGTTGAAAATTGTAAATTCATAGTTTAAGTATACACGTTTAGTCCATATGCATATATATGCATGCCTAGGTTGTCATTTCCATGCATTTCCTGTCTACCTATTGATATGTACAAAAGGATGTTAGGTGTGTATTATCTGTACCATAGGCCATCTTTCCAAGGCAATTGTGTTTTGGCTCAGGAGGAATATAATTCTGTTGTAGATTTGTTTTGCTCCTAATGCATGTTCAAAGTCCTTCCTCCCTCCCTCCCTCCTGCTTGCTTGCTTGCTTGCTTGCTTGCTTTCTTTCTTTCTTTCTTTCTTTCTTTCTTTCTGTCTGTCTGTCTGTCTGTCTGTCTGTCTGTCTGTCTTCTTTCTCTTTTCTTTTTTTCCTTTCTTTGTCATGAGCTTGGACTTAGGGATTGATCTCAGAGCTCCACTTCTGGTTTTCTGGTGGTTAATTGTAGATTAAGAGTCTCAGGGCCTTTTAACACCTGGGCTAGCTTCCAACCATGATCCTCAGATCTCAGCCTTCTGAGTAGTTCAGATTGTAGGCATGAGCCACCAGCACCTGGCTCTTCCTCCCCCCTCCCCACTTGATTTTTGTTCCTCCTTGGCTATGATATTGCTGCTGCTTCACTTTTTGGTCCCCCCCGCCTTCCTCCCCCCCAAGTCCTGGTCTTGAGCTCAATGCCTGAGCACTGTCCTTGGGCTTTCTAAAGGCTAGAGATCTACACTTGAGCCACAGCACTATTTTGGCTTTTTCTATGTGTGTGGTATGGAGGACTCAAACCCTAGTCTTCATGCATGGTTGGCAAGCACTCTACCATTAGGCCAAACTCCTGTCCCCTCCGTTTATTTTCTATGTCTGTCAATCTTTGGTTTGGGTACTTTTCTTTTACAGTAGAATCAGAATTATTTTAGATCTAGTTTTTCTCTTTTTTTGTTGCTGTTCTTGGGGTTGATCTCAGGGCCTGGGCACTGTCCCTAAGCTGCATTGCTTTTCTTTTGTTCCTGAGCTGCTTTTGCTCAAGGCTAGGCCCTCTAGCACTTAAGCCACAGCCCCACTTAGTTTTGTTGTTGTTGTTGTTGTTTTGGTAGTTTAGTGGAGATAAGAGTCTCATGGACTTTTCTGCCTGTACTACCTTCAAACCATAATCCTCAGATTTCAGCCTCCTGCATAGCTTGAATTAAAGGCTTGAGCCATGGGGGCTTGGCAGGATCTTGCTTTCTTATTTAGCCAATTGTTACTTCATTAAAAATATGGAAAAAGCCCCTTTCCCCTTTTTATTTATTTATTTATTTTTTGCTTTTATGGCACTTTATTTTCTAGTGTTTGTTAAAATATCCTAAACTAAGTAGCAAATTTGGGAAGTGGGTAATGTCTCTTTGCCTGGACACAAGTTTCAACAGCCAATTTTGAGACTCTTTTTCCGGGAATTCATTGGTGTCTGTAGAAAGAATACAGTGTTTAAAAAACATAAGTCTATCTTGTCCTACATGCCCAGAATTCTGAAGTCATACTTTGCCAAATATATCTTAGTGATGTTCTGAAAATTTTAAGGTGAAGCTCTGTAAAATTGCTCAGAATATAGCCTTATAGGCTAATCCTTAACCAAAGAGCTCTATATACTCAGAAACAAACAGGTTAAATCAGAAACTGTGAAAAGTAACAATTCAGTATCCTTTTTCTTTTTCTTTTTTTGGCAGGTTGTAAGTTGAACTTGAGGCCTGTGAAAACTAACCATTTCTTCTTTTCCTTTTCCCTTTCCTTTTGCAGGTCCCAGGGCTTGAACTCAGGGCATGGGCACTATCTCTGAGTTTTGTTTGCTCAAGGATAGCAATCTACCACTTGAGTCACAGTTCCACTTCTGGCTTTTTAGAGGTTAATTGGAGATAAGAGTTTCATGGACTGCCTGGCTAGCTTTGAATCCTGGATTCTCAAATCTCAGCCTCTTGAGTAGCTAAGATTACAGGCAAGAGCCACCAATGGCACCTGGCTATGAAAAGTAACAATTTCTTTAGGAAAACAAAGCATGTCAGTAGTAAGTTAATAGTATATGTACATATGAAATTGCTAGTCAAATAGTGTGTTATAAACTGTTTTTTGTGTACTTTAAAGGAAAAGTTATTTTAAGAGGTCTGTTATTTGCATACATTCAGGCTTTTGAACTAGGCATTGTTGTACCACATTTGAATAGACTCCTTGATCTTTACGGATTCAGAATTTGTGTTGTTAGTATGTGTGCATGTATTTGTTCATTCTTGGCATCAATATACTTTATTTCTTAAGGAAACTAAACACGAGAAATAGTGAGATATGTGTAATACGTTAAATGGTTTATAATCTAAATATTTGGAAATATAGGGACATGAGCTATCTTTTAACTTGTTGTTTAGCGGCTGGATAGCAAGATTGGTTTTCCCTGTTTTCACATTAGTTTCATAAAAGGAATTTGTGAACCACATCTAGTATACAAACCTCTCCTTGCAAATAACTTCCTTTATGTTTAAGAATCATAATCCAGGGGGCTGGGAGTGTGGCCTAGTGGTAGAGTGCTTGCCTAGCATGCATGAAGCCCTGGGTTCGATTCCTCGGTACCACATGCACAGAAAAAGCTGGAAGTGGTACTGTGGCTCAGGTGGTAGAGCACTAGCCTTGAGAATGCCCAAGGACAGTGCCCAGGCCCTGAGTTCAAGCCCCTGGACTGGCAATAAATAAGCAGATAAATAAATAAATAAATAAAAAATAAAGTTTGAAAGGAAGCAAAACATTACATCTCTTTTTGCTTCACATTAAAATTCTTATTGTATACATTTCTTTTGTGTGTGTGCTAGAATACCATTTTCCTGTTTGTTTTGCTTGTTTGTTTTGGGGTCTTTTTGTGTGTCAGTATTGGAGCTTGAACTCAAGGCTTGGGTGATAACCCTAAGATTTTTTTTCTACTCAAGGCTTGTACTCTGCCACTTGCGCCTCACCTCTACTTCTAGTTTCTTGATGATTAATTGGAAATAACAGTCTCAGGGACTGTTCTGCCCAGGCTGACTTCAAACCTGAATCCTAGATGCAAGCCACTAGCACTCATCTTCCTATTTGTTATTAAGATCCTTAGTTTGAAAAAAATCAACAGAAAACTTGCAGAAAGTAGCTCATATATTAGAAAATTTTCAGTCAGTCCATTGAGATAAAAGATAAGATGAGCTGGACGCTGGTGGCTCCCATCTGTAATCCTAGCCACTCAGGAGGCTGAGATCTGTGGATCCACAGTTGACAGCCAACTAGAGCAAGAAAGTCCCCTCCAAAACTGAACTGGAGCTATGGTTCAAAGTGATAGAGTACTAGCCTTGAGCAAAAAAAGCTCAGGGACAGTACCTGGGCCCCGGGTTCAAGCCCCAGGATGGGACGGGGGAAGAAGTAAAATGGCTGAAGTATGTGTAAGTTTTTTACATTAAATATTTGATTCAACCTCTAATTTAATTTTAGAGTTTGGCCACCAAACCAAGCAAAAGTTTGACTATTCTTTCAGCAATGTATGTGTGTCCTTATATTCTGGATTCTGAACTTGTTTTTGCCACAAGTAAATTTCTGTGGATTTCAAAATAGCTGATAGGTGAACAGTAGGATATTTTTTGACCTTTGGTTTACTGTGGTTTTCTATGTCCGATAATATGAAGGTTGTAAATATGCTCTTCCTCTTTTATGCAGGACCAGTGGCTGTAGGACAATTTCACCGGTCATTCCGGAGAGATAGTTTGTCTCCTTATTCCTACGTATCAACTTCATCCCACAACCACAGCACCTTCCCTCTGAAAGGTTTAGACCGGACCCCGATTCCTCCTAGAACCTGGCAGAACTCCCTTGGAATGCACCCGGGACAAGTGGAGACATCTCCCAGTTTTTCAGATAAAGGGGTTCCATTTCCTGTACTGCAGAGATTTCCAACAGAGGTTACCTATACGTTGCAACCCAATGCCACGTCTGTACATGTTCAACAAGGCACTCAAACAATGGTCAGCTCCTCCCAAAAGTATGGTAACTACACACCCTCAGCACAGTACTCCCAAGCCTACTATCCAACAGGTAGGAGAAATTCATGCTCAGTGGCTTCTGCTAAGGTAGTTTATAATGTCGTCTGGATTTTTAATTGCATTTTAATTCTGTGTATTGAGAAGATAAACAGTAGGAATATGTTCCTAAGAAATGTAGGACATAGTTAAGCAATACCTAAAATTTTCTTGTGTTCTCAGAGATTTGAAAATCCTCTTGGTACGTGAAGGTATATGTTTTTAGTGAAATGAAATGTTTGTATCCTCAAAATATAGTCTAGTTTTGAAATTAAGATTTAGTGCCCTGGAACTTTGCTTTAAACTCTACCATTGTGTGGTCTTCATTTGTGTTTGTTTTTTAAAATATTATTTTTAGGAGTTGAGAATATAGCTCAATGGTAAAGTACTTGCCTAGCGCTCTTAAGACCTGTCACTGAAAATACATATATAGTATATATTTTATATAAAAACGTATAGCTCTATTGCCTCATAATGAAGTATTTTGGTATCTGAAAACTGAGGGTGAAATACAAAGCATACTCTCTGAACTTCTTTACTAAAATGTATTGGGTGGTAAAGCTTTGCATTGCACATTACAGCCAACTAAGCATCAGGGAATAACAGACAGGAGAAAATAAAACCTGGAGCTCAACCAAGAGCACAGAGGCCACGCTGGTGGGTGCCAGCCATTGACTGGGATCTTTCTGCTAGTCATCTGTTTTACTTCTTGGGAGGAAAATGTGTTCTTCTAATTGGCTTTTCGCAAGAGAATAGTCTTTCATTCAAATTATTTTCTATTTTTCAGAAGCAATGTAGTAGTATGCTTTTCCCAAAATGATGAACTAGGATGATAGAAACAAGGGATAAAACTTGCAGAAAAGATCGAAGAGAACAAAGCGTTGTAAATTGAGAATCCAGGAGAGCTCATTTTTCTCAGTTATATAGATCTAGAAGCAGTCTTAGAGGTATTTTTGTTAGATCCTATCTTTCAGAGTTGGCCAAACAAAATAAGTGAAAGGAATACACATTAGAAAAGAAATTAGCTGGGTGCCAGTGGCTAATGACCATAATTTTAGCTGCTCAAGAAAGAAGCTGAGCCAGTGGTGGTTCACGCCTGTAATCCTAGTACTCAAGAGGCGGAGAGCTGAGGATCAAGGTTCAAAGCCAGCCAGGGCACAAAAGGACCTGAGACTCTTACCTCCAATTAACCTCTAGAAAACAGGTAGAGGGTCTTGGCTCAAGGGTAGGGTGGTAGCCTTGAGCTGAAGAGCTCAGGGACAATGCCCAGGCCAAGTTCAAGCCCTAACACTCCCCCCACACAAAAAAGAGGCTGAGATCTGAGGATCATGATTCAAAGTCAGCCTAGCAGAAAAGTGTGAGACTGATCTCCAGTTAGCCATCAACAAACTGGAAGTGGAGATGTAGTTCAAGAGGTAGAGTGCCAGCCTTGAGTGAAAAAAAAATCTAATGATTGTTCACGCCCTGAGTTCAAGCAGTAGTACCAGCATTTAAAAAAAAAAAATAGAAAAAAGACAGAGCCAGGCCCAATGGCTCATCCTTGTAATCCTAGCTACTCAGGAGGCTGAGATCTGAGGATCAAAGGTTCAAAGTCAGTCCGAGCACAAAAGGACCCGAGACTCTTATCTCCAATTAACCCCTAGAAAATGGGAAGTGGGGCTTGGCTCAAAGGTCAGGCGGTAGCCTTGAGCTGAAGAGCTCAGGGACAGTGCCCAGGCCAAGTTCAAGCCCCCCCCCCCAAAAAAACATAAAGGGGCTAGGGCTATCGTTTATGGAGTACTTGCCTAATGTATACTATTTTTGGTGATCGTTTCCAGTCCTAGTACTAAAGGGAAAAAAGTGCACAAGTACTACTGTTGATTTTGTAGTACATAGCACATATAAAATAGAATCTTGTGTTATTTGAGTCTTATTTTGTCCACTATTTGAAAGGATAATTGAGTAGTTTGTATGTTTTTATGGTAGGCAGACAGTACTAAAGTTTGTATTTAAGTCCTCATGCTTGCTAGGTAGGCATACCTTTAGCCCATTATTGCATTGGTATGTGTGTATTTATTTACTTATTTTTGCAATACTAAGGTTTGAGCTTAGAGCCTCACAACATATTTGGCTAGTGTTCTACCACTTAAGCCATGCCTCCAATCCTGGGTTTTTGCTGGTTATTTTGGAGATAAAGACTCATGGACTTTCTGCCCTGGCTAGCTTCAAACTTCCATCTTCCATCTTACTCAGCCTCATGAGTAACTAGGATTACAGATGAGACACTGATAGCCAGTTTGAACTGCTATGGAAAAGAAACTCATAAATACTGTAGACATGCTTTATTCTTCCAGATTATGGTGAAGAAAACAAACTGTTGAGCAATTTAACTAATATTTGGAGAGTACCTGTTTAGAAACAGCATTACAAATGACTTTCTCGAATTTAAATAGGTTATCACTATCATCAGAAGCAAGATAACCATCACTCTCAAACTCATCTAAATAAATCATAACTAAAGACTAATTTTGGAATAGTTATCTTTTAGTCCTTTCAAAATGAACTATGTAACCTGAGGTTACATATATAACTATGATTTTAATAATTAATAGAAAATGAAACTCCAATACATTACTAGCAATTTTTAAATATTTCAGTATGTCACACATTACTGAATATTTTTGTCTCATGCCAGTCGGAACTTGAACTCAGGGGCTGGGTGCTGTTCCTCAGCTATTTTGGCTTAAGGCTGATTGATACTCTACCACTGAGCCACAGCTCTACTTCTGGATTTTTGCTGGTTAATTGGAGAAAAGAGTCATGGATTTTGCTGCCTGGATGGCCTTGAACTTTGGTCCTCAGGTCTCAGCCTTCTAAATAGCTAGGATTATAGGTATGAGCCACCAGCGGCAGCTGCTGTTGCTGCTGCTGCTGCTGCACCTCCTCCTCCTTCTCCACTTCCTTCTTCTCCCTTCTCCCTCCTCCTTTTCTTCCTCCCTCCTCCTTTTTTTGTGTAGCCAGAATTTGTAACGGGGCTAACGTAAGGAGAAAAAATGAAAAGTAGAGGTGTGGTTCAAGTGGTAGAGGAAAAAAAGCCAAGCCAAGATCATGAGACCCTGAGTTCAAGCTCCATTACCAAAGGGAAGTGTTAGAGAGGGGGAGAAGAGGGGAGAGGGAGTGGGAGAGGAGTTCTTTCCTTCTGTCTTGATACCCAAAGGAAAAGCATTCCCAGATTTTTACCATTTCAAAGGAAAAGACAGATTAAGATAGCTTTCCTAAATCTGCTAATCTTGTAACTATACTGTAAGGAAGTTTGGTGGGTGTGAAGCTTATCTCATTTTTCAGTTTACTTCCTGGTTTGAACTTCTGAGTCTGGCCCTTTGTTAACATAATATATTTGTTAACATAATATAATTTTTTGTGCCAGTCCTGGGGCTTGAACTCAGGGCCCATGCTCTGTCCCTGAGCTTCTTTGGCTCAAGGCTAGCACTCTACCACTTAAGTCACAAGGCCAGTTATGGCTTTATGTGTTTATGTAGTACTGAGGACTTGAACTTGGGGCTTCATGCATGCTAGGCAAACATTCTAACCACTAAGCCATATTACCAGCCATAAAATAATATAATTTTGAGAGGGAAACGGGGACAAAAACTGGAGAAGGGATATCAATGTGCAAGAAGTAATACACCTACTACCTGACAAATATAACAGCAACCCTCTTTACATTATCCCGACAATAAAATAAAAAGCAAAAGGCCCCCAAAATAATAATAATATAATTCTGATATCTTTTCATCTATCTTCATTTGTCCTGCCTCATTTCACCCTAAATGACTTTGGTTCCTTTTAAATTTAAACAGAGTATAAAGGCTTGATGGTCTGCCTTTTGTAGCTGCTTTCTGCTTAAGGGTATACTGTCGGCCCTATCTGGAAAAATACATTTTTAATTTGTGTGTGTGTATGTGTGTGTTGGTCCTGGTGCTTGAGCTCAGTTCTGTGTGCTGTCAGTGCTGTCTTTGAGCTTTTTAGCTTAAGGCTAGCATTCTACCTCTGGAGTCAGGGCTTTATTTTTGGCTTTATTTATTTATTTATTTATTTATTTTGGTTTATTGGATACAAGAGTGTCAAAGGATTTCCTGCCTTGGCTGGCTTCAACTAATATACCTTTATGGATGTCTGACATTCAAAAAATCGGTAGTCAATAATGGAAAGTAAGCATTTCAATTAATTCTTATAATCCTTAGGTTTATTTACTTTCAGATATTAAGATATGAGATTATTAGTAATTTTAGCGCACTCAGAATATTAAAACTATACACATAAAAAGGAAATTTATCACATTCTAATAAAGATTCCTTTGAAGCCGGGCGCTGGTGGCTCACACCTGTAGTCCTAGCTAGTCAGGAGGCTGAGATCTGAGGATCATGGTTCACAGCCAGCCCGGGGCATGGAAGTTGTGAGACTCTCATCTCCAATTAACCACAGAAAACTGGAAGTGATGCTATAGCTCAAGAAGTAGAGCAATGGCCTTGAGCTGAGGAGCTCAGGGACAGTGTCCAGGCCCAGAGCGCAAGCCCCACAACCTACCAAAAAAAAAAGAAGGATTCTTTTGAATACATTCAGCAAGTAGAGTTTTAGTAAAATTATATGTTATGATAAAGAACCTGTGCTTTGAAGTTTGATTACTGACTCTGTCCGACAAGCTTTGTAACTACTTTTTTTTTCTGCCACTTGAGCCACAGTACCACTTCTGGCTTTTTCTGCATATGTGGCACCGAGGAATCAAACCCAGTGCTTCCTGCATGCCAGGCGAGCACTCTACCACTAGGCTATGCTACTGGTCCCAGCTTTGTACTTTTTTTTTTTGCCAGTCCTGGGGCTTGAACTCAGGGCCAGCGCATTACCCTTGTGTTTTCTCAAGGCTAGAGTTCTACCACTTGAGCCACAGCACCATTTCTGTTTTTTTCTATATATGAGGTACCAAGGAATCGAACCCGGGTCTTCATGCCTGCCAGGCAAGCACTCTACCACTAGGCCAAACTCTCGGCCCCAGCGATGTAACTCTTGATAAATTACATAATATCGTTGAGTTTGAGTTAAATGATTTTGTTAAAGTAGTGTTACTGTCTCATCTGAATGTTCTGTGAAACAGTATATGTAAAGCCTCCGCCCACTGTGCCTGAAGCCTGGTAGGCACTCAGTGCTGCCATCCTCTGTTTAATCCAAAGGTGTGATGTTGTAACTGAGTCTCATTCACACTGGAGAGTCTCTCTCTGGAAAAGAGGAGACTCAGGTTTAAGACTTCATCTGTAAGTATAACTATTCCAGTACAAAGTGGGTTTTTTTTGTTGTTGTTGTTTTCTTTTTGCCAGTCCTAGGGCCTAAACACTGTCCTTGGGTTCCCCAAGGCTAGCACTCTACCATATAAGCCAGAGCACCACTTCTGGCTTTTTCTACACATGTGGTATCAAGGAATCAAACTTGGGTCTTCGTGCATGCTAGGCAAGCACTCTACCCACTAGGCCAAACTCCCGGCCCTCTTAATTTTTAAAGTATTCCTAAGTGTCTGTTGTTGCTAAAAATACTTGAAATAGTTGTGAAGAAATTCTAAATATAACATGCTATTTTCAATAAAACTAAATCACTTTCATTAAGGAAATGTTTAGTTAGAATAACAGAATGTTTAGGTACTGAAGAAATCACTTCTAAAAGTCAATATGATTGCTTTAAAATTTTGTTACCAGGTGCTGGTAGCTCACTCCTGTAATCCTAGCAATTCAGGAAGCTGAAATCTGAAGATTGCAATTCAAAGCCAGCCAGGGCAAGAAAGTCTAAAAGACTCTTATCTTCAATTAACTATCAGAAACCCAGAAGTGGTGCTGTGGCTCAGAGTAGTAGAGCACTAGATCTGAGCAAAAGAGGGCAGGTCCAGAGACTCTTGCCCAGAGTTCAAGCTCCATGACTGACAAAAAAGTAATTAATTGGGGCCGGGAGTTTGGCCTAGTGGTTAAAGTGCTTGCCTAGTATGCACGAAGGCCTGGCTTCGATTCCTTGGTACCACATACATAGAAAAAAGCTGGAAGTAGTAAGGCTCAAGTGGTAGAGCTCTAACCTTGAGAAAGTCCAAGGACAGTGCTCAGGCCCTGAGCTCAAGCCCAGGACTGGCAAAAAAAAAGTAATTAATTAAAAAATATATATTATAAAGTATATAATATGACCATATTATTTATTTTGTGGGTCATGGGGCTTGAACTCGACCTGGGCACTGTCCCTAAGCTCTTCAGCTCAAGGCTACCCACTACCCTTGAGCCAAACCCCACTTCCCATTCTCTAGAGGTTAGATTAGAGATAAGAGTCTCAGGTCCTTTTGTGCCTTGGCTGGCTTTGAACCTTGATCCTTAGATCTCAGTCTCCTGAGTAGCTAGGATTACAGGCGTGAGCCACCATGCCCACATAACCATATTATTTTTTAAACAAATAATAGCAATCTAACTGAGCTAAATAAATTATTTTAGATTTACAAAAGCAATTATTTGGCATTCCCGATTGGAAAGGGCAATGCCTTGGATGCTGCAGAGGTTCTTTTGGTTGATGGCTTGTCTGTTTGACTGTTCCAGCTGTACTACAGTGCTGTTCTCCTTCCACCCACATGGATGCTTTAAGTAGTTGTGTCACTCCCACTGCCTCTTCCTATGCACACTGCAACTACTTCCAGGTAAGAGTCTTGGACACACTGTATTTCATGAACAATACTATTGACCTTGTAAATTTCTGAAATATAATTAAATTTTTTATGCCAATCTTGGAGCTTGAACTCAGGACTTAGGAATTGTCGTTGGGCTTTTTAGCTTTTTACCACTTGAGCCACAGCTCCACTTTTGGTTTCCTGAGGAGTGTATTTTTTTTTTTTTTTTGCCAATACTGGAGCTTGAACTCAGGGCCTGAGCACTGTATTTGGGCTTTTTCTCAAGTCTAGAGCTCTGCCACTTGAGCCACAGCACCACTTCCCGCTTTTTCTATGTATATGGTACTAAGGAATTGAACCTGGGTCTTCTGTGCAGCTAGGCTCTCCACTTCTGGCTTTCTAATTGGAGATGTGTCTCACAGACTCTCCTGTCTGGGCTGTTTTCAAACTGCAGCTCTCAGTTGTCAACCCTTCTGAGTATCTAGGATTACAGACATGTACCACTGGTGTTTATCTCAAAGTGTAAGTTTTTATGAGATGTGAACGGTAAGCTGTGGGCCCAGAGTGTGGTGTAGTGGTAGAGTGCTTGCCTAGCATGCACAAATACCTGGGTTTGGTTCCTTGGTACCACATACACAGAAAAAAAACAGAAATGGTACTATGGCTCAAGAAGTAGAGTGCTAGCCTTGAGAAAAGACCAAGGACAGTGCCTACGCCCTGAGTTCAAGCCCTACAATTGGCCAAAAAAAAAAAAAAAAAAGAGGCCAGGAGTTTGGCCTGGTGGTAGCGTGCTCGCCCAGCATGCAGGAAGACCTGGGTTCGATTCCTCAGTACCACATACGTAGAAAAAAGCCAGAAGTGGTGCTGAGGCTCAAGTGGTAGAGCTCTGGCCTTGAGAAAGTCCAAGGATAGTACTCAGGCCCTGAGTTCAAGCCCAGGACTGGCAAAAAACAAACAAACAACAAGATAAGGTATGGATTGTAGGCTCAGTTTTTCCATTCTAAGTCAAATAAAGAATGGTATGTGATCATTCTTCTTGACAAGCACTGTTTAAAATTATAGCCATTAAACACATGTGGACTTTTGTTAGTTTATTAGCTTAGAGGGTATTTTTGTTGTTGTTGTATGTATGTGTGCACATGCTTGTATGCATGTCCAGGCTGGTGTCAGGGCTTACATCCAGGGCTTTTAAGTTTTTGTTTAGCTTACTTGCCCACAGTTGGTGTTTGTCCATTTGAGCCACACCTCCAGTCTGGCATTTTGCAGAGATGGAGTCTCATAGACTTTTCTGCCAAGGCTGACTTCAAATCCTTATATACAGATCTCAGTCTCCTGAGTAGCTAGAATTATAAATGCACCTGGCTAGCACCTGACTAGCTCTGTTGTTGGTAGTGATAGTCATGGGGCTTGAACTCAGAGCCTAGTCACTATCCCTAAGCTCTTTTTACTCAGGCTAGTGCTCTTCCACTTTGAACTACAGCTCCACTTCTAGTTTTTGGGTGATTAATTGGAGAGAAGAATCTCACAGACTTTGCTTCCAGGATTGGCTTTGAACCCCAATCCTCAGATCTCAGCCTCTTGAGTAGCTAGGATTATAGGTTTAAGCCACCTTGGCTATCCAGCTAGTTCTAAAAGAATTTTGTGTGTTGTGTGGTGCCAGGATTTGAAACCTAGTGTCTTTACTCTAGGCAAGTACTTTAACTATATCCCCAGTCTTAGAGAATAAAAGTTTTTGTTTTTTGTTTTTGCCAGTCCTGGGGCTTGAACTCAGGGGCCTGGTCACTGTCTTTGGGCATTCTGAAGGCTCTACCACTTGAGCCACAGCACCACTTCCAGCTTTTTCTGTGTATGTGGTACCAAGGAATTGAACCTGGGTCTTCGTGCATGCTAGGCAAGCACTTTAACCACTAGACCAAATTCCCAGCCCCGAGGTATTTTGTTTTGTTTTGTTTTACAAGAAAATTTATGTAGGAAGGAGATAATTGGATTGTTTGAATTGTATCTGGATATCAGATCAGACCAAGGCACTTAGCTAGACATTTTTCATGGTCAAGGTCAGTCATTAAGCCTAATAACCCAATCTGTTCATCTTCACTGATGGGACATACCCATCACACAAATTAGATGTTGTATGTAGAGCCAGATAATCTCTCCCATATATTATTCTAAAGGTACTCTGATGGTATTTATGTATTATCTTAAATTACTTAAAACAACAACAACTTCTTCTTTTTAATAAATAAGATTATTTTCTTAGAGCCAGATGCCGCTGAGACCCTGTTTCAAAAAGACAAAAGAAAAGCCTGGTACAAGTGACTCTTGCCTATAGTCCTAGCCATTCATGAGATTGAGAGCTGAGAACCTAGTTTTGAAGCCAGATTGGAAAGAAAGATCTGGGAAACTCTTTTTTTTTTTTTGCCAGTCCTGGGCTTGAGCTCAGGGCCTGAGCACTGTCCTTGGACTTTCTCAAGGCTAGAGCTCTACCACTTGAGCCTCAGCACCACTTCCGGCTTTTTTCTATGTATGTGGTACCGAGGAATTGAACCCGGGTCTTCATGCATGCTAGGCAAGCACTTTAACCACTAGGCCAAACTCCCGGCCCAAAGGGAAACTCTTATCTTCAGTTAACTAACAGAAAAGTTGGACGAGAGATATGTCTCAAGTGCTAGAGTGCCAAGTGAGAGTTCAAGGCCTGAGTTCAAGCCTAGTATCGGCAAAAGACAAAACTGTATATTTCAAAGAACTCTTAAGAGGATTAAATGAAATGTCTATAAAGCTCTTTTTCCATATGCTAGTCATATAGAAAAACTCAATAAATGATGCTGTAGATGATAAAGAATAGCTTACTATTTATTCTATTTGAATTCACACTACTTTCTAAAACTCATTGAACGTGTATATATGACAACTATTGTATGTTTTATCTAATCATAGTTCTTTTGTATTTTCATCATTTGAGATTATCAAGAATACTGAATAGCTGTTCTGTGAAAAGCAGTATATATATCAGGCACTGTGCTTGCCTAGCATGCCTGAAGCCATGGTTCCATTCCTCAGTACCACATAAACAGAAAAAGCCTGAGGTGGCACTGTGGCTCAAGTGGTAGAGTGCTAGCCTTGAGCAAGAGAAGCTCAGCTCAGGGACAGTACCCAGGTCTGGAGTTCAAGTCCCAGAACTGACGGGGAAAAAATGATGTATTCATCTGCCTTTATGGATTGATTTTATATATAGATTTTTTTTCACCAGTCCTGGGACTTGAACTCAGGGCCTGAGCATGATACTTGATCTTTCTCAAGGCTAGAGCTCTACCACTTAAGCCACAGCACCACTTCCAGCTTTTTCTATGTATGTACTACCGAGGAATCGAACCTGGGATTTCATGTATGCTAAGCAAGTACTCTACTACTAGGCCAAATTCCTGGCCAATATAGAGGTATTTTATCAGCAAATTCTAGTCTTTTGATTTTGCCTACTTAACCCATGAGAAATAGTGATCCACTCTAGTAGTAAAATTAACATAATGGCTGGCATTAAGAAGATACTAAATGTTGAGAGTTTCCAGACACTAGTGGCTCATGGCTATAATCCTACCTATTCAGGAAACTAGGGTTTAAATATCCTGGTTCAGAGCCAGCCCAGCTATGAAAGTCTGTGAGACTCTTATTTCCAATTTACCACCAAAAACCTGGAAGTGGAGCTATGACTCAAGTAGTAGAATACTAGCTTTGAGTGAAAAAGCTCAGGGACAACACATAGGCCCTAAGTTCAAGCTCCAGAACCAGCACAAAAAGTACAAAGCTACCACTGCTGAAATGTAGATTAGCATTCAAATTTTTTAGTGAGAACTTTAAATGCAATGTATTTATATTTAGCATTCATGACCTAAATATTATTGCTGTACTCCTTATTCTTATATTTGATTTTCTATCCAAACAGTCCTATTTTCTCTTTTCCCAGAATCCTCCAATGCAGTCTTCCTATCCAGTTGAATTTCTGCCTTCTAACTGGCCTTGCAGTGCTACTGATGAAAATAAAAAGACAGAAGTAAACCTAGAGGCTGTCTTTCAGATAGTAGATGAGTTGCACTCCTCCCCTAAATTGGAGATGGTAAAGGTGGAGCCTGTTGAGAATCAGTGCTCAACATCTCAGTCTAACAGAAGCCAACATATCCTAGCTAATTCAAACAATACCAATTCATCTTCCACAAGTCAGGCTAGCCAACTGGAGCCACTTACTCCTGTAGGCTCAGATATTACGTCTTTTGTGGTCGGAACAGAACAAGCCATTACCTGCTCTTTACCACAGTCACCAGAGTACATCTATACGATCCATACACCTCAGCCTGTGGAAAATAGCACTATGCAGGATTCTGCAGCGGTGCAGCAAGCTCATGTGAAACTGAAGGAACAGCTAAGCCATAATCCACCTTCATCTTCTGTAGTATTTGTGCAGGAAGGACTTCCATTCAGCACACACCAGGTAAGGAGGCAAACAGAAGAATCCTAATAAAGCTCTAAGTACATTGTACTCCTTGCTAAAGACTTGCCTAATGGAGAGTTTTTCTGGATTTTGTTTCGGTTTAAACGTGTACACTGTGCTTTCCAAAAGGATCATGTCCCATTGTTCCTCACAAAGGGTTCAGAAAGAAGTTACCCTACTCCTTTCCCCACTAATGTGATAGTTTACAATGAACCTAGGGGCTGGGAGTTTGGTCTAGTGATATAGTGCTTGCCTAGCATGCAGGAAGACCCAAGTTCGATTCCTTGGTACCCCATACATAGAAAAAGTCGGAAGTGGTGCTGTGGTAGTAAAGCTCTAGCCTTGAGAAAGCCCAAGTACAGTGCTCAAGCCCTGAGTTCAAGCCCCCAAGACTGGCAAAAATAAACCTCTAGAAAGGCAATGTGAAATAAAACTTATGTTTATGTTTAAGAGCATCTGTTGAGGCTGGGAGTTTGGCCTAGTGGTTAAAGTGCTTGCCTAGCATGCACGAAGACCCAGGTTTGATTCCTTGGTACCACATACTTAGAAAAAGCCAGAAGTGGTGCTGAGACTCAAGTGGTAGAGCTCTAGCCTTGAGAAAAATCCAAGGACAGTGCTCAGTCCTGAACTTAAGCCCAGGACTGGCAAAAAAAAAAAAGAAAAAAGAGAGAGCATCTTTTGAGTATTGGTCTCGAGAAAGATTTAACGATCAAGCCTCTTATACCTCAATATAAACTTAGGTCAGGGTAAAAATCACTGCTCTAGAGATGACTTGCTTCCAGCCTATCGGAAAGTGTATTCCTTTCCTTATAAATTTTCCTATCACTTTCACTTAAAAAGGAAAAGTGTAATTGTTACTTTTTTATCTTAATTTGGATATACTAGGTATGTTTAGTGATAGAATTCCACGTCCCAGAAGACAGATAATATGAGGACTTTCTGAGCCATTTGCTAAGGATAAGATTGGAGGTCTTTTCTTTCTTATAGCAAAACTGAATTCTAATGGTGATAATACTGTGTTCAAATTTCTTATTACTACTTGCATTCCTAATCACTCATTTGAAGAACATATGCTAAAAGTAAAGTTTATTCCCTTACTGCTGTTTCATGACCAGAAAGTTCTAAACTTGGATTCTAAGTAGTAACTCAATCAAAAGTACATCCAAATTAAAATAACTTTCTGAATTTAATTAGTTATTTTTCACTAATTAACCTTTGTTAGGATTTTAACCTATTATATATATTTCTCTTCACTTTAGATTATTTTTTTAAATAGGAAGTGGAAATCTGTTCACTATTGGAGAGTCCCAAGATAACTTTGGGGAGATGTTTTTATTTATTTTGCCAGTCCTGGGTCTTGAACTCAGGGCCTGGCCACTGTTCTTGGACTTTTCTCAAGGCTAGTGTTCTACTGCCTGAGCCACAGCACCACTTCTAGCTTTTTCTATGGATCTGGTACCAAGGAATGGAACCCAGGGCTTTGTGCAGGCTAGGCAAGCAAACACTCTACCACTAGGCCACACTCCAGGCCTGTTTTTACAGATCTAAATGTCTTAAGAGGTTGTATTTTAGGGCCGTGTTCATCCAATTATCCCCAACTAGAGGGGAGGCCTGATAGAACATTTATTAGAGTAGAAAACAGTGTTCTTAACCAATTATGTTTAAATATCTTACTTTTGTAAAATCAAACCATTTTATGATGCAATCTTCCTTTGATTTTAAGCTACTGTTTTATTGTACATATGTTTCAGTGGTTTGAGTGTGAGGAATTGTACTAAGTACTGAATGTTTAAACAAAGGAAAAACAATCAAAGGAAGTTATCATTGCATGAGGATTTTTTTTTAAAACCCCATTTGTTGGATCATGTTCCTATGATAGAATTCTTCTGATTAATTTTGGGTAGATGTATGGGGGAAATCTCAGAATAATAAATAGGTTTAATATTTTAGGTGGATGCCAGTGTAAAATGCCAGACCAATCCATCTGAGAATATCTTGCCTTCAGAACAGATGGGATTCCTCATTTCAGAAATGGGGCCTACTAGCAAGCCTAGTAAAGACACAGGTTTATCCACTCCAGCCAGATACAGAGAGCGAAGAAGCAACTCACAACAAGGAAAGTCTCCTGGTAAGAATGGTACACTTTCAAGCTCTAGAATTTATAGCTATCGAATACTAGAAATAGAACAGTTTAGAATTAATATATGAATGGCAATTTATCTGGGCATTGAAGATAATATAGAATTATATTCTGCAGAATTCTATCACATTACTATTTTTGTAACACTGTAATTTTAGCCCTATTTTTCATGATCTTCCTACTAAAATGTGCATCACCACACCTGACTAAAAACAGGTTCCTTGTGTATGTGTACTGGAGCTTGAACTATAGGCCTCCTGCTCTCCCTTAGCTTTTTGTTCAAGATTTTATCCCTTGAGCCACTGCTCTACTTCCTAAAACATGTTTCCTACCTTATGTTCTAAAAATCAAGTCACTAAAGTCTGCAGTGGACAATTTTAATATTCTTACATTATACGAATGCCAGGTGACTGAAATACAGACAGTATTTTGTCAGCCAGATCTAACGATCATTTTAATGTATAAAAAATATTTAGGAGGGGCCGGGAGTTTGGCCTAGTGGTTGAGTGCTTGCCTAGCATGCACGAAGACCTGGGTTCGATTCCTCAGTACCACATACATAGATAAAAGCCAGAAGTGGTGCTGAGGCTCAAGAGCTAGAGCTCTAGCCTTGAGAAAGTCCAAGGACAGTGCTCAGGCCCTGAGCTCAAGCCCAGGACTGGCAAAAAAAAAAAAAAAAAAAAAAAAAATATATATATATATATATATATATATATATATATATATATATATATATATTTTAGGAGAGGTACAAGTACTTCAGGCTTGTGATCCTAGCTACTCAGAAGGCTGAGATCTGAGGATCATGGTTTGAGGCCATCCCAGGTGGGAACGTCTAGACACAGTGCTGGAAGTCGCTGTGTGGCTAAAGTGGTAGAGCACTAGTCTTGAGCAAAAAGAAGCTCAGGGACAGGGCCCAGGCCCACGGTACAAGACCCTGGACTGGCAACCACAAATAAACATATAAATAAGGCTAGGCGGTACCTCACGCCTGTAATCCTAGCTACTCAGGAGTCTGAGATCTGAGGATTATGGTTCAAAGCCAGCCCCAGTACTAAACAAGGTAAGACTTATCTCCAATTAATCACTAGAAATTGGAAGTGGCTAGAAACTGGAAGTGGCTCTGTGACTCAAGTGTTAGGGCGGTAGCCTTGAGCTGAAGAGCTCAGGGACAGCGCCCACGCCTAGAGTTCAAGCCCCGCATCTGACAAAAATAAATTAGTTAAGGCTAGGTACTGGTAGTTCATGTTTATAATCTTACTCAGAAGACAGAAATTTGGGAGATGGTTCAAGGCCAACCTGAGCAAAGAAAACCCTGTTAAACCTCCATTTCAACAAATAGCTGGTCCTCGGGTACACACTTGTCATCCCGGCTGAAGTTGAGGTCACTGTCTAAGCCAGTCCCCGCAAAAAAGCCCATGAGAAATCATCCTAACAGCAAAAGTAGGCCATGGTGGCATGTGTCTGTCATGTCAAGGATGTAAGGGAGTGTAAACAGCACAATCATGGGGCAGGCCTGCCCAGGACATTGAAGGAAACAAGCACTAGAGATTAATGCCATTGAGAGAGGCTAAGATAGCTCCCAAGTTTCAACTGAAAACACACAGCTGTCAAAGTTGAGACCTGAGAGTGCAAAGTCAGGCTTAGACATTTAGGCCCTCCCTTGTCCATGAAGCCTATGATTTCTCAGCTGCAAGGATTCTGGAAAAGATAGTTTCTGTGTGTCTAAGAATTGGCCTTGGGCCTGGAACTTTACTTTTTCTGTTTCTGTTTCTTTTTCTTTCTTTCCTTTGTCATCGTCGTCATCGTTGCTGCTGCTGCTCCTCCTCCTCCTCCTTCTTCTGTTGGTCGTGGGGCTTGAACTCAGGGCCTAGGTACTGTCCCTTCTGCTTAAGACTAGTGCTCTACTACCTGGAGCCACAGCACCACTTCCAGAGCATTTATCTAAAGATAATGAGCTGCATACAGCCCTAGACTTTTCACCTTGAGCGGGAATATCTTTCCCTGAGACAAATCAAATGCAAGCTCCTTTATTTTAAATGTGCATCACAAGCCTCCTGGGTAGCTCACATAATGAATGACAGTAAGCTAGTTGTGTGTATGGGAGGAGGGACTGCCACCAGCCATGAGGGGGAGGGGGCATGCTGTTTTGGTGGTAATTTCAGTATTAAGTGTATTAAGTGTCTCTTGACTGCTGAGGTTTCTAGAGACTCGCTGAAATGCAGGGGACTTGCGTTCCTGCTGGTTGGCATAGTGATGATCTTGGTAGCCTGTGTTCTCTCTAGGAACTTAGTGTTCTGAGTCCCTGGGACTGTCAACCAGTGCATGGTATTCTGTTTCATCTTCTGGTGAAATCACCAAAGCATTATGTGGACGCAGATGCAGTGACTACCTGAATCTCTGCAGTGCATTCCCTGGCTCTTTGCCCTCTACGGCCAAGCAGTGTGCCTTCTGGAACGCTTGATTAATGCATGTGCTACTTGTTAGATTTTTGTTTGATAAGCTAATACTCCTGTATATAAGCTATATATATAAAAATTTTATGCCAGGCACTAGCGGCTCACGCCTGTAATCCTAGCTACTCAGGAGGCTGAGATCTGAGGATTTCAGTTCAAAGTTCATGGACACAAAAGTTTGTTGAGACTCTCATCTCCCAATAACCACCAGAAAACCAGAAGTGGCACTATGGCTCGACATGGTAGAGCGATAGCCTTGAGCTGAAGAGCTTAGGGGCAGTGCCCAGGTCTAGAGTTCAAGCATCACAACCAAACCAAAACAAAACAAAAAAATATGTAAGTCTGGTGCTATTTAAAATGTTTACACTGAACTTAAAAAAAAATGCTGGGCATGGTGGCTCATGCCTATAATCCTAACTACTCAGGAGGCTGAGATCTGAGGATCAAGATTCAAAGCCAGCCTGGGCACTGAAGGACCTGAGACTATTTCCAGTTAACCTCTAGAAAATGGGAAGTGGGGCTTGGCTCAAGGGTAAGGTGGTAGCTTTGAGCTGAAAAGCTCAGGGACAGCGTTATGTGTAATGTTAAATTCAGATGAGAATGATAGGTAATCTTGTATAGGGGCGTATGTTCAAACTTTTGCCAAGAGCTTCCATAAGGGACTTGCTGACCGATATTCTCCTGGAATACAGCACCTCCTTTTCCCTTTTCTTTCAATTCTTCTAGTTACTTTTTCTTTTCTGCTTTGTCCTCTTCATCTTTCTCCTTTTGCTCACCATTTTCTTCACCTAATGACAGTTCTGTTTGATTTTCTCTAGATTTGTGTATCAAAGCATGGAGGGCTGGTTGTTTTTGTGTAATGAGATTCCAACTTTTCAGTCCTGGGAAACTGTCACCAGCTCCCAGCCCTTGCTTAGGTTCATGAGTGCTTTGCTTTGTGTTTCTTTCTTACAAGCTTTGATGTTTAGAGAAGAAAATCTTTAGAATCAAATTGTTTTACAGATTCATATATTCTTAAAAGAGATGCTTGCTACTTATCACCAAACAAGAAAGAATACTTGAGAAAAATTTGAATCCTTTTTTTATGGCAGTGTGCACCTTATATCTTAGTTCATCTCTTTTTTCAGGGCTTTGCTAACTGTATCAAGAAATACTGAACATAATGTGATTTTTTTATGGTATTGCGCATTAATCCTTTGTTATTAATCCCTTCTTATTATTCAGTCTCTTTATTAAGTAGAAAAATGAAAAAATCAAATAAATGTTTTTTTGCCCATTTTAACTGTAGACTTAATAAAGGGTAGGAAAAAGAAACCTCTTTTACACTGTATTGGAATGTAAATTTTCATAGCCCTTTAAAGGACAGTTTGACATTACTAAAGAGTAAAATGCCATGCCCTTTGAATCAAGAACACTGCTCCTAAGCCTGGTGCCAGTGGCTCATACCTATAATCCTAGAAGGCGGCTGAGATCTGAGGATGGTGATTTGAAGACAATCTAGGCAGGAAAGTTTCTTACCTCCACTGGAAAAAAAATCCAGATGTGGTGCTGTGGCTCAGCTGGTAGAGCCTGGAGCAAACAGAGGCTTAACGACAGCATCCAGTCCCCAAGTTCAAGCCTAAGGACCAGCACTCAAAGAAAAAAAAATATTACTCCTGGTCAGGAGTTGTTGGCCTAGCCTGTAATTCTAGCTATTCAAGTGGCTCAGATTTGAGGATCGCAGCCACGCAGGAAAGTTTGTGATACTCTTTACCTCCAATTAACTGCCAAAAATCCAAAAGTAGAACTGTGGCTTAAGTGATAAGAGTGCCAGCCTAGAGAGAAAACACAAGGGACAGCACCCAGGCCCTGAGTTCAAGCTCTGGTATAGTACAAATGAATGATTGAATGAATGAACACTACAAAGAATCTCCTACAGAAATATGCTCCTAGAGTTATTCAAAAGTTCACCATCACCTATCATAACAAAAGAACCTAGAAAAAACAAGCCTGACAACTAGAAACAATGTTATGATAAAATCACACAAGGAAGAACTGCAACCATGTAAGAAAATAAAGTAGCCCCATACGTTGTGATACTGGGAAGATAAGTGAACATTAAATTTTTATAATGTGTGATGTAACTGAGCAAGTTGCAGTATATTATATCTAGCAGAGTCCCCCTCCTAGAGAAAAATAAGAAAAAAAGTCAAAATGTATAGGATGAAACTAATAAATGTAACACTGCTTACCTTTGAGAAGATACAATGGAAGGATTTAACCTCTCAATTTGTAAACATATGTATAATAGGATTAGGGGAATTTTAAAAAATCGATTTATGTTTTCTAAGTTAAAAATTAGTAAAAGTGGGGCCAGGAGCATGGCCTAGTGGTAGAGTGCTTGCCTAGCATGTATGAAGCCCTGGGTTTGATTCCAAGGTACCACATACACAGAAAAAGCCAGAAGTGGTGCTGTGGCTCAAGTGGTAGAGTGCTAGCCTTGAGAAAGCCCAAAGACAGTGGCCAGGCCCTAAGTTCAAGCCCCAGGACTGTGAAAAAATAATTACTAAAAGTCATTGTAATCCTTTAAAGAATTTCTTTAGTAGCCATAATATAATAGCCTCAAAATAGTAATGATCAATTTGCAGAATTAAAAAAAATATTTGTGTACTAGGCATTAAACTGACTTTGGAGATTTAGATAGACTTGACTTAAGCTAACCTTATCCTACACCAAAAATGCCTTTTTAAAATTTGTGAGAATTTCCAGGATTCACAGTATTTTAAGGGTGGTGCTCTATTACTTGAGCTAGCTTCCATTTCCAGCTTGTTTGCTAGTTAATTGGACATTAGAACCTCATGAACTTTTCTGCCTGGGCTGGCTTTGATCTTCAGATCTCAGCCTCCTGATTAACTAGGATTGCACACATGAGTCATTTGAAATGAAATGGTAGATATCCCTGTTTAGAAGATCACTTTACATACTACCAGCCTTCCTTGTGTCTGGGCGTTGTGGCCTTCCTGCTGCATCTTTGGATGTATTGGGCACTGGGGTCCGCCATCACTTCTGCTTTGAGAGATAGCCTGAGGCTTCTTCTCCAGCCAAAACAACTTCACAAAGATAGACACTTCCCGAGGAAGAACTCGGGTGCCTGCTGCTGTACCGGTTTCCTCTCTTTCAGTACATACACTAATTAGCACATTAATTATCTTTATTAATTTTTCCTGTGGATTATTTCTAAGTGAAGTAGAGCCTTTGCCCATAGTGTTGATAGATGAGTCTCAATTGACCTTGACTTCCTGCTGTGCATTGTGAAATATTGGCATTATTATGACAGCTAATCACACTTTTATCAGGGGCAGGGAGTAAATGACGTTTAATTAACCTACAGCCTATCTGCTGGAACATAGGTTTTAATAATTAAAGTGCAAGCAAAATGTAATTCATGGAATTGTAAACTTTTCTTCTCTGGCAGTACTGTTGGTCTGTGAAAACATGGTCATATATAATAAGGTCCTACATCATAAAGAACTTTTTCCAAAGAGTTGGGCCTCAGTGGCTCATGCCTGTAATCCTAGCTACTCAGGGTGAGTTCTAGGGATCAAGACTCAAAGCAAGCCCTAGCAAAAAAAAGATGAGAGGCCCTGAGTTCAAGCCCCAGTATATACATGCAAAAAGAGCTTATCCAAAGTCAGTATAGTGGTATAGTCTGCCTGATAGAAGCAATATAACATAATGAACTGGAGGAAAGCTTTTTTAGGAAAATCTAAATCAAAATCAGGATTCTCCTCTTTACTGTGTGGCTTTGGACATACTTAACTTCATGGAGTCCTAGGTTCCTCATTTATAAAAATGAAAATAAGCAAGTATAAACTATGTAACTGGCTAGTAGTAATATAATTTTCACAATAGTTACAATTTTCATCATAATTATTATTTTCTATGTTTACCACTAATTACTTTCCAGATAACTGTTTTCACCTCAAACTCATATGGGCTTTTGTAATTGCAGTTCTGTAATTTTTCCTACTCAATGCACTCCTCATTTTCTATAGCTATAACTTCCTGTTTCCCTCTTCACCATTTATTCTGCCTTATTTCTTATTTATTGAGAAAGTAGAAGAAGAAATACAATCTGTCTTCCTACCTACCTATCTACCAATATGAGACAGTGTCTTTAATGGCTGCCCAGGTTGGCTTTGAACTCTTGGGCTCAAGTGATCTTCCTGTCTCAGCTCCCATAGCAGCTAGGACTACAGGTATGCCACTATATCCAACAAAAGAACTTCAGCATCTTCCCACCATCTCTCAGGCTCCCGTCAGGTAAACTCCTGTGCTTTGCTGTAACTCCCATAGTAGTTAAAGAAAACACCAGTTCTCACATGTACATAGAATCCCATGACTTTTTGTGTACACACAGACATAGCACTAGTGCTATCCCTTCATCTTTCAGTAATCACATTTTTATCTGTTCCCATCACATAAGCATGCCATCATGAGTGCCATGTCAGTAAAACTTTTTTTAGCCAAGCATTGTGTTACACATCTGAAATTCCAGCTACTCTAGAGCCGGAGGCAGCAGAATCCCAAAGCACCAGAAATTTGAGATCCATCTGGGAAACCTAGACATATCCTGCCTTTTCGAAACGAAATAAGCAAATAAACAAAAATTTAACCAGGGTCATGGTGCCTGCCTATAATGCCAGCTACTCAAGGGCCAAAGGCAGAAGGGTCATATGGTCTGAGATCTTCAAGGGGAAAAAGGGACATCATAAAATCTGATCTAAAAAATAATTAAAGTAGCCAGGTGCTGCAGCTCTTGCCCATAATCCTAGCTACTCAAGAGGCAGAGACCTGAGGATCATGGTTTAAAGCCATCCTGGGCAGGAAAGTTTGTGAAACTCCCAATTAACCAGCGGAGGACCAGAAGTGGTGCTGTGGCTTAAAGTGATAGAGAGCTAGCCTTGAGAGAAAAGCCTGAAGAGACAGTGCCCTGAGTTCAAGCCCCACGACCCCCCCAAAAAAAATTAAAGCAAAAAAAGAGCTGGGATCATATCTCCAGGGCCCTGGGTTCAAACTCTACTACTACTAAAAGAAAAAAAAAGTCATCCAATTGTTCATGTTTCTTTTTTTTTTTTTTTTTTTTGCCAGTCCTGGGCTTGGGCTCAGGGCCTGAGCACTGTCCCTGGATTTTCTAAAGGCTAGAGCTCTACCACTTGAGCCACAGCACTACACTACCTCTGGCTTTTTGCTACATATCTGGTACCTAGGAATCAAACCCGGGTCTTCGTGCATGCTAAGCAAGCACTCTACCACTAGGTCAAACTCCCGGGCCCCAATTGTTCATGTTTCTATCTAAGCATTGTTTCCATTTTTTTATGTTCTTATCATATCCTTACCTCATCTACTCCAGTCATGTTTTTGTTGCTTCTGCTTAGCAGAGACTGCTCTTATCAAGGTTCTATGACTGCCATATTTACCAGATCCAGGAGTGATTCCTCCTCCCCACTGTACTCTGCCTCAACATTTGGACAAATTGCTTCAGCCTTCTTGAAATACTCAGTCTTCTGGCTCGACAATATCACCCTTTCCTAGTTTGCCTTCTATTAAAAAATATTTTTAACTTGATTTTAGATTCAGAAATTGAAAATTATCTTTTAGAAGTCAGGGTTATGACTAGGAAAGAGACATTTTAAAAAGAATAAGTAGCCAGCTGCCAGGAGTTTGCTACTCAAAAGGATGAGATCTGAGGATCAAAGTTCAAAACCAGCCCTAGAAAATCTGTGAGACTCTCATCACCAATTGGCCACCAAAAACCTGAAAGTAGAGCTGTAGTTTAAATGGTAGAGCACTAGCCTTAAACAAAACAAAAGTTCAAGGATGGTGCCCAGGCCCTAAGTTTAAGTCCCAGAAGCAACACACACACATACACACACTAAACAGAATAAGGGCAGGTGCCAGTAGCTCATGTCTGTAATCCTAGCTGCTCAAGAGTCTGAGCTCTTTAGATAAAGTTTGCAACCAGTTCAGGAAGGACTTGCTCAGGCAGGAAAGTCCATGAGATTCTTAACTCCAATTAACCACTAGAAAACCAGAAGTAGAAGTGTGTCTCAAGTGGTAGAGCACTAGCCTTGAACAGAAAGAAAAAGGTAATGGACAGCAAGTAAGCCTTTAGTTCAAGTCTCAATAGCTGCAAAAAAATTAATAAATACAATTCTTAAGTTTACTTACAAAGTAGGATTAAAATGGATTTCATCATATTTCTTTTTTTTTCTTTCTTTTTTTATTGTAATTAGTAAAAGGGTTACATGATATTTGCCAGATAGAAGGTGCATTAATTCACATACATTGATACGATTTCATCATATTTCAAAACCATATTTTAATATTTTGGGGTTTTTTTATGGTACTGCGGTTGAGGGCTTCATACTTGCAAGCATTCTAACACAACCTATTACCATTAGGCCTGCCCTCAAGGTGAGGTGTTTATAAAATGATCATAATTAGGAATTACTCCCACGTCTTTTTTTATCGTTCAAAAACCCTGATGCCTAGGTTACACTCCATACCAATTAAATCAAAATGTCTGGAGGAGGGAGCCTGCCCCAGGCATTAATATTTTATTAAATATTGCCACGTGACTCCAGGGTGTAGGAAGCTGGACACTACTGACTTTACCTACTAGCCATATAATAGCTTAGGGAGTGGCTCTAAGAGCCACTTAGCATTAATTAGATAACTATGTGATAATGCATGCTAGCTACTTAAAAAGTACTATATAAATACAAGATTTTCTCATTGATATTAAACTGTAGAGAACTTCTTAGCCATTTTGTATCGCAGAACTCACAGTTTTACTCATTCCCTTTTTTTTTTTTTTTTTTTTTTGGTGGGTCCTGGGGCTTGAACTTGGCCAGGGCACTCTCACAGAGCTCTTCAGCTCAAGGCTACCACCTTAACCTCTGGGCCTGGGTGTTGTCCCTGAGCTCTTCAGCTCAAGGCTACCACCTTAACCTCTGGGCCTGGGTGTTATCCCTGAGCTCTTCAGCTCAAGGCTACCTCGCTACCCTCAAGACAAGCCCCACTTCCCGTTTTGTTTTCTAGAGGTTAATTGGAGATAAGAGTTTCCACACCTGGCCCAATTGAACTGGCCTAGATTGACCTCAGGGCCTTGTGCTTGCTAGGCAAGCACTCTACTTGAGATAAACCCCAACCCCTTCTTTGTATTCTTGGTGAACCACTATGAGGGTATGCCTTCCTTCTTACAGTTTGTCTAGGTGTTTTCAGAGTTCAGTTATATTAGTCAGTGGGATTTTTGTGGAGACAATCAACCTAGGAAAGTAGTAATTACTTAGTTTAACATTATAGGTATTGCTATTTCTTTTTTCCTCGTCTCACCTGACCTTCTAGCATAGACGAAATTAATTTTTATGTGTGTGTTTCACTTTGATTCCTTTCATACTTTCCCTTTTCTTTCCTTATGTTTTTGTGCTACTACTCAGGCTTGAACTGAGGGCCAAGGTACTGTCCCTGAGCTTTTGTGCTCACGGCTAGACTCTACCACTTGAGCCACAGTTCCACAGCCTGCTTTGTTGGAGATAAGAGCCTCACAGACTTTCCTGCCTGGGCTGGCTTGAACCTCAGTCCTCAGATCTCAGCCTCTTGAGCCAGTGGTGTCTGGCTTTACTCTCCCTTTTACATTTATAATAAAAAGCAATTGAAATGGAAAAAAGACTTGGCCATACCACTGAAAAGCAAACTGTAAACTTCCTTGATCATTTTTGGGTTTACCTCTGGGCTGCAGTATTGTACTTGATGGGTCTAGAAGGAGTGCCTGAAAACTGAGGTTCAGGTAAGCCAATGTCCTCTTAACAGCAAGTTTTACAGGAGAGACATAGACAATTGGTTGTTCTTGTCTGAGATTTGTCTACTGAGCTCTGTAGTCTGAGAAACTAAAAGTGAGTAAACAACTCTTTCTTTCTAGATCTTCATCTGTTGGTGGACGTAGCCTGCAAACAGGAGCACTTCCCAAAGGAGGAAGAATTAAAAGAGTGAGGAATGGATGACAAAAGTGACATTGTGCATTAGCTATAGCTGGAGCAGACTAGCCTTGCACATGACACACTGTTGGGATTTTTCCAGTTCTGTTAAGGAAAAAAAAAGAAGTATTTTTTGTTTTGTTGAGAATTTTGTTAATTGAAAATTGGAAGTTTGGTATTTTCTACAGCTGTTCAGTTCAGATTATTTACCTTGACAAACTACTAAACATCTAGCAGCCATGGTGTTTCCCCCCCCCCCGTTTTATTTTTTTGTTTTGCTTTGCTGCCCAGATCTCTTTCAAATGAAAAGTCCTAGCCTTCTGTTACAGTCAAGAAGCATCTAAAAACTGCTGCATTGATGGTACTGGAGCAAAACGTGTGTGTGCTGAGTCGTTGTGCCACTCTGAAGCTGTAGTCAGCACAACTTCTGTCTGTTTCAAGTGACGATGATGGGAGACACAGACATGCGAGGTCATGGCGATCGCAGGTCGAAATGGGTCAGGAGCACAGGGAAGAAACGCTGGGACCAGCTGCTTTTCTACGTGATTCACGGGGAAATTATCTTACTTCCTAAGCCAGCATTCTGTTTCAAGAGCAAGGCATCCGGACTTGGACCATCCATCATACTTAACAGCCCCTGATTCTTTTATATCACCAGGAGCATTCTCTATTTGCATCTTTCTTTAATTTAATGACACATTATCATAAATAGCAAAAAGGTTTTGTTAATATCTCTTACATGTCTTCTAAAGAAAAATTTAATTTGTTTAATATAATTGTGTTTATAAATGCTGGTAGATTTACAGGTTTTAAAGCTTTATATTTTTATTAATATTGCAGGCTAGAAGGATAAAGGATGCATATGTAATATTTTTTTATTTTGAAGGGAATAGGTACGATGTGTGAACAGAAACATGAAGGGATTTAACATAGGGTTTTCTGATTTTAAACTTTTACATTCAACAAATACAAATTCTCATCTATGTGGAGGAAAACTGTCATTTAGCAGAAGCTATGTTCTGATATTTTTTATAGTTTATATTTGCCTTAAACTGCTGGGAGAATTTTAATAGTGGGATAGAAGAGAACATTTTTTTCTTATCTCCATATACGATTCATTTGAGTATAGGAATGTGGGACTGAAATGAGAAGAGGACATTTTGGATGTCCATTTACGATGGGTGATTATTCATTTGAACATCCAGTGACATCAAGGACCTTTGTGATTTCAACTCTTTTAAACTAACTAGACATTTCTTTAGCATCCTGCCTCAAGTTTTCCTAATAAGCATTACAAAAACAAAAGGAAAGCCTAAGAATATGAAGCTAATGAAAAAAACTATTAAGTATTAGGCTAGCCATTGTGAATGGAACAGAGCGTTCCTCAGGTTACATTGTGCCTTCCCAGTGATTGCAAACCCTAGAAGTGTTACAGAACTCCAGGATTTGGGGGAAAGAGCTCTGTATTGGTCTGCAGTGTCTTAGTTTAGATATAAAGTAGGAACTGAAAAGTGACTTGTCTGGTCCATCTGAGTAGACTAGTGGATGCCCGCATGCTGGGTATTTATTAATCTTCATTAGCAAGGCTTAAAGGTGGACGAATTATCAAGACATGTACATCTTTTGGCCAGGCTGCATATTTTGGCAGAGTGTGTGAAAAGAAGATTGAATTTCCTGATGAAGGAACTTTGCCTTTTCTCTGTCACGTTGAATTGCTGGTGAACTGTGTAGAAGATATTCCTTCCCTTCCATGTGCCTTTCTTAGCTTTTATATGTTGAAAGTGACAATACCTTTTGAGGAACATGTGTCAAGCAGGAACTTTGGCATAGATTTGGTTTCAGTGGTTTTTAAGGCTTAATGAATGCAATGCCTTGATGATCTTCACAAACTTTTTTATATACGAAATGCACCAGACCAAGGAGCTGGATCTCCCGCCGTGCTCACGTTCCTGGCACCCATCAACTAAAGCTATCTATCACCAATGACCTGGGCAAAATGGCGAGAGGTAAAAGAAAATCTTCTTGTAAATTAGCCGGTCAGGTCTGACCCGTCCATACTAACAAGGTTCCTAATTAGCACCTCAGTATTTCAGCACCTTAAGCACCAATAAATTTCAATCAATCAATAATAAAGTGAGTGTTCCAACTAGACTTGTCTTGCTTGTTTTTTTTTTAATTTGTCCTGATTTTTTAATTTCTTATGGTTTGAGCTCAGGGCCTTGCACTTACTGGGCTGGCTTGCTTGGCTACCACTATACCACTTGAGCCAAACATCATAACCTGCTTTTTTTTTTTTTGCTTTTTTTCTTTTTTTGTCAGTTCTGGGACTTGTACTCAGGGCCTGGTCAGTGTCCTTGGATTTTCTCTAGGCTGGTGCTCTTACCTTTTGAGCCACAGTGCCATTTTCAGCTTTTTCTGTGTATGTGGTCCAGAGAAATTGAACCCAGGGCTTCAGGCATGCTAGGCAAGCACTCTACCACTAGGCCGCGCTCCCAGCCCCTGAGCCCTCCTTTTGTGCCATTTATTTTAGAGCTGGAATCTCATAGCCGTATTCTGCTCAGGCTGGCCACAGTCCACCAGATCTCTGCCAGGATTATAGGCTTGACCATTAGTGCCTGGCTCCCCCCCCCCCACTTTAATTTGTACTTGAGTAAAGATTTTTTTTAATACTATTAAAGAACAATTCTTAGACACGTCTTAAAGAGTACTAGTTTAGCCAGGAGCTGGTGGTTTACACTTGTAATTCTAGCTACTCAGGAGGCTGAGACCTAAGGATTGCAGTTCAAAACCAGCCTAGGCAGGAAAATCTGTGAGACTTTTCTCTCCAGTTAAACCCCAGAAAACCAGGAGTGATGCTGTGGCTCCAAGTGGTAGAGCTCTACGCTTTAGCTGTGGCTCCAGGTAGTGGAGCACTGGGCCTTGAGCAAAAGAGCTCAAGGAGGACAATGCCCAGACCTGACTTAAGCCCCACACTAGGTGATTTGGGGAACTGGGGGTGGATAGGTATTCTTTTCTAGATGGGAAAGTCCATCCTGAAGGATGTCCTGTCTTAGAAGATTAGGTTGAGACTCAGAACGTGGTTCAGTTGGGAGAACACTTGCCTGGCATATGCTAGACCCTGGGCTGTGTCCTCAGCATGACCAAAACCCAAATGAAATCACAGGTGTCAGAAGGAATTGCCCTTCCCATATTATATTACCAGGGATTGAGCCTGGGCCTTGGGTATACTACACACAATCCCCTGCCACTTGAGCTAGACCCTCCAGGACAAGAAAAGCTTTTTGTTACCATAGGGTTGACATCTCTGGGGAAGTAGTGTGGCGTATTAACCTTTGATAGATAGCTCAAAAGCTTTGAAGCCAGAAAATAATTTCTTTTGCTTATTGATTGTGATGACATAAAGGAAATAAAGGATATTGGTGGACTGAACCATCGAGAGCTATTTGGCTTGATCTTAAGTCCTCAGGCTCTTGATACATATCATCATTCTCACAATTTCTTCCAGCAAGGGAAACCACAAAACTTTCTTCCTTTTTACCCAATTGTATATGTTAGTAGGTCAGTTCCTGTGTATATTTTAAGCCAAAAAAAAAGATGATGGAAAAGTCCACTTATAGGTCATTTTTTTAGTTTAGCCTTAAAGATATTTTTGCATGTACCAGTGATATATAATACTGTGTACTTTTAGTTATATTGTATATATGACATACAAAAACTAAAAACAGTTGGCTGGGAGGGAATGGACTCCTACCTGTAATTCCAACTACTTTTTTTGGTTTTATCTTTAATTGTACAAAGGGGTTTCAATTCAACATTTCACTATGAGTACAACTGATCTTGATCAATGCCACCCCTTCTGTCATCTCCCAATCCTAGCTACTTTGGAGGCAGAGACGGGAGAATTTTAGTTCAAAACCTGCCTAAGGAAAAAGTTTGTGAGATCCTATCTCAATCAAAACAATTAGCATGGTGGTTCATGTCTGTGACCCCAGCTGTGTGAGAGACATTAAGAAAGGAGGGCTATAGTCTGAGACCCATCCTGAAAAAAAACTCAAGTTCCTCCCTGATTTAAAAAAAAAAAAAAATGAGCTGGGAAGATGGCTTAATGGTAGAGTGCTTGCCTAGCCTGCATTAAACCCTGGATTCAATTTCTCAGTACTACATACACAGAAAAAGCTGGAAGTGGTGCTGTGGTTCAAGTGGTAGACCACTCGCCTTGAGCAAAAGAAGCTCAGGAACAGTGCCCAGGCCCTGAATTCAAGCCTCAGGACTGGGGAAAAAAAGCTGGCAGTATGGCTCAAATGGTAAAGTTCCTGTCTAGCAAGTGCAAGGCTCTAGTGTAGATCCACAAAAAAAAAAAAAAGTGACAAAATTTTAAAAGTTGACAGGCACCAGGTGTGTCTCGTGCTTGTAAACCCTAGCTACTCAGGATGCTGAAATCTGAGGATCATGATTCAAAGCCAGCTGGGCAGAAAAGTCCATAACACTCTTCCTCCTCTTTCTTTCTCCTCCTCCTCCTCCTCCTTTTCCTTTTCTTCCTCTAATTTTCTTCTATGGGGCTTGAACTCTAGACCCAGGTGCTGTCCCTGACTTCAGCTCAAGGCTAACCCTCTACCACTGGAGCCACAGTGTCACTTCCGGTTTTCTGGTGGTTAATTGGAGATGGGCCTCCATGGACTTTCATGCCCAAGCTGGCTTTGAGCCACAATCCTCAGCTCTCAGCCTCCTGCATAGCTAGGATTACAGGTGTGAGCCCCTGGCACCCAGTTCCACCAAAAAGCTGGAAATGGAGCTGTAACTCAAGTGGTAGAGTACTAGCATTGAGCAGAAAAGCTTAAAGGCAGTGCCTAAGCCCTGAGTTCAAGCCCCAGGACCACAACATCCACACAAAATCTGCAGCAGAATTAGAGCTCTTCCCTGACCTTTGGGATAGTTATATCTGTGTTCTTAAGGTACAGATGAGGGGGGAAAAAAAGTAAATTTGCGGGCACCTGTGGCACAGCCTGTAACACTAGCTACTCAAGAGACCCAGACCTGAGGATCACAGTTTAAAGCCAATACCAAGCAGAAAAGTCCAAATAATCCAAGACTGGAAGTGGTGCTGTTGCTCAAGTGATAGAGCATTCTCTGTGAGCACAAAGAAGCTCAGGGGCAGGGCCCCAAACTCAAGCTTCACAACTGGCAAAAAAAAAATACTAAATTAAGAATTCACTTTAGAATGTACTATTCACTAGGTTTACCTCTTTTAATGTCTAATATTCAGAAACTGTTCACAGAGTCTTCAGTAGGAGAAACATGTTCAAGGTCAATAGGAGACTTACTGCTTTCGGGAGCATTTCCTTGGGTCTTTACAACAAACCTACAATACAATCATTGTCCTCATTCAAAAGATTATCAAACAGGTTCAATTTGTACGCAATTTTATTATAACCATTTTCTTTATAATAACCATTTTAGGTGAATACAATTCAGTAGAGTTAATTGTATTGACACTGTTGTTCATTGATAAAATTTTGAAAGAGTTTTGGTATCAGTTGAAAAGTAAAATATCTAGCCACAGTACTGGGGTTCGAACCAAGTATGGGTCCCTGTGACTTGAGCCTGCCTCCTGCCCTTGTCATGTCTATTGGCAAGGTTAGTGTAAGGGTTATAGTTCATGAATGTGACAATTAGCAGAAAATCAGTTTTGTTTGTGACTACACTCTTCTTTGGCGTATCTTACCCTTTGCTTAAATTAATGACACAGGCTTCCTTGCAGTCTTTCCTTGAGGGTATAGGTCTGATAACACATTATGTCACCTCCCAAAGATGTGAGAATGCAATAACCTGATCTAAAATTCCATCTATATAGAGAGCTACTTAACTTCAATTAGAAGAAAAACTATGCATAAAATAGTCAGTTGCTGGTAACTTATGCCTATAATCCTAGCTACTGTCAAGGCTGAGATCTCAGGATCACGTTTCAAAGCCAGCCTGAGTAGAAAAGTCTGTGGGATTCTTCCCTCCAATTAACCACAAGAAAACTAGAAATGGAGCTGTGGCTCAAAGTGGTAGGGCACTAGCCTTGAGGGGAAAAGAAATCTCAGGGACAGTGTCCAAGACTCTGAGTTTAAACCCCTTCACAGAGAAGCGGGGAGGGAGGGAGAGAAATGGACAGAATCCTCTGGGTAAGAGACAGAAGCGGTGGTAACTGGTGAGTACATTTCAGGATCCCTTTATTTTGGCTTTGTGCCATTTATAGACACTAAAACCCGGAAAGAACAGAAATCCCTTTGAACTATTATTTGCAAAACCTTGTGTCCATTCTTTTATCTTGGGGATTCTTCCATTTATTTCTTGAGTATTTCCTCATACCACCATCTATGCTCTGTTGCGTGCAGAATCTGCTTAGCTGTGTTTGAGGGGCCCTGATTCACCGTGTGGTATAGCTTGCTTACCCAGAGAAAGGTATTCAAGACTGGTTTAGCTGTAGTTGGGCTGTGCCTCACTAGAGGGAGCTGAGGAGCTGAGAAAGGAGAGGCTTTCAGAGCGCTTCTGGTTAAGTAAGTGTGTGCCTGCACCCACAGGAGGAGGGGCGGGCTTGAGGGGTGGCTGCCTTTTGCTGCTCCACCCTCACTTTGTCAGCAGGTAGAGAGAGCGTGATTGCAGTCCCAGGGGAGGGAGTCAGAACACCAATTACAAACCACAGGCTTCCTGCTCTAAGGAGTTGATCCAGAACTGTCTTTCTGGAAGGGAAGCACCCGAATCCTTCTGAACTTTCCAAGTCCATCCGAGATCCAGAGATACTGCCTTCTCACTCTGGGATTTTTCTGTGTCTCTGGTAGTGAATTGTTGCTGATATATTTGCTACTTTGCTTTTTTGAGTTTGTTCCTTTTAATATGCTGTTCGCAGAGGAAAAGAACTTTTGTTAGCAAAGGAGATTACAGAAATGCTTTTGGATCTTCTATAAATATTTCTAGAATTCTTGGGGACTGTAACTCTCATCCTGGACTAAGTTTCTGCCTTTGACCTGCATGGATTATTTTTTCAGGCTTCGGAATTTCTCGACACTTACCTGTAGTGTGGGGCACTTGGTTTGGTTGGAGAGTAAGAAGGTGGAAGAATGATCTGTACTTGGTTAAGCAGTTCAAACCTTTGAACAGGATCTATAAATGCATAATTGAATTTGTTTCACCCCTGTGGATTCCAGTGGGCCCAACAGCACAACAGGTTTGCAGTTTTCCTTTGAAATTCTTTTTTTTTCTTCTTCCTCTGCCTCAGCAAAAGAAAAAAAAAATGATATATTAGGTTCATTCTCAGTTGCTTCACTTTTCAGCATTTATTCTGAAAACTCGATGATTTTTAAAAAAACTTGACCTAGGAATGCAGGAGGCTGTGTGAGTGAGATACACTTATATGTTCTTAGCACATTTAAAACCCTTATTATATGTTTTTACAAAGATCCGCATTATCATATGTGCCTAGAAGTAGTAGAGGAATACTCTACTTGGGCTTAATTGTGTTTTTTCGGGGTGTTTCACTTAGAACCTGTGACTAATCATCCTTATTCCCCCTATCTTTTATTCCCCACCCCCTCAAGGAATTCAAAAACATGTTAGGAATAGTTTTTTGTCTTTCTTATGAACCTTGAAGATTATAGATTATAGGATCTGAATATTAAAATAGTTTCATGGGAAATCAACATGCTTGGCATTCTCAAGCTGGTGAATAAAATCTGTAATCCTGAAACAGGAAAATGGAGATAGAAATATGAATGTTGACTCAGAAAATAATTGGAAAATTAACATTTTCAAGTATTTTGATTGCAGTACTTGGGTTTATCCTGCAGTATATAAAGGTATACAAATTTTTACCTAACCTGCAGGCAACTTTAGGTAGAACACTGAAAAATTATAATATGTCGAAGCTCATGAAACATACATAAATTTAATAAACCTAGAACTTTGGCCTGTGCTGAAATACAATTTGCTGTGGAGCCTTTTCTGAATATGTGCCGAAGCATCTTTGGACATCCCCAAGGTTAGGCCTGACCTTTTAAATTATCATTCCCTCTGATGGTTTTTAACCACTTATGGTTGACAACTTTTGGGCCTTAGAAAGGGCCATCTCTTCATTTTCTGAACTGGAGTTCTTCGTTCACCTTTGATGCTTGACTGTCGCTGTTTGCTTTGCCTTGGCTTTTTTTTTTTTTTTTTTGTTCATCCACATTGGGTTTAGTTCCTACACAGCTCGATGCATATGGACGACCAACACCAATTCGGCTGACGTACTAAAAGTTCACATTCACTCTCCAGCAAAGTTGGAAATTTCAAGAAGTGGTGCTGCCTTCGCTAGTCAGAGTTAAGATGGGTGAAAAAGCCATCCCTGCATCCGAAGTGGGCTGAAAACCCTCTTCTCTGCCCCATCAGGAATGCCACCTCTTCTTGGGAATATACCTTAGAAAAAGGAAGGACCAAAACTCTGACTTGGCTTTGTAAGTTCTCTTCTCTTCCATTTGTCTGGATGTGAGAACCTGCACTCGGCACTAGCTCGTGGAAGCAGAATGCACGGCCCACGTGCACTGCTGCAGCTGGGAGCATGAGTGGTAGCCACCAGCTGCAGCTGGCTGCCCTCTGGCCCTGGCTGCTGATGGCTACCCTGCAGGCAGGCTTTGGACACACAGGACTGGTACTGGCAGCAGCCGTGGAGTCGGAACGAGCAGCAGAGCAGAAGGCTATTATCAGAGTGATCCCCTTGAAAATGGACCCCACAGGAAAGCTGAACCTCACACTGGAAGGTGTGTTTGCTGGTGTGGCAGAAGTAACTCCAGCAGAAGGAAAATTAATGCAGGCAAGTATTCCTCATTACATTTCACTCCCCATCTGTTTGAAATATGCCTTCTTTGGTCTCCCAAGTCAATTGCAATTCGAGGGTGACTGCTGTTAACTTGAGAGTCTTTTAAGGATAGTGCCTCATTGGCATTCCAAAGCAAATTCTTATTTTAGACTCAATGAATGTCTGAATTCTCAATTTTAAAAGATCATATGCTTATTCTTTGTGGGGGATGTATAGACAGCAAAACCTTCCTTTACAGGTCATATATTCTGAGTGCTAGTTTCTGATAGATGAAAAATACGGGTTAGTATATAATTGACCTGAGGATGATAGGTTACACCTTGTTACAATTTTGAAATGAACACTAAGAAGGTTATTATTTTTAACAGTTAACAATATCCCCAAATTCTGAAATGCCCTTGAGCACATTTGATTCAGGTGTCATTACTAAAATTTAGTCCAACTGGAATACTAGGGCTGGCTTTATACCACGTGTGACACTTTACAACGAAGCCCAAAATGGAGAGGACTGGATTACAAAATGGACACAAGGTGTAAATCTTGCTCACTTTGGTGGCCACATTATCACTTTCAAATGTTTTTGAAAATGTTACCATTTCCAAAAAGTTAATTTAACATCTGCTATTTTGTTGACCTGTTCGGATATAGTATTTTAGCTTTCCAGGCTGGGATTTTTGCCTATATCTCATTTACAGCCTATTCTTTGTATTGAATTGAAGAATTAACTGGGGATACAATTCTTTCTTAGACCAATTTCTCATTTCTCATTTCCCATGGTTGTACTTTTCTACTATCTTCATCTGATTCAAGTTTATTTCATAAAATTACACTTGAATATAGCTCTTGGGCACGGGTTTAAATGTTCTTAAATAAGATAGAGATCGGCACCAAACTCTTTTTTTGGGGATATAATAAAAGCATCGTATCATATAAATTTAATTCGTATGTCTATGTAAAGGTATGAAAATGAAACACATTTCAGAACTCTTTTTTTTTCTAACATGAACTTTTTAGTATATGAGTTAGTGGTTCTACATTATATTTCTTTGGTAGTATTTTGAAGCTGGAGTAATTGATATAAAAAATTAGGTAAAGTGGAGAAAGCTTCTTCTACTTAGAAAAATAGACCAAAAATGGGAATATATCTTTAAAAACTGGTATGTTTTTTGGATTAAAAAAATCTGTCATTTAATTTACTTTAAGATGGAATTATGAACCTTAAAAGTTGAAGTCATATATCATTTTGAACATAGCAACTGGAAAGAAAATGTGTTTCCTGACCTCACTTCCTTAATGCCCTGAAGCATGAGGTGTGTGCTCCATTTTAATTTGTAGCTTAAGTAACTTTATCATAAGGTCTTATTTTGATATTTCTGAAGTCTTTGAGAGTCACACTTAACTTGGTGCTTTGTATCCTGTGATAGCATGTTCAATGAGCTAATTAGGTGCTTCATAAAATAGTTTCCCCTATTACATTTGTTGCCTTCTGTTACCATAAAGCTGTACATAAAGTTTATTTTCATAAAAGCAAAGGTAAATGAGGATTATTGCTCCTTGAAGAATGATGTTTTACCATCTATTATTTTATCACTCCTTATGTCTTGTCTTATTCTACCCCTTTGTTTTATTCTGACAATCTTGCTAATCTTTTTTTTTCACTTTGAACTTATCAGAAGGTTTTTAATGTTTTTGGTTTGGTTTTTGCTCTGCAAAGAGCATTTCCCTGTATCTTAGCAAGGACTTTCAGATTTTCTAGTGGACAGTTTACACCACAATTTTCTCTTCTCTTCACCCTAGCCTAGTATAATTTCTGGGGATGTCAGTATCATGGTTATAGTTTATAGTCTGTTAATCAATTTTTATGCCACAACAGTTCCTCACTTTATTAAACTTTAATAAGAGAAACTTTATTAAAAAATAAAAACTCCTTTGAATGATATGTATCAGGTTTTTGTTTTTAAATCCATTTGATGAACTCTTTCAAAGAGCTTCGGTGCATTAAGGACACGTGGGTTACACATCTAGAATCCATGCTGTTTGTTCCTTATCAGATTACCCTACAACTGGGTTTCCCAGCTGTGGTTCACTACGCCTTCTAGGCAACTGAAGTTCCGCTCATAGCTCCTGCCTTTGTGTTCTGCAGCGCTTTATCATTCTCCAGAGACAGCGTACCCTGATGTCACAAATTGAAAGCTACCTTCTATTTTGGCCCAGGAATGCTGGACAGTTTTATTTATCCTTCTGATGATGACTTATTCTAGCTGCCTGATGGTCTCCAAAGACACCTTTCAAAAATTTAAAGATATGAAAACAATGATTTTAAAATAATTACAGCCTGGTGTGGGGTGTGTGTGTGTGTGTGTGTGTGTGTGTGTGTGTGTGTGTGTTCTCAAAGGAGATTCCATACAGATCTTTACAGTTTGTTCAGTTAGTTCAGGTCACATGCAATTTCATAAAGACCCCAATAACTACATTTTCATTTATTGTAGACTTAATTTTTCTTAGACAAGTGGAAATACCCCTTAACAGTGTGCTTTGAATTTGTTTAATAATCAAGTAGATCATATTCTTGTAAGATACCTTGTTTATGACACTATTGTCTGATGGCTGTATACCTGTTTACCTTCCTTCTTGTTCCTCACTGTGCTTAGTTCTCTTTCCCAGCAGTCATTTCTAATTCTCCCCATTCTTTCTCTGTACTGTCTCCCTTCCTCTGTCCCTCCCTATAATTTTAAATTGTTATATCCTAGAAGAATGTTTCAGTGTACTAGAAGAAAGTTAAATTAAAGAGGAAATTTCTTTACTATGTATTTTCTATTTTTCTAAGTCCCCTCTTTTGCATTGCAAAATTCTGTCTTTGAACTGACCATATTATATTCGTTTCTGTTTTGCCTGAGATTGGCTCTCTGCCTTGCCATCTCATTTCAAACCCAGTTACAGGTTTGTAATACCTTTAATGTGTCTAATTGTTATATGTCTCCTATATTTGTGAAAACCTTTCTTGTCGAATTTTCTTCTATATCTTATTTTATTTTTTCCATCCAATTTGTATTTTTAGGAAAAATCTCACTGCTATTCTGATCTGCTTGCTCTTCCTCACTTTCCTTCTTACCTTCCTTCCTTCCTTCCTTCCTTCCTTCCTTCCTTCCTCTCTCTCTCCCTTTCTTTTTTCTTTCTTTCTTTTTCTCCTTCCCTCCCTCCCTCTCTCTTTTTCTCCTTCATTCTTTTTTTTTGTGCCAGTCCTGGGGCTTGAACCTAGAGCATGGGCACTGACTCTAAGTTTTTTGCTCAAGATTGGCACTCTACCAGTTGAGCCACAACTCCTCTTTTGACTTTTTTGGGGGTGGCTAATTGGAGATATGAGTCTCACAGACTTTTTTGCTCAGGCTAGCTTTGAACTGTGGTCTTCAGATCTCAGCCTTCTGGGTAGCTGGAATTATAGGCATTAGCCATTGGGGCATCCAAAACAACTTTCCAGATTTCCTAATTACTCAGTGTGGTGACTTATAAAGAAGACTACATAATGGAGATTCCAGCTTCTTAGTATTTTTATTCTCATTGAACTATATTATTTACTTCTAGCTTTACATCATTGCTGACTTCATCTACTTTCCAGTTCTGGTTTGTTTTTCTTTTGTTTCTATCATTTTTCAGTTGCCTGGTTTATTTCTCCCTTTTGTTCCTGACATTCTTATCTACTAATATTGTTGTCATTTGTAAATTATTACATTTATATTTTCTTTATTTATAAATATTAGTTAGAAAGGATAACCCAAACTCAATCCTCTTCTCAGATCAGAAGAATAAGAAGATCTTACTGTAACCCAAGAGAGATCACCAATTCCCTCCTTAACTATTATATTTTTCCTGCTCAGCTGGTTGCCCTGGATTTTCTTAGACTCTAGGATAAAGTTATAATCAGGATTAGAATGTACTGCCCTGAGGCTTCAGACTTACAATAGGAGGGTGGTAGTTTCAAATTTGGCTAGTAACAGTGTACACCTCTAGACAAATTTTCTTTTGCACAATGTCTCTGCTTGCCTCCTAATTTTACCTATTAGTCAACACATAGTTACCCTGTCTTTGAATTTTTACTGTATTTATAGTCATGACCTGAAACTTTACAGTTAAAGTTTTTGGCTAGCCTCAGAGAGACAATCATCTATACTTGAAAAAAAAAACCAACTATACTAGAATCCAAGGAACTTGACTTCTAATTCTGACCTTGCTGTTAGATGGTTATGTGATTTGGGACAAAGTAGTTAGAGTTTAGCTTTTTAGCCATAGATTCTTTTTCTGTGAATTCAGGGATCTAACTATAATCATTATCAAAGTGATGCTGTGCCCTTTATATATCTTAGCTAATTGAATTATCCAAATAACAGTTTGAAAGAAAAAGTTCGGTACTTTGAGTTTTCACACTTTACAGATCAACTGAGGGCTGGGCAGGAGTGTGGCCTGTTGGGAGAGTGGATGCCTAGCATACACTGGGTTCGATTCCACATGCATGGAAAAAGCCAGAAGTGATGCTGTGGCTGAAGTGGTAGAGCTCTAGCCTTAAGAAGGCAAAAGAAGAAAAAAGAAAGAAAGAAAGGAAAAGAAAAAGGGAAAAAGAAACTGAGGATTTAAATGCTAAATATCTGCCAAAGTTATAAGTAGTAGTAATAAGAAAGTGGCAAGGAAATGGTTTTCTGATTCTAAAGTTTTGTACATCTGAGATTGCCACAGATGACTGGAACATCGGAGCAGGCTTTGTATAATTATTTTTTTTCAGAGATTGGAAAAAAAATCAATGAATAAAAGTGGCAAGTACTCTTACCTGAAGTTTATCTGATAGAACATATAATACTGTCTTTTTTTCTCATTTGTGTTTGATTTGCAAAGACATAAGTAAATCAGGATGTGTTATTTATTCAGTATCTCCATGTCAGTACCTTTCTCTTCTTTTTTTTGCATTTTTTATTGTAATTAGTAAAAGGTTACATGATATTTGCCAGATAGAAGGTGCATTAATTCACATACATTGATACCCTTTCACATGTCTTGGTACCCATTTCCCTCCCCGCCCCACATCTCCCCCTTTCTCTTCTTTTAAAAACAGTACGTGGGCCAGGAGTTTGGCCTAGGGGTAGAGTGCTTGCCTAGCATGCACGAAGACCAGGGTTCAATTCCCACATACATAGAAAAACCCAGAAGTGGTGCTGAGGCTCAAGTGGTAGAGCTCTAGCCTTGAGAAAGTCCAAGGACAGTGCTCAGGCCTTGAGTTCAAGCCCAGGACTGGCCAAAAAAAAAAGAACCCAGTCTGTAATAACTTTTAATATAGGAACTTGAAATTATAAACTTAGAAATTGTATGCAAATTAGAGATTTTTGGATGAAGATGTCAAAATAATTTTGTCATTTGGCTTTGAAACCATGTCTAAAATTAAGTACAGAATAAATATTCATGATCAAGTCAACTCTTTACTATTTATATTAGTGAAAGTGTAGAAAATCTAGTTAATTAATAATTGGCTTTAGAATGTTGTCAGGATCAGAAGCGTACCATCAAACACACAATGTGTGCCCAGACATTTTTAGGTGCTTGCTTCCTCTCATCCCTGCTCAGAGGCTTCTAGATTTGACTTTGTTCTTAGAAAGACTGGCATCCAGAAAAGAAGTTAAGAAGGCATGCCTTTTTTGAGGGACTTATCAAAAAATGTGTACATAATGTATACTTCATGTAGAAATCCAACAAAATTTTTTAAAATTTTTTATTGTCAGGGTAATGTATAGAGGGGTTACAGTTATACTTGCCAGGTAGTAGGTATACTACTCCTCATTTATTGATACCCCTTCTTATGTTTTCACCCCCATTTCCCTCCCTTCTCCCCTCCCCCAACCAAAATTTTAAGTTCATTTTTGTAAATCCCTTTGGTTTAATAGGAAATAATGAATGAGCTGTTCCTCAGGCTATTTCCCCATTCAACTATTGAGTGCTCATTTAGCATACCATGGGAATAGTTATTTCTTGGTTTGGTAGTGAAGTGTGTATACATGTGTACACACGTGTGTGTAGTCATTTTATCTAAAAATTTGCTATAATTCTTTTTTTGTCAGTCTTGGGGCTTGAACTCAGGGCCTTGGGCTTTTTTTTTCTTTCATATATTTTTTATTGTAATTAATAGAAGGGTTGCATTATTACATTATATTCACCAGATAGATACCCTTTCTCATATCTTGGTCCCCATTTCCCTCCCCTCTGTCCTTGGGCTTTCTCAAGGCTAGAGCTCTAACACTTGAGGCACAGCATCACTTCTGGCTTTTCCTATGTTCGTGGTATGGAGGAATCAAACTCTGGTCTTCGTGCATGCTATGCAAGCACTCTACCACTAGGCCCAACTCCCGGCCTCTATAATTCTTTAAACACTTGTAAAGATATTCCTAAAGCTCATGGCTAGTGAAAACCATTTTCTATACTGAAAGAACTTTATTGGAACCCTTTTGTGCTTTTTCATTTTTCAATCCCTTCAGTTGGTGTAGGTACAGTGGGAGAAAAATGTTATCAGTGAGCAATGTATTTCTATTACAAATGTTAGGATCCAGAACTGGTAGCTGGTATAGTTAGAGCAGAATGTGAAAAACTTAATTCCATTAAGTTTATGTCTCAATTTTCTTCCAAGAAGCTTAAAATGAATCACAAATATCTGCCAATCAGATAGGGACAGGTAGTATTTTCTCAGTGTTACAGAAAATGTAGTTGAGAGTGAAGAACAAGACCCAAAATTCAGACCCTCTCTGCTTTTTTTTGTTTTGTTTTTGCCAGTTTTGGGGCTTGAACTCTGGGTCTGAGTGCTGTCCCTGAGCCTCTTTATGCCCAAGACTCTACCACGTGAGCCACAGCACCACTTCTGGCTTTTTCTAAGTAGTTTATTGGAGATAAGAGTCTCACAGACTTACCTGCTTGGGCTAGCTTCAAAGATCCTCATCTGGGCCCAGTGGCTCATGCCTGTAATCCTAGCTAACATCGGGAGGCTGAGATCTGAGGATCATGGTTCAAAGCCAGCCTGGACACAAAAGTCCCTAAGACTTTTATCTCCAATTAACCACTAGAAAACCAGAAGTGGTGCTGCGTCTCCAGAGTTAGGACAGTAGCCTTGAGCTGAAGAAGAGCTCAGAGACAACGCCCAGGCCCAGAGTTCAAGCCCCACGACAGACAATAATAATAATAATAATAATAATAATAATAATAATAATTTCAAACTGTGATCCTCAGATCTCAGCTTCCTGAGGAGCTAGGATTATGGGCCACCAATGTCTGGCTCATTCTGCTTTTCAAGAGGTAAAAGGTTTGGGAATGTGGCATTGTGGTAGAGTGCTTGCCCCAGCAAGCATGAAGCCCAGGATTCAATTTCTCAAGTACCACATAAGCAGAAAAAGCCAGAAGTAATGCTGTGGTTCAAGCACTAGAGCACTAGCCTTGAGCACAGAAAGGCTCAAGGACAGAGCCTAGACCTTTGATCAAGCCCAGGATGGCAAAAAAAAAAAAAAAAAAAAAAGAAATAGGATCTAAGAATGGTAGATTTCTCAGGAGTTACTTGTACTGTGTGATAATCCTAAAAATTTTAAGCATTGTCCATGGTTGAGATATCTGAGATATCTTCTATTTTGACTTGCTTTGCTCAGTGTGATAATTCAGACCAAAAAAAAACCAAACAAAAAACCTAGGAATGAAGCCGTCCGTCATCTGTGTGTCTCTGGAGTTGTGTGAGTTACCGCTGGGACCTGTATTCATTGTTCTTTGGAGAACTGCTAGAGTGGAAGCCAGTCTTTACAAGGTGTCCTGTGAAGACTTGATCACGGCTGCATCCCCACCTACTTCCTCCTCTCCCATCATTTGACTAGCGGGAGGCCGCCTGGCTGGCCTTCAGTTAGACCAGCCGCTGCCCCACCTCCCTAACCCCACAGCCTTAATCACTCAGAGCTGAGACATTTTCTCCTCTTCATCAACTCCTCATGTTAAATATACCTTGTTCGTAAAGAGGCTATCCCTTTTTGAAGATCTCTTCTCATTCCCTCTACTCCCCTTTCCCTGCTTTATTTTTCTTTGCAAAATTACAGGCTTGTGGTATGCTATAATGTTTTATTTATTTATTTTTTTAGTTGTCTGTCTCCTTTCACTCAACTGACAGGAACTCTGTGAAATCAGGGTTTTGTCCTCAATTTTTGCCACTTTCATTCAAACCTATATCCCAGGAAATAGTGTCTTAGTATATTGACACAGCAGGTGGTCAGTAAATATTTGTTGAATGAATCTAAGATTAGTATGGAATTGAGTAACTCTGATAGCTGAGAGCTGACTTGAGTGTGAAGCATGCATTCATCTCACATTTTTAAGTGTAAGGCCAATTATTTTGAGTGTTTGGAGACTTGATATTTACCATGTAATCCCTCACCCCTCTGACTTAGTAATCATAAACATGGCTGTGTAGAATATGTGTGAGCTTTGTCTTTTCTAAAAAGTTATATTTTTTAGTAACACTTGGTATTTTTATGTAACTTTTGGCCTATAGTTTATAAGTACAGTGCATCTTGATCCATGCCACCCCTCTCATAATTCTCCCCATCCGTCCCAAGCCATCCTCTCCCCTCGGTTTTCTTGATTTCGTAGGATATGCATTGAATATTATGACTACACGGTGCCCGTTCCCCTTTTTCTCTATCTGGAGACTGAACTCGCTTGGCCACACCCCACTGAATACGTTTGCGGTGTTACTCTACACAGCGTGTCTTTGTTAATATTTTTTTGACGATGGAACCCAGGGCCTAGAGCATGCTGGGTAAGCCCTCTTCACACACCGCCACCTCCATACCCTCCACACAGAATTTATTCACTAGCCCAAGAAGGATTATTGGGGTGCTAACTTTAAACCTGTGATTATAAAACATGACATATCCAAAAGACTACTTTCTTCTTCAATCTGTGGGGTTGTTTGGTTTTGTTGGTTTTTGTTTTTGTTTTTGTTTTTGCCAGTCCTGGTGTTTGAACTCAGTCAGGGCCTGGACACTGTCCTTGAACACTTTTTGTTCAAGATTAGTGCTCTGCCACTTGAGCCACAGCACCGTTTCTGGCTTTGTCTGTGCATGTGGTACTGAGGAATAGAGCCCAGGACTTTGTGCGTGCTAGGTGAGCATTCTACCACTAGGCCAAACTCCCGGCCCAAACCTGTGGTTTTTAAGTTCTATTTTTGAGACCTTAAAAGCAGTGGTTTTTCCTTCCTTCCTCCTTCTTTCCTTCCTTCCTCCTTCTTTCCTTCCATCTTTCTTTCCTTCCTTCCTTCCATCTTTCTTTCCTTCCTTCCTTCCTTCCTTCCTTCCTTCCTTCCTTCCTTTCTTCCTTCCTTTCTTCCTTCCTTTTGTCGGTCGTGGGCTTGAACTCTGGGCCTAGATGCTGTCTCTGAGCTCTTCAGCTGAAGGCTACCGCCCTACCCCTTGAGCCACAGTGCCACTTCCGGTTTTCTGGTGATTACCTGGAGATAAGAGTCTCATGACTTTAGTGCCCAGGCTGACTTTGAACTATGATCTTCAGATCTCAGCTTCCTGAGTAGCTAGGATTTACAGGCATGAGCCACTGCTCCTGGCTGGTTTTCCATCTTCCTGTGTGTGCATCTAGGCCTCTTTGAGAATATGGTAAAAGTTATTGGCTATATGTTCAAAATACCCATATGTAGCTGACATGCACAAATATGAACAAAGTCTCAGTGCATTGATAAAGCCTGTGAGTGCAGCTAACTGACCAGAGGTCTAAGGCCTCCAGATTAAGAGCTATTATCCTAAAACAATTCCACTCATTTGAGGGAATGAACTCAGTTGTTCTCTAAACTAATTTACCATCTAGTTGCTAATTAAGTTAACTTAATTTTAGAGGGCTTTTTTTTTGCCAGTCCTGAGCCTTGAACTCAGAGCCTGGGCACTGTCCTTGGGCTTTCTCAAGGCTAGAGCTCTACCACTTGAGCCACAGCACCATTTCTGGCTTTTTTCTATGTATGTGGTGTAGAGGAATCAAACCCAGGTCTTCGTGCATGCTAGGCAAGCACTCTACCACTAGGCTAAACTCCTGGCCCTTAGAGGCCCTTTTGTCAAGTAGACAAAAATATTTGGTACAATTATGAGAAAATGGGTTGATCTTATATGAAAGAACTCTAAAAGTAAAATTTCATGTCTGATATGTGTAGCAAGTGGATTTTCTCTCCAAATATTAAATGAAACCATGCTAAGATTTTAGAAATGCTTATAATTCAGAATGCTCGAGTTCTTCAATGTGAGGGCATTTTACTAATAGGCTTTGATATAAGTAGAATAGCTGTGGCTCCATTTGGTTACCAGATTCTGAAAGCAGAGACTAGAAAATAAATCTTAGCTCTGGTTACTTTCCGTTCATTTGGTATCTTTTACCCTCTCAGGTCTGCTTTCCCTAGGGTAGGATTCCTTGGGCTTTTACATTTCTATTTCTTTTTTCTATTTCTTTTTTTGTAGGTCATAGGGTTGAACTCTGGGCCTGGGCACTGTCTCTGGGCTTTTCAGCTCAAGACTATCGCCCTACCCCTTAAGCAACAGCCCTACTTCTCCTTTTCTAGTAGTTAATTGGTGATAAAAGTCTCATGTTCTTTAGTGCCTGAGCTGGCTTTGAACCATGATCCTCAGATCTCAGCCTCCAGAGTAGCTAGGATTACAGGCGTGAGCCACCATGCCCAGTTACATTTCTATTTCTTCAAGGGGAATTGTAGTCATAAATTGACAGGTTGACTTGAAATCCCTTTGTATAACTACTTAAAGATAATCTTAAAACTTACAAAATTGAAAAACCAGTGGGGCTCATGCCTGGAATCCTAGCTACTCAGGAGGCTGAGATCTGAGGATCAAGGTTCAAAGCCAGCCCAGCACAAAAGAACCTGAGACTCTTATCTCGGGAAGTAGGGCTTGGCTCAAGGGTAGGGCCGTAGCCTTGAGCTGTAGAGCTCAGGGATAATGCCCTGAAAGAATTCAATCCCCATGACCCACAATAAAATAAAATAAAATAAAAAACACTTATAAATGAAATAAAAATAAATTTTGATTTGCTCTAGGGGAAAGCTTTTGCATTTGCTTGTTGTTGCTTGTTTTGTTGTTGTTGTTGTTTATTTGTTTGTTTTTGCCAGTCCTGGGCTTGAGCTCAGGGCCTAAGCACTATCTTTGGGCTTTCTCAAGGCTAGAGCTCTACCACTTGAGTCTCAGCACCACTTCGGTTTTTTTCTATATATTTGGTACCTAGGAATTGAACCTGGGTCTTTGTGCAAGCTAGGCAAGCACTCTACCCCTAGGCTAAACTCCTGGGCTACCTGTATGTTTTTAAATAACAGGTAAACTACATACCCCTACTTTTATCTGGGTTCTAAATATTAAGTTTTATTTCGCAATTTTAAACACCAAAAAGTTTAAAAGTTAATGTTTTATTTAGATTTCAATCACAGCGACACATTATTTTTTCTAGATAGGAAATTAGATAATTTAAAAATTCTGATTCCAGAATCCAAAGAAGTAATAGTTTTTCAAAGCTGCAATGTAACTATAAGATTACCATGTGTTCATTTTTTTTTTTTTTTGCCAGTCCTGGGCTTGAGCTCAGAGTCTGAGCACTGTCCTTGGACTTTCTCAAGGCTAGAGCTCTACCACTTGAGCCTCTACCACTTCCGGCTTTTTTCTATGTATGTGGTACCGAGGAATCGAACCCGGGTCTTCATGCATGCTAGGCAAGCACTCAACCACTAGGCCAAACTCCCAGCCCCACATGTGTTCATTTTTAAATGTAGAATACTTCTGTTTTGATGGTAATTGACCATAAGATAAATATAATTTTAAATAACATTGAATTATCACTTACTGTTGTTACTTCTGCAGAATAATTTGGCTGAGACTGTAGGTCATATGTTTTATGTCTACTAATCCATTTCCTTAAAAAGCTATTACAGATTCCAATTCTTTTCCTTCTCAAACTATTTTTATAGTTTTGTGAATTATCCAACTCAAAAAAATCTCCTACGTGATCCAAGTCTTATGTTCTTGTGTTTGTATACCTTATATGTAGATACATATTATTTATCCATTTTTAATATTTTCATGACTAAGTTTCTCTAACTTTGTGAAGGACTCTGTTGGCTCTATAATGGAATTAAATCCTATTCAGTTTGTGAGTGTGTGTGTGTGTGTGTGTGTGTGTGTGTGTGTTTCAAAAGATAAGCTTTGGGCAGGGGGATGAATGGTATTCCATTTGTGAATGATAATCATCAAAGTCTGCTGCTATATTTTGCTGGCTACCATTTTTAGTGCAGTTTATTTACCTTAAACATTTGGGGGTCATTGAAGGGAAATTAAAAAGCAGATATTAGCAGAGACTTCCTGGAACATTCTGTTAAAGAGTTGTTACGGCTGGGTATGGGGGTCCATACATGTCATCTTAGCACCCAGGATCATGAGCTGAGTTTGAGATCAGCCTGAGCTACGAGTGATACTTCATGTTTACATACACACATGCACACATGTGTACACACAGAAAGGCATTTTAGACTGCTGTAAGATCTCTTTCCTCTTTGAACCCTAGTCAACTAGAAGATCTACTCTAAATTACACAAGTGGGGAAACTTCTGCCAAGGGCTATTTGGATATTTATAACATCATTCAGGGGCCATACAGAATTATTGATACAGGTCGATGGTCCTGAACAGCCAACAAGAAGCACAAGAGAAACATAATGTACATGTCTGTCCTGTCACATAGCAAATGATTTCTTTCATGGGCTCTAGATCACCCACAGACCTGAAGCTCCTCACTTCTGAACAATTGAGCCAACCCAAAATACCTTGATACAATTTAGTATTGCTTTATATGGTTCATATGTAATTTATTCTGCCATAAAAAAAAAAATCACTGCACGGCAGGTGGCCTGTTAGCCTGGATCATTGCCTGAAAGCAGCAGAGGCCCTTGAAATCCAAGCGAAGAACCGCACAGTGATCGGTGGCTTGCTGGCTTCCATGGGTTTCTCTCTTTCTTTCTTTCTTTCTTTCTTTCTTTCTTTCTTTCTTTCTTTCTTTCTTTCTTCCTTTCTTTTTTTTTTTTTTTGCCAATCCTGGGGCTTGAACTCAGGGCCTGAACACTGCCCTTGGGCTTTCTCAAGGCTTTACCACTTGAGCCACAGCGCCACTTCTGGCTTTTTTTTTTTTTCCTATGTGTGTGTTACCGAGGAATTGAACCTGGGTCTTCGTGCATTCTAGGCAAACCCTCTACCACTAGGCCAAACTCCCAGCCCCTCCAATAGGTACTTTACAGTGTTGCTCCCTAGTATGTACCATCTGCTGTCACAAAGTACTGGAGGAATTTAGTCCAGATAAGAGGGTACAACTTAAACAGCAGAAGGCAGCGCGCTGAGAGGTGCTCTCATAAAAACATGAACAAGCCAGTGTTCATTTTCCCTGAGGTGCTTAGCCATTTAGAGTGTCTATGGTAGCTGAGCCGGGTGTTTGTGTCATCAGAGCTGTCAGGAGGCTGACACGTGAAGGATGGTGGTTCCAAGCCACTCTGGGCAGAAAAGTCCTCAAGTTTCCAATTAAATTTAAGCTCTAGTATCTGTAACACACAAGAGAACAAACAAACAAAAAACACCAAAAACAAACCTATGGTAATTGTGTCTTAAGTTCCCTGACTGAAGAAAAACATAGCCATTAATTTTTTTTTTTTTTTTGCCAGTCCTGGGCTTGAGCTCAGGGCCTGAGCACTGTCCTTGGACTTTCTCAAGGCTAGAGCTCTACCACTTGAGCCTCAGCACCACTTCTGGCTTTTTTCTATATGTGGTACCGAGGAATTGAACCTGGGTCTTCATGCATGCTAGGCAAGCACTTTAACCAATAGGCCAAACTCCCAACCCATGGCCATTAAATTTTAACCCAGGTAGCTTTAAGCTAGCATACAGCTATGCCCTAATACATTTAGCTTTACCACTGTTACCAGTGAAATGCTCATTATAATATTCCCCATGCAATATTCCTGCATGAATAATATTTATCTATACCATTTTCTTTAGAAATTCCAATATGAGACATACTAGCTTTTTCTTTCTTTTTTTTTTTTTCCTTTTTTTTCTTTTTTGTCATAGGGCTTGAACTCTGGGCCTGGGCACTGTCCCTGAGCTCTTCAGTTCAAGGCTACTGCCCTACCACAGTGCCACTTCTGGTTTTCTAGTGGTTAATGGAGATAAGAGTATTTCAGGCATCAGTGCCCAGTCTGGCTTTGAACTGCAGTCCTCAGATCTCAGCCTCCTAAATAGCTAGGACTACAGGTGGGAGCCACCTCTCTGGCTTACTCTGGCTTTCTTTTAAAATGCAAAATGACTTTCTAAAATACACACAAGGGGCGGGAATGTGGCTGGAGTAGTAGAGTGCTTGCCTAGAATGCATGAACCTCTTGGTTCAATTCTTCAGTACCACATAAACAGAAAAAACAAAACAGAACAAAACAGAAATGGCTCTGTGGCACAAGTGGTAGAATGTTAGCCTTGAGCAAAAGAAGCTTAGGTATAGTGCCCAGGCCCTGAGTTCAAGCCCTAGGATTGGCAACACACACACACACACACACACACACACACACACACACACACACACGTGCGCGCGCGCAGTTCCTGTTAAAATTATAGCAAATTTAAAATTAGTAAATTTATTTTTAAGCAGAATTCTGTAATACTGAAAGGTTTGCTTTGAAAATCTCATTAGGCTTGGTTTTGATTCTTCACAATAAGAAGACTCAGGAAAGAGGTCAGACTATTTGTATCTTATCTGTATTTAGCAAAATTTGTTTCTTATACCAAGGGTTTGAAAAACTGTTAGTTTTAGTCAAAAATATGTCATTCTAGCTGGGCGAGGTGGCTCACGCCTGTAATCCTAGACTTAGGAGGCTGAGATCAGGAGCAAGGTTCAAAGGCAGCCGAGGCACTGAAGTTCACTGAAGTTCACGAGACTCTTATCTCCAATTAACCAGAAGTGGTGCTGAGGCTCAAGAGGTAGGGCAATAGCCTTGAGCTGAAGAGCTTAGGAACATGCCCAGGCCCAGGGGTAGGGTGGTAGACTTGTGCTAAAGAGCTCGGGGACAGCACCTGGGCCCAGAGTCAAGCCCCATGAATGACAACAATAAATAAGTATGAGTGAGACCAACATTAGGTTCTTAGCCTGTCCAAAGCTCAGAAACTAGTATGTACATCATTAAATATCATCAATAGATTATTGAGGATTTTTTAGTTACCCACTTTGGGAATATGAAAAATTTCATAAGTATTTTACGACCATTTAAGAAAAGTAAGCACAAATCATGTAATGTTTCATGCATTCTAGTGACGTTTGTGAGTTAACTAATCTCTGCATATCTTGCTAGCCAGGCATAGTGGTGATACATATAACACCAGCACTCAGGAGACTGGGCCACCTAGCAAAACCTGTTTTAAACTCAAAATGGAAACAAACAAGTGGAAAGACCCTTTTTAACCCTAAACCTTCAGAATTTATACTGATTCTATAAATAGACTTGATATACTAGAACAATGTGTGTGTCTTATATATTCATTTTACCTGGGATAAAAGTTTTGATAGATGATAGAAAAAAAAAAACAATCTGACTAAATACTTCAAATGTCCACAACAATTTGGTAGCAGAATAAAAGCATCAGACTCTTGTGCTCCATTTTCTGGATCTATTCTGTCTATATATTCCAGTTAACACACATGGAAAAAAAATCTTTTCTATGCGGTTTTATATTTTAAATTCTCTTCAGTGGACTGAAAACCCTTTTTCTACATCATTTATGAAGGCTATCACTGATAGAACCAGACTGAGCCACGTAGTAAAAAGAGTAGACTGAATCTGACTCCCAAAATACTTTGTGCGGTTGAATTATTAGAGATAAGCTGAATAATTAAACACTAAATAAGATGGCAGAGCAGCTGGTGAGTAGGTGTTCATGCGTGGAGCTTAGGGGCAGAGCACTCTATGTAAGCATCTGGGAGGGGTGGAAATGGGGCCATCTGATTAGTAACTGTGCCTTGTTATTAAACCGTGACTTTCTGTATTGTGTGTCCCCAGAGTTGGAAAACTTCCGCCTGCAAAAAAAGAGAAGGGCCGCCTTGCAGTTGCTGAGGGCCCTGCAGTAGACACAAAAGCGCCTTCTGAGAGGCCTTCCGCGGAGGCAGCTTGTACAGGCAGGCCTGCTCTTCTCAAAGACCAAGAATCAGATTCTTTCCCCAGGGGGTTTCCAACTAGTTTGCACTTCAGAAAAACCTTTTATTTCTCCTGCTGTTCACGCCCTGCAAAGAATTTTCTTCTAACTAAAGAAATTGTTTTATAATCAAAGATCTTTGTCCTTAGTTGTTAGACATCAAAGAGAGCTTGGAGGCGACTTGGGGCTTCTGTGAGGGCCTAGAATTTATTTGGAATGCAAACTTGCAATATTAGCAAAAGTTCCACCCAAAGAATGTAGTCATCTCCGAGTTGGGCTGGAGCCTAATATAACTAAATCTTTATTCTTTCTTGGTTGGATGTGCTACAGTAAAAAAAAAAAATGATAAAGATATGAATTGAGTTCCTCTATCGGGACTCATGAATGCTTGGTTGCATATAGACTTACTAGAAGTGGCACCCTGCTTGTTATCTGCCCTTTTCAAGCCTGATATTTGAAAATATCAGAGGCATTGGATAAACATGAAACAACAACCTAGAAACTTTTTAACCTTCAGTCATCCACTCTTGGGAACTTGTTCCTCTCAGGGCAGTTGATGATATCACTCACTAAAAGTGGGAAGCCACATTCTCTACATTCTCTGCTGTAACTGAGGTGTTGGTGAGCTCATTTTCTCCCACAGAGGAAAACCTCAGTACCCTGAGGGCCTGGACTCAGGTCTTGGCAGGAAAATCGAGGAGGAACTTAACTTTTGGATTTTAGCTGATTGAGTCAGGCATAAAGAAGGGCTACCAAGTTCAGTATTGACTTCACAGGTGAGCCTTTGAAGTCTGAATGGACCACTCACCTATCCCCCTATGGAGAATGAATACTGTAATTTAAAGAATTTTTCCAGCTGAACTCCAGTGGCTCACTCTTATGGTCCTAGCTACTTAGGAGGGTGAGCTCTGAGAATCCTGGCTCAAAGCCAGCCTGGGAAAGAAAAGTCCATGTGACTTTTATCTCCACTCACTACCAAAAGCCAGAAATTGAGCTGTGGCTCAAAGTGGTAAAGCATTAGCTTTGAGCACACAAACTCAGAAACTGTGCCCAGGACCTGAGTTCAAGCCCCAAGACTGACAAAATAAAAAGGAATTATTTTCCAAGTAAGAACAAAAATTTATTTAATGTTTTGATTATTGTGATTCTTAATGATTTCAGATTCTTTTTAAATATCTTTCTTTGAATCCATGAATTGTCCAACTTTTTCCAGAGCATATTTGTAGATACGCCGCATATTAACCACAGCAACAAAGAAAAGATGGATGGGGCAGGTTTAGGAGAATTATGCCCAGAGCAAAGTACATTTGTGTTATTTTAATCTTGGCTCTGTGGTTGTGAACTGAAGGGAATATTTGCTCTAGAAGATTTCCAATCTCTCCCTATCCCTTCACTGCAACCACAGAGTAGTGGTTGGAAATAGAATTCCAGGAACACCAAAAATGCTCAGCATTTCCAATGCTGGTAGCTACAGTGCCCTCACAAGGACTTTGTGAGCATTCTTCCTCAGGGCCTTCTGTGTCCCTGTGGTCAAGAGCCTGTATCATCAGTCAGAGGTTACCCTGAGGAGAAATTTGGTTTAAAAAAAAAAATCAGTTGTCTATCTGTCTATCTTTGTCATTGAAGGAATCTTTTCTATTTCTCTTATGCTGAACTAGCATGCTACAGTTTCTTTTTTTAATTTTAGAAAAACTCTTTCACAGACTCAACTAAGCATCCTCAAAAACTTTGAATGCTTTAGTTTGTCCCAGAATAAATAGTAAGGCAGAGTCTGTGAAGTAGACAGGGTTTACTAGCTTTTTTCCACTCAGCAGTGAAAACTTACCTATCTTACTCCCAAACAATTAGTAGATTACAGTTGTTTTACACTAGGAATATATGACTAAAAGCCACTGAAATGAGAGGTTCCCTTTAGTCTATATAGGTAAACAATAGAGTTATAAAGGAAGAACTCGGCCTGCAACTTTTCATAGTCTTAACTTCTCTTGAGTTTCATGCTTGAACCAAATCAATGTTGTTAAATAAAATGCTTGAATTTTTCAAGTAATGTCAGTCTCCAGGGTAGGGAACAGGATTCTGTGTTTTGTTTCCATTTTTATTGTTTTGTTTTCTAAAGGGAAGTTTGAGTTGGAGACTGTCTGGCAGAATTCCATGTTTCTACCCTACCACCTGCCCTGGCAGAGACAATGGAATCAAAAGTCAAGTTCTTTATGACTGCACCTGCCTTGTAAATACTGCCAGAAGATCTGATTTTCTCCTGTAGCTAAACTCAACTCAGAAACTATAATAGTACTTGGCACTCAAACAGTGGGTGTATGCCTAAAAACTTGGGTGTCCCAATTTCATGAGGACTAACACAGAACTAGTTCTGTCATTGACTTCTTGGGGAGTTTGGCTGGGATGGCGGTCAATGATTATTGTTTATCCAGTGGAGCAGATGTAACTTTCTGGTTTACCTGTTTTTCAAGACTTTTATAAGGATCTTCTAGTAATGATGAATCGTTTGTAATTTAATATTGGAAAATGGTCTTGTGCAATTCTGCATCTAATGAGCTTGAGAATATGATCTACCCCAAATAGACCAAGTTACCATTTTCCCCTGCTGCTTTCTTTTGCTAGAAATGAAGGTTATCTTGTTGGTCCCCAGTTGAAGGCTCTTTGACTAGGTCACTGTTTTGGAGGCAACAAAACAACCTGAGACTGTTTTTTTTCCCTCTAGAATAAACAAAACATGTCTTGGGTTCCCTGAGGACAGGCTTACTTCATTATCTTCTAACTTTATGTATCACTGGAAGCCTTCTGGCCTAAGAACATAATTTCTATCAAGAATCAAATAATTGAAGATAATATCACCCCTCAAGTGGTGCTTTTTGCATAGGATCCACATATAATGATATAATACAACAAGGAGATACAAAGGGTTCTCGGGACAGTGAAAAGAGCTCTCAGTAGACATATAACCTTTGGGAAAATTGCATAACTTCCTTGAGCTGATGTCCTCATGGATAAAACGGGGATAATAGTAATAAATGGTGTGACTATCTAAAATGAAATTATCTTTGAAATTGCATATGTAAAACATTATTATTAATAGTAATTGGACTAGAACTCCTCCCTGCGTGAGGGTTCTTGGTTTTGTTCGGTTAACTTGCTTGGTATTAGCCTAAACCATCTAAACTATTAGTGTTATGAGTCAAAAGGCTGCTTAGATGTTCCGGTCAGATGGGACAAGTAGTGACTTCAAGAATGACTAATGGTGTGTGAGTTCTGGGGTGGGAACGTTAAGTTCCGATTCTGCCTTGCTCTTGCTGTGGTGAATCACTTGTCCACCTTGAACCTTTGTACATGTGGCCACTCTGCACTGGCTAGCCCATTCACTTACTCCATGATCAGGAAGGTGATGCCTGACACAAAGTAGCCCCCCTCTAAGACTTAGCCGTCTGAAGGGTCCTAGGGTGATAGGAAACAGCACTCATACCTTCCGTTTGGGAAGTTTTGCTTTCAGTTGCTGCTGCCGTGAAGCCACTGCTCAGAACCACAGAAGCTTCAGCTTTCTACTCAGCTTGCAGTCAAGTTTCTAAGGGCTGGAAGGGGAAGGAGTTCAGGACTGGGAGGTGACGGTTGATTGTGTTGAGCTGGTCTCAACATGTTCTTTGAAGCTCAGCTGATAAGATTTTATGGGCTGCTTGGAAGTTATCCTGACAGGATCCAGTTCCCAATCCGAGAATTGGATCAAAACCATACTGTGCAGAGTTCAGCTGAATATTTGTGGCACTGACATAATTTTCAGGTAAAGTCATCTTTTGAGCCATTCCGCAAACTAATATTCTACAGGATTAAAAAAAAAAAAGACAAAAAACTCTGAAGTGACTTACGTCTGTCATTCTAGCTACTCAGGAGGCTGAGATCTGAGAATTACAGTTCAAAGCCAGCCCTAGCAAAAAAAAAAAGTTCTCGAGACTCTTATCTCCAGGTAACCACCAGAAAACCAGAAGTGGTGCTGTGGCTCAAAGTGGTAGTGCATTAGTCTTGAGCCAGAAAAACTCAGGGAAAGAGCCCAGGCCCAGAGTTCAAGCCCCACGAACCCCCCCAATCCCCCCCCCCCCACAATCTGAGTTCTGAATTCAGGATTTTCTAACTTTACCAATTTGAAAGCTGTTCCCAAAATAGCTAAGTAAAGGGATAAAGACAATTACAGGTTTTCTCATCTTCTTTATTTACCTGTTGCCTGCCATGACTTAACACGCACAGCTTATAACTATTCTAGAAAAAAAAACAAAACTGTTCCCATTATTATCTTTTCAACACCTGCATGGTATTATAACTCATTTCAGTCACCAGGACAGCACAGTAGGAGTTAGGAGACAAGTTGAGATTGGGGGTAGAGAGAGGCAAATAAATTTCCTTTTGATGGTTTTGGGTAGTAGCATCCTTTATTCTCTAGAGAGACTTCTTGCCAGGGTAGGGGGGTGGTGTAGACAGTTTTTCCACCCCCCCAAGGTCTAATAAAGATTAGTAAGAGATGTCTGCAAAGCATTTGAAGCTGTTTGAAATACAGGCAGGGATAAAGGTTTCGTATCACTAGTATTATCATTAAAAAGGAAAGCCTGCATGTGATGCTTGGGTCTCTTCCAGCGGCCTTGTTTGATGCTGTGGTTCCCTTTGTGACCTTTACTTCTTGATATCTTTATACGTTTATTGAGGCTGTTGGACAAAGTCTTGAGATGCTAAGCAAAATAGACTGTTAAGAATGAATGACTGCTTGCCTCCACTTCTATGGTTGAAACTTCTGAAACAGTTTTTTTTTCTGTCTTTAGATACCTTGTTCTTCCAGTTTGGTAATTCTGGTGGCAAGGCTAACTTTGTATCTGTTCATTTGACTTGTTATTTCCTACTCTTTCTATTCTGAACATTAGTATTTTATTTTTTATTGAGTAAAATAAATACTAGTCGGGTGTTGGTGGCTCACGCCTGTAATCCTAGCTACTCAGGAGGCTGAGATCTGGGCTTTTGTTTTTCTCATGTTCTGTTGTGTGCTAGGAGCGAAACACAGTGTCTTCCTGTACTACGCATGTCTTCTACCACCCAGCTCCCTCCAGCCTGCACATAATTTATTCCCAAACTTAGTTTTCACCAAGTGAATGTAAGCTGTGGGAGAAAAACAAACAAGCAAACAAACAAACCCAAACCAACCTTGAATCTTTTCATCAGAGCTAAAGGAATTCGCTAAGTTCTATAGAAAATGTAAGCCAAGGGGCTGGGAGCATAGCCTAGTGGTAGAGTGCTCACCTAGAATGCACGAAGCCCTGGGTTCGATTTCTTGGTACTACATATATAGGTAAAAGCCAAAAGTGGTACTGTGACTCAGGTGGCAGAGCACTAGTCTTGAGCAAAAAAAAGTGTCCAAGGACAGTGCCCAGGCCCTGAGTTCAAACCCCAGAACTGTCAAGAAAGAAAGAAAAAAGAAAACGGAAGCTGAGGAGGGAGTATGTTTATCCCAATCACTAATGGAAATGATCATATTATCACCATGTTTCAGGACAAAAGCAACTCCTGTGAAACTGCCATGGGAAGAATGTTAAAATGAATATTTAATCTATATTAAATATATGCATTGGTATCTATCATAGTATAGCTATTATGTGTGAGAATTTTTTTTGCCAGTCGTGGGGCTTGAACTCTGGGCCTGGAAGCAGTCCTTGAGCTCCTTTTGGCTCAAGACTCTACCACTTGAGCCCTAGCACCACGTCTGGCTGTTTCTGTGATTAATTGTCAAATAACTTTTTGTCACTTTTGTCAAATAACATGGCCGGCTGTGTTAGTTCATCTTCATCTGGAGATAGTGCTGGGCAGGCTGCAATCACGGGCCATGGGCAGCGTGCCAGGCTGCGTCCCGGCAGCTGGATTTTCCCATCCAAGAAAGGTCTTTTCTTCCATGCACATCAAATAGAAAATTACAAAATGCAGAAAATGAAGGAGATGAACTGCAATCACAACATCTGTGGTTTCTCTATCCTGGTGGTAAGGCAGATTCCTAGAAGATTTTATTGTAATGTGTTGGTAAAATGTTTACAGTCATCCCTTTGCAGTTTGCTTAGAAAGGAGTTTCTAAGCAGCAGTTCCTGCATCATCTAGAAACTTTTAGCTAGAGAAACCACATTGATTTTCTCTCTCTCCAGATACAGAACCAGGATAATTTTTTTTCTAAAACTAACATTTGATCTTTACAATGAGGATCTAAGTTATATGATCTTTCTTTCAAAAGACCATTTCTCAGCTTTCAGTTTTATAGTTTTCTGATTTCATGGCCACCGTAGATTTACTTACAGGAAAATGTGACTATGTAGTAGTTAAAGTGCACACAATAATAAACATCCTTCAAAAAGAGGGAATAACTTGCTAGATGCCAGGGGCTCATCCCTGTAATCCTATCTTCTCAGGAGGCTGAGATTTGAGGATCATGGTTCAAAGCCAGTCTTGGCAGGAAAATATGTGGGAAAAAAACCCAAAAACATAAGTAGAACACTCTTCTTGAGCAAAAGTTCTGGAGTAGCACCGAGGCCCAGAGTTCAAGCCTAAGGAAGGAATAATTTCATAACTATCATTATGAGGTTAGATGCATCTCAACTTGAAACTTCAGCTCTAAACAGAAATAATCCATATGTATAGTAAGGCTAGGGAACCAGAGCTGAGGATGTGGCTTAGTGGTAGATGCTTGCCTAGCATACATCCAGCCCTGGGTTCAATTCCTCAGTACCTCATAAATGGGGAAAGCTAGAAGTGGCTCAAGTGGTAGAATGCTAGCCTCGAGCAAAAGAAGTTCAGGAACAGTGCCCAGGCCCTGTGTTCAAGCCCCAGAACTGGTAAAAACAAAAAAAAATGCTAGAGAACCCAAAGTCACATCACACTGATAATATTAGTTCCATAATGCTTGGCTGGAAGGACGTGCTGTGACAGACTGTGACAGACCTTTGGCCAGCCCAAAGCCATTGCCTTTTTTTTTTTTTTTTTTGGTTAGTCACAGGGCTTAAACTCTGGGCCTGGGCGCTGTCCCTGGGCTCTTCAACTCAAGGACACCCCTAGAGCTACAGCCCTACTTCCTGTGTTCTAGAGGTTAATTGGAGATCAGAGTCTCAAGCTCTTTTGTGCCTGGCTGGCTTTGAACCTTGATCCTCAGATCTCAGCCTCCTGAGCAGCTAGGATTATAGGCATGAGCCACCACACCTGGTTAATTTTTTTCTACTATCTTATATTTCTTCTCTCTCCAAGAGAATCACAGATCCTATTTGATGTTTCCTACTTTTGCTATACACGGAAAGTAGAAAGAGGTTCTAGCGGTAATCTCGAGAGGAAAGAAATCAGTGTTTCTTATCTATTTTCCATGTGCTGTCAATCTGTCCAAGCAAGCCTCTTCTATGGAAAACTGATAAGAAACTTTGTTTTTCTCTTGATTCACTTGCCTACCCGCTGCCATGCTGCACTTCCGCAGATGGAGTTTCAGCTTAGATAAGGTAGAATATCTGCAGAATAGTGAACTGTTGTGCCTCCAAAGATGTTCACAACCTGAAGGAAAAAAAAGAGATGGGGCTGGGAATGTGGCTCGGTGGTAGCGTGCTTGCATAGCATGCATGAAGCCCTGGGTTCGATTCTCAGTACCCCATGCTGGAAGTAGAGCTTTGGTTGAAGTGCTAGTCTTGAGCAAAAGACGCTCTGCCCAGGCCCTGAATTCAAGTCCTAGGACTGTCAAAAATAAACAAACAAAAAAAAAACCCCAAAAGAGTTGGGAAGGTGAGTGGAGCAAGGAGGGTGCTCTTTTATTCCTCCCAAGAGTCCCAAGTTCAAAGACACAGCTGATGCCTCAGTGGCGTCAGTTTTCTGGAGCAGGCCAGTCACTGGAGAGAGAACTATTGCACTGTGCTCCTCCAGTCCTGCTCAAGCCCTGTCCTTTTGTTGGGCTGTTCTGGGTTTCGTGTGCATTCATCTGCCTTCCTAAGTGAGGGTTCTGTGTGAGGAAGATTGCTGACCTCTTAATCTGTGTCTTTTAAAACCACAATGAGACCAAACCACGCTCATCTTCATCTCTGTTTACCTTAAATTCTGTCTTTCTTCTGGTAAACACCTTTTTTTTTTAAATAAACAACAAAATCCCACCTGAGTGAGGAGGTATACGTTTGTAATGCCAGCAACTGAGGAGGCAGAGATCCGGAAGCTTGGGTTTGAGGTCAACTAGAGCTGGCAGTCGAGAGACCTTCCTTCATCTCAGTATGCAAGTGTGAGTGGTAGTACATGCCTGTAACCCTGACCATGAGGGAGGCACAGGGAGAAGGCCTGAGACCCAGGTCTCTTTCCAGATGATATCTTCATTAGTACAAAATCCAGTGCATTACTTTTCTTCATTCTATCTGACATCAAGTCACAATGAAGGCTTGAGATATGTTCTCTTCTTTTTTTAAAAAAATTTATTGTGGGGATAATGTATTGTGGGGATAATATTACAGTTACATTTGTCAGATAGTAGATGCTCTCTTTCTTCTTTGAGGCTGTTTTCTAGAAGGGTTCAGGGCTAGAGTCTAAGGTGTATTTTGGAATGTCTTCTGAAATTCACCATCAACTGGCAAGGGCTTCGTTTTGTAAGATTGTCTTTCGAGCTATTGACTTATATCCTTCTCACAATTTTTAAGTTTTCTGTTTTGTTTTTGTTTTGCCAGTCCTGGGGCTTAAACTCGGGGCCTGATCACTGTCCTTGGGTTTTCTCAAGGCTAGCTCTCTACTACTGGAGCCACAGCACCACTTCTGGCTTTTCTATATCTGTGTTACCTAGGAATTGAACCCGGCTCTTCTGCGTGCTAGGCAAGCACTCTACCACTAGGCCAAACTCCCAGCCCATCTGTTTTTGTTTTGTTTTAAATCAAATGAACCCAAGGAAGAAAAGTATCCCCTTATCAGGGCCTGGAGGATGGTGGGAAGTGCTTGCTTTCCTGCATCAACTCATTAATGTCTAGTTGTGTTTCTATTCAGAGCATTGCTCATTCTTTCTATTCAGTGTAGATACTTAGAGGCTGCGATATAGCTCAATAGTGGAGCTTGGGCTTAGCATGCTTGAAGCTTGGGTTCAATCCCCAGCACTAAACAAGTAATTTCACATGGGCGATTGTCCATTATAGAACACATGAAGCATTACAACAAATGGAAAATAAGATCAGTGGATGTGCTTGACTTAAACAAGGTAAGATAGTAAGGTCAAGTTCATCTCCTTTTCAAGGTAAATAGCCTGAAAAGCTGTCTTCATATGAGAGCCCGTCTCCCACTCTGTAGGTTGGATCACCAGCTATTCCATTAATAGGTACGTTTTTCCAGCAAGTCAGGACAGGAGGCAAAAACAACAATATCCAATTGAAGCTACAAAGAAACAGTGTAATCATGATGATTATATTCACATGTAGATAAAAGGGCATGAAGTTTGTCTGTAATCACTTTTTCCCTCTCTCTGTTATGAGAAATCGAACCCAGGACCTCATATATGCCAAGTGTATTCTCTAGCACTGAGCTACACCTCCAGTGCCCAGATTTTCTGGTGAGGACAGGTGATGAAGCTTTGTCTGGAAAGAAGTCCTATAACTATTCTCTCCTTGGAGTTTTTCAGGCAAAAATTTCCCTTTGAGCTGAGCGTGGCTGTTGCCTGCCTGTAATCCTAGCATTTGGGAGGCTGAGCAGGAGAACATGAGTTGCTGGCCTGTGTGGGATACCTAGTGAGAGCTTGTCTCCAAAAGCATATAGGACCAGGAGTGTGGCCTAGTGGTAGAGTGTTTGCCTAGCATGCATGAAGCCCTGGGTTCAACTCTTCAGGACCACAGACAAAGAGAAAGCTGAAAGTGGTGCAGTGGCTCAAGTGGTAGAGCACTTTCCTTGAGGAAAGCCCAAAGACAGTGCTCAGGCCCTGAGTTCAAGCCCCAGGAGTGGTACACACACACACAAATGCAATCAAATGATAAAGTTCACTTGACAGAGTTGATCCGACATCGAATCATGTTTGGGGTAGGGGTAGAGGCTTTCTGTGTCATCCAAGAAGCACACAGAAGGGGCTACACTGGGCCTAGGACCCCGTCATTCTCCTGGGGTGCTCGCTGTCATGGGCCCAGCTATCTGGTGGTCCAGGGCTGCCAAGCTGGATGCTCCTAACCCTGTATTAGCTTAGCCAGGGCCCCGCTATGCCATTTCTCAACTACTTCTGAGACCATTGCCTCAGCGGGGCCTTAGAGAGTAGTCTTTGGAAGCATGGACAGAATGTCCCTCTACCTGGGGCTTGGTGTCAGTTCTCTCACTCTCTCAATCAGTGTGTTCCCCTCCAGGGCAAGGCACCATGTCTGCCGCAGTGAATGAGAGGCCCAAAAGCTCTTTACAGATCGTCTTTCCTGGCCCTTGCAAGGCCACTACACTTTTGAAATCGACAGCAAGTTAAATGAGTGAAATCTTCCTTCACCCAAAAATGAGATTACAGGAGAGGCAATATAATATATAGCAGTGGACTTTGGACATGGTTCTTTTACAAAGCTGGAGATGTCTGGGCAGAAATTTCTGGAGAGGATAAATTAGGCAGTTATAATATTTTTCAATATGACCAGAACTAAAAAAAAGTTCAAAAAATTCCATTTTGAGAATATTATTGGGCTACAATAGTTTTACAATGCAACTGTCTTACATACTGAGTTTAGATTTATATGTCTTCTTTGTTGACACTTTTAACTCTACTCAGAGGCATGTGATAGGTAGGTACAGAATGAAATCACAAAATTCTAGCTATGAGTCCACAAATTAGCATAGGATAACAGACTCAGCATTCCCTAGCTTAAGCACTCTGTGCTAGTTTTGTGCCTGAGAATTTTTCCATTGTTACTGATAAGAATATTTTCCTATCTAAACTACGTTTTTCCAAATTATACCCCATGATTAATATTAGTATAGATACATGTATATATATATATATATACTCATACATTCATGTGAAAAGTATTTTGATAATTCTCAAACCCTTCAGTCTCTTGACTGACTTCCTCTTAGCAATTTCTAACTTTTTTTTATTGTGTTTGAAGTCTCCTATTCTGTGATGGCATTAAGGTGATATTCTTTTACAACTGAGCATTGCCACTGGGATATATATATATATATATATATATATACACACACACACACACACACACACACACACACACACACACACACACACAGATATATGTCCTTTCCTCTCTCCTCTGTCCACTGCCCCATAATAATAAGCCATTCTTCCAGACCTTCTGTCTTAGGGACTGCTTGCTGTGTTGTGTGGTGTGGATTTCAAGGGTCTTGTTTGCTTACACCCATCATCCCCTAGCTGCCAGCTACCCAGATTCTTAGCTACACCGTCTAAACTTTGCAGTAAAGAATCTAATTCTCCTAGCCCTGGGACTGACCTTCACCCTTCCCCCCATCTGAGCATCCTGGAAACTCCAGATTCTCAGCACCTGATTCTAATTCATGCCTTGTATGCTGAGTATGTTGCTCTGGTTTCAGGAGAGATGGAGAGAGAAGAGAAAAGAAAGAAAGAGTGTGAGATGAGAGCAAGAGAGAGCAAGAGAGAGAGCTAGCTCGTATTGGGAACACTCCTCCTTTTGTGTCGGCATCTCTGTGAGGTGCTTTGGAAGGACTCCAGCCAGGCATGGAAGGTCTCTTTGATAATATCTGGCGGGTGGGTAAGAATTTCAGGCACCTGGCCAAGATACACATTGCCTGTAATCGTTAACTCAGTCTGTAAACAGTTCAAACGGCACTGAGAGGCCGTCCTTTATTCCATTAGAAGAGGCCTTTCATCTCTCTTGCTCAGGAGCCAGGCGGCTAGCATTGGCCTCCACTGTAGCCTTAGTGCTCTGTGCACAGTCACCAATCCCCGAGACGTGAGGGGACATACAATGGAACCTGCTGCAAATGACTGAGTTCCCAACTTGAAGCCCTGAAGCAATAACTAAGTCATTAATTTCCTTTTATTTTGTACCTGGTTGATACTGGAAGGATAAAAGAGTGACCACACACACACACACACACACACACACACACACACACACCAGGGACCAGGAATAAACCATGGGGAAGGAATTAGAAATTGCATTTTATAACTCAATTTTCCCACCCCTGTTTGTGGCTGAAAGCTTTGCAACCTCACTGTCACTGGTTCGTCCTGCTCCTTTGCCCCACATTGATTTCTTCAGAATTTGGCCTCCTAACGTCCAGTTTAGCCTTGTCATTTCCCACTGTTCCTAGATTCCAGGGTACAGGCACAGTGTTGAACCCTGGAAGGGGTCTGGAGGAATGGAAGATAAAACATTCCTGCCCTAGAAGTGCTTACTAAACCCTGTAGTGCTAGTTACTATACCACTCGGTCAGAGGGCTTATAATACATGTCAAGTCAGATGCGAGTGTGTTCCCATAGGAGATCATAGCATTGGAAACCAAGTAGCAATGTTATCTGGTGAATGAAGGAAACTTTTCATTGGGAGAGGAGGAAAGGAGAGAAACCCAACCTTTGCAGTATTTTTAATATTGTGTGTGTGTGTGTGTGTGTGTGTGTGTGTGTGTATGTGTGTGTGTGTACTGATTCTGGGTCTTGAACTCAGGACCTGGGTGCTGTCCCTGAGTTGTTGTCTTTGTGCCAGGCTACTGCTCTACCATTCGAGCCACAGCTCTACTTCTGGCTCTTTTATACTTAATTGGTAAGAGTCTTCCAGACTTTTTTGCCTGGACTAGCTTTGAACCAACATCTTCAAATATCCCTCTCTGAGATGCTTGGATTATAGGTGTGAGCCACCAGGCTAAAAGTAGATTCTTTTTGTCATGCTTGCTTTGCATTTGCTTCTTATTTTTCCAATGAAAAGTAGTAATTTTGCCAAGCATATCTTGAGTATTCTAGACATTTACTAAATGAAATTATTAAACTCACTTTCAAATTTAGCAGATGAGCTCAAATTTGCAGAGGTGAAGTTCTGGGCCCTGCCTCCCACTGAGTATTCTGGTTCCAGAAGATGGTGTGGGAAACCCAAGCTCAGCTTATTCTGAGCATCTTAATTGCAAGATCATTTTCTGATTGATATTTTTTAATGGTCAGATAAAAGCTAATGTAGACAGAAATAGTTATTATAGATAGTCAAGGAAGAGAATTTAGATTAGGCCACAGGTTTTAAATAAACCTATGAAATATAATACAACAACTTTCCCCTTTACACAGATTCCAAGTGTAAGCAGGGCCACTGAGGAAGCTTGTGCTACCTGGATCCTAGTTCGAAGCCAACTCATTCAGAAATATTCATGAGACTCTTATCTCCAGCTAACCAAAAGCCAGATGTGGAACTGTGCCACAAGTGGTTGAGCATCAGCCTTAAGTAGGAAGAGGAGAAGCAGGAAGAGGGGGAGAGGGAGGAAAGGGAAGAAGGAAGAGGAGGAGGAACAGGAAGAGAAGGATAAGGAGGAATCCCAGGTGTAAAGCATCTGCTTCACTTCCTTCGTAGTAAGAAAAATGACAGAGCCTTAAGACATTCTTTGAAGAAAAGGAAAGGGCTGCTTTTCACAACGCTGGCTGGACTCAAAGCGTACTAGTGAGAAAGTTCTATTGTAATGCCTTCTATTTCCTTTGTTTTCCATTTTGCTTAAATTTCTGACTTGCCACTTTACTCTTTTTATGTATTTTGGATTTGAGGTGGTTTCTTTCCCAGCATCCAAGTTTTCTATGCTGACTCTGAATGTGGCTCTGAAGGAGAATTCATAAAAGAGAGGGTAGATCCTGAAAATATGCAGCCTGGCAGCTCATCGTGTCTCTGTTTCCTGACTTACCCAGGATGAGACCTGAATCGCCTCTCTTCCACACAGCACAACTAGTACTTTCCCTGCTTTATAGGAAAAGCCATTGCTTAATCTTTAATGAAATGCAGGCATAGGCCAGGAGTTTGGTCTAGTGGTAGAGTGCTTGCCTAGGATGCAGGAAGACCCAGGTTCGATTTCTTGGTACTATATACATAGAAAATGCTGGAAGTGGTGCTGTGGCTCATGTGGTAGAGCGGTAGCCTTGAGAGAAAGCCCAAGGATTGTGCTCAGGCCCTGAGTTCAAGCCCCAGGGACTGGCAAAAGAAAAAGAAAAGGCATGCAGGCATGAAAGCAAACAAAATCAAGTTTCTTTCCCATATTTCCAAGATGGTTATTTGTTCATGGTATAATTATTGGAAAGCACGTGTTAGATGGTGCTTGTATAGAAATACTGAATGCATATGGTGCTCAAATGAGGAAGTACTGAAGCATGCTACCTGACCCACTCAGTTCAATGCTCTGATTAATTCTGAGGTTGCATATTGGTTTACTATGATTAGGAGCTAATGAAAGAAGCCTCTGAATTTCTACCTTTGAATATAGAGTCTGTCTTTGACAAATGATCCATTCTGAAATTTAGTTTCATAGCCTGGTTATTTTCCTTCTACATGTTGTAGATAAAATGTCTAGAATTCTTTTGGACCATTGTTTCAAAAGTTTATCGTGTATCAAAATCTGTTTTAGAAGGTTTCCTAAAACATATATTCAGCACTGTATTGCTGGAATTTTGGATTCAGTGTATTTATCATTCTAAAAAGTTTCTAGAGGGGCTGAGGATATGGCTTAGTGGTAGAGTGCTTGCTGAGAGTGCATGAAGCCCTGGGTTCCATTCCTCAGTACCAAATAAGCAGAATAATAATAATTTTAAAAAGCCAGAAGTGTTGCTGTCATTCAAGTGGTAGGGTGCTATCTTCAAGCAAAAAAAAAAAAAAAAGGTTGATTCTGCTGATCTGGGGAATCACATTTTCACATTTTAAAAATGACCTGTTCAAAGTTATTGCCTGCATTGTAATCATGATGACTTTTTCAGTTGTTGCTTCACACAGCCAAGCCCATCCAAGCCATCCACGTCCATCAGCCATCTTTGGGTTGTGGAAGATTTTGTCATGCTTTCAGAGATTGAATGTAGTCTAATGATCAAACCTCTTAGCTGTGGCCTGAGGCTAGATCCTTCACTAGTAAGCAAGTAGCTCACTCACTTTGTGGCAGCGTGCAAGTGGGACCTTGTTTAGGAAAACAAAAACAAAACAAAAGAAAAACTATTATTTGGACTACAAAACTAACAAAATGACAAAAGAGAATAAAACAAGTGCTCTTGATCAGTTTCTTTTTGTTGTTTTTGACCAGTCCTGGGCTTGAGCTCAGGGCCTGAGCACTGTCCTTGGACTTTCTCAAGGCTAGAGGCCTACTACCATTTGAGCCATAGCACCACTTCTGGCTTTTTTGCTATGTATGTGGGGTACCGAGGAATCAAACTGGGGCTTCGTGCATGCTAGACAAGCACTCTACCACTAGGCCAAACTCCTGCGCCCCACGCTCCCTGAGACTTTTATCTCCCACTATTCAACAAAAAGCCAGAAGTAGAGCTGTGGCTCAAGAAGTAGAGTCTCAGCCTTGTGCAGAGCAAGAGTGTGAGGGCCAGGATGCAAGCCCCAGTATTAGCACCTAGAAAAGAAGGCACAGCTGGGTGCTGGCGGTTCCCACCAGTACTCTTCCAAGCCACGCAAAAGTCTGAGATCTGAGGATTTCAGTTCAAAGCCAACGCAGACAGTAATGTCCAGTGAGACTCTCATCTGCAATGAACCACCAAAAATCCAGAAGGGGAGCTATGGCTCAAAGTGATAGGATGCTAACCTGGAGCAGAAGTGCTCAGGGATAGCCCCACGCTTGCAGTTATTAATTGTTCTTTCACAGCCAACACCCATCCATCCCTAGTTGAGGTGATTGTGACTTTAATGTCCATAAGCCACCATTGGGTTATGGGTTATGAGTTCAAATCCCATGACCAACAGCAACAAAAAAGTCAAGTGGCTTGAGTTTCTGAGTTTTACTTTAGCATAACAGGCTGCCAGCATCCTTCCTTCTGGATTTATTATGGTGTGACCAGCTCAAGGAAGCCAAGAGCTACACATACTGTTTAAAATAAATTTTATTTATTCAGCTATTTCCTCTTTTTCTGAGCATGTTCATGTACTTAACTGAATATTTAAAATGCTACAAAAAGCCGAGTATGGTGGCTTATGCTTATAATCTCAGCATGTTTGAGGCCAGCCCAGGCTCAAGGCCAAGTTCAAGATTGCTGGGGTAAGCATAGCAAAACCCTGTCTATGCCAGTTGTGATGTCTAAAGCAACAAACATGGTATGACCAATTTGTATCTCCATCTCTGTATTTTTTCCCTTAAACCCCAATTCTTGAAAGTTCGGTTTGGTTTGGGGACAGTATTCAGAATCGAACTCAAGGTCTCATGCTCATTTGGGGCAGGCATTTTACCCCGTGAGCCATGCCTCCAGCTCCTTTTTTTAAATGGTCTATTTTCAAGGTAAGGCCGCATTTTATACCCAGGCCAGCTTCAGCTGAGGTTTTCCTAATTGCCATCGTGCCCAGCCATTGTGTTTCCCCAGTTGGGATAAAAGGAGTGTGCCACCGTGCCGTCATTAGTTGAACTGGAGTCTCTTGAAGTTTTCTGCCCCAGCTGGCCTCAAACTGCCTGATCTATCCCTGAATCTCCAACCTCCCAGATAGCTAGAATTATAGGCTTAAGCCACTGAGACTGGCTTGAATGCCAATTCTTAGTTCAAACTTCTTTACCATGCTTAAATATCCATCTCATATTCAGTATTCCCAGGAATGTCTGATTTCAACTTCTGCTCAAAACCAACCTCTTTTGTTAATGCCACATCTTTTTCCCCCCAATTCTCCAGGTTTAGACTTTTAACCCCTCCCTTTCCTTCATCCCCACAGTCCGATCTGTCAGCAGATATTTTTGGCACTTCTTACATGACATCCACCATCCACCCCTTCTCTTCACAACTGTCGCTACCAAAGCTCAAGCCTTGCTGTGCCAGCCTTCATTCCCGGCACAGCTCTTTTTCCTACCACCAATTATTTTTTTTCTTCATGATACTGCACTTTTCCTCTATCGTATAAAATGAAAAATTGTCCTGCTTCACATAATTTTGCTAATGCACTCTCTTTGCTAAGGAGCTGAGCGTGAGTTTTTTCACACAGGAGCACAGGTTCTGACTCATCACAGCATTCAGTCACCTTTCTAAGGTGACACCATCTGAGGTCCCTAGGTTCTCTTCCCAAGTTGTCAGACTTGTCTTCTGTTCCTTGGAGACTTGAGAGGAAGAGTTACGCACCTGATTCCCCTTACTTGGCCCCCTTGCTTCTTCTCAAAGCAAAAGGTAAGAAGTGCAGAAAATTCATTTGATACATGCCAGTGATCAGAGCCTGCCTTTCTTTTTCCTTTTTTAAATGTCATCTTTGAGAGCGAGTTACAAATCCCCCAGGACACTTAACAGCATTCCATTTTGTATCATCATTTACTTTGTATATATTGTATATGTTATCTCCCTACTAGGCAGGACATAATTTTGAGAGGAAAATAGGTACTCATTAAAGTAATCCAACCTAAAGGCCATGTTTCAAGCTCATTCGAATGTACCCAGGGGAAAATCTCTATAGGTCCTCATCATCTTGCTCAATGGTCACATCAAATGACTTCCTATACTCGGGCAAAGTAGCACTGAGCGCCATTGCTCTTTCCTGTTACAGAGGGCTTGGAGGAAAGCTTGGCAGCTGTTGTTTTGGGAAGAAAGGTAGCTTCAGAAACAGGACTGATGCGACTCAGGCTAAGCATGAACGTAGTGACAGACGGCATTTAGCTAGGAATGGGGTTCCACCTTTGAAGTACTTCAGGTAGGTGTTGGTTTAGCAATTAGCCATGCTCCTGCTTTCTGAGGTCAGCCTACCTAAAGACAAAAGCATGGCCCAATACTGGGTGGTACTCTTGCTCCATAAGAACTCATTTATAGGTATCCACACACAAGTACCCACCCGAGCAAACACTAAGAAGAAGCAAAGGAAAGTGCCATAAGCACAGTCATTGTGTCAACAGAAATATCAGATAAGGTAGTTTTTATGGAGGGGGGTTGTAGAGTGGTGGGGGGAGGCAATGCACCTGTGGGTTGGTGATTCAGAAACTTGGTGCCACATTATATGGCACTATGAGGCCATCTTACCTTCCAGCCATCCCATGTGGCTGATGTCATAGAATTACCCATTTGCTAGCTGGGCTAAGAGGAAATGCATTGGATAAAAGCCAAAGGAAGGTACACTAACGTCTGAGTTGAGACACCTTCAGAAACCAGATGTTTTTTTGGATCTCTTTTCTGACCTGGTGAAGCCATTGCGTGGTCAACCTAAGAGAAGTTGATTTCTATAGATAATCATAGAATCTCTGTCTCATGCCTGGGACAAATGTGTTCTCATTTAACTTGTGTTTGAACAGGTCCCTGGGGCTAACACAATTGCCAAGTTATGATATCACAAGAACAGGGTCTAGAAAAAAAGAGAAATCACTGTTGGCTAGACTTGGTCTTAATTTAATCCTAGAGGAATTCAGCTTCTCTGTTAGTTGCTTGACACTTTGACTTTCCTCCAAACAAGGAGTGAGGTCAAATAGTGCTTCTAAACAGTGCTCAGCGCAAGGCAGCCATCAAGCCAGTAGACTGTAAGGAGCGCAGAAGCTGAAGATTTATTATGAACTCAGCACACAGTTGCTGTTATGTGGGATGTGAGCTAGCAAGATGCCTCAGCCTTCAACTTAGTGCATAGACTACAAATCAGAACTAAAGAAGTCCTATGCCATACATTGAAACTAGGTATTTGGGGCATTTCAGACAAAGAAGAGTGTCCATAAAATAAGTAGATTTGCTCTTGAAGGCTTATGATTTTATTTATCTGAGACAGGGTCTCACTATGTAGCCCAGGCTGGCCTAGAAGAACTCATGGAGCCGCAGAAGGCTTAAACTTAAATCTTCTTTCTTCAGCTTCCGAAGTGCGGAGATTTCAGATGTGTGCCACCATACCTTGAATAAGTAGGGTGTGTGTGTATATGCGCATAAACATGCACATATATATTAACATATATATATATATATTTTTTACTTTACTTTGTGCTGGTCCTAGGGGTTGAACTCAGGGCCCAGGTACTATCTCTGAGGTATTTTTACTCGAGGCTAACACTCTGCCACTTGAGCCACAGCTCTCTTCCAGCTTTTCTGTAATTAAACTGAAAAGAGTCTCATGGAGAAGTAGCACTGTGGCTCAAGGGATAGGATGGTAGCCTTGAGCTGAACATCTCAGGGACAATGCCCAGGCCCAGAGTACAAGTCCCACAACTGACAAAAACAAAAAACCAACGTCTCATGGACTTTTCTCCTCAGACTGGTTCAAACTGCAGTCCTCCTATCTCAGCCTCCTGCGTAGCGAGGATCATAGGAATGAACTACCAGTTCCCAGCAAAAGTATATATTTAAATGAAAAGAATTGGAAGAAAAGAGGCAACAGACAGTCTGAGAAGTGGAAAACTTAGCAAAAAAGACTCAAGAAGGGGCCGGGAGTTTGGCCTAGTGGTAGAGTGCTTGCCTAGCATGCATGAAGACCCGGGTTCGATTCCTCAGTACCACATAGGTAGCAAAAGCCAGAAGTGATGCTGTGGTTCAAGGGGTAGAGCTCTAGCCTTGAGAAAATCCAGGGACAGTGCTCAGGCCCTGAGCCCAAGCCCAGGACTGGCAAAAAAAAAAAACACTCAAGAAAGGGTAGAAATGGTATTCACTGCGACAAAATCATTAAGGGCTATTTGCCTTGCAATAGTAAGACAAACAACTGGCATCATTACGTTCATACACATTTTTTTTTTTTTGCAAGTCCTGGGGCTTGAACTCAGGTCCTGAGCATTGAGCCACTTGAGCCACAGCAGTGCTTCCTGCTTTTTCTGTATAATGGTACCAAGGAGTTGTACCCAGTCTTCGTGCATGCTAAGCGAACTCTACTATTGGGCCCAACTCCAAGCCCTGTTTTCAACAATTATGGAAGAAAACCAGGCGGTCAGGATACCTTACAGATGTGTGGTGATATTGTTTGATTTTTGGAGATGAGAGTCTATTTAGCCTGGAACTTGCTAGGTATCCCAGGCTGGCCTCAAATTTTGAATCCTTGTCTGTAGGCTCCTGGATTCTGGGATGAAGGGCAGTACCACTATGTTGCCTGAGAGCTCTCAACTTTATTGCCATCAAACAAGTGAAAATGTGATGGCTTTACCTAAATCACTGGAAAGCTCTTGTAATTTCAGTGCTTTGGTTCCTCTGTGTTTTCCTTGTGGTCCACCACGTTTCCTATCACTACACTGGATATATAAAAGCCATATCCAGGATTCATGTCTTTAGCCCAGTATGCATTGTATGTTGTGTTGTTCCTTCAGGTCTTAGAAATAGAATTTATAAAATGGGTGGTGCTAATGAAGGGAGAATAAAAGAGCTAATGAAGGATTATAAAGTACTTTGATAATATGAAAAGCAACATTAGAGCTGAGTAATGATCTTAATTTAAAGTAAAGGTTCCTTTAGAAGAGTAAAAAGAAAAAGGACAAAGGGTAGTGTTGCTTTGTACCTTGATAACAGTGTACAAATCGACAGTGCCGTGTTCACCCTCACTGCCCTGTGACCTCTCTCAGCTCAGAAATCAGGCCTTCCACCCTGGCATTCTCAGCACTTCCCCTACCCCCTCGGTAAAATGATGGCACCTCCCGAGCTACCCAAGAAACACAAACAGCAACTTCTGTTCCTCTGAGCCAACTTGATAACTGAGCAGATTCTTCCTCCAGTTATCAGCGCATTGATCTTTTCAGAATCTCTTACTCTCTGTACTTAGCAAGAAAAATAAAGAGGTCCGAGCAATTAGGAAATAACAAAGAGTTCATAGTTCACAAAGCGTAAGTCAAAGGATGGTCGGAATATTTGAACGTACAACCACATTTGTGACGAGAAGCCAGGTGTAACTGTCAAGCCAAACAAAGAAGGGAAGCGGTATCATGTTGGCTTCAGACATGATACTGTGGGATGGAGAAAAGAAGAATAATTCAACTCTTATTCCACTAATGGTAAGAAACTATATTCCACATAAGTGTGTGTGTGTGTGTATATATATATATATGGAATACTGTTAGGCGTGAATTGACTCTAAATGTTCTCAGCACTTTTCCATGCCCATCACCGAGTCAAGTCTTTATAAAATTCTGATAGGAACTGAAATTCCTTAGAGACACCCGGTCAATACCATGACCTAAAGCCAGTGGGGAACAAGAGTTTCTTTGGGGAAATAATGATCTTTTGGGAAATAAAGGAATGGTAAACTGATTTGAATAGTTTCTAAATGGCATCTCCTAAAAAGAGCTTCTCATCAAATCTGAAGGCATGTTGATGGGCCCACCATGGCAAGAGAGGACTTCCAAAGCCATGTAGTGACAGCAAGAAAGTCCATCCATTCTTTTCATATTTTCCCAAAATTTCTGTTCTTGGTCCTGAATTTGCATTCTCTGCATGTTGAAAAACGAACGGCCTTTAAGCCCCTTGCGTGTATGCATTTGATTGTGTACAGCTATAGATTTCCAGTGTGAGTTTTGTCTCCTGAGAGCAGGAACCATTCCTTGTGGGTGGAGGGGTGGAGCGCTGTTTTCTTCTGCCCTGAGCATTATGCTGACTTCACACATTGATTCTGAGGGATCCTGTGACCAGAGATAGCTTACTAAGCAACGTTTCTCCTGAAAGCAGAGTATTTTTATTCAAAGTGAGAGAAGTTATGCATGATGGTGAGAATTTTAGGGAAAAGTTTGGTAACCATGACTTTAAACTTTAGGGTTATTAAAAAGTATGTAGTAAGCCAGGCATGGGTGGCTTATGTTCATAATCGTAGCTACTTAGGAGGTGAGTTGGGGGATAAATGGATGAAGTCATCTAGGCAGGAAAGTCTGGGAGGCACTTATCTACAACGAGCTAATACTTAAAAGCTGAAAATGGAGCTGTAGCTCATGTGTTAGAGCACAGGCCTGGAATAAAAAAAAATCCCAGGGACCGCCCCCAGGCTCCAAGTTCAAACACCATGACTGACTAAGCATAGATGGCTTGAGGGGAAGATATGGGGGAAAGCTGTGGCTCTGGGGACTGAAGACCAGTCATTTGAGGAGGTAAGGGCAAAAAACAATATGAAGCTGTAGGATTATGATTTGGGAGTATAGCATGAAAAGAAGTACAGTGTGTGTGTGTGTGTGTGTGTGTGTGTGTGTGTGTGTGTGTGTGTGTACAGTACTAGGGTTTGAGCTCAAGGCCTCAAATTCTTGCTTAGCTTTTTCACTTGTCGCTGCCACTCTACATATGAACTGTACTTCCGTATCTGGCTTTTTGGTGATTAAGAGTCTCTTAGAGTCTTGAACTGGGATCCTCAAATCTCAGGCTCTTGAGAAGCTAGGATTACAGCGTGAGCCACAAGCACTCCACTTTCTTTTCTGTTTTCTTTAAATCATTATATAAAAGTGTTCATTGAGAGTATCCATTTATATGTACAATACATCTTGATCAAAGTTTCCCTGTCCATCGTTCTTTCATCAAGTTCCATTTTCACATATGTACATGGACTGTCATGACTATATTCTCTTACCATTCCTCTTGCCATCCTCTTAACCCCTATCCCCCTCCTGTTCCAGCTTCCTGGGATTCATTTGTTAAACTGTTATAATTTTTTTTTAGCACTTTCTGTAGAGTCAATGGGAAAAGTTAATGAGAAAGCAAAAGGAATCTCACACTGAATAAAGCTACTGTCTCAAGCCGGATGCAATGGCTCACACCTGTAATCCTAGCTACTCAGGAGGCTGAGATCTGAAGATCGCTGTTCAAAGCCAGCCTGGGCACTAAAGTCCATGAGATTCATCTCCAATTAATCACCAGAAAACTGGCTGAAGAGCTCAGGGACAATGTGCAGGCCCAGAATTCAAGTCCCATGACCGACACATACAAATAAAGCTATTGTCTCATCATCCATTTTCTCTATGTGACAGAAGAGCTAAGATGGGTTCATTCTGGTTCCATTCTTGCTCATGTCTAGAATCCTACCATGAAAGAAAATGACTTATGTCTATTCCTTTATAGTTCCTTGCAGCTCTAGAGATGCTACTCTTAGTAATTACTAAAATATTCAGAGAATGGAAATCTGCCAGTGCCAAGATATCCAAGCAGCATCCATTCCGATGCAGTGAAACACTGAACCCAAATGACAAACCCTCCTAGGCTTTCCCAATACTGTCTCTTGCTTTTTCTTTTATCCCTTGCCTGGAAAGCTACGCTGTGGGTGGGAATAAAAATCTACTCTCCTGTTGCATCCAGACAGCTGCCAGCAGTCTGTTTGCCTTGTTCTTTGCTGGCAAATCATTAAACAGTCCCCCAAAAGCAGGCCTCTTCCCCAGGGCCACCCCATGGACAAGGATTCAGAGCTGTGGTCAAAGGCCTGTCAACAGTCATGCTAAAGCCTTGGGCTTTCTCCAGCACAAGACTCTCCTGGCTGCTGCCTCTTTCGGCTTGCTGTCAACCCTCAATGGCTTCTGAGGGGAAACTGGGCATCTGAGTTGGCCAGTGACTTGAATAATTTAATCTGTTCCCTCCTGATGTAATTTCTAAGTGCAGCCACTCCTGTGTCCCTTCTGGTGTTTCTTTAGTAAAGCACAGTACCTTCCTCCTCATTTTTCACGCTTTGCAATGTAAATTCAATATGGTGTCATATTGCCCGGGAAGAGCTGGGGGACTGGGATCAGCCAAGCTAATGGAGAGCTGAGCCCCGCCCTCCCCTCACAGTATGCCAGTGAAAGTCAGTTGGGACAGTTAAAATTGTATGGAACTGTTAGGTTGGCCCCCTTGGAGACTGTATCTGCCTCTGCGCCTTCAGACAAGTGACCTGTGGAAGAAAGCAATATGAAAAGAATCTTTGGGACAGCTTGGAATTCTCTGGTGTTTGAGCAGAGATTGAGCTGAGAGAAATGGAGTGTGGGTGAAATAAGCAGGTTAATTAAACCCTTTTCTCACTTGTGCATTGAAATCTCCAAACTTAGCAATGCTAAGTAGCTCTGTGGGTAGTCCAGCTGGGCCCCTGGCATCGTTAAACAAATACTCTGGTTTTCTCAAGTTTCACTTCTTTGCTGTCTTTTCATAAGGATTGTCTGGATTTAGTCTTGGGCCTTTTCAACACCAAAATCTTAAATAATGACTTAAATACAAACTGTAGAAACCTGTTTCTAGCAAGTTTCTAAATTCCTACTGTGTCGATCATGAGTCCGGCTGGAACAAAAACAGAGAAGCATAAAGCAAACTGTACCAAGGCCATTTGTAAATAATACATCAGGCTTAGTGTGAAAGGTCAGCTAGTTTCTTTATTGTGGAAAGAGTTCATTAAGTCCAGGCCTTAGTATGGCCTGTGTCAAAGCGTCATTCTAGTCCCAGATTCTCCATCCCGGAAAACCCTCATTCTAAGACTGAGCCTGGGTATGACCTGTAGAAATAGTCACCTGTGTCTATACCTTGCCTTTCTGCAGAGAACCTTTTGGAATAAGAGCTGGGTGCCAGGCATCGGTGACAATTCTTCTAGGATGGAGGGAGACTGCTCACAACTCAAGTCACCCTTGACTTCTTTTTTTTGTTGGTCGTGGGGCTTGAACTCTGGGCCTGGGTATTGTCCCTGAGCTCTTCAGCTCAAGGCTACCGCCCTACCCCTTGAGCCACAGCCTCACTTCTAGTTTTTAGTGGTTAATTGGAGGTAAGAGTCTCCCCGACTTTAGTGCCCGTGCTGGCATTGAACCACAATCCATAGATCTCAGCTTCCTGAGTAGCTAGGATTACAGGCAAGAGCCACCATGCCCGGCCTCTTCACAGGACTTCTTAATAGGATTCTTGAATGGTTGAACCCTGAATTTCCTTGATGAAGAAAGCAGTACAAATCACACAACTGGGCTGTCTTCTAAAACACATGAAGATGTTTGGGTGTGTGCGTGTGTGTGTGTCTATGTGTCTGTGCTGTTTGAGAAAGGGTTTTGTTCTGTAGCCTGGCTGGCCTCAGATTCAGTTTTCCTGCCTCAGCTTTCCAAGGGTTGGCATTGTAGGCATGCACTACCAAACACCATGCCCATTTTTGCCAGTTTGGGGACTTGAACTCAGTGCCTGGGCACTGTCCCTGAGCTTCTTTTGCTCAAGGGTAGCACTCTACCACTAAGCCACATTCCTAGGCCTCCCCCCCCCCCCGCACCCCTGTGTCCTCTAAGATCTTCATTCATGGACCTCAGAACTGGGAGATTCTTCCAAAGATCACTGACGTATCCAGTGACACGTAATGACGCCCTCTTTGCTCATGAGGAGCTTCCTTCTGCCCCCATGACTTCAAGTCTTCTGGGCTGAGTCAGGACAAAAGTTGGCGTCCCTGAATAACAGATGCATTCTGAGAATTGTGCTAGACAGTTCTGTCATTGTGTGGACCTGAGGGAAATTGCTCCTAAACCTATTTGGTGTTGAGTCACCTGTCCAACATAACCTCTTGATCCACTCAAGAGACAGGGTGGCTCACACCTATAATCCCGGCCACTCAGGAGGCTGAGAGCTGAGGAGCGTGCCCGAGCAGGAAAATCCATGAGACTATTTTATAGATATGAAGCATTAAAATAATGAGAAAAACTATGGTATAATACTAAGCCAGTAACATAGTCTTTTTTTTTTTTTTTTGTCAGTCTTGGGACTCGATCTCAGGGCCTGGGCATTGTCCTTGGGTTTTTCTCAAGACTAACGATCTACCACTTGAGCCGCAGCACCACTCTGGCTTTTTTTCTATGTATGTGGTACCAAGGAATTGAACCCAGGGCTTCTTGCATGCAAGGCAAGCACTCTACCACTAGGCCACACTCCTGGACCCATAGGTCATTTATATTATTGTTAAACATTAGATACTGTATCTACGTGTGCTGCTATACTTTTCTACAACTAGCAGCACAGTAAGCTTGTCTACCCCAGCTTCTCTAAAACACGAGTGATGCACTGTACGCCAGAGTTAGGTCAGCTGTAACTTCAGTAGGTGGTAGGAGCTTTTCAGTCCCATTGCAATATTATTGGACGTCACATAATATACTGTAGTTATGTGACATCATCATGTGGTGTGTAACTAGAATGGTATAAAAGACTAACTTTATAGCTGACCATGGTGGTATGCCTGACATTCTAGCTCCATAGGAGGCTGATATTGGGAGGATCGCAGTTCTAAGCCAGCCTGAGCAGAAAAAATCTCTGAGGCTTCAGTTCAATGGAAGAAGCAGAATGTGGGGCTGGGAGTGTGGCTTAGTGGTGGAGTGCTTGCCTAGCATGCATGAAGCCCTGGATTCCATTCCTTAGTGCCACATAATCTGAAAATGCCAGAAGTGGTGCTGTGGCTCCAGTGGTAAAGTGCTAGCCTTGAGCAGAAGAAGCTCAGGGACAGTGCCCAGGCCCAGAGTTCAAGCCCCAGGAACGACTGACCAAAAAAAAAAAAAGGGCCGGGAGTTTGGCCTAGTGGTTAAAGTGCTTGCCTAGCATGCATGAAGCCCCAGGTTCAATTCCTCGGTACCACATACATAGAGAAAGGCCAGAAGTGATGCTGAGGCTCAAGTGGTAGAGCTCTAGCCTTGAGAAAATCCAAGGACAGTGCTCAGGCCCTGAGCTCAAGCCCAGGACTGGCAAAAAAAAAAAAAAAAAAAAAAGGAAAGCACCGAAGGTGAACAGTGTTGTACCCGTCATGCTCGCTATCCACAGAAAGTGTAAACTAGCTGACTTGTGGCCTGGGGAAGGGCTAGGCAAAACAGAAGACCTTGTACAAGAAAAAGGGCTGGAAGCATGGATCTGGGATGAAGCGCTTGCCCAGCAGGCATGAGGTCCTGAGTTCAAACTCTTATCCTAAAGAAGAAAACCACACCACTCTACCTTTGGACTAGAGGCTAAGATTTTTCACCTTCTCTCTGTTGGGTTACTGCCGGACTTCCTTCTGATATTGACTTATTTCTAAAGCAACTGAGATAACTAAGCTGTTCTGTTTCCTTAGCTCTTCTTCTTGCCTCCTTTTAACAGTTTATACCTGGGCCACAAAAGAGCTCAGAAGGGAGCTGGGGTCAGGAAAATACCACTACTATTTCCATGTAAAGAGGTAACGTGCAGCTTTGACACACTCTGAACTGAGTGTGGGTAAATTTTTAAGGTGAAGAGTGAGTCCTTATGTTGGTCACTCACTCCTATAATCCTAGCTATGTAGGAGGCTGAGATCTCAGGATCCCAGTTCAAAGCCAACCCAGGAAGACAAATCTAACTGCACAAAGCTAGAAGTGGAGCCGGGTGCTGGTGGCTCAGGCCTGTAATCCTAGCTACTCAGGAGGCTGAGATCTGAGGATCTGAGGATCACAAAACTGTGAGACTCATCTCCAGAAAACTGGGAGTGGCATTGCGACTCAAGTGGTAAAGCATTAGCTTTGAGCTGAAGAGCTCAGGGACAGTTTCCAGGCCCAGAGTTCAAGCCCCTAACTGACAGAAAAAGAAAAAAGCTAGGCGTGAAGCTGTGGCTCTAGTGGTAGAATGCACTTGCTTCTGCTTGAGCAGAAGAAAGTCAAGAGAACATTCAAGGTTCTAGGTCCTGAGTTCAAGCCCCAGCATTAGCACCAACACAAACAAAAACAAAACTGAAGCCTTTTCATTTTTTTCTTTTTCTTTTTTAAAAAAAAATTATACTGGGGTTTGAACTCGGAGCCTTGATAGACAGCAAAGGAAATGAGACTGAATGCCTATTCATCGGGCCAGAGCTGCTGTGACCTCTAATTTCAAGTCACACCTTTCCTATCCCAGACAAACATGGACTATTCACTGGGAAAGCATCTCTTCCCAGCACCTGGGTTTGACTGCCTTTGTCATAGGCTAGAAGAGATGAAATATTGTTCAGATGATTAAAATGGGTAATCCTACTGGTAGCCTGGGGCCTTCCATCCACTTGCAGGCACAGCAGCCTTCAGTGACTGCTCTCCCCATCACGTATCCCTGGAGGCAGCATGATGACATAGACAGGCAGTGAGTTTGAATCTAGAAGATCTTGTTGTGGTTGTGGAGCTTGAACTCTGGGCCTGAACGCTGTCCCTGAGCTCTTCTGCTTAAGGCGCTGCTCAGGCCTCAGCCTTCTGAGAATCTAGGATTACAGGCGTGAGCCACCAGGCCTGGACTTCAGCCTTGTTTAACTAGTTGTAAAACCATAGGCGGAGCTGGGCACTGATGACTTACTTCAGTAATTTTAGCTACTCAGGAGGCTGAGATCTGAGGATTCAGCTTTGAAGCCAGACCAGGGAAGAGACTTCAAAAGACTCATTTCCAGTTAGTCACCAAAAAGGTGCAAGTGGTACTGTGGCTCAAGTGGTAGAGTGCCAGCCTTGAGTGGAAAAAAAGCTAAGGGATAGCATCCATGCCCTGAGTATAAGCCCTAGTAGTGACTCAAAATAAACCAAAAGCCAGGCACAGTGGCTCCGTGCCTATGATCCTAGCTACTCAGAAGGCTGAGATCTGAGGATCAAGGTTCAAAGCCAACCTGGGCACTAAAGTCCATGAGATTCTTATCTCCCATTAACCACTAGAAAACTGAAAGTGGTGCTGTGGTTCAAGGTGTAGGGCTGTAGCCTTGAGTTAAAGAGCTCAGGGACAACAGAGCCCAGAGTTTAAGCCCCACAACCAACAAAAATAAAAAATAAATAAAAAATAAACAAAAAATCGACATTCTATAACTTGCATCTCATTTTCCTCATCTTCTTTTTTTTTGAACTCAGTCTTGAGCTGTTGCTTGGCTTTTTTGTTCAAGTCTGATGCTCTGTTAGTTGAGCCATACCTCCACCTCCAACTTTCCTCAACTTTAAAGTTAAATTTGGGGTTTTACTCTAAGATGGGCTCTCATCATGTTAGGTGAGTTAGTCAGAACTCATGAGCTCAGACAATTCTCCCACTATCAGGACGGTAGGCATATATCCCTGCACGTGCTAAAAGGAAGCTTGGACGGTTCCTGACAGGGATGCACCACAGTCAGCTGGCAACCGTTCTGTGGGTTTTTTTCTTCCCAATAAACTGGATTCAAAGAAGGCTTAATTTGTTCTTTTATCAAATACTAAGACCTTGTGTTATGCAGAACTTCAAACTGGACTTTCTATAAATTCAATTTATTACCCCACAAGATTTTACCACCATGTTTGCTATTAGATTCAAGCACATTCACTCTCTTGTCAGTCCTCTTACCCTGTCAGCTCTCATCATGGCCTGTGATTATGCTTTTCTCTCTGCAGCATCATCTTCTTTTGTAACTTAAAAGAAAATCACGCAATAGGCCAGGCTCACATCTGTAATCCCAGTTATTCAGGAAGCTGAGATGTGAAGATTGCAGTTCAAAGCCAGCCTGAGAAGGAAAATCTTGTGTAATTTTTACCTCCAGTTTACCACCAAACAAAACAAAACCTGGAAGTAGAGATATGGCTCAAGTGGTAGAGCACCCAGCCTTGAGTAAGTAAGCAATCATCATGCCCAGTTCCTGAGTTCAAACCTCAGTACACACACGCATGCACGCGCACACACACACTCACACATGCGGGTGAACACACACACACACACACACACAGGGCAGTGATACCCTTTACCTATAAAATGATTTTTAAGAAAATAGGTAAAGACAAACTCCTCTTGATAATTTCATCCATCAGGACACTGGGTCCCCCAAAGAGACAGAGACAGGTAAGCGTGAGGACAGGAAGTAGGTCTCAAGGTTTCCGGACCCACACCAGACAGTCGTGAGAGGATCTAACCTGCAGCTGTGGGCACACCAGCCTGGCCTCAGTGGAGGCTGGTGTAGTGTGCTAGCTAGAAGCAGAAAGTCAGGCCAGTCTGTTTCTTCCCACCCCCTGGCAACAGGAGCTTTATGATGGTGCCAGAGATAAAAGCCAGGTAGTTCTAAGTTCAGGTAATGGAGGTTGCACAGGGGAGGATGATTATAAAATCTGAAAAGAGGAAATGGCGAGAAGGATGCCTTTGAAGCCTCGCCAACGTTCCTGATTACAAAGGTAAAATTGTAGCAGGCAGTAAAGTTACCTGGCCAAGGCCTAGGTGAAGGTCTGTGCCTGGAATCTGAAAACGAAGAGGTTATGGCTGCAGAGGTGGGGGAGGAGAGCGCTGGGAAACAGGAGACAGTAAAGAATGGTTTGCAGAAAGCACACGCCCCAAGAGGAGGAGATGCTGTGGATAAGTAAGGCCAGCATTAAGTTCGGGCTCACTTGAGCCCTGGAATGCCCTTTGTGAGGAGGTAATGAGATCACATGGCTTCCTTCACGGGAAGGAGGCCGGCTGAGAACTGGAAGAGCTTGTTTAGTAAGGTTTGGGGGGCTGAGAACAGGAGGGAAGTGACCGTGGATAATGAGCTCTTCCCAGACTGTGCCTTGCGGAATGCTGGCATTTAGAGGCACTGTTGACCGCCAAGGGAAAGAGTCAGAAAGGGCTTTGTCTCTTCCAGGAATGAGAAGAGATTTATTATTATAGGTGCAGTAATAAAACCAGCTCCCATTTAATGAGCATTTACTAAGTGCTGGGCTCTGGGCTAGGCCCTTACTATCCATTATCTTCAGTCTTCACCACAATCAAGGAAGCACTTTTGTTTCCATTCTGAAAGTGAAGAATATGAAACTTGGAAAGGTTAAGTAACTGGCCCAGGTCACACAGGTAAATAATGTAGTTAGAATTTGAACCTTAGATCTGTCTTGGGAAAGATAGGAATTAAATCAGAATAAGTAAGCAAAAGAAGGAAGACAAAAGACACTCAAATATGAAATACATCTGTAATCTCAGTACCGAGGAAAATCATGCATTCAAAACCAGCCTGGGATATATACGAGGACCCTGTCTCAAAACTAAAATGATACTGGACACCGGTAGCTCACACTTACAATCCTAGATAATCAGGAGGCTAAGATCTGAGGCTCTCAGTTCCAAACCAGTTCAGGTGGATAAATCTAAGACTTTTTATCTCCAATTAACCTGTTTTGTTTGGTTTTTTAAAGAACTATAGGCATGGCTCAAGTGGTAGAGTGCCAGCTGTGAGCAAAACAACAACAACAACAAAGCCTCGCAAGATTGTGAAGCCCAGAGTTCAAGCTCCAGTACCTGTACAATAAATAAATAATAATAAATAAATAGAAGGATAGGTAGATGATAGATATCTGGATAAGTAGATGGACAAACAGGCTGGGCCTGAAGACAGATGTCTATAGTCCCGGCTACTCAGAAGGCTGAGACAGAAGAGAGTGACAGGAAGGAAAGGAGAGTTTGCACATCTTTATGGAGGGGTGTGAATGGTGTGCGAAGCCAAGTTGGTTCTGAATGACTTGGCCAGTAAAAGCAGGCTTGGCTTGATCCCTCCAGTATCCTGCACCGCTCCCAACCATACTCTCGCGAGATTCTGCAAGCCATTGCTTTTGACACCTCTCCTGGCGTCTGTGAGAGGACAGGGAGCCACAGGGGGAAATCATAGTTGTATCTTTGTTACTAAGGATCGGCTCCTTCTTGAGCCTCCTCCCGACCAGTGGAAGCCGGGGCGAAGATGACGTTTGCGGCACACAATGGCCCAGAGCTGGCTCTGCCTTGCTAGGTGGTGAATGTCTTGATGGGAATGGCGGGTTGTTCCCTGCCAGGGTCCAGGCTGAGCTCTTCTGCAGGGCCTCACCCCATCTGGGCTCCACTCCATTCTGCCTTCAGGATGCTGACATTTTCTCACTTGCTTCATTTTCCCCCAACAGCCTGGAAGAAAGTTCTTTTGACAACATTTGCTTTTGGCATATAGCCCCGAGGCAAGGGTCCAGAAGGTGAAGCTACTTTCTTGGAGAGGAGAAAAGGAAAAGACACAGAACGAAATATTCATAGCTCTCATGTGTATGTGTGCGCACGCCGATCCTGGGGCTTCAAGTCAAGGCCTAGGTGCTGTCCTTGAGCTTCTTTGTGCTCAAGGCTAGCTCTCTACTACTTAAATCATAGCTCTGCTTCTGGCTGTTGGGTAGTTTCTTGGATATGAGAGTCTCAAAGGACTTCCCTGACAAGACTGGCTTCAAACCATGAGCTTCCTGAGTAACTAGGATTGCAGTCATGAGCCACTGACTCTCAGCTTGTTTTTTGTTCTTTTGATGCATTAGAAAAAACTCAATTCTTTGTTATCCTGTGATATTATTGAAAGAGCAAAGCACCAAAGCCGCTCTAGACCCCGGCCCCCCCCCCCTCTCCCACAGTAACCGTGGTCACCCATGGTACATGTCTTTAAAGTTAGCTATCAGCGCTCTAGTTGTAGGCCTGCATAAGTTACTCAAGAAATACTAAATGCCCTGTGTACAGCAGGAATGAAAAGGACAACGGGACCGTTTTGCCTCTGGGAGAGAGCAAAGGCAGCAGGTAATTCTAATACAGTGGGGTGAGTGAGGGAAATGCCGGACCCAGCCACAAGTGCCAGCTGTGTTCAGGGAAATGAAGCAAGTTGTTATTTCTTGACAGGGATTGCCAGAAGGGAAGAGTTGTGTGAAGGGAAAGCAAGCTGTGAGGCAAGGCCTGAACACAGAACCCAGTCCAGCCTTTTCATTGATGTGTAAAAGTGCATTCTGGGAACTGGGGGCGTGGCTGAAGCGGTAGATCACCAGATGGGAGTGAAAAAGCCACGTGAGAGCATTGAGGCCCTGAGCTCCAGCAGCAGCACACGAGAAAAAGCATATTGAAAGCTTGAAGACTTGAACTTAAAACTTGGTCCCTGTCCCTGAGCTGATTTTTTACTCAAGGCTGAGCATTTTTTAGTGGTTCATTGGAAATAAGAATCTCACATTTTCCTGTCCAGGCTGGCTTATGACTGTGATCTCCAGATCTCAGCCTCCTGAGATCTGCAAGGATTGCAGGTATGAGCCACCAAGCTCAGCTTTGTAAGGTCTTTACGTAGGGAGTAATAGGCTCGAGTTAGCATTGCAGACTATCTTGGCTGAAGAACAGAGAAATGCGTGGGGTGGGGTGATTCTAGTTAGGTTACTTCAGTAGATCAGGACAACAGGGACAGAAGGATGCATTAGAGTGTATTAGATAGCCATGGTGAGAGTAGAAGAATACAGATAAATAAGAAGAAATGATTCAGAGATTGAATGGTTAGAATTGTTATTGCTTGGATATTGTTAGTTGGAAGAAAAATGAAAAGAGGTGGAAATGGTAACACATGGATAGCAGTCCTGCTTCCTAAAATAGAGAATACTGGACAAGCAGTTTAGGGAACAGAATAATTCAGTCTTTTTTTTAAAGTGATTTATTCTAAACACTTGCACAGAAGTCATATAATTGATAAGGCAAATTTTCTTGGTTATAAATTGGAAGGTATCATGTTTTCAAAGTCAAATGTAATTTATTTGTTTTGGACAGGGTCTAACTATATAGCCCAAGCTAGCCTAGAACTCTCTATCTTCCTGTCTTAACCTCTTTTTTTTTTTTTTTTTTTTTTTGCCAGTCCTGGGCTTGAGCTCAGGGCCTGAACACTGGCCTTGGACTTTCTCAAGGCTAGAGCTCTACCACTTGAGCCTCAGTACCACTTCCGGCTTTTTTCTATGTATGTGGTACCGAGGAATTGAACCCGGGTCTTCATGCATGCTAGGCAAACACTTTAACCACTAGGCCAAACTCCCGGCCCAATGTCTTAACCTTTTGAGTGCTGAGATTGCAAGTGTATACCACCATGCCTGGTTCTTAGACTCAGGGTCTAGGCATTGTCCCTGAGTTCTTTTGCTCAACGCTAGTGCCCTTCTACTTTAGGCCATAGCACCACGTCTGGCTTTTTCTGTGTATGTGGTACTGAGGCATTGAACCCAGGGCTTCATATATGCTAGGCAAGCACTCTACCACTAGGCCATGCTCCTACTCCCCTATCTCCTTTTTTGTTGACCTTGTTCTACTTTCATTTCTTCTGATCTCTGCTACTCACTAGCTAGGTAACCTTGGGCTTGTTATTTAACCTTTTAGTACCTCAGTTCTTCAGCTTCAAAATAGGGACAATAATAATTGCCACTTTTTTTCTTCTTTTGTTTGTTCTGGTATTGGATAAGCTGGGTTCTGTTCCTTGGCCTTTTTGCTCAGGACTGGCACTCACTTACACCAAAGCTCCACTTCTGGCATTTTGGTGATTAATTAGAGACAAGAGTCTGTGAGAGATTTTCTTGCCTGGGCTGGCTTCAAACTGTATTCTTAGATCACAGCCTCAGGAGTAGCTAAGATTACAGGCATATGCACTTAGCAAATACCTTGCATTTCACAGTATTATGAGGATAAAAAGAGCTACTATATCAAGTGCCTGGAACAATCACTGGCCCACAGTATTTGCTCAATACATATAAACTGTTCTATCTTATGCTCCTTTTCCTTATTATTGTCAACATGAACGGTAGAGCATTCGCAGCATTCATAGGGAATTCCAAACTCCAGAAAATGGAGTCAAACAGAATGAAATTCTAATCTTGTGTGACCTGGACAACCCTGAACCTCAAAGCTATTTTTTTTTTTTTTGCTGTTTGTTGTTTTTTTGCTGTTTGTTGTTTGTTTGTTTTTGCCAGTCCTGGGACTTGAACTCAGGGCCTGGGCACTGTCCCTGAGCTTCTTTTGCTCAAGGCTAGTACTTTAGCCTTGGGCGACAGTACCACTTCCAGCTTTTTCTGTGTATGTGGTACTGAGGAACTGAACCTCGGGCTTCATGCATGCACTCTACCACTAAGCTACATTCCCAGCCCAAACCAGGTGACTCTTTTTTTTTTTTAAGTCAGTGGTAGGGCTTGAACTCTGGACCTGGGAATTGTCTGTCCCTGAATTCTTCAGTTCAAGGCTAGAACTCTACCACTTGAGCCACAGTACCACTTAATTGGAGATAAGAGGCTCATGACTTTCATGCCCGCGCTGGCTTTGAGCTGTGATCCTCAGATCTCAGCCTCCTGAGTAGCTAGGATTACAGGTGTGAGCCACCAGCGCCCGGCTCTCGGGCACTAGACCTCTTGTTTTCTCCTTTCCCTTTGTCAGGGGCACCTCATAATCCAGCCCTGCTCTGTGAATGCTGAGGTCTGGGGTTTGGGGGGTGGGGCATGGAGTGGTGGACAAATATTTGCTCATCCTTCTGTTCAGACTGCTCTTCTTCAGAGTAATCTTTTTTTTTTTTTCAGTTATGGGACTTGAACTCTGGGCCTGGGCGTTGTCCCTGAGCTCTTCAACTCAAGGCTATCACCCTACCCCTTGAGTCACAGCACCACTTCCCATTTTCTAGTGGTTAATTGGAGATCAGAATCTCACAGACTTCAGTGCCCGGGCTGGCTTTGATCTTCAGGTCTCCGTCTCCTAAGTAGCTAGGATTACAGGCATGAGCCACGCTCCTGGCTTCAGGGTAATCTTCGCCTTTCCCATTTGGCCCTCTGGTCAGTGGCAGGCATCTTGGGGTCATCATGGAAAGGCCAGTTTGTAAGGGGGGGAGCAGACCAAGCAGTGGCCTCTGAGGCGCTCATTCGTCCTTCCTGCGGGCCTGTTGGAGAAGCTGACTTGTGATTCCCTATCACAATGTCTCCCTGTAGGTCACCATAGCAGTCCTTCCGAGCTTCCTGCTGCGTGGCCCAGCTAAGTGTTCTCTCCAGCCTCCTCTCCTCCCTTCCTTCTCACGGAAGCCCATCCTCCTGTATGGTCTCTCTCTACCTGCTGCCTCTGCACGAGCGGCTTCCTATGCCAGGACTGCACTGTTCCTCTCCCATTCCCTTTTGTAGGTGAAAAATGCCATCTATTCAACCACCAGGGAAAAACTCAAATCCCCTCTTACAATAAATTCTCTGCCCTCCCCTATGAAATAGATGATTCATTTCCCTGGTGTCTTGTAGTCGGCCTCTGAACAAATTAGCATCAAAACACACAGTGCAGCGTGTTTTCCTGCTTGTCCTCTGCGCTTCTTTAAAACAAGGAACTGACACCTAAGTGTGCTGGGCAGTGCCTGGCGCCATGGAGCCTTCAGGGTGGATAGAATTAAGAAATGAATGGCTACATGGTTGGTGCATGCGCAGGTGGACAGACTCACAGAGCTCGTTGAGCCAGTGACTACAGCGTCACTAGAGTGAGAACAACCTCCATTTCGTGCCAGCCACCTTGTTTTGTTTTGAGGACAGAAGTGCATAATCTATCTCCTCGAATAAACATGTATCACCACCAGAATAGTAATCCTGTAATCGTGGAAGAATATACTCTTTCTTAACACACACACACACACACACACACTAAAAGAAAGTGGCTGTGTGTGTGTGACATTATCATCTTCATAAATTTTAAAATTCTCCATGGTTCCTCTGACACTTCTTTTCTGAGGTCCCTCAGCATCAGTGGGGAGGGAAATGTCAGCAGCTCCTTCAAATAGGGAATTTCTTCCATGATATGGAAGTCCCTGGCCCATAGGCATATCCAGGACCAAAGAAATCTTTCTTTGTTCTCTTAGCACTCTAACATGGTATCCTGGGAAAATTAGACTCAAATGAGTATTAGAATTATCTAACAGGAGAGGTGAGTTCTAACAAGACTATCTCATCCTTCTGAGGGATCGGCAAATCTCTTTCTTTCTTTCTTTCTTTCTTTCTTTCTTTCTTTCTTTCTTTCTTTCTTTCTTTCTTCCAATCCTGGGGCTTGAACTCAGGACTAGGCACTGTCCCTGCGTTTCTTTTTGCTCAAGGTAGTAGTCTACCACTTGAGCCACAGTGCTACCTCCAGCTTTTTCTGTGTATGTAGTGTGGAGGTATTGAACTCAGGGCTTCATGCAAGCTAGTCAAGCACTGTACCACTAAGCCACCTTCCCAGCCCTGGAACCTCAGATTTCTACTGGCCCATGGCCCCCTTCTCCTTTAGTGGTTGCTCAACAGTAGCTGGGTTTAGGGGTTCACTATCTGAATGTGAACCTGCCATAGTCCTAGGGACAAAATGGTGCTGGCCTAGGCTTCAGCCTTAGCCAAACTTCATCCCAAGACAGTTTCTTCTCTCTTTCAGCATCTTGCTGGATCCCCTGATGGTACAGTGAGACAAGCGAGGGAATATGGAATTAGAAGACAGGCCTCTGGAAGCTGGGTGGAAATCTGCAGTGGAGCAGGAGCTGGGGAATTGGGAGACACAGCTGTGCCTCAGGGAGCACGGAGGAAAGGCACAGAGGAGCACTTGAATAGTTTCTCTGCCTTAGGTTTTGGGAGCAAGCAGAAGATGGGAGAACTGAGAGAAACAGGAACCAGAAGAGGAGCCTCTTGCCTCTGGCCCATTTGGAAAAGTAGGGCTTGAAGGCTGTTGGAGTTACTTTGTCACAGGCTTATCATAAGGTCGCCTCCCTCCCGCTGTCCTCAGCCCCACGTGTCCTTGACCTCAGAACATCTAAGGGACATCTAATTACTAGATTGTTATGAAGCACTAAGACCTACTCTTTCATAGAACTGAGAGATCTACCGGCTACTGGCCTAGAATAGCATAGAATGCCTGCTCCGTAACCTGGGTCTTGTCTCTCTCTGCAGTCCCATCCCCTGTACCTGTGCAATGCCAGTGATGACGACAACCTGGAGCCTGGATTCATCAGCATTGTCAAGCTGGAGAGTCCTCGCCGGGCCCCTCGCCCCTGCCTGTCGCTGGCCAGCAAGGTAGATTCCTACTTGATCTCCACTCATATGTCTTGGGCTCTGGGTTAGACAAACCCTCTGTTCCTCTGTTCTCTGTTGTTCCCTTGTCTTCTAAGAGTGATATACCTTGTTTCCTCAAATTTCCCTAATTTAGTTGGTCAGGGAGAGGAAGAAATTCCTTTTTCCACCAACCAGCATCAGAAGAAGTTGGTGGCTTTTTTCCCAGCATAAGCCTGACCTCCCCTTCTCCATCACCAAGGAATGCCAAGCCCCTCTCCCTTCCCAGCACCAGAGCAAAGACGAATTTTTCTGCTGAGTGTCACACCTGTAATCCTAGCTACTCAGAAGGCTGCAAGCTGAGGCTCACGGTTTGAAGTCAGTCCAGGCAGAACAGTTTGTGAGACTCAAATTAATTAACCACCAAAATGCCTGAAGTAGAGCTATGGGTTAAGTGGTAATACACTAGCCATGAGCAAAAATGCTCCGGACAGTGTTCAGGCCCTGAGTTCAAGCCCCAGGACTGGCGCACACACACACACACACACACACACACACACACACACACACACACACACACACACACACACACACACACACGGCCTCTCTGTCTCTCTCCCTCCCTCCCTCTCTCTCAAATTCTGCCACCCAGAGCTCCTGCTGTTCTTTTGCCTCAGTGCGTGGGACTCTTGGCAGGCTGGGAAGATGCGGAACAGCGGACAGCTCTCCTGCGTGAGGGTTGGGTCGGGGACGCACACTGTGAAGAGAGGAACAGGTCAGCGCCCTTTGAGGTGCTTGCGAGGCCCGTGTTTCCATTGCCATAGGATGGAATTTTAATTGCTCATCCCTAGGATTTTTGTAAGGACGAAAATAATGTATTTCAAATGCCAAATAATGCCTAAGCCAAAACAAACACAAAACCAAAAACCAAGAGTGTCTTGGCAACTGCCTTATAACCACAGCCCGTGTTTCCGCTCTGTTCTTATACCTTACCTGGTTTGTGACTCAGACTTTTTGTCGCTGTGACAAAATACCTGGGAGTGAGGGGAGAACACAACTTAAGAGAGGGAACTTTTTTTTTCCCCCCAGCCAGTCCTGGGGTTTGAACTCAGGGCTCAGATGCTGCCCTTGAGCTTTTACTTTGCTCAAGGCTAGCGCTCTACAGTTTAAACTACAGCTCTATTTCTGGCTTTGGAAGTAGTTTATTGGAGAAAAGAGTCTCACAGACTTTTCTGCCTGGGTGGGCTTCGAACTGCAATTCTCAAATCTCAGCCTCCTGAATAGGTAGGATTACAAGTGTGAGCCATTGACACTGGGCTAAGTCTTTTATTTTGACTCCGCAGACTCCAGTTCCTGTTTCTGGGTCTGTGGTGAAGCCATACGTCCTGGCAGAAAGGGCAGGGAAGGGCAGGGCAGCGCACTGGATGACAACCACCAGTAGAGGGACAGTCTCTCCAGCAGACTTTTTCTTTGATCTCTTCTATTCCATCTAGGCTGCATCCTGTGAGATGTGCTGCCCCATTCCCCCTGTCATCAACCCTCCCTCTGGAAGCACCCGCACAGACACACCCAAAAGGTGTACTTTTACTAATCTAGATGCTCAAGCCAATCAAGTTGACACTTAAGATTACCCATCACACCTGACCTCTCTTCATCTGCCTGGGAATTGCTCCAGCCTTAAACTCCCCAGTGGCTTCTGTCTAGTCAGGTTCAGGGCTTTCCTTAGGTCTGACCTGCCTAGCTCCTTCCTGGGGCTCCGTAGTTTAGCCGGGTCTCCTACTTATAGACTTGACTGAAATCCTATTTTTTTTGCTTTTGCTTTTTTGGTTTCTAGGATTCTCCCAGTTCAAGTTGTTAATACAAGTTATCGCATAGGAAAATGAATTATACAAAAAAAATACATGTGCGTGTGCGTGTGTGTGCGTGTGTGTGTGTGTGTGTGTGTGTACTGACTGGATTTTTTTGCTCATAGCAAATGATCTCCCACTTGAGACATGCTTCCATTTCCAGCTTTTTATTAACTTGGTTTTAATTGGAGAATGAGTCTCCTCCGTCAGGTGTGGATGGCTCCCACCTAGAATCCTGCCACTGAAGAGACAGAGGTCTGGGGATTGAGGTTTGAATCTAGCCTAGACAAAAAAGACCATGAGATTCTCATCTCCAATTAATCTTCAGAAACCTGGAAGTGGAGCTGTGACGCAGGGATAGAGCACTAGCCTTGAGCATAAAAGAGCTCAGAAACAATGCCCGAGCTCTGAGTTCAAACCCCAGGACCAACATCACCCACACACCCACACAAAGAACGAGGGGGAATAATAATAGAACTTACACATAAATACATGTGAGTATTTAAGGAGATATTTACAGGTGAAAGCTTTTGCTCCTGTTCTAAGTACATAGTAATCATTTAATAAATGATTGCAATTATTATTCTGTCATAATAGATACCACCACATTTTCTGTATGTGTATGAAATTTGGTGGGGTAGAGGAGGCACTGGGATTGAACTCAGAGCTTTGTATCTGGTAAGCATCCCCTCCACCACTACACTCTATGCTCATCCTCCATCCTATGCTTTCATGGTCTGCAAGTCTCTGAAAGCTTCATCATAATTCTGGACTTATCCTCTCTTGTCATCACTCCTTTCCAGTCACCCAAAATGGTTTTTTGTTTCTTCATTAGCAGCTCCACATCTACCCGACAGATAAGGCACTTCATGCTTGGAATAGGGCAGTGGCAAGAGTTATATCTGGAAAGACTGAGATGGGTACAAGTTCTACATCTCTTACCAGGATGCTCACTACTAGTGGTTTTAAAAGCCAGAACTCTGGTGGGGGGTGAGTCCCAAATGGAGACTTACCATATTTACCAGTTGGTGACTCTGTGGAGAAGTTATTCTGTATCTCTGGGTCTTGGTTTCCTCAGCTCTAAATAGGACTGTTAACTATCCTGTAGAGTTTTATAAATGAATTCATGTATGCAAGTATGTGTTCATAGTTGACATAATAATAGCTAACATGCCTGGCACAATTATTATAAGTGTTTTATATGGATTAATTTATGTAGTCCTCACAACAGGATTTATAAAGTAGATCTTAATATCCCAGCTTACTGAAAGAAACACCAAAGGAGTAGCTGAGTGTCTTATCCTCAGTCCAACAGGTATTAGTAGTAGAGCCAGGGAGTCAAGTGTAGGGAATCTGGGCAGGCTGGATTTCAATGGTGGTTCTGTCCCTTCTCCTTCCTCCTACTCTTGCTCTGAGCCAGCAAGACTCCCTCCTCTCTTATTGGCTCTTTCCTCCCTGGCACTGTGTGGCCAGCCCATAGAGGCAGAAATCCTTCCCTCTAGCACACCTCCAATAGGTATGATATCTATGTTCACGCTTTCAACAGCACAGAAGCTAAGGCTAGGTTTCGTGGAGGTGCCAAGGGTGGGAGAGGGGACAAGGTCCTGCCTGCCTCCGCTCCCACCTTGATGTGAACAGCCTCATCTTTGTTTTATATACTGAATATCGTGTCAGATTAGGGAAGGGAGGAGATGGAGGGTAGAGAAAGGCTTTCTGAAGTAGGGGAAAATAAAGATTGGATGACTGGCTAATTCCTTTCATTTGCAGTCTAGGCTATTAGCTAGCATTATAATACTATGTACATAGAGGCTTTTTCTCTCTGACTCGATTGGGAGCTGTTCTGAAGGGCCTGGCCTTCCCTGGCTTGGTGCCCTGAGAATGGTAGGTGCTTACTCATTCATTTAAGTTGAACTGGGTATATACAGAGACTGCCACTGTAGTCTGGAGAGGAAAATCTAAGGACCAAAGAATTACAAAAGCTGACTAATACAGCAAGAGGCCAAATTTTAGCTCACTTTCCTGCTTGTTGTAATAGCTCTGGGTGCCAGAGGCTGTGAGCCTTGCTTGCTGTCCCGGGGGCTGGGGAAGTCTGAAACATCCCAAGAGGACTCTGAGTTATCTCTTTTTTTGGTTAGTCATAGGGCTTGAACTCTGGGCCTGGTCCCTGGGGTCTTTCACTCAAGGCTAGTGCTTTGAGCCACAATACCACTTCTGGCTTTCTGGTGGTTAACGGGAGAGTCACATGTACCTTCCTGCCTGAGCTGGCTTTGAACCTCAGTCATCAGATCTCATCCTCCTGAGTAGCTAGGTTTGGGTTGTCTTTTGAAAGCCCAGTCTTCCAGTTCTAAGGGCCTGTACTTCCACTCCCTTTCAGATTCCGGTCCCCAAACCCCTTCCCCCCCCCCACTCTTTCTTTTTCTGTCTCTTGGGTACAAGTGGACGGGAATTAAGTTGCCTTCTATTCTCAAATCTTGTTTTTTATTCCTAGAACTCTGGACATAGAGACTCACTGCCCAAAAGTCCTGCTTGTTTTCTCCTGTTGGCCAAGTCTCTGGGCTCTTTGATCACTTTTACAACTTTGTAATTATGGACCGTAATGGGCTGGGGTGTTTGAACGTCACAATAATTGCTTTCTACTGTTCCCAACTCAATTCATCAAAGACAGAGGGGTGGAGAAGTTGAGAAAAGCTCCAAAGAAGTGAGTCTTTTGCCCTCTCTTGTGGTCTTCCAAGTCCATGCTGTGTCCAAGATCTTGTTCTGAGGATGGGAAAACAGAGACCCTAAGACTCACAGTTCTTGGGACTGGAAGGGGGCCTCTCCCCACTCCTTGTCAAGCCCCTAGAATGTGAGATCACAAGTTGAGTTCCTTCTTAGGGGTTCCTTTCCCTGTGCCCATCCTTTCCCCCTTGGCAGAGCCTAGATAGAATCGACTTGCTAGGAGACAGGCAAGAGGAAGACAGAAGATGCGACTTCACGACATGTCTAAGCTTTGAATTCTGGAGCCTATGATTTTGCCCCAGCACCTCAGAGTGGGAGGCCATTAGCAGGGACTGACCCACGTGCTGGTGCTGCAGATGGCCAGCCCAGCTTCTAGGAGAGGAAGAAGAAAGCTTTCCTCTGTAACAAAAGGACTCCGTGTACATTTCTCCATCACCCCTTCCCACTGCCTGCATGCAGTTATGAGGGGGCTTTTGGCCCCTGCCACTGCTTGGAAAGTGGGGAACAGGGGAGGGGAGAGGGAGGGAACAAGGAGCTGCTCCCAAACCTGCCATGGCATGGGACCTGCCCTGACAGGCTCTCCTGGAGAAGGCAGGCAGAGAGCAAAGCACCAAGAGTATGAGTAAGTCCCAAGTCTGGCTCCTCAGCTGCCATCAGGGCTTTGTAAATGGGTTAACTCCTTCACTGCCTTTGGAAAAAGGTTGCTTGAGACTCAGCATGGACCCTGGGAGAAAAGTCATAGCCCAATGCCATTGCAACTGACCCTTTGCTGTGCCCCTAAGCAGCTGTGCCCTCATGGTGCCTGTCCGCCTGTCAGTTGGTGGCTGTTGCCGTTGAGTCTCCACCCCACCCTTAACTCTTATCTCCTTCCCCCTGACACACACACACACACACACACAGATCTCTGAGATTCTAGAGATTCTCAACTTCTTGTTCTTCTTTCTGCCTCCTCTATATCTGATTCTCTGTATTCTGCGGCCCCAAGTCTGTTCTTAGAGTCACTGGTGAACACTGAGAGCTAAAGTGGGAGGGAGAGTACCTGGAACTTTGCTGTGGAGGATGACCCATGAGGGGGGGAGGGGAGAAGGGGGACCTCCCATGAGCCACTCTGTCAGGCAGAGATGGGCTCTGCTCAGGAGGTCTTCCCTCTGCTCTCCTCTCTCCTGTGTTCTCCTAGTTAGTACTGCTCACACTCTGCTCTGGGGCTCAGGCCACTGGAGCTGTGTCCTATTTATGTTTAGCCCTAAAGCCAGACAAACACCACGTGGCTGGGTCAAAGGAAAGCCTGGGTGAGGGGTTGTTTAGTTACAGAAGGAGAGCCTGCATGTTGTCCTTTGAAGGCAGGGGTTCTGGAAGAGCGCTGGGCAGAGCAGGCTATGTGTCTGACTCCTTGCACACCGATCTGAAGTGAGTGTGTGGAGCTTCAGTGTGTGCAAAATCTAGGAAGGGATACGTGCAAGTGAGGGCTGAAGCCCCAGCCACAGGCGGCCCTTTCCTTATGCGACTGCAGCCAAGTCTGCCAATGTCTCCACAGGCCCGGATGGCGGGGGAGCGAGGAGCCAGCGCTGTCCTCTTTGACATCACTGAGGACCGAGCAGCCGCAGAGCAGGTGCGCAGGGACCTCTGGGATGGGGGTTGGATGGAGGAAGACAGTTCCCAGAGGACAGAGAAATCACAGAGGCGCCTGGTGGCCCTTTCTTCTCTGCAGCTGCAGCAGCCCCTGGGCCTGACCTGGCCCGTGGTGCTGATCTGGGGCAATGATGCTGAGAAGCTGATGGAGTTTGTGTACAAGAACCGGAAGGCCCATGTGAGGATCGAACTGAAGGAGCCTCCGGCCTGGGTAAACCTGCGCCCCCCCACCCAGCCCAGCCTTGCACCAACATTTACACTTGCCTCTGCTTTGCTTTGTACCAACTTCCACTGAAAGCCCTCAGACTCCTGAGACCCAAAGAAACCCTCTGAGGCAGGTGCTGGTGACTCAGGCCTGTAATCCTACTACTCAGGAGGCTGAGATCTAAGGGTCACGGTTTAAAGCCAGCCCCATAAACACTAACAAGCTAGGAAGTAGAGCTTTGACTCAGCTGGTGGAGTGGAAAAGCTAAAGAAACAGGGCCCTGGCCCTGATTCAAGCCCCAGTACTGGCAAACAGAAAGAAGGAAGGAAGGAAGGAAGGAAGGAAGGAAGGAAGGAAGGAAGGAAGGAAAAGAAAGGAAGGAAGGAAGAGGGAGGGATGGAAGGAGGGAGGGAGGGAGGGAGGAAGGAAGGAAGGAAGGAAGGAAGGAAGGAAGGAAAGAAAGAAAGAAAGGAAGGAAGGAAGAGGGAGGGATGGAGGGAGGGAGGAAGGAAGGAAGGAAGGGAAAGGAGAGAGAGAAAGAGTGAATGGAAAAAAAGAAAGAAAAAAGAGAGAGAAGAAAAATACTAGGTGCCAGTAGTTCATGCCAGTAATCCTAGCTATTCAGGAGACTAAAATTTGAGGATCGCTGTCAGAAGCTGGCCCAGACTGAAAAACCAGTAAGAATTTTCTCTCCAATAAATTACTAAAAAGCCAGAAGCACAGCTGTGGCTCAAGTGGTGAAGCATTAGACTTCAATGAAAGAAGATCAGAGCCAGATGCTGGTGGCTCACGCCTGTAATCCTAGCTGCTCAAGAGGCTGAGATCTGAGGATCACAGTTCAAAGCCAGCCTGGGCACAAAAATCCATAAGACTCCTATCTCCAGTTAACCACCAGAAAACCAAATGTGGAGCTATGGCTCCAAGTGGTAGAGTGCTAGCCTTGAGCTGAAGAGCTCAGGGACAGTGCTCAGGCTCAGAGTTCAAGGTCCATGACGAGAGAGAGGGGGAGGCTCAGGGACAGCACCCAGGGCCTCAATCCCCGTTCTGGGGACAGCTCAGGACCCTCTCCCCTAAATGAACGGGTTTCCAGAGAGTATTTCTCACAGCCTCATCTAGAGCTCGCTCTCCAGTGAAGGCCCCTAGGCAAGGAGAAGCCTCCTTATCCCACTTTTGGGATCAGCCTCGCCTCCTCATCCCTCAGGTGGGAGACACAAGGGAAATCCCTACCCCCTGTCTCTTTGCTTTTGTGTTTCTTCCCAAATCGGCCTAATTCCTTCCAGAAGTATGACCCTGTCCCTCTCCTCCGTCCCTCTCCAGCCAGATTATGATGTGTGGATACTCCTCACAGTGGTGGGTACCATCTTTGTGATCATCTTGGCGTCAGTGCTGAGGGTCAAGTGCCGCCCCCGCCACAGCAGACCGGTAAGGATGGGGCTCCCTGGTAGAGGTGGGCACAGGGCGGGCTGGGGGTGGGGGTGGGGAAGGAGGCAGTGAGAAAGCCTTTATGCCCTTGAAACAATCCACATTGAAATGTTCTAGCTGCTATGTGTGTTGATCTCTGGCAGTCCCTCTCCCCACATTGCTTCTTCGTTCATTCGTTCATCATACATGCTGAGCATGTCAGGCACTTTGTGTGGGTGCTGGGAATGGCCATAATAAGCAAAAGTAAAAATTTCCTACCATCAAGTTGCCATTTTAGTGTTCTATTGTGTAACAATAAACAAAATTAAAAGTAAATATATAATTTTTTGGTGGCAGTATGCGCTTGCTACAGAGTAAAATAGCAAAGGTGAGAGGAAATGTAAGGGAGAAAGGGTTCATGGCTCACACTTGTAATTTTAGTTACTCAGCAGGTTGAGATCTGAGAATCAAAGTTCCAAGTTCAAAGCCAGACCAGTCAAAAAGATTCAAGTGACTCTTTTTATGTGCGCCAGTCAGAACACACACACACACACACACACACGACAGAATCACATGATAGCCAAGTCTGCAAATGGGTGATGTGTGATCTATGCAGGCATGTGGTGAGAAAGTGATGACGTTGGAAAGAACCTAACGAAGTGCAAAACCTTGAGGCAACGTGTCACGTCCTGTGAACAGGATGAGATGGTGTGGCTGGTCTAGAGTGACAGGGTACAGAGGAGGTTAGGTTCGAGGGTTCACAGAGTGTCACTGGACTGCACTGTGCAGGCTGGGTCAGGACGTTGTTCTTTATGCTGGGTGAAATGGGAGCCAGTGGAGGATGTGAGTAGAGGAGGTCCACTTAAGCCTCAATAGCATCACTGTCACCACTGTGATGAGAAAGAGACCACCGCGAGGCAAGGCTGCAAAGCAAGGAACAGAACCAGCGTGGAGACTATTCCAGGAGTCCAGGAACATGGTAATGTTCATTTGGGTAAGAAGCAGTGAACGTGATCAGTAGCTACGTGATATATTTTGAAGGCAAAGATGACAGGTTTACCAATATATTGATTGAGGGATGAAAGAGAAAAAAATGAAAGATGACACCAAGATTTTTGGCTTGAGCAATGAGAAGAACAGAATGGTCAGTTATTTAGGAGGCAGGGAGGACAGGCGTACAGTTAGAGGTAGTTAATAGGGTCAGAAGTACAGTTTGGGGACCTGTTAAAATTTGACATGACTCTTAAATACCAAGTTGAGGTATCGAATGATGGATGGGTCATCAAAGAAAGAAGGGCTTAAAGGAATGAGCAAGCAAGGGAGTAGAATGAGAGGTCACAGCCACACACGAGTTCCGTCTGAAAGAATGAACCTGCACGCATAGACTGTTGACCATGCCATCTAACTTGGTGAGTGGGAATTGAGTCCCAGCCCTGGCCCAGGAATGAGAGATGAGGAGTGAACAGTCCTTGTGCCATTCTGAATTTCACTCCTCTTTCCAGGACCCTCTTCAGCAGCGAACAGCCTGGGCCATCAGCCAGCTAGCCACCAGGAGGTACCGGGCCAGCTGCAGGAGGGCTCGGGCTGAGCAGACAGACTCAGTCAGTAGCTGCAGCTCTGCCCCCATGTGTGCCATCTGTCTGGAGGAATTCTCTGAGGGGCAGGTAAGGCTGGCTTTGTGGCTTACCTCCATAAACAGGCTAGGGAGGGTAGTGGAAGCTGATGTGCGGGTGGGTAGCTAGGGCTGGCTACATCTGTTCTGTGTGTACTGTGTGGGACAGAGGCAGAGCATCTTTCTAAGGCTTGGTCACTTTTCTGGCCTTCCAGGTAAAAGTATAGACTTGTTGAAAGGCCACAATACTTCAGATTCATTAGCTCGCTTTAGTCTCAGGGCAGGGGCAAGGGGACATTCGTTTACAACAGAAAACTGTTGTAATTTTCTAACCAGGTGCTGGTGGTTCATGTCTATAATCATGTCTAGCTACTCAAGAGGTTGAGATCTGAGGATCACAGTTTGAAGCCAGCCCTGGCAGGAAAGTCTGTGAGCCTCTTATCTCCAATTAACCACCCAAAAGCCAGAAGGGAAGCTGTGGCTCAAGTGGTGGAGTGCTAGTCTTGAGCTGAAGAGCTGGAGGACAGGGACAGCGCCCCACAACTGATCCAGAAAAAAGTAATCAGTGGACCAGGAGTGTGGCCTCGTGGTAGAGTGCTTGCCTAGCATGCATGAAGCCCTGGGTTCCATTCCTTGGTACCAATACACTGAAAAAGCCGGAGTGGTGCTGTGGCTTAAGTGGTAGAACACTAGCCTTGAAGAAGCCCAAAGACAGTGCTCAGGCCCTGAGTTAAAAAAAAAAATAATAATCAGAGCAAAGGAAAGGATGACATCATTCATGAAGCATTATACTCATTATTTGACTTATGGAATTACAACTCCTTAATAGTAACAATTAAAAAAGAAAAAAGTTATCAGAGCAATAAGAGCTGGAAACATGGCTCAAGTAGTCGGTTGCCTGCCTAGGAAGCTCAGGACCCTGAGTTCAAATCCCAGTACCACATACAAAAAAAAAATCCATGTGCAAAGTTATGCAGCTAAATGGCAAAATCCAAATCTACTCATAACAAAGTCTACTCTCCTGTGAGGTCTTTTACAAGTAGGTGGACACAAAAAGAAAAGACCAAAGGGAGTCCAGAGGATGTTCCTGAAATCTTTGGTTTGGATACTTTTGTTTCCTCCAGGAGCTACGAGTCATTTCCTGCCTCCATGAGTTCCATCGTACCTGTGTGGACCCCTGGCTGCATCAGCATCGGACCTGTCCTCTCTGCATGTTCAACATCATAGGTAGGAGATGAGTTGATGTCTCCCCATCTGTGGGCAGGCAGACGGGTCTAGAACATGGGGATGCTGAGAAGGAGCTGACACCATAGTGCTTTCATCTGTACTACACAAGAACACTTTGCAGGGGAAGGATATTCACACCATAAGATACCCGTACTGTGGGCTGGGAATGTGGCTTAGTGGTAGAGCGCTTGCCTAGCATGCATGAAGCCTTGGGTTTGATTCCTCAGTATCACATAAAGAGAGAAAGTCAGAAGTGGCACTGTGGCTCCAGTGGTAAAATGCGAGCCTTGAGCAAAAGAAGCTCAGGGACAGTGCCCAGGCATTGAGTTCAAGTCCCAAGCCAAAAACCTAACCCACCAACAAAAAGCTATCTGTATTGTGTCTATTGCACAGTGGCTCAAACTTGTGATCCTAGCTACTTGGGAAGTGGGGACAGGCAAGCGGGGAGCTCATGAGCAGATAAAGGTTTAGATACCCCATCTCAACCAATGGCCAGAGCGCCATGGTGTGTCAAAGACATCCCAAATGACCGGGGAGCCCAACGGCCAGGCTGGGTGGCATGTGCCTGTCAATCACTGGAAGATCCCGGTCCAGGCTTGCCAGGGCATAAAAGATAACCAATCCCCAAAGAGGGGGTTCAAGTGGCAGAGCACCTGCCTTTCAAGCAGGAGGCCCTGAGATCAAACCACAGGACATCAGAAAACAAAATCCGTATCTGTATTTTTAGTGGGACTTCCCTGCTAGATAAACTGCCTGGGGGGAACGAGTTAGGGGTCCCCTGGTATCCACAAGCTCCCAGCGCAGGCCACCGCCAGCGCCTGCTGAAGACCCTCTCCTCTCTTCACGTTCTGGAACTCAAGTGCCCTCATTCCTTTCGTGCAGAGGGAGATTCCTTCTCCCAGAGTCTGGGACCCCCTCAGCCTTACCAGGAGCCAGGAAGGCGGCTGCATCTCATTCGCCAGCACCCGGGCCACGCTCACTACCACCTCCCTTCTGCCTACCTGCTGGGCCCTCCGCGGCATGCGGCGGCCCGGCCCCCACGACCCCGGCCCGCCCTACCGTCCCTCGAGGCAAGCCTGGGCCCCCGGCACCCCCGCCTCTCCAGAGCGCCGCATCTCCGGGCTCCCGGTGGGCAGCCGCCCCTGGCCGTGACTCAGCACCCCTACGCCCTGAGCCGCCTGCGGTGCCCTGCTCAGCGCCCCGCGGCCGGCCCGGGGCCCCTGCGCCCGGGGCCCCCGCGCCGGGCCCGGCCTCACGACAGCAGCGGGTCTGGGGAAAGCTACTGCACCGAACGCAGCGGCTACCTGGCCGACGGGCCCGCCAGCGACTCGAGCTCCGGGCCCTGCCACGGCTCCTCCAGCGACTCGGTGGTCAACTGCACGGACGTCAGCCTGCAGGGCATCCACGGCAGCAGCTCCACCTTCCGCAGCTCCCTGAGCAGCGACCTGGACCCCGCGGTGTGCGGCGGCCCGGACGCCGATCGGCCCGGGCAGGGGCGGCCCGCGGCCGTGGCCTCGCGACCCCGCTCCCTGGACTCGGTGGTGCCCCCCGGAGACACCCGGGTTCCCGGCCACATCCACTACCACCGGCACCGCCATCACCACTACAAAAAGAGGTTCCGGTGGCACGGCAGGAAGCCTGCGCCCGAGGCGGGGGTTCCCCGCTCCAGGCCTGGTTCCCGGACACACACGCAGGCCGAGCCGCCTCCGTCCGACCCACAAGCCGCCGGCAGACCCGGCCTGGCATCCCCAGCGAGGCAGCTCCCCAGCCCGCCCCGGCCCCGAGCCCTCACGGAGCCGGCCCCGGGGGCAGCGCAGGCCGCGGGGTCGCAGAAATCCAGCCTCCCCGCGCGACCCCCGCAGAGGAAGCGGCACGGGGGCCCCGCCGAGCCCAGGCCGGCCCCCCGGCCCCAGGACCTGACCGTGCACCCACTTTGCCAGATCGCCCCGCCTTACAGCCCCGGCTTGGCATACCCCTGGCCCCCAGAGGGCCACCCACTGATCTTCAGACCTCCAGGCGTGGATGGGAAGCTGCTACCCGAAGCCCCAGACGCCTGCTACCCCAGTCCACGGCCAGTGTGGCTGTGTCTGACTTCACGCGGGCCTGGGGAGGGGCCTTCCGAATGGAGTTTTGATACTCCAGAGGGCAGGCCGTGCCCTTACCCACACTGCCAGCTGCTGCCAGCCCAGCCTGGTGAGTTTTCTGAGGGAGTGGGTGTGGTGGGGAAAAGATACTTGAGTTGGATATTTCAGACAGGTGAAGTCAACCCACCAGGACTGATGGTGGCTGACAAGTGCACAACAGAGGTGACATTCAAAACACCGAATAACAACCAGGCCCTGGTGGCTTCGTGCCTGTAATCCTAGCTACTCTGGAGGCTGAGGTCGGAGGATCGCTGTTTGAGGCCAGCCAAGGCAGAAAAGGAATTTCCTGAGACTCTTATCTCCAATAAACCACTCAGACAAAGCCAGATGTGGTGCTGTGGCTCAAATGGTAGAGTGCTAGCTTTGAGCAAAAGAAGCTCAAGGACAGTGCCCAAGTTCTGAGTTCAGGACCTAGGATGGGCACCAAAAAAAGGAAAAAACTGAATAGCATAGGATGTGAGCTGGAGCTCCCTGACTCTGCCAGGCACTACCCCTTTAGTTGCCAGATCACAGAGAGGACCAGGAGAGGTCCTGCTGTGTCCCCAGCATCAATGAACTTGGAGTCATTTGGGGCAGCAGCTAAAACATAGTGTTTCAATACTGGTCACTGCAACAGTACCAGTGAACTTCTCACAGTTCAACATTACCCCTAAATAAAAGGAAGGCCAGGCCGGGAGTTTGGCCTAGTGGTAGAGTGCTTGTCTAGCATGCATGAAGACCTGAGTTCGATTCCTTGGTACTACATACATAGAAAAAGCCAGAAGTGGTGCTGTGGCTCAAGAAAAAGTCCAAGGACAATGCTCAGGCCCTGAGTTCAAGCTCCAGGCCTGGCAAAAAAAAAAAAAATTAATTAATTAATTAATTGATTTTTTTTTTTTTTTTTTTGCCAGTCCTGGGCTTGAGCTCAGGGCCTGAGCCCTGTCCTTGGACTTTCTCAAGGCTAGAATTCTACCTCTTGAGCCTCAGCACCACTTCCAGCTTTTTCTATATATGTGGTACCAAGGAATCCAACCCAGGTCTTTGTGCATGCTAGGCAAGCACTTTAACCACTAGGCCGAACTCCCAGCCCTGATTGATTAAATTTTAAAAATAACAGGAAGACCAAAGGTGCTTCTTGGGAAGAGCGCGATCTTATGGGAGAAATAAATATATTAAATAAAGAACTAGCAGTGGAGGCATGATTCCGCGATATTGCTCCAGCCTAGCAAGTAGGAAGCCCAGAGTTCAAATTCCTATACCCCCCCCCCAAATAAATGAAGACAAGCACCAAACTCGGCCTAGATTACAGACCCACAGGTCGTTTCTAGCTTCCCTATGGGTCCTTAGGCTTGGTAAAGGAAAAACAGGGATGTCCCTTCTGAGGAACCTTTATAAAAACAACCAGAAGTCTGGTACTAGTGGCTGACATCTAAGATTCTAGTTACTCAGGACCTGAGGATTGTGGTTCAAACCCAGCCCAGACAGGAAAGTGTGAGACTGTTATGCCCACTAAAACTGTCAGTAGAGCCAAAGGTGGCCCCCCCAAAATCAACAGATTTCCCTGGGAGGAGGGGTACAGTATATCTCTGTACTATAACCAGGGATGGCGGCAATGTAACATCTCAGCTTTAATTCAGAGATTTAGATATTTATATGCCCAAATTCTTGTCTTCTTCCAGTGCCATTTTCTCATTATTCTTCACCTTCTCCCAATATGTGAATACGTGCAGGTTCCATATTCTACAACCATCATTAGAAACACCATTTCACCTCAAAAGAGAACACAAAGTCTTGAAATATAAAGCTAGGAATTATACTAGCAAGACTCGAGACTACTGCCATTCATTCATTTTCTATTTTTAAAATTTGCTTTCCATTTTCATTCACTCATTTCATCCCACATTTATGTGGATCCTGAGGAATTGAACCCAGGGCATCATGCATGCTAGGCCAGCACCCTTCCACTAAGTCACATTCCCAGCCCTCTGCCTGTATCTTAAATGCAGCCTGAAAGGCAGTGCAGAAGCCTTCTAGCCCTTTCCTTCCCTCTTTCAGGGCCACGAACGGAGATGGGGTTGCATGTCTATTGTTTTGCCCCCACTGAGGTAGGCACTGCTCCTAATTCTCCTGCCCTCCATGCTAGCTTCAGTCTTACAGTGACTGCAGACATCGTCAAGTGCTCCGTCTGTAATAAGGAAAACCGGCACCAGCTACACCAGCTAGTGTCCTCCTTCCCAACACAACTTTTTTTCACTTTCACTCTTCCCTTCTCTCTCTTTGCCCGCCCTCTGTATTTTTGTTTTTGGTTTTTCTGGTTGTGGAGCTTGAACTCAGCCCAGGCCCTGGGCATTGTCCCTGAGCTTTTTTGCTCAAGGCTAGTTTGTGCTCTTTCTCTTCGAGCTACAGCTCTACTTCCCATTTTCCACTGGTCAATTGGAGATGAGCGTCTCAGGACTTTCCTACCTGGGCTGGCTTTGAACTTTGATCCTCAGATGTCAGCCTCCCCAGCAGCAAGGATCACAGGTGTGCGGCACCAGCGCCCCCTTATAAACACTTCTTGTAGAGCCTGCAGTCCCGAACATCACAGCGCCTTTCCTTTCCCTGCAAATCCTTTGTGTTCATTTTCAGTCTTTTGTGATTCTGCACTTGGACATGGGCTCTCCCATTCCTCAATACTTCTCTTATGATTCTAGTCCCATCCCACCATCATAACAGCCACTGGCATGCATTCCTTCTCTCCTACGAAGTCATTAGAGCCCTGCTTACTCTTTTGGGTTTCCTAGTTGGCAATTGGTAGCAGGCCAAATTCCCAATGAATGCTTAATAAATATTTATTGGGTGAATGAGTGACTAGTGAGTACTGGGAACACACTAGATACTGTAATGTGTTGCTCTAGATGTTTTTTTCCTCTCTTCTGTTTCTTAGTGGGGCCCTTCTCTCAGTTTTCAATCTGCTCATCTTTCCAGACATGTTCCCTGTTCCTTTCTCTCGCGGTCCCCTCCGCAGCACACTCTCTACAGGTCGGGGAATCAGGAACCTTCCCCTGACCTTCAGTGACCTCTTTTCTCCCATTTCTCCACGTGCAGGCTCAGAGGAGGAGCTGGAGGAGCTGTGTGAACAGGCTGTGTGAGATGTTCCAGCCAACTCAGAGTGTACTTCAGATGACTCAGGGCCCTACCTGGCACAGAGTCTTGTTCCTGGGAGAAGAAAGGACCTCAGCAAACACCCTCTCTTTTTTGCCATACTTCCTGAAACCACTGGAAGAGGAGTGGTGATGGTGGGTGGTGGGAAGTGCTGTTTCCTGCTCCCTGCTCTAGACCTTGTCTGCAGAACACTCGTGCAGTGCAGCAAGTCTGTGCCCATCTGCACAACCAGCTTCTGCCGGTGTGACTTTGTGAGCTGAATCCCTGAAGGCTAGATGTGGGTAGCTGGGTTTATAAAGGTGCTGCTTCTATCCCCTAACCCCCAGGCAGGACTTTCTGGTTTGCTTCCTATTCATCCCAGCCAGTGGATTCAACTGAATACATGACCCTTCTTACTTTGCTCCCTGGTGAGCTGCACATCCTAGCTTTGGCCTCTGTCCTGCTAAGGCTACTGTATCAGGAGAAAATTCATCCAGGCTCTATTGTTATTACTTTTTTTTTTTTTCCGAGGACCAGCCTATTGCAAAGACTGGCCCCTTTAAAAAAAAAAAAAAAATGAAGTGGTGACCTCTGCACCTTCTCCAGGTAATGCCTGTCCTAGTGCATGAAGGAGAATGGTTTCTTATTCTTAAATTGTCAGCTTCATGATACTGGGTCAGCATCTTGACCAACCTAAGACGAAGCCTCTGACCTTCAAGATCCTGGTCACTCCAGCAACCCCAGTTCCTCTAAGGTAGGGAGAAAGGAGAGTGGGCATAACTCTTCTTTGATGATCTGCTCTCCTGAAGTCCTAATAGAAGCAGAAAGATCATTCTGCTGGATTTTATCTGGGGAAAAGAAGAAGGATGGAATGAAAACGGCAGCTGAGCAAGGACAACAAAGGTTTATTCTTTTTTTCCCCTCTCAGAGCAGGGATGAGAGACAGCAAAGTACGGCTGGCTCCATGGATTTGCAGGAGCCATAGGCCCGGCTCCCTAGTATAAGCCATACAAACCAGGAACCCAATAGCTGATGTGCACTCGCCGGGGATTTGGAACAGGAAGTTGGCCTGGGCAGTTTGCAGGAGTGTGCACCATGTGAGGGGCCTCTCTCAGCCCTTCATCCCAGGACATTTTGACCACTGCTAGCCCCTCGGGCATTGTCTTTGCCTGGAATGTGAATGTGGGGGCAAGGTGGGCATGGGCCTCTACTTGAGAACCTTCTTCCCTCAAAGTTAGTGGGGAGACTAGCACCTAGGCACCCACATGGGTATTTATATCTGAACCAGACAGAAAGATGCTTGAATCAGGCACTATGTTGAGAAATGTATTTATTTGCTAATATATTTATCCATAAATATGGTCTTGTCTTGTGGTTTGTTTTATCATAACTCACTCTGGACAATAATTTCATCTTTCTAGACTGATGGAAATATATATTATATATTATATATATATATTTATATATCAGAGGCACGTCTTTGATTTACAAAAGGAGGGATTATAGGCTTGGCAACACAACTGGGTTTGAGCAGTGTGCCAGTGGCTCCTGTAATCCTAGCTACTCAGGAGGCTGAGATCTGAGGATCATAGTTCAAAAGCCAGCCCAGGAAAGTGAGACTCTTTTTGGGGGGGGAGGGGAGGTAATGAGGCTTGAACTGGCTTGGGCGCTGTCCCTGAGCTCTTCAGTTCCAGGCTACCATCCTACCCCTGGGCCTGGGTGTTGTCTCTGAGCTCTTCAGCTCAAGGCTACCACCCTACCCTTGAGCCAAGCCCCACTTCCCATTTTCTAGAGGTTAACTGGAGCTAGGTTTCAGGCTCTTTTGTGCTCCGGATGGCTTTGAACCTTGATCCTCAGATCTCAGTCTCCTGAGTAGCTAGGATTACAGGTGTGAGCCACTGCGCCTGCAGGAAAGTGAGACTCTTATCTCCAAGTAACTACCAGAAAACAGAAGTGGCACTGTGGCACTGTAGCTACCTTTGTTCAGAGACAGCACCCAGATTCTAGAATTCAAGCCCCATGACCAACAAATAAAAATTAAAAGCACTGAGTTTTAAACAGTTAAAAGCAGGGTTTAGGGGCCTGGAGATGTGGCTCAGTGCTAGAGTGCTTGCTTAGCTTGCATGAAACTCTAGGTTCAATTCCTCAATACCACATAAAGAGAAAAAGCCCAGAGTAGTACTGTGGCTCAAGTGGTAGAGCTCTAGATTTGAGCACAAAGAGACTCAGAGTCAGAGCCCAGGCTCTGAGTTCAAGCCCCATGACTGCCAAAATAAAAATAAAAAATAAGCCCAGTGCAGTGGCTCATGCCTACAATCCTAGCTACTCAGGTGGCTGAGATATGAGGATCACAGTTCAAAACTAGCCCTGGCACTAAAGTCCCTAAGTCTCTAATTAACAACCAGAAAACTGGAAGTGGTGCTGTGGCTCAAGGGATAGAGTGGTTGTCCTGCACTGAAGAGCTCAGGGATAGCACCCAGGCTGAGTTCAAGCCCCACAACTGACAAAAATAAAGAAATAAAAGTAAAGAAATTAAATTAAAAATTAAAATTATGGCTTAGTGAGATCAAGGGACAGAGTTTGCCTAGATTTGCATGTGGTTCTCACTTTAAATTTAGGATACTTCAGTGATTTTATGACCTTAGACAAATATTCTGCTTTTCCCATCCCAAAATGAGCCTCCTTCGCACACAGCACATGGTAGCCAGGTAAAGTCCATGAGATTCTTTCTTTTTCTCTCTCTCTTGTCGGCCATGAGACTTGAACTCTGGGCCTGGGCACTGTCCCTGAGCTCTTCAACTCAAAGCTACCTCCTTACTCCTTAAGCCACAGTTCTACTTCAGGTTTTCTGGTGATTAACTGGAGACAAGAGTCTCTGGGACTTTTCAGTACCCAGACTGGCTTTGAACTGCAATGCTCAGATCTCAGCCTCCTGAGTAGCTAGGGTTACAGGCGTGAGACTCTTACCTAACTACCAGAAAACTGGAAGTGGGGCTGTGTCTCAATGTGGTAAAGCACTAGCCTTGAGCACAAAAACACAGTGACAATGGTCAGGCCATAAGTTCAAGTCCCAGGATCCCCCCACCAAAAAAAAAAAAAAAAAAAAAAAAGAGTTAAACTGTGTTCCAAAGGGGAAAGTTTGGTGATCAGAAACTTCCAAATTCCAGTCACAGACTTCATGTGAACATAGCAAGAGAGTTAACCTGAAGCAGAAGAGGTCTGCCTTGAAGAGTGTCCATCAGGAGGCAGGCTAGACAGAACAAAAGGTGAAGAAGCTTCCTATCCCAGAGCTCCAATTCAGATAAACACAAGAGACTACTTTCTCCACAACCCAAGAAAACTGGTGCTCTGCCCCAGGAACTTCCCAGGATGGGGGGGGGGGGGGGCTGTGCTGCCTCCACACCACTTCTCCGGGGAGACGGTTTGGAGAGGCTGCTGGTTGTCTGGTGCCCAGTTCTGAGAAAGCAAGGCCATGCCACTTTCCGCAGGATGCAATGGAGGGGGGAGGGGGAGCGTAAAGCCACCTAACCCACGATTAGATGAGGACAGACTATTTTAAAGTGGGCAGACTGAAAGACAATCTACTCTCGCCGGGGGAAATGCTAAGTGGAGAGCGATCCGTGCCCGGGGCCTCCATAAAATGGCGTGGGACTGGACTCAGGCTCCCGCCACTGGCGAGGGCGCCCGGCCTCCCGCGCAGGCGCACAGCACGCCGCGCCGCGGCGCCCCCAAGGACCCAAAGGCTGTCCCGGCCTCGCCCGCCCGGCCCAGGTGGCGCCCGCCCGACGGCCCGCCAGGTGGCTGCAGGCCGCTCCGCCTACACGGCCGGCGGGAGAAACCATCTCCTCCGGCGTGGGGGTGATGGCGCTGGAGGGAATGGGCGGGACGGACGCAGCTCTGACCCCGGAAGCGGAAGTGGCAGACACCAGCAGCAGCGTGCATCCTGGGTAATGGGCTGTTTACTTCCGGCGGTGTGGAAGCTGTGACTCGGTCTCCGGCGGGGAGGCTGCGCTTCACTGGAGATGGCCCTGGAGACGGTGCCGAAGGACCTGCGGCATCTGCGGGCGTGTCTGCTGTGCTCTCTGGTCAAGGTGCCCGGGAGCTGGCTGGAGGGGCGATGGGGAGAGGGAAGGCGGAGCAAGGAAATGGTCGAGCCCGTGGCCGGGCGCCGGTGGCTCCGGCCTGCAGCCCAGGCTACGTTGGCAGTCTTAGGTTGAGGATCGCGGCCAGAGCCGGGCAGGAAAGTCCGTGACACTCCTACCTCCACCTAACCAGAAATGAAGCTGTGGCTCGAGTGGTAGAGAGCCTTGGGCAAAAGAAGCTTAAGGGCAAGGCCCAGGCTCTGAGTTCAAGCCCCAGAACCAGCAGGGTAAACCTGATAATAAAATAGCAACGAAGGACCGGGGAGCTGTTAAGGGAGTGGGGATCTGGAAAGCCTATGTTTAGTGCGCAGGATTGGGAGTAGATCTGCCGGGTGTCGCGACCCGCCTTTAAATCCTCAGCTCTGGAACCGAGAGACTTGAGTCAAAGCCATTGGGAATCGGCCTAACCCTGAAAACACTAGGGAAGAGAATAGGTTAGGAGTTGGAGGCGTGGTTTAGATCGTAGAGCGCCAGCCAGTGAACAAAAACAAGCTTCAGATGCCAAGTTCGAATTCCGGTATTCAATCAAAAAAGGGGGGGCGGGGAGAAGGAACAAGAGAGAGGAGAGAATTTGGAGTGGAACTTGGGGAGCAGTGGATGAGGCCTTGATAAGACACAGATTGGATCCAGGTGTTGAGAACCTTTTTCATCTCTTTATCCCTTTTAATTTCCCTTCCCAGACTATAGACCAGTTTGAATATGATGGATGTGATAATTGTGATGCATATCTACAAATGAAGGGTAACAGAGAAATGGTATATGACTGCACCAGCTCTTCCTTTGATGGGTAAGCCCCTTCTCATTCGTTCATCCATTTCAGTGTCAGTCTGCTCCACCCTCAACCCACCCCCAGGAACAAAGGGGTGTGGGACAGGCATTTAATTTAAGGCCATAATCTAGATTGTTTTCAAATAGTTATTTTGTGACAGTCTAGTCCTAGTCCTGTTCATTCAGTTCAGTAGCCACACTTCAAGCTGTTAAAACTTGAAATGTACTTTAAGTGGAACATATACACCGGATTTCAAAGATTTAACATGAGGGGAAAAAAAGCTAAAAAAAAGTGTGTGTGTGTGTGTGTGTGTGTGTGCGCACTCCTGTCTGCATGTGTACCTTTGCTGGAGCTAAGGCTCATGGCTGGTGCTGTACCACTTGAAGCCCCACTTCCAGCTCTTTTCTGGTTAATTGGAGAAAAGTCTTAGGCATTTTCATACCCAGGGTAGCTTCAAACTGTGATCCTCAGATCTCCCAAGTAGCTAGCATTACAGACTTGAGTCATTACAGACTTGTCTTAAAAAATAAGTAAATGGGGGGCCGGGAGTTTGGCCTAGTGGTAGAGTGCTTGCCTAGCATGCACGAAGACCCGGGTTTGATTCCTCAGTACCACATACATAGCAAAAAGCCGGAAGTGGTGCTGAGGCTCAAGTGTAGAGTGCTAGCCTTGAGAAAGTCCAAGGACAGTGCTCGAGCCCTGAGCCCAGGACTGGCAAAAAAATAATAATAATAAGTAAATGGTTTAACGTATTTTTGTCATGCTGGAATGTAACCCATGGTCTTACCTAAGTATATGGCAAGCACTTTTATCACTGAGTTGTGCCCCAAACCCAATGTCACATCTTTGGTTTGTTTTTGTTTTTTCTCAGTCATGGGTCAACTCTGGACCTGGGTGCTGTCCCTATCCCTGAGCTCTTCAGCTCAAGGGTACTGCCCTACCCTTTGAGTCAAGTGGCCACTTCTGGTTTTTTAGTGGTTGATTGAAGATAAGAGTCTCACGGTGGTCTTCATGCCCAGGCTGGCTTTGAACCACAATCTCCGATCTGATCTCAGCTTCCTATATAAATAGGATTATAGGCGTGATCCATTGCATCTGGCACATCTTTGGGTTTTTTTGTTTGTTTTTCAGTAATGGAGTTTAAACTAGGTGTTACTCTCAACCACTTGGGTCTAAGCACTGATGTCATATATATATATATATTTTTTTTTTTTTTTTTTTTTTTTTTTTGCCAGTTCTGGGCTTTGGCTCAGGGCCTGAGCACTATCCTTGGACTTTCTCAAGGCTAGAGCTCTACCACTTGAGCCTCAGCACCACTTCTGGCTTTTTTCTATGTATGTGGTACCAAGGAATCGAACCCGGGTCTTTGTGCATGCTAAGCAAGCACTTTTAACCACTAGGCCAAACTCCCAGCCCTGATGTCATATATTTTGTGTGTTTGGTGTCTACTCAGCCTCCTCCACCCCCAATTATGGGGCTTGAACTCTGGGACCTGGGCTCTTCCTGAACTCTTCAGCTCAAGGCTACCACCTTACCCCCTGGGCTTGGGCGTTGTCCCTGAGCTCTTCAGCTTCAGTGCCACTTCCGGTTTTTTAGTGTTAATTGGAGATAAGAATCTCATGGACTTTAGTACCCAGGCTGGCTTTGAACCTTGATTCTCAGATCTCAGCCTCGTGAGTAGCTAGGATTACAGGCAGTGAGCCACCTGCCCAGCTAACCTACTTCTGGCATTTTAGTGATTAGAGATCAGAGTATCATAGACTTTCTTGCTAGGCTGACTTCAAATGTCATCCTCAGATCTCAGCATCCCACTAGCTAAGATTACAGGCGTGACTCACCTATGCCCACCACATTCTTTACTAAGGAACTATGATCTTGCCGGGGGCTGGTGGCTCATACCTGTAATCCTAGCTACTCAGGAGGCTGAGGTAGAGATCGAAGTTCAAAGCCAGTATGGGCATGAAAGCCCATGAGACTAATCTCCAATTAAACCGCCAGAAAACTGGAAGTTGCACTGTGGCTCAAGAGGTAGAGCACTAGCCTTGAGCTGAAGAGCTCAGGGACAGCACCCAGGCTCAAAGTTCAAGCCCTACGACTGACCAAACACTGTGATCTTTAAGAAATTTGAGGTGACATAGAAATAACATTCCAGAAATAGAACATTTCCAGCTGGGCATAACAGCTCACGCCTATAATCTAGCTACTGGGGAGGATGAGATCTGAGGACCATACTTCCAGTCTCAGGCAGGAAAGTCTGTGAGTCCAGTTAACCACCTGAAAGCCAGAAGTGGAGCTGTGGTTCCAATTTGTAGAGTGCTAGCCTTGAGCACAAAAACTGAGGGTCAGGGTCCAGACTTTTTGAGTTCAAGCCCCATGACACCCACCCCCACAAAAAAATCCAAATAAAGAGAATGACTGGAACAAAGGTATGGGATGGAAAGACCTATTTATGTTTAGAGAAAACTGTTTTGCTATAAGTCCTTTGAGAAACAAACTGTGAGGCTAAAAGAATGGATTTAGAAGAACAAAGAATACATTTGTATTCTTCCTTATTTTTACCTTACTTGTCACTCTAGAAGGGGAGCTCAGTTCCTCTTGAAGCCCATGGTGAAAACCTAGGATTTGGATGGGGAGACTCTGAGAATCTCCAGGGTAGTTGCCAGGCAAACAAGGTATGGATATGGTGGGAATGCCAGCAAGGCAGCTTCTAGAATAGAACTGACATAGAAGCCAGTATGCATTTGATTAGATGGATGTGTAATGAAAATGACCTTCGTAATTTTTGTTAGCATCTGATGCTGATTCATCTTGCTCAAGTAGCTCGCTTTTAGCCCTGGAGTAGCTTTTCTATTCCCCTTGCTGCAGAATCAAGGCTACCTGGGAGGGACTGTTACTGAGGAGTGTTAATAGGAGAGCCTATTCTCTGTGCTATTCTCTATACTAAAATACTCTTCTTATATTATTTCAGGATTTTTTTTTTTTTTTTTGCAGGGGTAGGGGGACAGTCTTGGGCTTGAACTTTGAACTCAGGACTTTTGTCAGTAGTGAGACTTGAACTCTGGGCTTGGGCACTATCCCTGAGCTCTTCAGCTCAAGGCTATCACTCTACCTCTTGGCCACAGTACCACTTCCGGGTTTTTTTTGTATATGTAGTACCAAGAAATGGAACCCAGGGAATCGTGCATGCTAGGCAAGCACTCTACCACTAGGCCAAATTCCCAGGCCTCCATTTCTAGTTTTCTGGTGATTAACTAGTGTTAAGAGTCTCAATGGAGGGCCGGGAGTTTGGCCTAGTGGTTAAAGTGCTTGCCTAGCATGCATGAAGACCCGGGTTCGATTCCTCGCTACCACATACATAGAAAAAAAGCTGGAAGTGGTGCTGAGGCTCAAGTGGTAGAGCTCTAGCCTTGAGAAAGTCCAAGGACAGGGCTCAGGCCCTGAGCTCAAGCCCAGGACTGGCAAAATAAAAAAAAAAAAAAAAGAGTCTCAATGGATTTGGCTGCCTGGGCTGGCTTTGAACCACAATCCTTACATCTCAACCTCCTGCGCAGCTAGGACTACAGGACTACATAGCCATTGGCCACCCACTGTTAAAGCTGTTCCATCTCCTGGGAAATCTGTAGACCAAGAGTGATTTGGGGCCTAGTGAAATAATCTCTTAGGGATGGTAACTGGCTTTCTATTAGCAGGAGCAGCAACATAAAATGAAGTATCTTTATTCACTACTTCTTAGCCCCTTCCCAGCATTAGACCTGTTTTCCAGTGGAGACTCAAGACCTGGCTTTCTCCTAGGATTACTCTCCCAGAATGCTTTGCCTTGATGAGCAAGCAGCTTCCTTCCTTTGTAGCAGGGAAGACTCATGCTCACCCTCTGTTTATTTTCCCTCCCTAGAATCATTGCAATGATGAGTCCAGAGGACAGCTGGGTCTCCAAGTGGCAGCGAGTCAGTAAGTGTTTCCCTTTCTCATTTTCCTGGCCTACAGCAGCATGTGTGACCTTAGTGTGGGGAAGATGAGACTGGGGATAGATGAGGAAGCATTGTCCTGTGCCCTGTCACCAAAAGCAGTGATGGCTTTTTATTCAATGTTAACAGCACTTCTTTCATTTTTCCCTAGCGCCTCCTCCATTTGGTCTTTAGCCTTAACTCACTCCTGCTGCAATTTCCCTTCTTCCCCCCCGCCCCCCCTTAGGTAACTTTAAGCCTGGAGTATATGCTGTGTCAGTCACTGGTCGCCTGCCCCAAGGTAACAATCATAATTATTTCTATTTGTTGTACCAAGGTCTATAGAACTACTGTTTATGTGATTAACACCATTCCCCATATCACTTGTGAGGTTCTGCATTTTACAGGTAAGGGAACTGAGCCACAGAGAGGTTATCAATAACTTGGCCCTGAAATTCTGGTTCTAGAACCTCACTGGCGGCAGGTGGGGTACTGGACCTTGAACTCAAAGGTAAGATGCTCTCCCTTAGCTTTTTTTGCTAAAGGCTGGCATTCAATCACACTGCTACTTGCTGCTTTTTTTTTTTTTTTTTAATTTTTTTATGCTGATCCTGGGACTTGAACTCTGGGCCTGAGTTTCTTTGGCTCAAGGCTGACACTCTACTACTTGAGCCATAGCACCACTTCTGGCTTTTTAGTAGTTAATTAGAAATGAGTCTCATAGAAGTTGGGTGCGATGGTTCATGCCTGTAATCCTAGCTACTCAGGAGGCTGAGATCTGAGGGTCACAGTTCAAAGCCAGCCCAGACACTAAAGACCATGAGACTCTTATCTCCAGTCAACCACTAGAAAACCAGAAGTGGCGCTGAGAGCAGTAGCCTTGAGCTAAAGAGCTCAGGGACAGGGCCCAGGCCCAGAGTTCAAGCCCCAGGACAGACAAAAACAGACAAACAAAAAAAAATGTCTGACAGACTTTCCTGCCTGGGCTGGCTTCAAACCATGATCCTCAAATCTCAGCCTCCTGAGTAGCTAGGATTGCAGGTGTGAGCCACCGGTACCTGGCATGAAGTCCTTCTTCAAGGTTGCAAATAAGGGCCTTTCTTATCCTTCAGAAACTTATCTTACAGAGCTGTTTCTTTTCCTGTTTACAGGAATTGTACGGGAGCTGAAAAGTCGAGGAGTGGCCTACAAATCCAGAGACACTGCTATAAAGACCTAGCAAGATGCAGGACTGCCAGCATGTTTGCTGTCTACCTTCTGCCTCTGCTTTGTTTTTGTTATGGAATCTAAACCGGCAGTACTTCCAAATCCCTGCTTTTCCACTCTGAGAGTCAGCAGACTGTTAAAGAATAGCAGATCCTGTCCTTGGGCTGTGGACTTCTGGTAGAGTAGGCGGGCGTGGGTTCCTGGATTCTCATGGACTGAGTTGAAGGGAGAGACTTTTTTCTACCTGTTGAAGGTTCAATGCCAATAAACATGAACTCTTGGAAACTTCTTAAAGCCATAACACAAGCCTTGCCTCACTCTCTCTTCCAGACCCAGCAAGGGCTCCTTACCCTGTAATCACCGCACCAGCATGAGCAAGGCCTTTCTCTCCCCTGTGGCCTGACTGTGGCTCCAGGGATACACGCCAAGGAAGAATGGTGTCTTGGTCTGGTGGTCTGGTGGTATCTAATGGTCATAGGCTTTTGTGCCCTTTGTCTCTTGATCCTGTTTAGTTCTTTTTTCTCCTGCTCTTTATATCTTTTTGATGATCTCACCTGTATTTTTCCTTCCTCTACCTGGAGTCCTTTAGATGTTGAGTGGCTGCTGGGTCTTGATCTGAGTTTGTGCTTCTCTAGAAAGTGAGCCCTTATTCATCCTCTGGCCTAGAAGGATGCCTTAAATCATGTCATATTGACTGTGTCACATTATTATTTTAGAATAAAAGATTGACCATTAGAAGTCCTGTTAGTGTCTCCATTATTTGATTGGTTTATTTTTTAAATTTTGGCCCAACACTGGGACTGGAACTTGGTATCTGATGCTTTTGCTCATTGGCTGGTATTCTACCAGCTGAGCCATGCCTCCAACCCCTGTTTTTATTTCTTGGACTGGTCCTGGGACTTGAATTCCTAGCTTGGCCACTGTCCCTTACCTTCATTAAGAGTCTCACAGACTTCCCCGCTAGGTCTAACTTCAAACCTCGATCCTCAAATTCTAACCTCCTGAGTAGTACTAGCCAGCAGTAGCTGGTAGTATCTCCATTTTATTTCTCCTAAGTTCTCCATCTGTAAAATAGGATTGGTTCCACCTGGCCTATTTGCTTCTGGACTGTTTTGTTTTGTTTTCTATATGTGTGGTACCGAGGAATTGAACCCCAGTCTTTGTGCATGCTAGACAAGCACTCTACCACTAGGCCAAATTCCTAGCCTTTTTTGTTGTTGTTGTTGTTGTTGTTATAGTTTTTTGTTGCTTTTTTTTTTTTTTTTCACCAGTCCTGGGGCCTGAACTCAGGGCCTGGGGACTGTCACTGAGCTTCTTTTGCTCAAGGTTAGCACTCTACCACTTGAGCCATAGTGCCACTTCCAGCCTTTTCTTTTTATGTACTAAGGAGTGGAACCCAGAGCTTCATGCATGCTAGGCAAGCAGTTTACCACTCAGCCACATTCCCAGCCCTGGATTGTTATATTTAGAAAGAAAGTAATGTGAAAAATCCTGTTAAGTAAGTCAAAGGACCAGACATGGCACACCCTTGTAACCCTGGCAGTTTTGATGGCTTAGGCTTAGATGGCTAAGACCCTGGGCAGACAGCCCTCAAGTAGTTAGACAGACACCAGGGGCAGCACAGAGCCCTTGGCTCAGGGGCTTCCTCCCAGGCCCTCTTTCGCTCAGAGAACCTGGAACCAAGTCCCTTTCTATGCTTTTGGGCTTCCAGCAGGAGGGAGGACTATAGTGGCACCAGAGCAAATTCAAGAATGAGACATGGCAAGAAACAGATTCACGAGTACTTCCCCAGGCCAAGGGGCTGCAGCAAGCCTCTTTGGCACTTTGATGGCTTAGTTCAAAGCCAGTGTCTGGGGTTGCTACCTAGCAAGACTTTGAATAAATAACAAAAATTTACAAAAAGGATTGGGAATGTGGCTCAAGTGGTAGCTTGTTTGTCTAACACATGTGACATCCTGAATTCAATCCCCAGTGTCACACACACACATATATTTACAAAAGAAAAAAAAAATGTTGGGGGCCAGGAGTTTGGCCTAGTGGTAGAGTGCTTGCCTAGCATGCACGAAGACCCGGGTTCAACTCAGTACCACATATATAGAAAAAAGCCAGAAGTGGTGCTGAGGCTCAAGTGGTAGAGCTCTAGCCTTGAGAAAGTCCAAGGACAGTGCTCAGGCCCTGAGCTCAAGCCCAGGACTGGCAAAAAAAAAAATGGTGTTCTCAATCTGCAATAATGCACACAGTCTAAAAGGGGTTTGAGGGATGGGGATTCCTAACCACAGTGTAGTGAGCTCTGCGGGCAAAGGTTCCTGCAATGTGCCCTGTGTCTCACCGCCACCTGGTGTTGCTAGTGAGTCAGTTGCCTGTGCCTGAAGGATGGGAGGAGGCTCAGTCTCCCCTGTTCCTGCCTTGCCTCCCCCAAGGCTCATGGGATCAAAGCTGGGACCATCCAGTTGCCTGTTCATTCAAACAAGAACCACTGTTGCTGGGACTGTCAAGCTCTGAGGAAGGAGTATCAATCTGAAAATCTTGGTCAGTAGCCCCAGCCCCTCCATTAGTCTAGAGCTAGTTTTCAGGAGGGAAGAAGGAGGCCTCTCCAGGAGTGTTTGGACTGGGCAAGCCAACACCCAAACTTTCACTGGCTGGGTGAAAAAGTCCCTTGGAAAGTCCCAGCTGCTGTCCTGTGTGTCTGACCCGGACGTGGCTGCTTGGTGAGAATGGAAACAGTTGTGGGGAGGGGAGGCAAGAAGAGCTGCACAAATAACCACAGCCCCACACTTAGCTGGGTCCTAACTGTCAACTCCGGAAGCAGAAGACAAAGTTGCCCATGGTTGTGGGGGAGGGGGCTTGCTGCAGCCCCTTAGCCTGGAGAGGTGCTTGTGAATCCATTTCTTGCCATGTCTCATTCTCGAATGTTCTGGTGCCACTCTAGTCCAGTGAGGCAATGAGGTGCTACAGTCCTACCTCCTGCTGGGAGCCCAAGCCGATACAACAGGGACTTGGTTCCAGGTTCTCTGAGCGTGAGGGAGCCTGGGAGGAAGAAGTCCTGCATTCCGTCCTTGAGGGCTCTGTGCTTCCCCTGGTGTCTGTCTAGCTGCCAAGGGGCCAAGTCTGCCAACGGTCTTCAGAGCCCCTCTTGGCCTCTTGCTAAGTAGTTTGATAACCTTGATGGGTAAGTCACCTCCCTCTGTTCAGCAGGACAAGCTCAATTCAGGCAAGACTAGAAATGAGTGGTAGTAAGGCTGCTACTGTGTATTCTCTACTTTCTACCAAAAGTTGTAGGGTCACCCCAAAATGGAGGGGCTAAGTGGCAGTGAATTAGAAACTCTAGCCTGCAGTCCATGCAGGGATTGATGGTTGATCAAGCAAAGGTCAGAGTGCTCTGGTTTCAGAAAAGCTGTTTCACCAAGAACATTGTTTATGGAACCAGAAAGGACCCAAGTTCAAGCTGGGTCCACTAGGACTGTGTACTGACACCTCCTTGTTTACATGGCCCCTGGTTTATCCTTCCTGGCCTATCTTTCCCTCAGGCTCCCATCCAGGATCTGATCTCTGTGTGTATAAAAAAGAAGCAAGGCAGGATACTGGTGGCCTACACCTGTAATCCCCAGACTACTCAGGAGTCTGCGATCCAAGGATCCTGGTTCAAAGTCAAACCAGGTAGAAAACTCTGTGAACTCATTACCAATCAGCCACCAAAACTCCCAAAAGACTGTGGCTCAAGTGAGTGCCAGCCTTGAATGATAAAACTAAAGTTCTAGGCCCTGAAGTCCCAGCATGCACACACACATAAAGAAGCAGGAGGATAATGGTTAGCACAGACTAAAATGTCCTACTTTGGGAACTTGTTTCATGTTCAGTATTAGTAAAGACTTTAAATAGCATTTGCAGTTTAGAAAAGCGGGGGGGGGGGCTTTGACATTTTATTTCATCCGTCTAAGAACCCACAGGACAAATGAACAATCTTACTTAGCAATGAAGAGACAAAGCATGTTTAAGCAGTAAAGCCCCGACCGAGAACTATATGCCCATTTCCAGTCTAAGGCTGCTATAACCCCCAAACACAGCAACTTAGCTCTCTTGGTGACTAGTGCACAGAGCTACTATGAAAAGAGATTAGCTTTCTTTTTTTTTTTTTTTTCTGCCAGTTCTGGGGCTTGAACTCTGGACCTGAGCACTGTCCTGGGGCTTTCTCAAGACTAGAGCTCTACCACTAGAGCTCTACCACAACACCATTTCTGGTTTTTTCTATGTATGTGGTACCGAGAATCAAACTCAGGTCTTCATGCATGCTAGACAAGTACTCTACTACTAGGCCAAACTCCCAGCCCAGAGGGATCAGCTTTCTATTCCTTTCTGTTCCGCAAACTCAACACACTCTCCCCAAACACCAACCTGCCTACTCTTAACACGTCTAGTCCCTATTTAAATTTAGCCAAAAGAAGTGAGTGAGGCAGTGAGGTTAGTAATGGCCCAGGGAGAGGTCCTTGAGGCTTACTCAAGGAGCCTGTGCAGAGCAAATGGAACGAGGCCATCCCTTCCTTAGTACCCCAGGCTACATCTTCTACTTCACTCCAACAGCCCCACGCACCTGCTGCCCTGTGCTTCATAGCTCCCCACCTTCCTTTAGTGTAGCCTGATTATGGCACTATCACACTCCAGTGGAACACAGAAGTACGTAACCAGCTAAGGACGGTGCCCACCTCCCAGTCCTGCTGTCACCCGTCACTAGCTTTGTGACTTTTTGTTGTTGTTGTTGCCAGTCCTGGGGCTTGAACTCAGGGCCTGGGCACTGTCCTTGTGCTTTCTCAAGGCTAGCAGTCTACCACTTGAGCTACAGCCCCACTTCTGGCTTCTTCTGTGTACGTGGTACCGATGAGGAATTGAACCCAGGGCTTCATGCATGCTAGGCAAGCGCTCTACTGGTAGGCCACATTCCTGGCCCACCTTGAGACTTCTTTTATAAGTCGCTTTGTCTCAACTGTAGCTATAATACTAGATTACAAGGCAATAGTGGCGATGTTAGAATGGAACAAGTTGTAAGGACACCTGTGAGGCTGACTTACCTTCTGTGTGTGTGTGTGTGTGTGTGTGTGTGTGTGTGTGTGTGCGCGCGCACTCGTACACACAAGTGTGTGCCCATACATCAATCCTGGGCCTTGAACTCAAGAACTGGACACTTGAGCTTTTGTGCTCAAGGCTAGCCCACTTAGTTACAGTTCCACCTCTGGCTCTCTGATGGTTTTCTTGGAGTTAAGAGTCTCATGGATTTTCCTGGGCTGACTTCCAACCATCATCCTGGGATCTCAGCCTCCTGAGTAGCCAGGATTACAGTCATGAGCCATTTGTGCCTGGCTTATATTCTGTTTTTTGATCTGATGTTATGTGGATCAGTTCACTTTCTGAAAATTTGTTACATCTGATATTTTACTTCTCTGTTTGTTGACTTCAAATACAATTTGCTTAAAGGTATAATTGGGAGTCCCTGTCCTAAGGTAGTTGTGAGAATCAAATGCTTTAATGTTGATAAAAAAGCATTTTTGGGGGGGGTCAGTCTTAGGGCTTGAACTCTGGGCCTGGGCGTTGTCCCTGAGCTCTTCAACTCAAGGCTACCACCCTACCCCTTGAGTGCCACTTCTGATTTTCTGGTGGTTAATTGGAGACAAGAATCTCATAGAGTTTAGTGTGCGCTGGCTTTAAACCTTGCCCCTCAGATCTCAGCCTCCTGAGTAGCTAGATTACAGGTATGAGCCACCACACCCTGCCTGATAAAAGCCTTTTAAGCCCGGCACTGGTAATCCTAGTTATCCAGGAGGCTGAGATCTGAGGATCATGTTTTGAAGCCAGCCCAGGCAGCAAAGTCTGTAAGACTTATCTCCAATAAACTACTCAGAACAATCCAGAAGTACAGCTGTGCCTCAAGTGGTAAGATGCTCACTTTGAGCAAAAAGAAGCACACAGGCACCCAGATCCAAATTCAAGCCCTAGGACAGACAAAATAAAAATAAAAAGCAGTGGGGCGTGTGGCTCATGCCTGTAATCCTAGCTACTCAGAGGAGGCTGAGATCTGAGGATCATGGTTCAAAGCCAGCCCAAGCACAAAAGGACCTGAGACTCTTCTCTCCAGTTAACCTCTAGAAAATGGGAAGTGGGACTTGGCTCAAGGGTAGGGTGGTAGTCTTGAGCTGAAAAGCTCAGGGACAGTGCCCAGGACAAATTCAAGCCCCATGACCTACAAAATTAATTAATTAATTAATTAAATTTAAAAAATTAAAAGCATTTTGAGAGCTGAAACACTACTGTTTGTAAGGGATTATTATTATCTGTAGTTGACTACTTCTAGGTAAGTTCTAGGTAAATGTAGCAAGAATTCTATTCCCTTGCATTACTGCATAGTTAGTGTTGCAATGCATCTATCATACATAAATATATCAAAACAAATACTTTCCTTTAGGCGCCACAACTTTGTATTCTAATCTTTCTGTTGTGATTTTTGTAATGTTATTTTTACTTTATTTTATTTGTGTGTGTGGGGGGGGGGTGTTGCTGGGGGATTGAACCCAGGCCCTCGTGCATGTTAAGTAAATGCTCTACCACTGAGATATAGCCCTAGCCTTGTTCCTTGTTCCTTTTCTTAAATGATAACTACTCCTTGATTATATTGATATAAGATTATAAATGTGACTAGCCTCTGCATGGTTCAACATTTGCTATGGATTTTTTTTTTTTTGGTCATGTGGCTTGAACTCAAACTGAGCACTGTCCCTGAGTTTTTTGCCCAAGGCTACCACTGTACCACTTTGAGCCACAGCACCCATTTTCTGGTGGTTTTCTCTCAGTCTCTAGGATTACAGGCATGAGCCCCTTGCAACCAGCTTATACCTCCATTGTTGTATTGTATTGTGATGAAATGTTTCCAGGACTGATTATTTTCCTTCTTCTTGGATTCCTAGCCTATCTGCTATCACTACTGTTGCTCATGTGTGATTAGCTCCTTTTCAGTCTCATTTGAGCCAAAAGAAATAGACTACTTTACTTGTAGGCAGATGAGCAGGTAAGGCTTAGATTGGAGAAAGCATATGGCTGTCTGCCTGGACCTAGGGCTGAGTTTAGAGCCAGGTTTTCAGCTGCGTGAGGGCAAGTCCAGAGCACTGAGGCTGTGGCTTGAGACAAATCATAGAATATCAGGGCTGGGGAGGTCATGGCTTAAGCCAACCTCTCACTAGTTTATGAGCATCAGCCAGACATCAAGAGGTTGATCACTCGTACTTTCCATGTACGACACTGCCTGGCTTAGTGCTTTTTCCCTGTGGATATTGCCATTCTCTGGCTGAAGATCTCAGGAAAGAAGAACTGACTGCAGATAAAACTGACCTCTGCTGTTGACACTGAAATGACAGATCCTCTGGGATGAGGTTTGAACTCGGGGCTTGGATGATGTCCCTGAGGTTTTGAGCTCAAAGCTAGCATTCTATCACTTTGAACCACAGCTCCACTTCTGGTTCTGTGGTGGTTAATTGAAGATAAGAGTCCCTGGGCCTTTCCTGCCCAATCTGTCTTTGGACCTTGATCCTCCACTCTCAGCCTTCTGAGTAGCGAGGATTACAGGGATGAGCAACTCAGCCTCGTCTGGAATCTTAAGATGGAAAACATCTTCCCTTGTCTTGGGAATTCTTCCTTCTCAACAAAGACTTCAAACCCCAATAGGTTTGTTTCCTTGGAGGTCCATGCAGGGAAAATGGAGGCCTCCCCCTGGAAGAGGTCAGGAAGTCACCCAGCAGGTGCCTCGTGCCTAGAACCCTAGCTACTCAGGAGGCTGAGATCTGAGAATCACAGTTTAAAAGCTAGCCCAGGCAGAAAGTCCAGGTTATTCTCACAGCCAATAAATCACCATAAAGTCAGAAGTAGAGCTGTGGCTCAAAGGGTAGAGCACTAGCCTTAAGGAAAAAAGCTCAGAGATAGTGCCTAGGTCCTGAGTTTAAGCCCCAGGCTTAGCAAAAAGAAAACAAAACAAAACTAGCAAGGAAAGTGACAGGCTCATTTCTAAACTTCTTTCTTTTTTTTTTTTTTTTTTTTGCCAGTCCTGGGCTTTGAACTTGGGGCCTGTGCACCTGTGCACTGTGCTTGGGCTTTCTCAAGGCTAGCGCTCTACTACTTGAGCCACACACCACATCAGGCCTTTTCTGTGTATGTGGTATCAAGGAATAGAACTCAGGTCTTCGTGCATGCTAGGCAAGCACTCTACCATTAGGCCAAACTCCCGGCCCCCCAATTCTAGACTTTTATGTGTTCGTCCAGCCCACTACCTTCTTCCTGAAAATTGGATCCTTGTACTACACAGGGAACTTGAGGGGAGGTAAGGAGCAACTTCAGAGAGCAGAGTGGGAGCTACAGGCTCCTCTCCAAAAGGCACTCTTTCCCCAAACCCAGCACCTGCCTTCTTTCCATCCTGGAAGGAAGTGGAACACTCTAGTGAACCCCAAAGTGGGGGATTAACTGTCACCTCTTCTCTGGGGGCTTCATCAGCAGAAGGAAGAGTAATGTATGTGGGGTGCAAATCCATCCTTCGGAGGGAGAAGTCCTCTGAGAGGAAGGGGGTGCCAGTCACTAAGCAGCTTCCTCCTGGCCCAGTGGTCCTAGCAGGGATTGAGGACCCCCTGATCAAAAACCTTGAAACAAGCCAGTAACACCCACGCAGTACAGGAAAGCAGCAGCCAGCACTTTCTCTATGCAACGGGGTGGACTCACTTCCTCAGCCCTGTGCCCCAGAGGTGCAAGGAGATGGAGGATTCCTCACTGGCTGAGAGATGGGACCTGGTCCACAAAGTCTTTGGGGGGGGGGAGGGAGGGGCAGGATCAGTGTATAATGTTCCCACAGCAGGAGAGAATAATCTTAGATTCCCTGGTCCTTGGCATCTTCTCCCTGTCCTGCTGTAAATACCAGGGGCAGCGGTGGATCACATAGGGGCCTTCCTTGCAAAGAGAACTTCCAGGACTCGACTGGAGTGGTCAAGAATATGAATAGGAAGCATCTCATGAGCCATGCTTACACCATAATAAAAGAATAAATAAATAAAATAAACTGCCATGGCAATTTCCAAGCTCCAAATGGGCCATTTCCATGGTTGCATTTGATCCTGTGACATCTGGTCAGCACTTACCATTCCCCTTTTACAGATGAGAACACTGAGTGTTGGGCCAGGTGAGGCTGCAGTGATGTGACAGACCAGCTCCTTTTCCCGCCATGGCAGATGGGGACACTGTCCATACAGATGCAGGTGTGTGTGGGGGGGGGTCTTTGGCTTCCTAGAACCCTGGCCTGCAGGTGGGATTCCCAGAGGGTAAATTGATCTCAGCACTAAGATCTCTTTGGAGGTAAAGGCCTAGAGATGGCCCTAGGCTCACGACCTTCAGGTCCCCTGGGCCTCCAGCTTCCACTTCCCACCATCATTTGTTCCCAGGCCTCTCACCTCCCCCCTTCAGGAGCCACAAACCCCATGACGTTGCCACTTGGGCCTTATTGGTCCTCGGGAGAGCATTTGCCCTTATTTGGCCGGGCCGGCTCCCGGCTGGCCTCCACCCCTGCCCAGCCCCCACGGGCCTGTCTCTCTCACTTCGTCTTTTTGAGGTTTGGCTTTGGGGCCCAGCGGGCGTCGCTTCAAACGCACTTTCTGGTTGAGTCACTTTTAACGGCTCTGAGTGCTGTGAGCTGCCACTGCTCCTGCTGGGCCTCCCAGCTTTGGGGGCCCACCCTCCCCCATGGCTGCTTGTAGAGGCTCTGAAGATGGCCCTGCGTGGTCAGTGGAGAGATTCTGTGGAACCCTTGGTTACTCTCACAAGCCTGGGGCAGGGAAATGGACCTTCAGGCCTTCTCACCGTTATTTCTAGCTTCTCAGACTAGCTTGGTGAGGGGAGACAGAACCCCACAATAGCAGTTCCTTTGTGGGGCAAGGGTACTTTGAATTGAGCTTCCTTGTGGGGGCAGACAGTTGGCCGATTTTTCAGGAAGGTGAAACTTAATCTCGCCGAGCTTCCGGTTCCTCATTTCTGAAATAGGGATATCACCATTTACCTCACCGGACCAGCAAACTGATCCAATGAGATTCGGACTGAGTCTGGTTTTCATACCACAAGGTGCTGCCTCTGGACTCTCCAGACCACACTGGCTCCGCACAGATCAGTCCCAACCTCACTTGCTTTCCCAGCTGGGCCAGAGGAGCCCTAGGGGGGACTCTCCGGCTCCTTGAAGGCAATAGATAACCTTTTGCCTCTTGTTTCTAGATAAGGAGAGAGTTCTGCTAAAGAGCCCCCTCCCTAGCCACTCTGCCTTCTCTGGTCTTTGGGCCAGCTAGGAAGATCAATGGCTGCCAGTGGCTGAGAAGGTATTCGTCCTTTCCTTGACGTCTCTGGACCTCACTGCTCTTGGGGACTTTCTACAGCATAAATAGGTCCTTGTGTGGCTGGAGAGATAGGTGGGGAGACAGAGGAATTATACAAATTTTAGCAGATATAAAGTAGGCCATACTCAGACTTTGGAGCCAAGAAGCAAGTAAAAACAACAGCAGTTTCCAGGTATTAGAGACCTACTTAAGTAGGGGCTGGCTAGCTATCTGAAACTGTCTTGTCCTTAGGTTTGGGGTTAGGACCAAAGACATCTCCATAGTTTAAAGTGTTAAGTAACATCCATTTTGACTACCCGGAACAATTGCTCAAAGGTTACAGGTTGCCAGATGTGACCACAAATATTCCCCCAGCTCAGAAGGAATAAAGGTTGCAAGTCAAAGCTGCCATTTTGGGTCTTGAACTCCCATTTCCTGCATGAGGAACAGGATATGATTTTCTTTTTTTTCTTTCTTTCTTTTCTTTTTTGCTTTCTACTTTAACCTATTATACTAAAATAAATATTCCCAAAACCTTTGTCTCCCAAGACTCTCTTTTTTTGTGGGCTACCTTGCAATGCTTTTCACTCGTGGGCCAGAAGGACCTGTGGTTTTGTGTGGGAACGGGGAAGTGGAGGAAGCCCCTCATCCATCCATAACACTTTGGTTAACTCCTTTCCGAATTCCAGAGCTGAAGAAACAGGCTGGAGGAGGGCTGGAAGGACAGATTTTTAGTGACTGGCTCGAAAATGTCACAGGATAGGGACTCAGGTCTTTAGTCTGTTCAGTTTTGTCCTAATGGTCCTGATGTTTGGGATAAGGACTTGGGCTGGAGCGAGATCCCAATAAGTCCTGGACAAACAAGCATTTTTATCCTGCCTTGCCCATGAAGTATTTGAAGTTAAGATTGAAGCAGGTGCAGCTGGGCAGGTTAAACCAGCACCCTTGTGTAGGGAACTTTCATTCCCTGTTTGTGTACCTAGGAGATCCCAGAGAAAAATGCTTTCAATTTTACAGTCACCGCCCCCATCCACAGTGGTCAGGGTCCTTCCCATCCACACCCCCTTTCTACCCAGTCTATCCACCTGCTATGGAAAGAACCCTCAAGTTGGCCTTAACTTGTCTTGTGACCACAAGGTGCCTTCAGTTTCTCTCTGGGTTTGTAGCTCTGTTTTCTCACTAAGAACTTGAGCCAGTTGCTGCCTGACTTTCCTGCTTAAAAGTTTTGTCATTCTTAGGACCCCAAGAGAGGCCTGTAAGAACGCTGCCTCACAGCAAAGTGGTCTCGCAGCATGGGCTTTTGTTGGTGGAAGCTCCCCCCCACCTTGTCAGAGTGAAGCTATAGAGCATGAAATTAAGCCTGGAGGCCAGAGCCTGCAGGGGCTAGGGGAAATAGCCTGCTCCCCCAGGCCTCTATGAGGCCTTTCTCAGCACTCTGTGTGCTCCCAGGGGATGAGATGGGATCTTCCTGAATGCTGAGATGACCTCTGCCAGGATGTGGCCATCTTAGGGTCTTCAGGCATACCTGATGCCATATGGCTGGCCCTCTAGGGAGGCTGGGAAGAGCCCGACCATTTGAGAATACAAACTTGAATTGGTTCTAGGCCCAGTTAGCCAGGCTAGGGGCTCAGTCTCCCTCCTTTATGGCAGGCCTGCCCAAACCCTAACTCCTTGAAGGGTGGGCCTCTCAGACTTCTCAGCTTCCTGTTTGTGAGTGGTTAGGTTTGTTCTGTGGCTTCTCTCCTGCAGCCTGTTCACAAGGCAGGTTATCTGGACTACCATCTCTGTTTGCAGCTGGAGGGGAAGTCTTGGTTTTCTTCTATTTCTTTTGCCCTCCAGGCTTTCTCTCCTTGTGGGCTTCAGCCTTCAGAAGACCATTTTTTTTTTTCTCTCTCTCTCTCTATTTCTCCTTGCCCAGTTTCTCCTTCCACACTCTCTTCTACCTGTACTCACTTCCTCCAGGAAGCCTTCTCTGATGGGTCCCATGTGACTCTGGGGTTGCCATGTTCAGCCACCTGCCAGCCCCATGGGACCTGTCAGTTACCAGAATAGGGCAACGACCTTGCATTTGTTGCTATAATCTTGTGAGAAGGTGTGTGGAGGTATTTGTGTGTTCTACTGTTATAGCACACATACACAAATGTCCACACACACACACACACACACACACACGCAGAGTGTTTACTAGAAGTAGGAGCCAAACGTCCCTATTGTGCTTGTGCTTGGCTTTGAACACAAATTGCTCATGCACTCACACTGGGCACACCTTACACACACTTTTACTTGTTTCCAGCCTCAGGTTGGCACACACATAGATAAGCTGGACACTGATGGTTCATACCTAGAATCCTAACCATTCAGGAGGATGAGATCTGAGGATCATGGTTCAAAGTCAGTAGAAGCAAGAAAGTCCATGAGACTCTCATCTCTCTTTTATCAGCCAATAGCTGGAAGTGGAACTGTAGCTTAGAGGACTAGCCTTGAGTGAAAAAGCTAAAAGACAGGACCTGGGCCCCAAGTTCAAGCCCCAGGACTGACCCTAAGTAAATACATTTAATATAAAGGAACTCTTTCCAACTTGTTTCCTCTAACCCACCTTCCTTCACTAGGAATCTGATCCCTGAAATAACAATTTCAGAAAAGACCTTGGAAGACATTTTACAGCCATTTGAGTGGAAATTGTCTGGGAAATACCCAGACCTCCTGCGGAGAGGGTGGAGTTTGAAGTATAAACCTGATCTTTCTCCTCCACCAAGCAAGGACATCTAGACTCTTCTTTGAGCCCCTGACTGCGGTCAAGGGGGGGAGGGGGATCTCCTACTGTGGGACTCAGGGAACTGGCAGCTTTGGGCTGCTAGCTTTGGCACTCTTGTGCCAAGAGTGGGAGTTAGGCCTTTTTCACAGAGCCACCTGTGTTTTAAAAGGACTCATTCCAGTCACCTTACCAAGCCAGCGGTCCCAAGAGAGTGTTTGTGTGTTTTAGGACTAGGAAGGTGTGTTCAGAAATTTGCAGGGAGTTTTTTTTTCAAGGTGTATCTATGGGCCTGAGCCGCTGCCTTGACTATGGGAGTGTGTGTGTGTGTGTGTGTGTGTGTGTGTGTGTGTGTGACAGGCAGTCTCTGTTCATCCCTGCTGGTTACTCATGGAGACTGCACATTGGGTTCTCAACAGCCTAGGACAGGACTTTCTGAACAGCATTTTAAGCTCACAAGCTTACACCCCAGTCCACATGTCACACATCACTCCCCCTCACCCCAGCACCTATGACCTTTGTGTTCTTGTCATAGATGCCCCTTCCTTTGTGTTTGTTTTTGACTCTGGTCCTGTACTGTTTCTTGGTTTGAGGCCTAGTAGAAAAACCAGGCTTTTAGACCCCAGACTCAGCAATATCATCTTTTAAGTTGTCTCATGGCAGAGCTGGAGAAGTACAGACTGCTAAGGACCCTGAGCTGCTGGTCAAGTCCATCCTTTAGCCCCAGCCTCCAAATGGGTAAAGGAAAGCACCAAACCCTCCCCGGGAGCCTCCTGCCTGGGGAGACCCTGGACTCACAACACAGCAATCAGTGATGTCTTTGGGCACTGAAACCAGACCTGAACAGACATCAGGAGCCCCCTCCCCCCTTTAGGACAGGACTGAGGCAGGGCTGGAGAGCGTTGATGGCATGGGTGACCCTTGGAACCTCAGGTCTGACTTGTGGCAGGTCAGATGCAGAGGGGACACAGCAGGATCCAAAAGCCAAGCCCCTGGCTCCCATTCTCTGGTTGACCTTTCCTAGGGCAGGTTGCCTCTGAAGTGATAGCGAAGGCTGGCCAAGCCAGGGTGGCCCAGAGGGACAGGAGATCCAGGAACCCAGGTTACTGCTCAACTTTGATATTGTTATCCTCTTATCTCTCAAGGCAGCCACTTCCCCTCCACCCAGGCTCCAGGCAGGATGGTGGTCTCTTAAAGGAGCACTGTCCCATTTGTAGCCAGCTGAATCCTCCAGACTGCCCAACAGTATCTTCAGACCCTAAGGGCCAAGGGGCTGTTCCCCCTCTTCCTCTGTCCCCCTTTTAAGACACTAAAAGTAGATGACTTATAGGCTTGGCCAACCCGCTGCCCTGCAGAAGATGGGGGGCGGGGGGGGAGAGGTAGGGTCTCTTTCCCTGTCTCTCCTAAGCCATGCCCATCCTATTTTAGGCTTGAATTCCTTGTGGGCTCGTGCCATAAAGACTGCGATGACCTTCTGGAGAGGTGTTCCTGGTGGGTCTCACGCACTCCTCCTTCTTCAATTGCCCCCTCAAGGCCAGTGCTTTCCACGTTTAAACTAAGCTTGCAGCTTAAGAGAGCCCTGGGGGAAAGAAATTGTGACTTGTGGCCCAGCTCATACTCTAGCCCCATGCCTAGCCCCATACCCTGCTCCCCTCCCCCGCCCCCCAGCCTGGCGCCCAGGGCTAGGCAGCTTCCTGCCTTCCCCATGGGGAAAGCAGGGGTGGGGGAAGGATGGCATGCAGGTGGGAGGACCCGTACCCACATCCGGTGGCTGAGTCTCTTTCCCTTCCCTCCACTATACCCTTTCTTTCCTGCCCACATGGCACCCCTGCCCTCCCTGAGATCTCTGCTCCTCCCCACTTCTCTGACCTATGCTGGTGTCCCTGCAGCTATAAGGGAAAAAGTACCAAGGGGCCCAGCTAGCCTGAGTGTGACTTCATACTGTGCACAGGGGCCATGTCAGGCCTGCAGACTGGAGCTGGGGAAAGAATGGCTCTGGGGGTGAGGAGGACAACTGAGTAGAAGGAATAAAAGTTGGGGTATGCAGTCTGGGACCTCTACTGCCTCCAAAAAAGCAAGTCAAGAAGAGGCGCAACTATGCAGAATATCAGGGCTGAGATCAATGAGGGTGGAGCCAGATTATCATCTTGTTATGCTGGAATTCGAGACGTTTTGTGTGGGGTATTCACCAAAGCCCCCACCCTCCTAAGCCCCAGCCTCCTGGGGTCTCTCCCAAGGCTTAAAGTCAGTCCTGTGGAGTCTAGAACGTTCCCAAGGGGCTGATACTATAGAAGAGTGAGTTTGTGGGCCGGAAGCCACCTGTCTGGGGCACGTGAGATGGTCTCTTCTCTCCCCTCCCGCCAATACCCAGCCCAGGGGCTGGTTTCCTGTCAGTCTGTCCTCCCTCCCCCGCCCCCCCCAGGGAAGGGAGGGGTGGCTAATCTCTGTGGTGTAGGGGCGGGCTCCAAGACCGTTGGGCGCCCAGAGTTGTGGCCCACGTGACCTCAGGGTTATAAGCCCTGCCCGTCCAGAAGGGAACCCCACTTTGGATCCTGGAACACAGGGTTTGCTCTTTGCGGCTCTGCAGCATCAGGTAAGGGCCTGCGCCTTCACTGTGGGCCTAAGGGCCCCTGAGGCACCTGGGTTCTAGGCGCTGGGTGGAGATATTTAGGACAGGTTAGAAGCCTGGGAACCAGGATTTCCTAGCAAAGCATAAGGCTGAAGTGAAATGACCCTTCGACCTACGGACTTTATGGTATGTGTGCGATGGGGAACTCCTCAAAATTGTGCTCTGTTAAGCTGGACGCTGGTGGCTCACACCCATGATCCTTGCTACTTAGAAGACTAAGATTGGAGGATCATGGTTCAAAACCAGTCTGGGTAGGGAGATCTGTGAGACTTTTATCTCAAACTAACCACCGGAAAGCTAGAAATGGAGCTGTGTCTCAAGCGATAGGCCACCAGCCTTGAGCAAAAAAGAAAAAAAAACTGTGTAAGGATAGTGCCCAGGCCCTGACTTCAAGCCTGCAGACTGGAACAACAACGAAATTCTACCCTAGTGGAGAGGAATAAAAGGTCACATGCTCCTGATCTCCAGATAAGAAAAGAGGTATTTAAGGATCTGAGGAGGGCTGGATGGGCGGGTAGAGATGGCTTAGTGGGACACAGGGTGAAAAGTGGGACCAGTGTTTGTAACAGGAGCAAGTCACGTCTGTCTAACATGGCCACCATTTCTGTTTGAGATTCCCTTGGGCTCTTGCTTACAGCATGTGGTGTCGAGGGAGCTGGACCTTGAGCTGGCCAGAATCTGGGGGCCCAGGTGTTAGGGAGCTGGGGCTCTGAGTGGATGGGAAGGCGAGGGATCCAGGTCTTGTGGGGAGGGGGCACTGCCAATGTCTCCCATGGATCCTGCACAGTGTAGTGTGTGGCCTGACCTGCAGGATTCAACTGAGGATGGGGTGAGGCTTCTGGAGTAGCTATGCCCCTCCCTACCTGAGTGCACCCCTTTCCCTGAGAGTGGGGGTTGGATGGCCCTCTAAGGGGAAGGGAAGGGGGACACAAAGAGGAAGTGGGGGGGAGGGAGGTACAGCAGGCCAGTCTGGCGCCATGCTGAGTCACAGCCCACAAGGCCTAGGGCGGGCCCTCTGGGGGTCAAGGGCTAGTGGAGAGATGGGGTAGGTGACAGGGCTCTTAAAGCAGGTGTCAGGAGGAGCGGGTGGCCTGAAGATGACTCTCGGACAGACAGACAGTGCAGTCACCCATAAAGTAGAAAGCACTACTAACAGCACTGGAGGGTGTAGTGTTTCCTACTTTATGGATGAGTGTACTGTGGGCTTCGGAGACCACGCGCCGCCGCCGCCGCCACCCACCACCATCTTCTGCCTCTGGACCTGTGAGACAGGTGAGCACCTCTCCCATCCTGCCCAGAGCTCTAGGTCTCCACAGCGCTGCCCCTGTGGCCCTTAAAACTTGGGGAAACTGAGGCCCCACAAGTTGTGGGGAGTTTGGCGTGAGGGACCGATGGAACAGGCAGATGGGGCTGGTGGGAAGGGAGGGTAGATGGGGGGGTGGAGGAGGTACCGGGGGTTCCAACACGAATAAAGAATGGCTTCCAATTCTCTTTTGTCTGAGACTCTGTTGCTGGGTGGTTGGTGTGGTCAACTGAGGCAAGCAAGGAGAGGAAGGTTCCTCACCCACGGAGAAAAAAGGGTGGGGTGGTCCTTGCAGGAGGATGGGATCAGGATTCTGGGGCCTGGGCTGCTGGGGGAGGAGCTTGAGGGGCCTGGAACCTAACCTCCACTACTCTCTAGACCCTAAACTGAAATTTTAGTCTAAGAGAATATTAAGGATTCTTGGTAATATTGCCATAGCATTAGGCAAAAACCGCAAAGCATTCAGTGTACCCCGTAATATCTTGTACACTGACAAGAGCACAAGTATAAAGCACACGTGCGTCGGCATACGTGCACTTACACAGCCCCGGTGTGCCAGCAACATGACGTTAGCGTCTGGCTGGCAAACTACACCACGGCACATGGATATAGGCTCGCCCAGGCACAATGCAGTAGTACAAACGTGTACAGTTTTCATACTGACACCAGCACACTGGCACCATACACATTTAGTAGGACTTTGAAACATCATATACACAATAGGTACCAGGAGTCGGCACTCTGGGTTCTGCATCTGGATCCAGCTAATTTAAAATACTTTTTAAATTTCATGGGAGCTTGAGGGTGTAGATGGGAAGGAAGGCTGGGGGGGGCGGCAATGGAGTACAAAGGAAGGAAGGGATGACATTGACTGAGAAGCATTGTATTCATAACCTGACATAAGGAATATTTTAGTGCAAGTACCTTGCCGGAAGCTGGTGGATCATGTCTGTAATCCTAGCTGTTCAGGCGGCTGAGATCTAAGGATTGCAGTTCAAAGCCAATTTGGGGATGAAGTCCTTGAGACCTCCAATTAATCACCAGAAAGCTGGGAGTGGTATTGTGGCTCAAGTGGAAGAGCCCTAGCCTTGAACTGAAGAGCTCAGGGTTGTTATCAAAGCCCAGAGTTCAAGCCCCACAACAGGCCAAAAAAAGGGTCAACTCTCCTACCTGAGCTGGCTTCAAAATCCTGGGATCTGACTTCTGAGTAGCTGCTGGCGTAATTTGTAAACTTAACAATAGCTTTGCAAACACATGATCCATATATATATATATATATATATATATATATATATATATTTCATTCCATATATGCATGCAATGGAGTGCATCTGTGCCTGATCTAAGCAGTGGCATGCATCACATCGAGTCCTGCATGTAGATTTAGGGAAGTGTGGATGTCATCTGCTCAAGTCCCCCCTCCCCCACTAGCTCCTTCAGCTCTGACCAGGGTGGAGCCCACAGTCAGGCGTGTTGTGGCTTAACGCTGTTGCTGTTCCACAGGGGTGCCACATGAGGGCCCCTGACCTTGGCATACACTGGCTTGGCTGAGTCCAGGCTCAGGGGACTTGTCTCTGGGGACTCCTTTCAGCTTACATACAGTCTGAGGCCTGAGTGAGGGGGTTCCCCTATCCTTGTTCCAAAAAGCGGTCCCCTGTCTCGATCCCAGTCTGACTAGACAGAAAATGAAGTTCCTAACCATTAGGGGCAAACCCAGTCCACAGATCGCATGTCCTTACCGATGGCTTCGGATAGCCCCGCCCCGTTGCCCCCAAGATACTGTCTGCTGGCAGAAAGCGGAAGTGGCTTTCTCAACTGGTTTCTACTTTTGTCTTTTGCTTCTATACTTCTATTTTCATCCTCATTTCTCTTTGTCTCATCTCAAATGCTATCTTTCCTAGTCTTGCCTTTCCTTCTCAGCCTGAGTCTGTCATTCCTCACCTCCCCACCCCCCCCACCCCCACCCCCGCCACACACACACAGGCAGGGAAGGCTGACTTCAGCCCCCCTTGCTTCTGTACGCTGGGAGGTGTCAGGGCGTGTGGGGACAGGGGTGAGGAGGCTATGGGGTGCACGAAGCTGGCATCCCTGAGGAACCTGCTTTCTTTCAGTCCCGACCCTACCAGCCGGTCCAACCCACCAGTCCAGCGCCATCACCATGGAAACCAGCAGCCGACTTCCTATTGGTGGGCGGGAGGCGAGGGGGAAGGGAGGGCTGGCTCTCTTCTGCTCCCTCTCGTCCCCCTCTTCTAAGGCTCAGCCCTCATCCTTGCCCACTGTGTCATCTCGGGGCTCCGGGACTGTAAGGGACCCCTGCAGTCCCCTACCAAGACCAGCAAAGGCAGAGACTATGAGGCAAGCAGCCCATCGACCCAGGCCTCCCTAGGACCAGCCGGCCACCCAGCAAGCGACTGAGCCACGGCAGCTCGGGAAGAGGAAGATAAAGGATCAGAGCAGACCATCGCGCCCAGCAATTCCTGAGGACCCTGGGCAGGTGCAAGGGTCATGATGGATAGCCAGACTCCCAGGTGCTGACAGACACACACCAACACCAATACATGCAGCTGCACAACTGCCACGGATACAACCCGCAACAGCCTCCTACACTGCCACAGCCCTGCAATACAGACACCCCCCCCCCCACAGAAACGACTGGTAACTCCAAAACAGGCACAGACAGCGATACGCAGCACCCCCCTCCCCAACGCACACAAGTGGGGGCACCTGTCCTCCGAATACGCATAGACAACATTACCTGCTAGACCCGATCTGGAGGAGACACACGCACAACCCCTCACCCAGACGCTGCCGCTGGTGGCCTCTGAACATTCTTTCCACCCCCACAGGGACAGCTCATCGTCACATACACACACTCTCTCACACACAGCCACGAGCAAACACAGCTCGCATACCCCCTGTTCCAGCTCCAGCAGCCCGGAATCCTGCAGCAGCCTGCTTTGTGGGTGGGGAAGATTTCAGTCAACCTTGGATGGAGCCTCAGTGAAGCCAAGAGCTCAAAGGAAAGGATCTGGCCTGGCATGACCCTTGCCAGTCCCCCTTCTTGCCCAGGTGATGTTCCCTGGTCTGGGTCCTGGGCCCCCTTGGCAATACCATGGAGGAAGTGACAACCATCCTGCGGCCTGGGGACCCTGCAGCCATGGAGCCATGGGCACTGCCCGCCTGGCAGAGCTGGACTCTGGGTCAGGGGGGTGAACCTGGAGACATAGCCCCAAGCATTGCTGATACTCCGACAGCTCTGCCAGCTAAAGAACTGAGGTCTGAGGAGAGTTCTGAGCCTGAGGGAGCCCAGAGCCCTGGGCTTCTGGGGGGCTCTGACCCTGAAAGAGGAGGGTCGGAGAAGCAAGAGGTGAGTTCTGGACAGAGGCTGTTGGCTGAGGAGGTGGGGGCTTTGCTTAAGGTAAGGAAGCTGGAGAGGGCTGGGGTCAGCCAGATAAGATACCAAACCTGATATCACTTCTTCTCTTGGCTTGTCACTGTCTGTCTGTCTTTATGACTATCTGTCCTTTTCCCATTGGACAGGAAAGTGTCTCCATTTTCCCTCCATTTGTCTGTCCTCTGCCTGGCATCCATGGATCTCTGTCTGTCTTTGGAGGCTGGAGGATGTCAGGGGTGAGGAGGTGTGTGGTAGAGTCAGAATCCATAGGGAGCAGGCTCCAAGACGGGGCTCAGTGCTGCGCTGAGCCAGAGAGGGCAAAGTCTGGGTGGGTGTGATCAGCCTTCCATGGAATATGGAGGAAGCAGGACTTCGGGGAAGGGACTCTTGAGCCACAGGGAATCTGGAGGGAAGCAGATGGAAGTGTTACCTGGCATTGCCCAGGGGGAGGAACATGGACAGGACAGGTGGAGAAAAATTGGGGGAATATCAGGAAAGAGCCAGGTTTGTGTGTGTGTGTGTGTGTGTGTGTGTGTGTGTGTGTGTGTGTGTGCGCGTGCAGACTGTCAGTGAGGGGAAGAAAGCCACTTCTTGGTTCCAGTATCCCCTCGGAATGCCTGAGACATGGAGAGAGCCTTCTCATCTCTGTGTCTCCTTAGACTGTGGAGGGGGAGATATTCCTACATGGCTTGGGTGGGTCTCTGAAGCATTTGGTTCTTTCCCATGCCAGGCCACGCTGAACATGGGCTTCAGGGATAGGCCCAACCTAGAGCTGCTGAGGGCCTTGGGGGAGCTACAGCAGCGCTGTGCCATCCTTAAGGAGGAAAACCAGATGCTGGTGAGACTTGGAGAATGGGGTCCCAGTCCCAACTAGAGCTATGCCTCTGCTTCAGTGCCCTGTCCATCCCATGAACCTCTCTCCACACGGAGGCAGCAGCATCCTTAAGACCCTTGCCTTAGAGTTATCAAGGACCCCACTGTGAGCCCAGGCTCTGGTCCAAGGCCTGGGGTCTGTGGGGGGTGATCCTTATATGCTCCAATTTTGGCTGACCCCTTGTCAGAGAAAGAGCAGTTTTCCCGAAACGGAGGAGAAGGTGCGGAGGCTGAAGCGGAAGAATGCGGAGCTGGCAGTCATTGCCAAGCGCCTGGAGGAGAGGGCCCGGAAGCTGCAGGAAACCAACCTGAGGGTGGTGAGGATCAGGAGGTTGCTGGGTGGAAGCTTGGAAAGAAGACCACTAAGGGATAGGTTTGGGAGTTTTAGACTCTTAGAGAACCCAGAAAAGGAGACAGCCAGAGCCCAGGGTAGGAGACTGAAGGTGTCTGGAGCTATAGGACAGCTCCAGTTCAGAGGGTCTCTCATGGGAAGGGCTGGGTGGGGAGGTTCCCGAGGAGGCAAGAGGAGCAGAATTCAGGATTACCACATGCTAGTGCTGGCTGCAGCCTCCTGCTGAGCTCATTTCAGGGTGTAGCGCTGGTGTGGGGGCAGGGAAAAGACCCATCACAGTGACAGCCATGAATTAGCAGCATCTTCTGGGCCTTAACTAAGCGGAGTGGAATTAACCCTTTGAGTTCTGCTTGGGGACTGTTGGGGATAGGGATGAGTGAGACCCCGGATTATGTCTTATCCTAAGGCGAATGCAGGTTGACCATTGACTTAACCCTTCCTCTGGTAGGTGAGTGCCCCTTTGCCCCGACCTGGGGCCAGCTTGGAGTTGTGCCAGAAGGCCCTAGCCCGCCAGCGAGCCCGGGACCTCAGTGAGACAGCCAGTGCACTGCTGGCCAAGGACAAGCAGATTGCCGCTTTGCAGACGGAGTGCAGGGAGCTGCAGGCCAGGCTCACTTTAGTGGGCAAGGTGTGAGAAGGCTCTGGTCTCTCCTTCCAGCTCAGGCCCACACAGGGCTGTCTGGCTGTGGCGTGGGATATGGACCAGATGTTAATGAGATGTAAATGAAAGGGAAAGGTGGAGGATGCTGGGGAGTAGGTTCCCCTGGCAACGGCCCAGCTGGGAGAGGAGAGGAGACTAACCTGAAGGTGGGGGAGTGGGGATGGGAGCCATGAGTCCCCAGTCCTGGCCATTTCTGTGCTCCAGGTTTGAGACGGTGAGCCAGCTGGGCCTGGCTGTATCAGTCTGCACGTACCTCACCATTTGTGTGAAGGAATGTTGACTGATGTTTAGTACAACCTGCGCCTCCCCGCTACGCCAGCGGGCGCCTGCTAGATGGGTGGCTGTGAATGTTTACACCAGAGCACGAGGCTGTGCGCACACGTACCCAGGGCCAGGCGTGCTGGCGCGAAGGGCTGTCCAGCCCTCAGCCCCTGCCCGCGTCCTGGGCGGCTAGGCCTCGTCGGGGACGGGTAGGCCCCGGCGGGCGTGAGGTCTGATCCCTCTCCCGGTTGCTCCACCCAGGAGGGTCCCCAGTGGCTCCACATGCGGGACTTCGACCGGTTGCTGCGGGAGTCCCAGCGGGAGGTGCTGCGGCTGCAGAGGCAAATCGCCCTGCGCAACCAGCAGGAGCCGCCCGCCCCGGCCCGGCCCCGGGGCTGCACTGCCCCCGCCCCAGCCGGGGCTCCGACCCCGGGAGCCCCGGGAGAGGTGAGCGCGGGGCGGCTGGGGCAGGCGAGGGGGTGTGCGCCAACGAGGGGTGCAGCGGGCGCGTAGCGACCCGGCGGATCTTCCCGGGGATAGGGGGGCCCTTCGAGCCCGGGCCAGGGTCCTCCTGCGCTCCTACCTGCGCCGCGCGCCGCCCCTGGGGAAGCTGGGGTTCCACCCTCCTCCTGCCCCAGCCCGGGCCCGGCCGCCCCTGCTGCGCCGCCGGTGGTACCGCCCGGCCGCAAATCCCCGGTTGCCCTGGCAGCCGCCCGGGGCCCCAGCCCGCGCCGCCTCCTCCCGCCAGCGCCAGCCCGGCCCGGCTACCCCGGGTGGGGGTGGTGCGTCCCGCCGGGCTCCAGGTACGGGAGATCTGCACCGAGCGCGGGGCTTCCACAACCCCTGTCCTGACTCAGGGCCGGGGACCCACTCGGGGGACTCCTAGGTGGGCAGCGTCTGGTGAGGGCGGCGCTGGGAAGGAGGAAAGCTTCCGGGACGGAGGAGGACGCTCCTCCCATCACGAGCTTCCCTTCCCCAGAGCTCGCAGGGATGAACTGGGACGTGCAAGAGGGAGGGCTGGGGTGGGCATGGGGTGGGGGATGAGAGGCTACTGGGAGGTCTGGCAAGCTTGCACTACTCTAGGCCAAGCTCAGATCTGAATGATGCAGAGCACCCCCCCCCCCCAGTCCCCAACCCCCAGCTCTGGGAACATCACATCCCCAGGGGCCCAAACAGCCTCCTAATTCTCTGCCAGTCGCTGAAGGACACCGGGGACAGTTTTTGAGTACAGAGCAGGGCAGCTGCTGGAAGCTAAAATGGGAATGCTTTGGCCTGGATAAGAGGACCCATCTCCCAGGGCACAGGCTGCAGGATAGACCTCAAAGCACTTATGGCTTTTGGGGGCCCAGGGATGCGATCTCTGGATTCCCACACCAGCTGGAGATGTTGGGAAGGGGTGGCTACACAGCACCCCTTCTTCTCCTTCCTAGGCAAAAATCTCACTGCTGAGCCATGAGGTGGGGCGTCCCGGGGACAGGCTGGGCTAAGGGTAAGCTGCCCCGTGTCCCTGTGCTCAACCACCTGCCTCTGGACATTTCCAGGCCACGCTCCAGGAGGATGTGGACAGTCCACCCGTGGTCCTAGGGGAGCCAGAGAAACAGCAGCGGGTGCAGCAGCTGGTAAGTGCCAGGTGTAGGCCTGGAGGGGCCTGCGTGGCCACCTCTGTCACCCCCCATGAAAAGTGCTGTTCGGACCCTACAGGAGTCTGAGTTGAGCAAGAAGCGGAAGAAATGTGAGAGCCTGGAACAGGAAGCCCGGAAAAGACAGAGGCGATGTGAGGAGCTGGTGAGCTCTTGGGGTTACCCAGGGATCCGCTCCCCCTTCCAGGAGGCCTGCCAAGTGGTGGGTTCCTTCGCGGCCCCTTCCAGGAACCCCTTTTCCTCCTGGCTCTGTGGTGCTTTCCTTTCCTGAGTGAGGGAGGTTTCCAACAGGGAGGAAAGCCTTGCCTTGACAGGCTCCCCATGGAAGCAGAAGAGGACTATATGGGTGCTGGGCCCCTCTCCAGAGCTTCTGTGCCCCTCAGGAACTGCAGCTGAGAGAAGCCCAGAATGAGAATGCCCGCCTCGTGGAGGAGAACTCCCGGCTCAGTGGGAGAGCCACGGAGAAGGAGCAGGTATGGCCCTGTCCTGCAGCTGGAGAGGCCGTGCTCTGTCAAGGACCTGCTCCAGGGCAAGGACCTACTTCTGGGGTGGCATTTGAAGGGTGCTGTTGCCCCTCAAAGAGGAACAACCTATCCCACACCCTGCCAATGGCCCTTTACCAGGTGGAATGGGAGAATGCAGAGCTGAGGGGCCGGCTCCTGGGGTTGACGCAGGAGAGGGACTCAGCCCTTCGTGAGAGCCAGGGCCTGCAGAGCAAGCTGGAGAACCTGGAGCAGGTGCTGAAGGTGAGGAGGAAACCGGGGAGGTAGGGGGAAAGAATTAGGCTTTGGCACCAGAAGAAAGTGGGACAGTAGCCTATGCCCTAATGTAGGCCACTGGAGTCTGAGGTTTAGTCTTGGCACTGCCTACCTTCAGTGCTCAGCTTCCATCTTCTTTTTACTCGAGAATACTGGGGACAGGTGACAGCTGAGACTCTTTCATCTTAACTCTTCTATGGAGATGGTGAAGTGGGTGGGGCACCCTGGCTTTGACCCAGATCTGCTCTTCCATTTCAGCACATGCGCGAAGTGGCCCAGCGGCGGCAACAGCTGGAGGTGGAGCATGAGCAGGCGAGGCTGAGCCTGCGGGAGAAGCAGGAGGAGGTCCGGAGGCTGCAGCAGGTGGGTGCAGGTGTGAGGGAAGGTGGTAGGCTGCTGGACCCCAGGTTTGCAGTGCAGGAGCCTGGTACACTGGGAGACAGTGGTGAACAGAATCCAGGACCTTGACCCATTAGCCAAAAAGCCAGTGCAGGGCTGGGAATGTGGCTTAGAGTGCTTGTCTGGCATGCAGGAAGCTCTGGGCTCTATTTCTCAGTACCACATAAACAGAAAAAGCCAGAAGTAATGCTGTGGCTTCAGTGGTAGAGTGCTAGCCTTGAATGAACAGAAGCTCAGAGACAGTGCCTGGGTCCTGAGTTCCATCCCCAGGACTGGAGGAGGGGCGGAGCCAGTGCAGGAATAATGTAATTTCAGACACCAAAAAGCACAGTGGAAGAGGAAGACAGGGTGGTGTGGCAAAAAGCCTCTGACATGGAATGAAGGGGTCACTTTAGAGAGGCCCCTTGCCTCTCTAAACAGTGAGGAGGCCAGCCTCCTCTGGTTCATGCCCACAGTCCTAGCCACTCAGGAGGCTGAGATCTGAGGATCTCAGGGTTCGAAGCCAGCCTGAGCAGAAAAAGCTCTTATCTCCAATTTTCCAGCCAAAAGCTGGGGAAGTGAAGCTGTTGTTCAAGTGGTAGAGTGCCAGCAAAAAAGTTGAGGGAGGGCCGGGAGTTTGGCCTAGTGGTTAAAGTGCTTGCCTAGCATGCATGAAGACCCGGGTTCGATTCCTTGGCACCACATACATAGAAAAAAAAGCTGGAAGTGGTGCTGAGGCTCAAGTGGTAGAGCTCTAGCCTTGAGAAAGTCCAAGGACAGTGCTCAGGCCCTGAGCTCAAGCCCAGGACTGGCAAAAAAAAAAAAAAAAAAAAAAAAAAAGTTGAGGGAGAGCTGGATGCCCTGAGCTTAAGACCTAATGCTGGTGTGCCTGTGTGCCCCCCGCCCCTACACCCTCACTAAGGAGGTGCTAAATACCTCAGGATGAGATGGAGGCAATCGGGAGAGAAAGGAGTAGGACATGGCAGGTTAGGTAAAGAGAATAGCTGTCCAGATGCTCTGTGTTGAGGAAGCCCAGTGCAGTTAAAACAGAGAATGAGATGGGCAGAGTGGCAAGGTCAGGTCCTGAAGACCATGAGAAAGCTGGGTGATCAATGATACATGTGAAACGGAGGTGGAAACAAGTAGATGGCTTTGAACTATAGTTGAGACAAGACTCACTATGGGATTTCAGTTCAGTCCCTACGTGGTAGCCCCACTGCTATGGAGGGAGGAAGAAGGAGGGTAGGGATTTTCACCCCTCTAGTAGGTGAAGCGAGAAAGGAAGAGGGGCAACTGCTTTGAGAGACAGAGTCTTGAGTTCAGGGTTCAGTCTTGGCAGGTGTGGGTTGTGGGTTTAACATCTGGGAGGAGATGTCCATAGGCTGTTGAGTACCTGAGCTTGGAATTATGGGGAGATTGGCCTTGGAGATGCTTGGAATCAAGATGTTCGGCTGGGTGCCTAGGAGAAAGCAGAGTATGAACTGGTCCAGGGCTGTATTCAAGGATACCCTGACATTCCAATGGGTAGAAGACAGTACTGATAAGAAGCACGGGTGGATAGGACAGCCCAGAGAGTGGAAGTTTCTGAAAGAAATTGCAACAAGCCCCATTTCTCTCTCTCTCTCTCTTTTTTTTTTTTTTTTGCCAGTCCTGGGCTTGAGCTCAGGGCCTGAGCACTGTCCTTGGACTTTCTCAAAGCTAGAGCTCTACCACTTGAGCCTCAGCACCACTTCTGGCTTTTTTCTATGTATGTGGTACCGAGGAATCGAACCCGGGTCTTCATGCATGCTAGGCAAGCACTTTAACCACTAGGCCAAACTCCCGGCCATCTCTCTCTTTTTTTTTAAAATAAACTTTTATTGTAAAGCTGATGTACAGAGGGGTTACTGTTACATAATTCAGGTATCGAGTACATCTTTTTTTTTTTTTTTTTTTTGCCAGTCTGGGGCTTGAGCTCAGGGCCTGAGCATCGTCCTTGGCTGTCCTCAAGGCTAGTGTTCTACCCTGAGCCACAGCACCACTTCTGGCATTTTCTATGTATGTGGTACCGAGGAATCGAACCTGGGTCTTTGTGCATGCTAGTCAAGCACTCTACCACTAGGCCAAACTCCTGGCCCATGCCCCATCTCTTCTTAACTTCTCTGCCTCTAGTCTGAGGGATGGTTCAGCATGGGAATTTGAGAGGGAACTCCTCCCCAGCCTCCCCCTTCTCAGACTCCCCTACCTTTTTCTTTCTTCCCCTTCTTCCCTCCCTTTCTTCTTCCTATCATCCCTTCCTTCCTTCCACCTCCTCTTTCTCCACTCCATTCCTCACCCTTCCCTTCCAGCATTTTGCCTCTTTCTATCCATAGGCCCAGGCGGAGGCCAAGAGGGAACATGAAGGGGCAGTCCGGCTGCTGGAGGTAGGTCCCTGGCTGCGTCTGCCAGCCTCAGTGCTCTGGAAGGAAGGCAGGGGACTTCAGACAGAGCCATAAGGGATTGGGGCTGTGTAGAATGTGTGTGTGTATTACATTAGAGTTGTTGGCCCCCAGGTCTGGGGTAGGGGAAAATCTCTTCATCACTGGCTTGCTTTTCAGGAGAGGAGTAGGGGCGACTGAGACTGCTGCTTGTAGTCTCCCATTGCCACCCACCCAGAGGCTGTCTTCACCCTGACACGCCCCTTCACGTAGGATCTGCTCAGCCAGCCAAGGGAGCCTCCCTCTCTCTCCCTCTCCCCACCTCTGCACTGTTGATCCCTAGGGCTAACCGTCTAACTTCTCCTCTGTGCTTTCCTTCCCTGCTGCAGTCTACCTTGGATTCGATGCAGGTATAATCAATCACCTTACCCTGCCTCCCCCCCACACCCCCTGCTCCAGGAGAGGGTTCTTTGCTCAGGGCCTAAGTGATCCCAACAGAAGGGTGATCAAGGTCACAGACCTACCCGAAATTCTATAGATGGGCAGGTTCCCACAGAACTCATGTCCTCACACCTGCTGCCAACCCTGGCAGATATGAAGCCTTCTTCCCTCCTATGGTCTCTCGGACCACGAGCAAGTTCGTCTTCAGCTGACTTCCCTACCTTAAATGTGGCTACCTTCCACTGGCTGAGGGATGGATGATTGCAATCACAAGTCCAATGTGGGGTTGTATGGAGATGGCCTGGGCTGGTTCTGGGCAGCTTTGCCAGTGGCTTATGGTGGGTCTTGTCCTAGGCTAGGGTTCGAGAGCTTGAGGGACAGTGCCGTAGCCAAACTGAGCGCTTCAGCCTCCTGGCACAGGAGCTCCAGGCCTTCCGTCTGCATCCAGGGCCCCTGGATCTACTCACTTCTGCCCTGGGGTGCAGTGCCCTTGGGGACCCTCCCCCACCACCCTCCTGCTGCTGCTCCACTCCCCAGCCTTGCCGGGGGTCCGGCCCCAAAGGTAATGTGGACCCTAATAACTTTGGCCTTAAATTTCAAGCCATGGTTTTGCAAATAGAGAGTAGGGGATCAAACAAGGCCCAGCAACTGTACCAACACACACAGGGAATTAAAGCCAAACGGATGGGAAAGACAAATCCCACAGGAGGGACGGTCCCAGAATCTGGCCATGGCCATTCAGGCCACTGTCCCTCTCCTTTTAACTCCTGGTCATAGCTAGGAGCTGGGCACTGGGAATCATTAGCAGACCATAAGGCTTCAGGAAGAGTCAGGCTTGGGGGCTGGCAAGTTTATTGGTCCCAACCCCAATTTTGTTCTACCCATCTAACAGCCAATGTGAGTTTGGTCATGTTGCTTCACCCATCTGGACCTTAGTTTCTTAAGCCATAAAATACATTTCTTTAAGCTGTTCTGATGGCTATGTTGTTGTTGTTGTTATTATTATTATTATTAATTGCCAGTCCTGGGGCTTAAACTCAGGGCCTAGGCACTGTCCCTGAGCCTCTCTGTGTTCAAGGCTAGAGCTCAACTACTTGAGCCACAGTGCCATTCTAGTGTTTTCTCTTTATGAGGTACTGAGGAATGGAACCCAGGGCTTCATGCATGCTAGGCAAGCACTCTGCCACTAAGCCACATTTCTAGCCCTAGACCATGTTAAATACGTATAAATCACCTACACTGCTGCTTAAGGAATTTCTCCCAGAATATTGCCCTTATAAGGAAATCCCGTAAGGAGGGTCTGATACCTGCGTCTAGAATGCTCCACCATATGTCCCTGGTCTCTCTTCAAGCCACAGATCCAAGCCCACGCGCCATCTTCTCTTTAGATCTCGACCTTCTGCCGGGCTCCCTGGGGCGCTGCACTCCAAAGTCTTCCGAGCCCACCCCTGCCACCCTTACTGGAGTTGCTCGAAGGACAGCCAAGAAGGCAGAGTCTCTCTCCAACTCCTCTCACTCCGAATCCATCCATAACAGTCCCAAGTCATGCCCTACACCAGAGGTCAGTGGTGGTGGGGGGCTGGTGTTGGCTTGGGGAGCAGGAAGAGGTTGGCTCCGACTTCTTTTGAGGTCCCAAAGAGTTGGGGATAGACACTGGTCCCGAGCTAGGAGGAAGAAGGCCTATGGATTCCTCTCGTGGGCAGGGAGCAAGGCTGGAGCTTGATCCCATGCTTGGGTCTTGCCTGTCAGTTTTATCTTTGGGGTCACCCAGACCTATCCCTTAGGGATCTAAGGAGGCCCAAGGGATCTGGGCTGGAGGCAGTGGGGAGATACTTTGTCACCAGGATTCTCATAATGAGATGTTATAGGAGCATCTGTAGTAAAAACAGTTGGTTGTGTAAAAATAGATTGCAGGTTCCAGGTTCAAATCCCAGCCTTATTTTAAATAAGTTAGACACATATCCTTTCTGGACTTCAGTTTTCTTACCTATCTATTGAAAATAATAAAACTTGCCTCCTAAGCTTGTAAGCATAACATTAAAATGTGCATGCCTGTCTCAGCATGGAACACCCAGTAGCTGTTCTAACATATAGCAGCAATTGCTATCCCTAAGTTCTCGAGCATCTCTCACAGCTTATCTTTTGTTCCTCTGTCTACCTAGAAAACCCCAGAAAAGGGGTACAGGGAGAGGGTCAGGAATTGTCTAGTTAAGCAGGGTTTCAAAAAGTGGTAGAACCTAGCCCTGGCCTCTGCTGCCCTCTTGTGGGACAGATGAATGGTGCCACCTTAATTGTATTTTTGTCTGTCACAGGGCCTGAACTCAGGGCCTGGGCACCATCCCTGAGTTTTTTTTTTTTTTTTTTTTTACTCAAGGCTAGCCTTCTACCAATCCAATGAATCTCACGGACTTTTTTTTTTTTTTTTTGCTAGTAATGGGGCTTGAACTCAGGGCCTGGACACTGTCCTTGGGCTTTCTCAAGGCTAGTGTTCTATTATTTGAGCCCCAGCACCATTTTCGGCTTTTCCTGTGTTTGTGGTACTGAGGAATCCAATCCAGGGCTTCAGGCATGCCAGGAAAGCACATTACCACTAGGCCACGCTTCAGGCCCCTCATGAACTTTCTTGCCCAGGTTAGCTTTGAACCACACTGCTCAGATCTCAGCCCCCTGAGTAGCTAGGATTACAGGAGTGAGTCACCAGCACCTGACTGGGAAGTACCACTTTAAATGTCATCCTGGAGAGACTGTCCTTTTTCCCAAGGGACAGGAAGTTCTTAATTCTAGGGCTGTTCCACAGAATACTGTAGCTATGCTACAGGCCAAGTCATCTCCAGCCCTTCCCGTCTCCATACTTCCAGCTCTTTATAACCAGGTGATTGGTGGAGTTTTCAGCATAAGAGCCAAACTGGTCCCTATACAGGCAGGGCCTGGTCATTCAGATGTGGGCAATGACTTTATTTACTGAGTTGGAGCATTGGAGGCCAGAAACTTAGAGAGGCAAACAAGATTCCCGATAACTGCCGGCTAGGGTATGTGGGTACTGTCAGCGGCTGCTGGCTTAGATGGTTTCAAAACCCGGGGCCCCATTACACTGACCTTGTCAATGCGTGTCTGCTCCCTTTCCTTTCTGAAAGCTCTGGGTCCTCTTCTGGCTCATCCAAGGCCCTGGAGAGGAACTTTCTCTCTGTTTTAGGTGGACACAGCCAGTGAGGTGGAGGAGCTGGAGGTAGATAGTGTCTCCCTGTTTCCGGCAGCACTGGAGGGCAACCCGGGAGGAGCCAGGATCCAGGTGTTCTTAGCACGCTATAGGTGAGTCCCTCCCCTGCACACCCTCTCCCGGCCTTGGGGTTACATGGGAGGAGGTGGCAGGGTGCTATGGGAATCCCAGCTGGACGTATTCTCATAACCTAGTTGAGCCAAGGTGAACACATTGCTCGGCTAATTTGGAAACCAAGTCTTTATTTAAAGACTTGGTGCAGGGGGACAGAAGAGGGGGAAAGAAACATTGTAGATTGCTGCCCTTCTCTTTACTCTCCCAACAGCTACAACCCCTTTGAGGGCCCCAATGAGAATCCGGAGGCAGAGCTACCGCTGACAGCTGGCGAATACATCTATGTCTATGGCAACATGGATGAGGATGGCTTTTTTGAAGGTAGGACACTGTTCCTAATTTTTTCCCTAATTTTTAAAAAATCCATTTATTTCCACTCAGCTCAGCAGCATCTTCAACCCACTGTAACTTTTTTTTTTTTAAAGCTGCTTCTGGGGCTTGAACTCAGGCCCCTTAGCTTCTAGAATACTACTTAGGCGAAAACAAACAAAATCCACTACTTTTTTTCTGGGGGGGTGGTGTGGTCATGGGGCTTGAACTGGACCTGGGTGCTGTCCCTGAGCTCTTCAGCTCAAGGCTACCACTCTACCCTTGAGCCAAGCCCCACTTCCCATTTTCTAGAGGTTAATTGGAGATAAGAGTCTCGGGTCCTTTTGTGCCAGGACTGGCTTTGAACCTAGATCCTCAGATCTCAGCCTCCTGAGCAGCTAGGATTACAGGCATGAGCCATTGTGCCCAGCTAAAAATCCACTACTTTTTTGGAGTTTTTTTTTTTTAAATTAGAGTTTGAATTACCGAATTATTAGGGTGTGAACTGCTTAGTCTTAGGGAGGTTGAGAAGGATTTAAGGACATGTAGACCCTTGGGTGCAGGTGCCGTGCTCCTTATCCAGCGTTTGTAAGTGACTGGTCCTTGCTGTACTGTTCTCAATGGCATGAGCTTCCAGGGCCTGGCTGTGGTTCAGGCTCTCCAGCTCGGGCCGTGAGAGCCACAGATTCAAGAGTGGTGAGGCTGCCAGTCCTCCCGTGCCCTTTAGTGCTAGTGTTTGTGGTTGCCCTGCAAATGACCATCAACTGGGGTGGCTTTGAAGTAGCAGACATTTATTCACTCACTGATCTCTGCTGGATGCCAGAAGTCAGAAGCCAAGGTATTGGCAGGGCCAATACCTTTCCTGTGGGGGAGGCTTGAGGAGAGATTGCACTCATTCCTTGTCTCTCGCCTTTGGATGCCTCCAGGTGTTCCTGGGCTTGTGGCCACATCACTGTAATCTCTGCATCTGTGGCCATCTTGCTTCCTCTTCTCTGTTCTGTGCGCGCTCTCTCTCTCTCTCTCTCCCCCCCCTCCTCTCTCTCTCTGTATGTGTATGTGTGTGTGGTGATGGTGGTGGTCTAGGGCTTCAACTCAGGGCCTAGGCACTGTCCCTGAGCTCTTTTGCTCAAGACCAATGCTCTACCGCTTGAACTACAACTCTACTTCCAGTATTCTGGTTAACTGGAGATTAGAGTCTCACAGACTTTTCTACCCTGGCTGGTTTTGAATTACTATCTTCAGATCTCAGCTTCCTGAGTAGCTAGGATTACAGGTGTGAGCTATCATCTGGCTCTGTTTCCTTCTCCTCCCCCACTCCTAAGCCTTGAAATCAGGACTTGGGCACTGCCCTTGAGCTTCTTTTGCTTAAGGCTAGCCACTATGCCACTTCTGGCCTTTTCTGTTTATGTGTACTGAAGAATAGAACCCAAGACTTCGTGCTAGGCAAGCACTCGACCACTAGGCCAAATTCCCAACCCTGTTCTTGAGCTCTCCTTCTCCCTCTCCCTCTCCCTCTCCCTCTCCCTCTCCCTCTCCCTCTCCCTCTCCTTCTCCTTCTCCTTCTCCTTCTCCTTCTTCTTCTTCTTCCTCTTCTTCTTCTTCTTGGTCATAGGGCTTTAAATTGGCCTGGGTGCTGCCCCAGAGCTCTTCTACTCAAGGCTACGGCCTTACCCCTGGGCCTGGGCACTGTCCTTGAGCTCTTCAACTCAAGGCTACAACCCTACTCTTGAGCCAAGCCCCACTTCCCATTTTCTAGGGGTTAATTGAAGATAAGAGTCTCAGGTTCTTTTATGCTGTCCTTGAGCTTCCTTAGGGCTAGCACTCTACTACTTGTGCCACAGCACCACTTGTAACTTTTTCTATGTATGTGGTACCAAGGAATCAAACCCAGGGCTTTGTGCATGCTAGGCAAACACTCTACCACTAGGCAACACTCCTGGCCCTTCTTTTTATTTCTTTCCACAGTCTTCATACATATCCCCAGGTGTCTCCAGGCTGGCCTTACAGCTTCTTGAGTGCTGAGATTACAGGTGTGTGTCATCTAGCCCAGCTACTTTGACATGTATTTATTTATTCATTCATGTGTCTTTGTTTATTTTGGTACTGGTTTGAACCAAGGCCTCACACTTGTTAGTTAGCACTGAAGGTAAATGTTGATTTGAATCAAGTGCTTTTTTAATATCATGACTAGCCATGACTAAAATGCCTTTATTGGATTTTTTTTTTGCTTTCTCTCTCCTGTCTTCTCTCTGCCAGGGGAGCTCATGGATGGCCGAAGGGGTCTGGTCCCTTCCAATTTCGTAGAGCGTGTGTCAGATGACGACCTCCTGACCTCCCTCCCTTCGGAGCTGGCTGATTTGTCCCACAGCTCAGGCCCTGAACTCAGTTTCCTGAGCGGAGGTGGTGGTGGCAGCCACAGTGGGGCCCAGGGCAGTGGGGGCTGTAGCCAGCCCAGACTGGAGGAGGAGGATGCAGGGGATGAGCTCAGTCTGAGCCCCCCACCGGAGGGCCTGGGCGAGTCTCCTGCGGTGCCTTACCCCCGCCGTCTGGTGGTCCTCAAACAGCTGCCCCACAGCGTGGTCCTGGCCTGGGAGCTGCCCCCTGAACGAGTAGAACTTCAAGGCTTCCATGTCTGTGTGAACGGGGAGCTGCGTCAGCTCCTGGGGCCTGGGGCACCCCCCAAGGCTGTGCTTGAAAACTTGGACCTGCAGGCTGGGGCCCTCCGTGTATCTGTGCAGGCCGTGACCAGCAGGGGCAGCTCCGACCCGCTGCGCTGTTGTTTGACTGTGGGTGCTCAGGCGACAGTGGCACCTAGCCAGCTGCGGATCCATCGATTGACAGCCACATCTGCTGAGATCGCCTGGGTGCCCAGCAATAGCAACTTGGCCCATGCCGTCTACCTCAACGGGGAAGAATGTCCACCTGCCCGTCCCAGCACCTACTGGGCTACCTTCTGCCACCTGCGGCCTGGCACACTCTATCAGGCTCGAGTGGAGGCTCAGCTCCCTCCACGAGGATTCTGGGAGCCAGGCTGGGAGAGGCCAGAACAGCGGTCCACCGCCTTGCAGTTCACCACACTCCCCGCAGGTCTGTGTTGTGGGCGTGGGTGTCCATCTATCAACCAGGAGGCCAGCTCATGGGAGACAGTGGCAGGAGGGGTTGGCCCTGTGTGTGTTGAAAGGAAAATGGCAGGTTAGGCTGCTGTCTCTGATGGGAAGCATCCTCCATTACCGGGGTTTGTGCTCCACCTCCCCCAGGCCCGCCTGACGCCCCCCTGGACGTACAGATTGAACCCGGACCTTCCCCTGGAATCTTGATCATCAGCTGGCTTCCTGTCACCATTGATGCTGCTGGCACGTCCAATGGTGTCCGGGTCACAGGCTATGCCATCTATGCTGATGGGCAGAAGGTATAGCCTAGGCAGACGTGGGGGTGGTCAGGGTAGGCCCAGAGGCCTGGCAGAGATGCCTAACCTCGGACATTTGGGCACTATGTGGCCTGGATATTATTTGTTGTTGGTGGTGAGGCTTGAACTCAGGGACTACGTGCTGTCCCTGAGCTTTTCTACTCAAGGCGAGCACTCCACTACTTTGAGCCATAGTTCCACTTGCAGTTTTCTGGTGGTTGATTGGAGATGAGTGTCACAGACTTTCCTACCTGGTCTGGCTTGGCACCATGCTCTACAGATCTCAGCCTCCTGAGTAGCTAGGATTGCAGGGTTGAGCAATTGACATGAGGAATTTAAAAACTGCGCGTCTTCTGAAGTCACGTGACCAAGAGAAGCGAAAGATCAGGCCGACAAAGGGCCTTTCAGGATGCCTGGAAAGAGGCGAGGTAATGTTAGCACCGTGTCCTCCCACGCTGCCTGTAGGTTATGGAGGTGGCATCGCCCACGGCTGGCAGTGTGCTGGTGGAGCTGTCCCAGCTGCAGCTGCTCCAGGTGTGCCAAGAGGTGACTGTACGTACCATGTCACCCCATGGCGAGTCGGCCGACTCCATCCCCGCTCCCGTGGCTCCAGCCTGCCTGCCAGCCAGGATCTCCTGCCCTTCACCACCAAGGCCAAGCCCCGAACTCAGAACACCCCTCGCTCCAGCCTCCCCAGAGCCTGGGGTTCCCAGCTCTCCCCTCTGGCATCCTGCTCCCCATGGAACTCAGGAGCCTGCAGGAGGTCCCCCAGCAAGCCCTGCCAGGCGTGAGCCCAGAGGACCCCAGGAGCAACCTCCATCTTGTTCCCAGGTACCCTGTCTGGGTGGCAGGGAGCAGGTCAGGCTGGGAGAAGGGGCAAGAGTTGGGTCTTTCTTCAGCGACATCCATTTCAGGAAGCCTCGGTGACAGCTCCGCTGGGTACCTCAGAGGAGAAGAGGGCCAACAGGGCAACCCTGGCTGAGGGAAGCACTGTGGTTCCCGCCCACCCCAGCCTGGCCAAGCAGGCTTCCCGAGAGACTGGCCCCAACCCCAGCTCCACCCAGGGAGCCCTGGCCCCCAGGATGCCAAGTACTGAGACCTGTTGTGGAGGAGATCCGGAGTCAGAGCTGAGACCCGGGGCTGAGGTACGAGTTGGAGGTGTACTGCCGAGGTCAGCATGGAGCTCAGTGCCCTCTCAGTGTCTGCTCTGCTCTGCTCCACTCTGCCCTGCTTTGCCTCTCACTTTTGTCTACTGTGTGTCTATATTTTGTGTGTGTGTGTGTGGGGGGGGGTTATGGGGCTTGAACTTGGCCTGGGCACTGTCCCTGAGCTCTTCAGCTCAAGGCTACTGCCCTACTCTTGAGCCATAGAGCCACTTCCCATTTTCTAGAGGTTAATTGGAGATAAGAATCTCAGGTCCTTTTGTACCCAGGCTGGCTTTGAACCTTGATGCTCAGATCTCAGCCTCCTGAGTAGCTAGGATTACAGGTGTGAGCCATGGCACCCGGCTGAGTGTCTATTTTTTGGTTATAAGTTTTTAATCTAGATTTTTCCCATTTGGCACCTCCCTCTTATACACTCCCAATTCTGGCCATGGCTCTTTTTCCATTTTTTTTTTTTTCCAGTCCTGGACTTGAGCTCAGGGCCTGAGCACTGTCCTTGGACTTTCTCAAGGCTAGAGCTCTATAACTGGAGCCTTAGCACCACTTCCAGCTTTTTTCTATGTATGTGATACTGAGGAATTGAACCTGGGTCTTCGTGTATGCTAGGCAAGCACTCTACCACTAGGCCAAACTCCCAGCCCCTCCATTTTTTTTTTTCTTGTTTATTTTTTTTATTGTAATTAGTAAAAGGGTTACATGATATTTGCCAGATAGAAGGTGCATTAATTCACATACATTGATACCCTTTCACATGTCTTGGTACCCGTTTCCCTCCCCCCCACACCCCCCACCTCCATTTTTTTTTTGTCAGTCATGAGGCTTGAACTCAGGGCCTGGACACTGTCCCTGAACTCTTTTGCTCAAAGCTAGCACTCTACCACTTTGAGCCATAGTGCCACTTCTGGTTCTCTGGTGGTTAACTGGAGGTCAGAGTCTCAAGGACTTTTCTGCTGAAGCTGGCTTTGAACTGCGATCTTCAGATCTCAGTCTCTTGAGTAGCTAGGATTGCACATGTGAGCCACCGGTGCTCGGCTTCCCTTTTTTCTTATTCTGGCTGGGCCTGACCCTTGCTAGAGCCTCCCCCCACCCCTGCCAGTGTCACTCAGCCCTTCCTATCTTTCCTCCCTTGCCTTTCCTCTTGCAGAGAGAGGATACATCCATGGAGCTTGGGTCTCATCTGGCAAACTCCATTGCGGATCATGGCCGCAACTCAGACCTGTCAGACATCCAGGAGGAGGAGGAAGAGGAAGAAGAGGAGGACGAGGATCTGGATTCTAGGACTTGTTCCTTCAGGAAGCAGGTTGCTGGCAGCAGCATCAGGGAGAATGGTGCCAAGGTAACGGGGTGGGGATAGGGGGCTGGTGGGCCCCAGACCTCAGACTCCTGGGGCCTTCATCCCATATCAGGAGCAACTCCAGCCACTACGGAGTGCCAGCAACATTCTAGATGTGTGGCCTGAGTCTTGTCTGAAGCAGCAGACATGAAGAGGCCTAGGGTGGGCCTCTGTCATGCTGGGAAGAAAAGGGGAGAGCTCGCTTCCACAGCTCTCCAGCCTTCTGGACACAGTGCCTTGGGCCAGAGAAGGTGGTGCCATCCAAGAGCTGGAGCTGGGAGCCTCTGGGCACAGGGGAAATCCCTTCCTTTCCCCTATGAGAGGCGGGGTTCGTTTCCCAATGCCCGTGCCCCACGTGGGCTCCTGCCTGATCCTTGGTTCTGTCTGGATGTGGTTATGATTTGGGGCCAGCCACCATCCCTCTACTTCTTTCCTCTCGGTGGAAGCTGAGGGAGGGCTGCGCGGGTGACCCTGACTTCTTGCTCTCATTTGAGGGCCAGATCACAGCCCTCTCCCCTCCCCCCATGGGCCTCTCTTCCCAGCTGCTCTCTCTCCCACCCCCAGCCCCAGCCTGACCCCTTTTGTGAGACCGACAGTGACGAGGAGATCTTGGAGCAGATCCTGGAGCTGCCTCTCCAGCAGTTCTGCAGTACGAAGCTGTTTAGCATCCCTGAGGAAGAGGAGGAGGAGGATGACGAGGAGAAGCCAGGGCCCGGCTGTTCTTCCCAAGCCTCTGGCCAGCCTGAAGCTGCGTTGCTGGCTCTGGACTGTGACAGCGATCAGCTCCAAAGACCTGGTCCATGTCCCCTGTCTCCTGAACCCTCCAGGGCCAGGGACCACCCGGAAGATATGTCTGGACTAGCTGGCGGAAGCGGCTGCAGGAGAAGCAGTGGCTCCCCTGAGAAGCCCCCGAACCGCAAGCGACCTCCAGATCTCCATGAACAGTGCAGCCGGCTTCTCAGCAATGGCGGGCCTCAGGCTTCTGCACGACCAGGCCCAGGCCCCCCACGGGAGAGGGGTGCCCCCCCTGTGATCGAGAGCACCAGGGGTGGACTGGAGGCTGGTGGGAGAGGGAGGCCGGGCCCTTCCCGGAGGTGCTCCCGTGGCCCATCCCTGGAATCTGGCCTGGCTGGCTGCCTCTCCCCCAAGTGCTTGGAGATCAGCATCGAATATGATTCTGAGGATGAGCAGGATTCGGGCACTGGGGGTATCAGCATAACCAGCTCCTGCTACCCCACAGATGGGGAGATCTGGGGCACAGCCCCTGTAGGAAGGCCCAGGGATCCTCTGAAGGTCAACCCAGACCCCAACCCCTACTCACGCCTCCCAGCCTGGGAGAAAGGGGAACCAGAATGGAGAGGCCGCAGTGCGACTGGCAGAGCCAAGGAGTCGCCCTCCCGGGTCTGTGCTGCCCACTCCCCACCCTGGGCCGCCTCCCTGCCTGCTGCCGCCTGGCGGCCCTGCTTGCTGCCCTCCAGCCACTCCCATTCCACGCTGCCGCCTCCATCCACGGAGCTGAGGCCGGGCCTCTGAGCTTCCTCACTCGCCTCCTCTCACCCACATTCCACTGCTTCGCTGCTTCTGCTGGATCGAACTGGATGCACACTATTCTGTTATGCTACCGTGGGCAGGGTGGCCCTATCCTCTGAGTGGCTAGTTATGTCTTCAGGACACTTGACTGATGCCACCTCCACAGTCACCAGCTGATGGGAGACGATGGTCTCTCATGCTGGGGCATTCCTATCCCATGCCCCCTTTTCCCCCCTCCCTGCTTCTTCCCTCCCTTTGTGGGATAGCCTGGCAGCTCAGCGAGGGTGGCCCAGGCTCCTGGAGAAGAATGCTGTGCTCCTGTTCTGCTGTGTCGCTTAAGCTGCTGACTGGGCAGAGCCAGGGAACTTGGGGGGGGGCACCCCAGGGATCGTGTGTCACTTCTGCCATCTGTTGCCCTTTCATTGCAGGCAACAGAGACTGGGGAGCCCAGAGGGCAGGACAGCTCTGGGCAGAGAGGTCCCCAGAGGAAAGGGGCCCGGGTGGCCAGGCCGGTCATCACGGAGCTGGGTGAGTGAGCGTGTCATGGGGGCTGGGACAGGCGTAGGGGGATCATTTCTTCCTAACTTCATAGTCAGCTCACTAAGTCCCTGCTGTGTCCCCAACCCTCTCCATAGCCCCTCCAAGGAGCCCCCCAGAAGTGCTGGCTCACCAGGACCTACCTGTGAGAGTCTTTGTGGCTCTGTTTGACTATGACCCCGTGTCAATGTCACCTAACCCTGATGCTGGAGAAGAGGAGCTCCCTTTCCGCGAGGGTCAGATCCTGAAGGTGACAGACTGGCGGGAATCCTGCCTCCTGCCTCTGCTAGAGGCAAAATCGAATCTGACTATTATGAGGAGGTAGAGAATACAGACCCCAGGGCCAGATGATAGGGAGGAGCCTACCTCTGCCATGCCTAGCTGTGTATGGGCCTCAGTTTCCTCCTTGGTAAAATGGAGATGGGCACGAGTGTCTCTGCCTCACAGGCTCGCTCGAGGAGTAAACGATTCAATGAACATATAACACCCAACCTGCCTGCCATCTAGTGACCACATTATCGTGTTGCAAACATTACCATCTTTATTACTTCTCCAGGTATTGATGGAAAGCTTTTGCTTACGTCTCTGAGATCCAGTTGGGGGCAAACCAAGGAAAAGTCCACATAGGCAGAGATGATGATGATTTACAGAGGGTTGTTTTTGTGTGTGTGTGTGTACTTCTAATCCTAAATCTTTGGTATTTCTTTCTTTTCTGGCCCGTAGCCTAAAGACAAAAATAAAACAAACAAAAACAACCCATTCTTAGTACTTTACGTGGGCTGCTACAGGTTTCAGAGGTTGCGGGGGTAGTGCAGGGAGTAAATAGGCCTCCTGAGACAACTGGTCCTTGCCTCTAGGTGTTCGGGGACAAAGACGCTGATGGCTTCTACCGAGGTGAAGGTGGGGGCCGGACAGGCTATATCCCCTGCAACATGGTGGCTGAGGTAGCCGTGGACAGTCCCGCGGGGAGACAGCAGCTGCTCCAGCGGGGTTTCTTGTCTCCAGATATTCTCATTGAAGGCTCAGGTACGAGCTGATGCTCCCCCTACTGCCTGCCACTCCAGTTTCAACCCAACACCGTCCTCAGCGCTTTGTGTGGCTGGAGTGGCTGAGCTCTCCTGTGGGGTCTGGCAGAGAGAAAGGCCAGCATGGCTACCCCTTGGGCTCATGGAGTGGGAATCTGTCACTCAGGAGGTGGCCTGTTTAGGGGAAGCCAGTGACACTGGCCATATATTTTGGCTCCTGGACGTCAGCAGGATTCTTGGGGGGAGGCAGTGTGAGATTTAGGCCTTAAAAAAATGAGCCCAAGAATCATACACTGCCCTGAGAGCCTCCAGTCTGTCCCATGTCCCTCACTTCCCCTGCCTCAGTTTCTCTTACATCTCCTTGCCTTCTTGGATCAGGGAATGGTCCCTTTGTGTACTCCACAGCCCGCACAACTGGGCCTCCCCCGAAACCCCGCCGTTCCAAGAAAGGTAAGGAAGACTGTCTTTCTATCTTGTCTGCGATCCATGTGTGGGTGGGTGGCCAGGCGCCTCTGCATGGCTCTGTGAGGAGACGCACGTGGAGATGAGGGCATTGGGTGCAATCCTTCACCCACCCTTACCCACTCCATGGAGGGAAGGGGAAGGGGAACCGTTTCCTAGAATCCCTGTTCCCTAGAGCACTCACTATGGTCTCTGTGAGGCCTGGAGCAGGTCACACACCCATTCTGGGCCTTATTTAGTGATGACCGAGCCAACAAGTTGAGCTGCTACTTTCTGAGCATCCTTCCCTGCATCCTTCGTGCGAGGGCGAGCCTCCTGCCATCCCAGTCTGGGATAATGAGAGAAGTGCAGGAGAGGGCTCAGAGGTCCATTCTCTCCACAGCAGAGTCAGAAGGTCCTGTCCAGGCCTGGCAGCAACCTGGGAGCTCAGGTCTCTCCTCAGGGCTGTGACAGCAGGGTGGTGCCTCCAGTGCAGAGCATAGCATAAAGTGAGGCATCCTGAGAACATTCTGAGACTTCTCCCCTCCCTCCCTGCAGCGCCCCCCAAGCTGATTCCCTCTGCTTGCCTAAGAGCTCCCCGGCCTATGGTGGCAGCATTTGACTACAATCCCCGGGAGAATTCCCCCAACGTGGATGTGGAGGTGAGGACTCTTGGACAGTGCCTAGCATTGGGGGTGAAGGTGGCAGGGCCTGATGCCTGCCCGTTGCCCTCTTGCAGGCAGAGCTGCCCTTCAGGGCGGGGGACATCATCACTGTGTTTGGGGACATGGACGATGATGGCTTCTTCTATGTGAGAGCACGGCATGGGGATTGGGGGTACAGTAAGGGGTGACTGGGGCGGTGGGCTGGGGAGAATGGACTAGCCACTTCTACATACAGTGCTGCTGGCTCTAGGCTGCTCCCCAGGGGCCTCCGGGTCTAGGGGACAGGCTGGCGCCTCTTACCTGTTCTCAGGCTCATCAGCATCTTCTCTCCAGGGGGAACTGAATGGACAAAGAGGCCTGGTTCCATCTAACTTCCTGGAAGGTCCTGGGCCTGAGGTGGGAGGCTCAGACAGGAACCCTGGGACATCACAGGCTGAGAGTCAGGTCAGTGAAGAGCTAGACTCCCAACTCTGCATTGCTCTCGAGCCTGCTGGGTGGGGCCGGGGAGGGGGGGGCAGGACACATTGGTGGGAGGGACGAGGCTGTATGTAGAATGCAGAAGGGCACTTTTGTCCAGGGCAGAAATGCTGAGTTTATAGCAGAGGTGTCCCCCAGCCCCACCCAGTATATGGCCTCTTCTGCAGAGGTAGCTGTGACCATGGTCTCCAGGCCATCTCAGGCAGTTGCCAACACCCCAGGGGTCATTGGGAGAAGAGGCCCTGTGGAAGAGCTTCCACCCCTTCCTCTTTAAGTTGGATACCCTCTGGGATGACCCTGTTGGGTCTTCTTGCCTCGCAGGGACTCCCTCTGCCCACCTAAAGATAATGTCTTGCTAGGGAGCTCAGGCTGGCCTTGAAGTCTCCTTCTACTGAAGCATCCCAAGTGCTGGGATTACAGGCAGGTGCCTCCACACCCAGCTTTCCAGATTGCTTTTGAAGCCAATTACCCAGCAAGACCCAGCTTCCTAGATCCTAGATTCCTAGATTCTAGTTCTTAAACTCATCTTGAGGTAGTTGGGGTACAATTAAACCTCCAGCCTGAGAGAGCAGGGAAGGATGAGGAGGCAGAGCCCCAACCAGAAAACCCAGGGCATCCATCAGAGTAGCTCCACACTCAAAGGCTATGCTAAGTGGGAGCCACCTTGTTCCTGGGCCACCTGGTGACTGGACCAAGAACGGGGTCCGTCTGTAACCCATCGCCTCTCTTTGTTCCCTGTTCTCAGAGAACGAGGAGGAGAAGAGTCCAGTGTTAGCTGGAGATAGATATATTAGAGAGAGAGCCATGTAAGTGGGGGACTGGTCCCCTGTGTCCCATGTGATCCCTCCCCACCACACTCCCTGCTGACCTGTAATCACATAGCAGTCTTTTGTCTTAAATGGAGCTGACCTGGCTTTTCCATTTTCCCATTTTATACCGGGGAGTGGGGTAGGACGATCTTGCTGTGAGTCAGAGTTGAATGGGATTCCCTTCCCCCATCCCATTCTCCATGCCTTGCCTCCCCTTGTAATGCCAGCTGTCCCAGGAGCACGTGCCATGTCAGCGTATGATGTCTCATGTTAGCTAACCCCTCCTGTGCTATACCAGATGCAGCTTATAGAACATTCCATGTCACTCATGTACTGACTCGTCAGAGGTATTATGATATTATATGACTATACAGTACTATAATATTATGGTTATTACCAGTGACACAGGTGACAGTACAATGTCACTGGTAATAATAGCTTTCCCATCCTCAGCCTGTGCCTTGTAACCTGTTGTATGACGAGACACGTGTGTTTACTTCCATCTCTCAAACTGCTCTGCTTAAAGGAAAAGGAAAAGCTTGCATAGTTTAAAAAAAAATCCAGAGACAAGCTCTCTCCATATTGTATTTCTTTAGCCATCCCTCCTTTTTGGCAAAGGCCTGGGTCCTCCCAGTAGCCATTGGTAATGGAGGCTTTGACTGCCTGGTCTTCAGGAATGCTGTGTCCAGGCTTGGTCACCTCCCTCCGGGCTGTGAGGGAGTCAGCTACGTCTAGGCTCTGGTTGTTGCTGGTTGAGAACTTGCCAGGCTCAGAGGAGCCAGTGGGGCCTTGAGACAAAGAGGAAGGAGGGAAGAACATACAGCCTGGCAAGCGCCGACAGTGTCGTGCCAGGTCTAGCAGGGCCATATGGGAACACAGGGGTAGGGGGTGGCTTCTTGGTGGATCTCCTATTTACCCAACTCCATATTCTTAGGCTACCAAGAAGCACTGTCTGAGAGAGCAGCTCATGGAGCTGCTAATGGAGCCAGGAGGAGATTTAGCAAGAGGGGAAATGCTAAGGGCAAGAGCAGTCTCTAGAACCTGTGGTAGGGACCCAGGGAGGCTGTTTCACAGCCTGATCTGTGCCTGGCCTCCCTCCCGTCCTCTCCAGCCATTTAAGGGAGAGTTCTCGTCTGTTTTCTCTGGGGGTGGTCCCTAGCTTCACCCCAGAAGACCCCTGGGACGAGGCGCCGGTGGGTTGGTGAGGTATTGTAGGCAGTTCCCTAGAGGCAACAGCCATTTCTAGGAACCGTGGTTCACATCTCCCTTGGGTGGGATCGGACACGGGATGTTGGGGACACCCATGTAAGGGTCAGGTTCTGAGAACCTGAGCTCTGTCAGCTCAGCACCCAGTGGAGAGACTAGCAAAGGAGAGCTGGATCCCGTGGTCCTCCTCATACAGTGCTCCCTCAGCATCATTCTGCTTTCCCTCCTGTGTTCTGTGGGGCAGCAGCAGGGTGGTGAGACCCTGGCTCGCAGCCATGCAGATGTGACTCCCAAGTCTGCATGGATGGGGAGGGAGTCGTCAGCCTTGACCCCACCCTTCCTTCTCTCTCATGTTCCAGGACTGGGGCAGCACAACACAAGGGCCCCCAGTGCCCTCCAGGTGGCACTGCAGCCCCAGCCGTGGAAGTCCCCCCAAGACTGAGCTGGGGGAGCCACAGGGAACAGCTGAGAAGGTGCGGGGTCTCCTCTCCAAGGGGAAGCAGCTCCTGAGGAAACTGAGCTCCGGGAAGGAGTGAAGCCGTGGCCCCTCGTGCAAGCGGACACGGCTCCCAGCTCCTCACGGTGGCTGGGCAGGGAGGCCCCGCAGGCCCAGAGTCCCGTGCTCTGGGTGAACCCTGTGGGACGGGTGAAGGCGGGAGCTGCATGGTCCTTAAGGATGAATCCAAGCTGAGGGCTGGCGGCTCACGCCTGTAACCCTAGCTATGTAGGAGGCTGAGATCTGAGGATCAAGGTTCAGAGCCAGCCCAGATGGGAAAATCCATGACTTTTATCTCCAGTTAACCACTAAAAAGCCAGAAGTGAAGATGTGGCTCAAATGGTGGGGCACCAACGTTGAGCAATGAAGCTAAGGGACAGTGCCCATGTGCACGCATGCCACACACACACACACACACACACACACACACACATACACCCCTGCACACGCGCAAAGGGGGAATCCTCTAGAAAGGCTCCTTCCTCTTCCAAGAAGGGAAACTATACCCCACAGTAAGTAACTTGGCCAAAGGCATAGAGCACCATTTGGCTAGGATTGGACCCAGTCTCTCAGTCCAGCTTAGCGCTACATTCCTACCATGCTGTGCCAGCCCCTTCTTGGACTCTCCTTATTCATGGGACAGGACCCTGGGCAGCGACAGGGACTCTAGCTCCCTCTGATGGCTCCAGCTGTCCTGACCACGTCTTCCCTCTCCTGAAGGAATGTTTGCACTGGAGTCTGTCCCAGGCCGTAGGCGGAGCCATGTATATATGTACATACTCAGTGCCTCACTCTAGCTCCTCCATCTCGCTTTCACTGCACAGGCCTGGGGGAGGAGAAGGGCCATGCCAAAGCGGGCCTGACCCCACCCCCCAGTGCTTCACTCCCCCCCTCCCCGGACCTCCTGGCTCCTGTGTCATTCCACCCCACAAAACCCAAGTGGGGCCGGGAGGCAGAAAGCAGGAGTTGGGTTTGCCTTATTTTGCTCATTGGATTCAACTTCTTTTGCATCGTTTTCTTCTAGCCCTTGTCTGAATCGAGGGATTGAGGAAAAGGACAGATTAATGCAGCTATTTTCATACATTACCTGTTCAGGGTGGGTAGGGGGGACCTCCCCCTCCCCTTACCCTAACCACCCCTTCCCTCACCCTCTGTCTGGGTGAATGTCTTTGCATGTTTCCTTCGCTGTGATGGGAGATGTTTGACTGAACCCTACCTCCCCACTCTGGTCTCCAGGGGTGTGGGATGGCGAGGGAACTTGTTTTAAAAAGACATTTTATTATAATAAAGTCTATTTTCACAAAACCTATGCTGGACTCTACGTGGGAAAAGGAGGGGTGATTCGTGCTGGTCTTTGAATTCAGACTTTAGAACTAGAAGTTACTCAAAAGGGCGATGGCAACAAAAACCAATCCACATCAAGCAGCTCTTGAATTCCTTTTCCTAAGAAGATGGATAGGCATGCCCCAAGCCTGTGGGACAGGTGTTTGGCGATGGAGCAAGCGGTGGGGGAGAGAAAGCTGGGAAAGGAGGCAGAGGAATTGTGAAAAGAGAAGGCATCAGTATCAAAATGCCGGACTGACTAGCTACTCCATCTTTCTTCCCTCTTACCAAATCTATGAAAGGAGAACTAGAGAAAAACGATATGAGAGCAAACACACCGAAGTTCTATACAAAGGCAAGAGAGGGATCTCTGAGCAGACTACGCAGCCGGATTCCGGGAGAGAGAAAACAGAGATCATGTCGAGAGACCTAAGAGCAAGGGGTAGGGTGGGGGTGGGGAGGGCTCTGCAGGCCAGGCCAGGACAGAAGAGACCCAGGGACTATGACTATATGGCTAGGTGAAGTTTCTACTGAGGCGCAGTCATGAAGAGTTATCATGGTGGTGCTCTTCTCCCTATGGGCCAAGGAGCACACATGAGGTATCTAGTGGTGGGTATCTTGGATTAGAGTACAGGTGGTACCTGAGTCAACTGGAAACACCCCCATGAGACCACAAACATCACAGCCCTGAGGAGGAGGCACCAAACTATGGCCACTGTGTCCTCCTCCCTGTCTCACCCAAATCCTCTCAACCAAGACAGCACTTCCCACCTAGCTGTCTGCCGGGGGACTCAACTAATTCTGGGGAACGTTGACTATTGAAAGAGGAAGCAAATGGGGATGGAAACACACACATACGCAAACATAGCATTACGGAAGAGGTTTAGCACACTCTATGATTGTTGAAGAGGGAAAGGAGTAAATATATGAAGCAAGAATAGTTATAAAAAGATCTTACTGAGACTTGGAAAAATTGAAGTGTTTATATATGCACACATATGTTTATAAACATGCATACACCTTTGCATTTACATACACATGCACTCATGCTTATACACATGTGCACCCATGTACATATACACATATGTATATGTGCATGCATGTCTACCACTTGAGCCACAGCACCACTTCCGATTTTCTGGTGGTTAATTGGAGATAAGAGTCTCATGGACTTTCGTGCCCAGGCTAGCTTTGAACTGTGATCCTCAGAGCTTAGCCTCCTGAGTAGCTCATGCCTGTAATCCCAGCTACTCTAGATTTTCTTTTTTTTTTTTTTTTTGGTGGGTCATGGGGCTTGAACTCGGCCTGGAGCTGTCCCTGAGCTCTTCAGCTCAAGGCTACTGCTCTACCCTTGAGCCAAGCCTCACTTCCCTTTTCTAGGGGTTAATTGGAGATAAGAGTCTCAGGTTCTTTTGTGCCCAGGCTGGCTTTGAACCTTGATCCTCAGATCTCAGCCTCCTGAGTAGCTAGGATTACAGGCGTGAGCCATCACACTCGGGCTACTCTAGATTTTTAAAAAAGTGGTTCTGGGGATTCAAACATTCTATTCATGAGCTACATCTCCAGTCAAAATGTATTGTTGAGTGGAAGAAATGCATTGCAGAACAATGAAGGCACAAATAATACCAGTTATGAAAAAATAAAGAAATAAAAGATTTATCACAGACCCATATATAAAAATGAATATCAGGCAAAATATTTGGAGGAACAAATCCAAAAACTGGCACCAGTGTTTATGTCTAAAGAATGGAAGTAAGAAGGAGCATCTGTTTTCTAATTGCACAACACTTGTGGCTTTGCTCTGGAGATCCTCAGACCTCTGTGGGTCCTGATCCATGGGCTGCACAAGTCTGCTTTAAATGTGAAGGGTGGTGGCAAACACGACCCCCGTTCTGTGTCCATAGTTCGTTCCCCTAGGCTGTCTCTCCACATATTATGTTCATCTGAACCCTTTCTTTCTTTCTTTCTTTCTTTCTTTCTTTCTTTCTTTCTTTCTTTCTTCTTTCCTTCCTTCCTTCTTTCTTTCTTTCTTTTTTTCTTTCCTTGACTATTCACAGTGTTTTCAAAACCAAATGTTTCTTTTTGTGTTTTTAACCTTCAATACTTGGTGCAACAGAAGCTGCAAAGATGCGTGCCACTTTATCTATGAAATGGAGCTTTGTATATCAATAAATTCTAATCAAAAAAAAAGAATGGAAGTAAGGGCCAGCCAAGGCATGATAGGCCTGCCTGTCATCCCAACACCTGCTAAGTAGAGGCAGGAGGATTGTGAGTTCAAGATCAACCTGAAATACCTAGTAAGATCTTGTCTTAAAAGCAAAACAGAAAAGGCAAAACCAGAAACAAGTGGAGAAAGGCATTGTCCAAAACCAAATATACTCTTTACATGACTAATGTAACTCTAATCCCTCTCTATATCACCTTTATAATAACAATAATTTTATTAAAAAAAAGAGTGAAGGAAGGAGTTTGGATGTGGGGCCAATATAATAGCATAATGTAGAAGAGCTTAAACCTGGTTTGTGTACAAATATTATCTGCAATATGAACAATTAATTTCTGAAAGATTTTGAAGAACGATAAGATCCAATCTAAGGACTGAATGCAAATGAGGTATTTGTATAGTCCTTTTTCCAACTCTCAGCTTCTATAGCCTTCCATAGCCTCCTTCTAAACCCCCACCCCACAAAATCATGCTGTAATTCCAACTGAATGGTTTCAGTTACAGCATTAAGAAAGAATAAGCTGTTTTGTAAGCAGTAGCTGACCAGGTTAACCGTTGAGCAGTGAGGCTTGGGAAAGCTGAGTGAAGGAATGTGAAGACAGAAATCTAGTACATTGGGTGGGTGTATGGGGGGGTTTCTTCCACTGCGGCCGTTTCAATGGGGCCATCTAGGGAGCACTGTCCTTCCTGTCACCACCCCCCCCACCCCACCTGGGTGTGGGGAACTGGAATGTGAATGTGACCAGTGCAACAAAGCTAGTTTGGGAACTTCTTCCAGGGAGAAACATCTTCTGGTTACTCTGCTTTGAGGCTTTGAGCCTCAAACATACCCAGAATGGAATACATTAAAGGGGCCTAGGGTAAAGGCTCAATACAAGTGGTGATGAGAAGCCAGGCACGGTGGCTCATGCCTGTAATCCTAGCTACTCAGGAGGCTGAGATCTGAGGATTGCAGTCCAAGGCCAGCCTGGGCACTAAAATCCATGAGACTCTTACTCCAATTAACCTCTAGAAAGCTGGAAGTGGCACTGTGGCTCAAGGGGTAGGGTGGTAGCCTTGAGCTGAAGAACTCAGGGGACAATGCCCAGGCCCAGAGTTCAAGCCCCATAACCAACAAAAACAAACAAACAAACAGAAAACAAGTGCTGATGGGAGAGGCAGCTGATCTTTCAGCCACTCTGGTTGAGTGATTGTTAAATGGTTAGAAACACTGAAAAACCTCATAGCATCTCCAGCCTCTGCACAGACATAAGCTTAGAGCCCAGCTCTGAGCCAAAGAAGGGGATCCAGAGGTGTTCCATCTTGGGTATTATCCCCTTAGTTGGCTAGGCACCTAAGAGCATTTGAACATCACCCTTTGGAAAAGCTTTCTAATAAATGTTAGAAAAGCTTTAAAAAGAGATTTCTTTGTTTCTATGACATACAAACCCTTAGCCTAATTTGGATTAAGTTCTAAAAACTAAGTCCCAGTGATTGTATATAGAGATTCCCTTCTTGAACACTTGTTTGTTAAACTTGTCATTTGAAATATGATGTAAAAATCAATGTTAATAAATTATGTAATAAAAAAAAGAAATTTCTTTGGTGCCAGGTGCTGATAGCTCATGTCTGAAATCCTACCTACTCAGGAGGCTGAGATCTGGAGGTGGCAATTCAAAACTAGCCCAGGAAGTAAAGTCCTTAACACTGTCATCTCCAATTAACCATCAAAAAAAAAAAAAAGCTGGAAATGGAGCTGAGGCTGAAGTGGTAGAGTGCTGGCCTTGAGTGACATGGGGCTGAGAGTGTAGTCTAGTGGTGGAGTGCTTGCCTAGCATGCAGCAAGCCCTGGGTTCGATTCCTTGGTACCCCATACTCAGAAAAAGCTGGAAATGGTGCTGTGGCTCAAGTGGCAAGGTGCTAGCCAAGAGCAAAAAAAATGTGTCCAAGGACAATGCCCCAGGTCCTGAGTTCAGCTCAAGCCCTGAGTTCAAGCCCAAGGACTGGCACAAAACACACACACACAAAATTATATTCTTTGACAACACTCTAGCACTAAGCCTCATTCCCAGCCCCTGCCTTGGTTATTTTCAAGATATCAGAGTCCATGTCTAGGCTGTAATCCTTTTGTTTATATTTCCTCATGCCACTGTATATGCCACCTACCCTGGCCATTGGTTGAGATTGAGTCTTAGAAACTTTTATGCTTGGATTGGGCTCAAATTGTGATTTCCCAATGTCTGTCTTCAAAACAGCTAACGTTTTTAAAAGTGTAGATAAGAGCTGGGTACTGGTGGTTCACACCTATAATCCTAGCTACTCAGGAGACTGAGGATCATGGTTCAAAGCCAGCCTGGGCAGGCAAGTTCACTAGACTCTTATCTCCAATTAACCACTATAAACCAGGAAGTGACACTGTGGCTCAAAGTGGTAGAGCATTAGCTTTGAGAAAAATAGCTCACGGACAGTGCACAAACTCAACGCCCTCATTTCAAGCTCATGACTGACAAAATAAAATAAAGCTATGATTATAGACTTGAGCCACTGTGCCTAGCTAGAAAAGCTTTTCAAACCTTTGTTGCCTTGTGGCTGCCTGTGTGCACACAGGGAAGACCTCTGCACTGGTGTGACATGAATGGATGCTCTTGGCTCTGGGCCAGTCTAGTCAATGCATCCTTCATGTGCTGTCCAAGTGACAGCTTGTCTTATCCTGCTTCACAGACTTTGTGGATCCTTAGAGGAATCCAGGATAAGAACTTCTCAGCAGGCCAGTATGGTGTTGGGCCCTGCCTGGGCCTCTGCCGTCTCCACAGCCTCATCTTGTCCCTGCCTCACCCCTGCACTGAAATGATCTGACTGCAGTTCCACTGTGCCAGGCCTGTGAGATAGCATTCTCTAGGCCTAGATGCTTTTCCTGACCTCTGTCCACTTGTTTACCTCAGAAAATCCTTCAACACCATCTTGAGTACCAGTCCCTCAGGAAGTCAGAAAGGTGAGGTACAATCTCCACAAGGCCACTTGACAAGAAATATTAAGAAGTTCTAAAAATATATGAGCTCAGAGTGAGGGAAGAGGTGACATTTTCCAGAAAGAAATGTACTCTTGACTTAAGTAACTGTGACCCCTCTGTACATCATCTTTATAATAACAACAAGAAAGGAAAAAATAATGGAAAAAAATGTACAAGCTCAGCCAGGCACTGATGGCTCATGCCTGTAATCCTAGCTACTCAAGAGGCTATGATCTGAGGATTGTGGTTTGAAGCCAGTGTGGGCAGAAAAATGAAGGGATTTAATTAACCAGCAAAGAGCCAGGAGTAAAGATGTGGCTAAAAAAGTGGAGTGCTAGTTTTGAGGGAAAAATCAGATAAGAGCGCAAGACCCTGAGTTTATGTCCCAGCATGCACACACACATGCACACATATGCAAGCTCAAATATGCAGCAATTTTAGTTTTTAAATATTTTTGTCAGTCATGTAGCTTGAACCCAGGGTATGAGTCATATTATTTCTATGCATAGGATGCCAAATTATTAAATGGGGATATTGGTGAGATTATGGGAAGTTATTTATGAGTAAAACAATGACAAACTGAGAAAATACTACCCACAATCTCACTTGTGTGTAAAAAATTCAAACTTAGTTTTCTTTTTTTGCTTGTGTTTTCTAACTTATCACCAGTGAATTTCAAAAAGTATTTCCAGCTGTGTACTGTAGGTCAATCCCATAATTCCAGATAGTCAGGAGGCAGGGATTGGGGAAATCTCAGTTTGAGTCTAGCTTGAGCATAAAAATTCTCAAGACTCCATCTCAAGCAATGCCTGGATCCAAAGGCCTGTTATCCTGAGCTCTGAGAGAAGTAGGACAGCTGAGAACAAACGTGTGTGTCTGTCATCTCAGAGACAAAGGGAAACAAATAGGAAGATCTCAGTCCAGGCTGGTTTGGACATAAAGCAAAACCTATCTCTGAAAATAACCAACACAAAAAGGAACTGGTAGAGTTGTTCAAGTGGTAAAGGGTCTGCTTAGTAAGTTCCAGGTCTTCAAATCCTAGTATTGAAAAAGAAGGGAAGAAAGAAAGGAAGCTAGAAAGAAAGAAAGAAAGAAAGAAAGAAAGAAAGAAAGAAAGAAAGAAAGAAAGGAAAGAAGGAGGGAAGGAAGGAAAAAAGGAAGAAAGAATTTCCCAAAGCCTGTACAGTTTTAGAAACTTTGATTCAAAGGACCACTTGACAAGTTACAAATAGCCAGTCACTGGCAGAGCAACATTGTAAAAGTCGCCTCCTCCCTCCTGGCTCATTTTTCCAGCAGGCAACAAGATCCCTAGGCTCAGGAGATGTGCTTGGGTGTGTTATTCCTTGTTCCTTGGCCAAGACGTGGTCAGCTCATAGAAGGCAAGAGTGAGTGGCAAGAAGGAGACTGAAAGCACGAGGTATAGCCAGACCAAAGCAGCACAGGGAGACATTGCAGGCATGTGCTTGGCCTCAGGTATGTCTCAGAAGGTAGAAACACAGTCATAAGTCATAGGTAATTTTCCTGCCTGAGAATGGCAATCAGTCTTTCTCAAGGGAGATATTCCTGCCCCTTCCCAACTTCTATTCGAGAATGATCCTACATTATTAACCTAAATCTTCCTAACTGACTGACCTTGTCTCAGAGAGGCCCTGGGTTGTGTCAGCTCACCACTAACCACAACAAGCTCTGCTGTCTGCTAGTTCCTGAAATCCAGGAACAGATGATGGGGTGCTAGAGATAGCATATTCTCCCTCTCCTCATAGGCCAAGAAGAAAGGAGAGGAAAGGAGGGGTAGAGGAAGTTACCTTGCTCTAGCCTTTAGCCCCTAGGATCCTTCTTCTTGTGAAGCCTAACGGTCTCCAGTCAGATTTCCGGTCCCCTTGGCAGCCTTTTGAGGCTGCCTGCCGGGGTTGGGCAGAGGGGTGACTGTTGGGTGGGGGTGGTTCTGAGGGTCCCTGGGTCAGTGCCATTTCATGCTTTCCCGCCACCCACCCTCCTCCTTTCTTTCTTGGGTCACACTGCTCCCACAATTCCTTAGCTGTTGCTTCCTGACTTTTGTATCTTTCCAAGGAATCTCGGATGCTCAGCTTAACCAGAGTTTTGAGAAGTTCATTGATTTCTTTTGGGAATAGCTCTGACTGGGGATTGCAAGGAGGAGATGAGGAATCCTGGGGCAAGACTGTTATGGTCAAAAGCTGGGGAATAGGGCCGGGAGTTTGGCCTAGTGGTAGAGTGCTTGCCTAGCATGCACAGAGGCCTGGGTTCAATTCCTCGCTACCATATACATAGAAAAAAGCCAGAAGTGGTGCTAAAGCTCAAGTGGCAGAGCTCTAGCCTTGCGAAAGTCCAAGGACAGTGCTCAGGCCCTGTGCTCAAGCCCAGGACTGGCAAAAAAAAAAAAAAAAGCTGGGGAATACTCTGTCCTTTCTTTGGCCCCTCCCCATTTCCCTTCTCTATACACCCACCAATCCCAGTGGGGGAGGAAAGGGTTAAGTCTCTGGAGAGCCCTCCCTCTGTCCTCCAACGTGGAGGGCATAAAAGCACTGACTCCTTCAGAGGAGATGACTCTATCAGGTGAGCTGCAGAGTTGAAGTCCTCGGGGTATCTGCAGCTGGAAGTGGGGTGTGTTGTGGGCCCCTTCCTCATGGAGGCCTGCTGTTGAGATGGGGGATGGGTGTGAAGGTGGGAGTAGAGAAGGACAGGGGCACCTGCCTTCTCCCCCACACTCAGGGGCCTTTCTGGGCTGGGGTGTCATTGCAGAGATGAAGCTGTTGCTGGCTGTTGCAGGGCTTCTGGCCCTTCTGATCCTGCCCCACAGGGCCACTCCAGGTAACAGTTCAAGAAGGGAGGAAAACGGGTGCACTGTGGAGGTTCTGAGTCCAAGGGCTCCTTCTCAGGGCAGGTCTTCTTGGTTCTGGAGCCTGGTGAGGGGCTCTGGACCCACTGCTGATCTAGTGATGTGCTCTGGGCAGCTGTCCCTGGGGAAGTGGACACCTCCGTGGTGTTGACCTGCATGGAGGAAGCCAAGCAGCTAGTGGACAAGGCTTACAAGGAGCGACGGGAAAGGTGGGGTGTCTAGCACTGGCGGAAGCTGCCTCAGGCCTTTCTGAGAAGAAGCAGGCAGCGGGGGTGGGGGTGCGGTGATGAGAGGAGATGGACCCCCTGTCTCTCTGTCCTTATGACTCTGGGTTCAAAACATCTTTAGAGCCATCTCTCCTATAGTCGTGCTTCTGTCTGGACACTTGGATCCATATCTCTGTGTGTGTGAGTGTGTGTGTGTATTGGAGCTTGAACTCAGGGTCTGGGTACTGTCCCTTAGCTTTTTCACTCAAGGCTGGTGCTGTACCGCCTGAGTCATTCCTCCGATTCTGTTTGCTGGCAACGGAGATAAGAATCTCATGAACTTTCCTTCCTCTGGGTTGGCATCAAACCAGAATCCTCGCCTCTCAGCCTCCCCTCCCCCCTCCCCGCCCCTGTTTTCTTTTTTCAAACCCCAGTACTACCCAAACCCCAACCCTTTTTATAAACAGAATCCCTCCTGCCTGGGGGGGTCTGTCCATCTTGTCCCCCGCCCCCCCACACCTTGGGCAGGCTCTCTCCTGAGTGTCCCTGCACCCCTTCCCCGGCCCCGTTGACAGCATCAAGCAGCGGCTGCGCAGCGGCCTAGCCAGCCCCATGGAGCTCCTCTCCTACTTCAAGCAGCCGGTGGCGGCCACGCGGACCGCGGTGAGGGCTGCTGACTACCTGCACGTGGCCCTGGACCTGCTCAAGAGGAAGCTGCAGCCCCTGAGGCGCAAGCCTTTCAATGTCACGGGTACTGCAGCTCTTGCGACCCCCGGGCCCTGCTCCAAGGCCTTCCGCGTAGAGACAGTTCCTCGGCCCCCCCTCTCCCCCGGGGCTGGGGGAGAGGGGCTTGCGGCTCCCCCATCCTTTCCTCCCCCTGGCAGACGTGCTGACACCGGCTCAGCTGACTCTGCTGTCCAAGTCGAGCGGCTGCGCCTACCAGGACCTGGGGGTGTCGTGCCCCAAGCAGGACGCGTACCGTACGATCACCGGGCATTGCAACAACAGGTAGAGGGGCGGGGGTGGGGTGGGGGTGGGGGCGGCCTGGCGGGGGCCCGGGTCCCGCCCCGGGTCCACGATCGCCCCCCCTAGCGCCCGCATCCTGTGCGCCCGGTGCAGGCGCAGCCCCACGCTGGGCGCCTCCAACCGCGCCTTCGCGCGCTGGCTGCCCGCCGAGTACGAGGACGGCGTCTCGCTCCCCTACGGCTGGACGCCGGGTGTCCAGCGCGGCGGCTTCCCCGTTCCCCTGGTGAGCGCCAGCAGCCAGAGGTGTGGAGGCCCCGGGGATCCCGGCGCCGCCGCCCGCGCCGAGACACCCGCTGTCCCCGCAGGCCCGCGCCGTCTCCAACGCCGTCGTGCGCTTCCCCACCGAGCAGCTGACGCCTGACAGGGAGCGCGCGCTCATGTTCATGCAGTGGGGCCAGTTCATCGACCACGACCTCGACTTCACCCCCGAGCCCGCCGCCCGGGCCTCCTTCCTCACCGGCCTCAACTGCGAGACCAGCTGCCTGCGGCAGCCGCCCTGCTTCCCGCTCAAGGTGCCTGGGGCGCGGCGGAAGCGTCCGCTCTTCTTCCCGGGGCCCCGAGGGAGGCTGGCTCTGATTCCCGAGTCCAAGCCCCAATCATGCCTGTCCCCAAGATGTCACCTGCCCCCCCCTTGCAGGGCCACCTCTTCCAGGCCAAGGGTGTGGGGGGGGCACTGGTCATGGTCTGGTGGTGAGATCCCTGGTTCTTTGCAAGGCTGGGAGAGAGATCTGGGGTGCGGACCTTGAGGCCAGTGCCTCTCCCATTCTCACGGCAGAAGCCCATTTCCTTCCCCCCTGAGGGCCCCTTTCCCCACAATGCCACAACACAGGGCAGAGAGCCTTGGGGAGATCAGGTTAAAGTACCTGCTGCAGAGAGGAAATGGAGAGGCAAATCTAAGGGGGAGGCAGAGAAAGGGACAAGAGACTGCCAGGAGCCAAGAGGGTAAAAGGCAGAAGAGAGAGGGAGGAGATGAGATTCAGTAAGAAGGGGTGAGCAGGCTGGCTCTCCCCCCCTTCCCTGTCCATTGCCCAGTGTCCTGGTCCCCGTCATCAGTACTGTGCTTGTAGAGGCCTCCCTGCATGCGGAAGGGACCAGAGGTCACGGGGTCAAGTCCTGCCCTATGAGCAGCCTCTGTCTGCGTCCCAGATCCCACCGAATGACCCCCGCATCAAGAACCAGCAGGACTGCATCCCCTTCTTCCGCTCCTGCCCAGCTTGCACCGGGAGCAACATCACCATCCGCAACCAGATCAACGCGCTCACCGCCTTCGTGGACGCCAGCGGGGTCTACGGCAGCGAGGACCCCGTGGCCATGAAACTGCGCAACCTGACCAACCAGCTGGGACTGCTGGCCGTCAACACCCGCTTCCAAGACAACGGCAGGGCGCTGATGCCCTTCGACAGCCTGCACGACGACCCTTGTCTGCTCACCAATCGCTCTGCACGAATCCCTTGCTTTCTGGCAGGTCAGCTCTAGTGCCTGGATCGGGGGTGTTCCCTGTGGGGAGCCCCGGGGGCTTGTGAGTGAGCAGCTTGTGGGTTTGTAATGACCGACAGTGTCCCCACCAATTTCCTACTAGGCCAGTTGCCTTGGTGACAGGTTGAATGGAGACAGGGAAAAAAAACATTCAACCCACTTCCAATCTAAGATGGAGTCACAGGGATGGCTGAGGAGCCTGCTATCTAGACTTGCCTTCCCTCCGGATTCTGAAGGACAGGCGAATTGAGTCCCATAGGGCCGTTGAGAAATATGTGGAACTCCCCCTCCCGAAGCAGTGCTGTCCACTCTAGAGCCAATAACCACATGTGGCTATTTCCACTATTATTATTTCCTTGGTGCCAGTATTAGACTCAGGGACTGAGCACTGTCCCCGAGCTTCTTTTTACTCAAGGCCAGTACTCTATCACTTGAACCACAGCACCACTTCCAGCTTTTTCTGTCTATGTGGTGCTGAGGAATCAAACCCAGAGCTTTATGCATGCTAGGCAAACACTCTATCACTAAGCCTCAGTCCCAGCCCCCAGGGGCCTTGCATGGAGCCTCAGGTGTGAACTTCACACACACCCCCATCCCTCCCCCACCACAGACTGCAGAACGGACAATCTCTGTTGAAATGGTGGTGGTTCTCTGGGGTCCTGTGCTGAGAAGGATTCTGAGGTTTAATCTGATTTGAGCAGAAATAATTATGCATGCCAGTGTGAGCATGGAAATAAGTCGTGCCAACGTGAGTGCTCTTTTCTGGCTTTCCTTGAATCAAGACAGAAGCTGACTAGGTAGCACGGGTGGATTGCCCACTTTGTGCCAGTCCCCTTTGTGCTTGCCCCATGTGCCAGTGAGTGTGGTGGGAAGGAGGGGAGGAAGGGATAGGAAGGTGGCAAGTCCTGGGGAGGGCCTCATGCCTCCTGGATTGGGGCAGCGTTGTCCCTGAGCAGGGACCAAAGACTTAAGTCAGCCTTGGACATCAAGGGTGGCCTCAAGAGTGTAGGTGAGCCTGGGTGAAAAGACAAGTGAAAGCATGATGTGCAAGAGACATTTCAGGCCTTGGCCGGATGGGAAACTTCAAACAAGCAAACCTGTCTTGGGATGGCAGCCACAGGAATGACCACAGCTTTGCTTCCCTCCGTCAGGGGACACCCGCTCCAGCGAGATGCCTGAGCTCACCTCCATGCACACGCTCTTTGTTCGAGAACATAACCGTCTGGCCACACAGCTCAAGCGCCTGAACCCCAGGTGGAATGGGGAGAAGCTCTACCAGGAGGCCCGGAAGATCGTGGGAGCCATGGTGCAGGTAGGTGTCCTGAGCAGCGTACAGACTTGGCACCCAGATGGGCCTCTGCAGTGTCTTAGCTGTGTGACCTTGAGCAAGTGACCCTCCTAAGTCCCAGCCTTCTTCTCCGTGATGCTGTGTGAACTGAAGCCCCCTAACAGGAAGAGCTTGACAAAGACCACTTTTCTTCCCTTTTCTCCTTCCCAGGCTTTTTTCCTGACCGTCCAGGAATGGTGTTTGGGTTTGGTGCCTAGCAGCGTTTCAGGAAATGTTTCTCACTCTCCTCACCTCATTATAACTCTTTTTGTTGTTGTTGTTGCCAGTCCTGAGGCTTGAACTCAGGGCCTGAGTACTGTTTGAGCCACATCTCCACTTCTGGCTTTTTTGGTAGCTTATTGAAAATAGGAATCTCATGAACTTTATTGCGTGGGCTGGCTTTGAACCATGATCCTCAGATCTGAACATGCTAAGTAGCTAGGATTATAAGTGTGAGTGAGTTTATAGGATGAGCTACTAGTGCCTGGCTTTTCCCTTTTTTTTGATGGGACTTGAAGTATGGGCCTGGCTGCTGTCCCTGAGCTCTTCAGCTCAAGAATACTGCCCGACCCCTGGGCTCGGGCATTGTCCCTGAGCTCTTTGGCTCAAAGCTACCACCCTATCCCTTGAGCCACAGCACCACTTCCAGTCTTCTAGTGGTTAATTGGAGATAAGAGTCTCAACGGACTTTAGTGCCTGGGCTGGCTTTGAACCGTGATCCTCAAATCTCAGCCTCCTGAGTAGCTAGAATTACAGGTATGAGCTAATGTCCCAATCTCTTTTGCTCAAGGCGCCTCAGCACTACTTCTGGTTCTGGTAGTTAATTGGAGATAGGAGTCTCACAGACTTTCCAGCCCAGGCTGGCTTTGAATCAAGATCTTCAGATCTCAGTCTCCTGAGTAGCTAGGATTACAAGCCACTCCCAAGGTTTGATGCTCCAATCCCTCTCTTCTCCTGGTGTGTGGCGGGGGGAGGGGGGTGGTTAAAGGTGCTGTGGGTTAAGTGTTTTACTCAGCATTAGAAATACAGTGGGGTTCCTATCAGCCTCAGAGGAAATTCTAGAGTCTCCATATTGAGGCCGACTATTCTCCATCGCGGTCTCTTTAGTCCTTCTTGTTTCCCTTCCATAAAGCATCATTAGGCCTACCTGTCACGGGCCAGGCTTTTGCTGGGCATGGTGAACAATTCATTTCCGTTTCCCTGGTTCTAAAGGAACTTTATAACATAGTCAACCGACATCCATAACTTGCGATGACAAACATTTTGCATTCCTAATTTACATTCAGGGTTCAAAGAGGTTATCAAGTGACCCAAGGTCACAGAGCCAGTCAGCCCTGTTTATGCCCTTCAGGGCTGCTTTTTAGTAACAGCACTGAGGGAAAGTGCTGCAACTGTGCGTGGCAGGGATCCCCCATCCTGCTTGGAAGGGGCAAAGACTTCTGCAGGGAGGAGGGGGTGGGCATGCTGGTTCAAGTCACTTTTCTTTAGATCATCACTTACCGAGACTACCTACCCCTGGTGCTGGGGCCAGCAGCCATGAGGAAGTACCTGCCCAAGTACTGCGGCTACAATGAGTCAGTGGACCCGAGAATCGCCAACGTCTTCACCAACGCCTTCCGCTATGGCCACACCCTCATCCAACCCTTCATGTTCCGCCTGGACAGTCAGTACAAGCCCATGGGGCCCAACCCGAGAGTCCCACTCAGCCAGGTCTTTTTTGCCAGCTGGAGAGTAGTGCTGGAAGGTGAGTGGGGCCTCGGCTGGCTGCTGAGGCAGGTTGCTGGGATGAGATCGTTCTTGATTTCTTTGGGGGCCGGGTCTGGCTTTCCCAAATCAATGTGCCAACTCTGCTTCTGGATCCAAATGGGGTGCAGATGGCAATGAGAAGACATGACTCTTTCCTGTGTGTGATGAGGCTCTGTGATCCAGGGGCCTCGTGCGTTGCCATCCTGGCAAGACTGAAGGGCTCACTTCCCTGAGACCTAAGTGCTTCTTGGGGCCTAATACTTGAGGGGTACTTGTGCATCGGTGTTGCACAGCTTCCTTCTCCACTCCCCTGATTCTCTCTGGACTGGACTGACTCCAGTCTGGGCTCTGGTTCCAGTAGTCCACACAGCTGGTTCTTGTTTCCCCTAGGTGGCATTGACCCCATCCTCCGGGGCCTCATGGCAACTCCTGCCAAGCTCAACCGCCAGAACCAAATTGTGGTGGATGAGATCCGGGAGCGATTGTTTGAGCAGGTCATGAGGATTGGACTGGACCTGCCAGCTCTGAACATGCAGCGCAGCAGGGACCACGGTCTCCCAGGTGAGGGCTGCAGAAATCTCCCGCCCACCTCCGCCCCGCCTCCAGGCTCCTCTCCACTCAGAGCCCCTCCCACTCCAGGGGCTCTGGCTGCTCAAAGCTCCCCCATTCTCCCCACTCTGCCCCACCAGCATTTGGGTCTCTGAAAGCCATGAGGTCAGGCCCTGCCTCTTCCTGGGCCCCGCCTCTCTCAGGGCCTCAGCCTGCTGGACTGAGTTAGTTCCATCCACATGGAACTAACAATAACCCACAGTCCAAATTCCATCTCCACCACCATTTTATGCTGACTCTTTATCAGAAACTCTGAGGGGGAAGAGATCATCACCTCTCTCTCTCTCTCTCTCTCTCTCTCTCTCTCTCTCTCTCTCTCTCTCTCTCTCTCTCTCTCTCTTTCTCTCTCTCTTTCTCCTTCCCTCACTCCCTCTCTCCCTTCTCCCCATACCCCTTTACCCTACTCTGTCCCTCTCCCTGCCTCTCCACCCCCTCCAATCCTGGAGCTTGAACCCAGGGCTGGGTACTATCCGTAAGTTTTGTTTTTGCCAGTCCTGGGCTTGAGCTCAGGGCCTGAGCACTGTCCTTGGATTTTCTCAAGGCTAGCTGTCTACCACTTGAGCCTCAGCACCACTTCTGGCTTTTTTCTATGCATGTGGTACCGAGGAATCGAGCCCCGGTCTTCGTGCATGCTAGGCAAGCACTCTACCACTAGGCCAAACTCCCAGCCCCTGTTTTTTGTTTTTTTGCTCAAGGCTAGTACTCTACTACTCAAGCCACAGCACCACTGTGGCTTTTTCTGTGTATGTGATACTGAGGAATCCATGCATGTTAGGCGAGCACTCCACCACTAAGTCACATTCCCAGCCTTCACCTCCTCTTTACTGACAAGGACACTGGGGCTTAGAGACATTCAGAACCTGTCCAGTGCTGTAACCAAGTCAATGCCAGATCTGGACCTTGGACCGGGATCAGTCTAGTCCCGAATCCTCTGCCTGTGCTACGGGGTGGTCTTTGAGACACTCTTCACCTCTCATGGCTCGGAGGCAGGAACATGGGGGGCTGCTCCCGGGGGACAATGAGGTGCCTATTTTTTTCTTCTGGCTTGAACTCAGGGTCTGGGCACTGTCCCTGAGCTCTTTCACTCAAGTCCAGTGCTCTTATTACTTTGAGCCACAACTCAAGTTTTGATTTTCTGGTGGTTAATTGGAAATAAGAATCTCATGGATTTTCTTGCCCAGGCTGGCTTTGGTGTGAGCCGCTGGCATCTGGTGAGGTGCCTCTATTCTTGAACCTGGAAGGGATTATGATAATCTAGGGTTTGTCTTAGGATGGCCAGGCAAGAGAAAGACAGTGGAGGGTCAGGGAGGCCCTGCCGTCCTCCTTGGCCTGAGGCAAAGGCTGCATCTCCCTCAAATCTATAGCCCAGAGTGTGAGAAGCTGGATCTTCTGTGCTGATGACCTACTGTCCCCTCTGTCCCCAGGGAGCTCTCCACCCTGCAGCCACCTCTCCCTTTCTCATGCAGGGTACAATGCTTGGAGGCGCTTCTGTGGGCTCCCCCAGCCCAGCACAGTGGGTGAGTTAGGCACGGTGCTCAAGAACCTAGACCTGGCACGGAAGTTGATGGAACAGTATGGCACACCCAACAACATTGACATCTGGATGGGTGGCGTGGCTGAGCCTCTGGAACACAGCGGGCGGGTGGGCAAGCTCCTGGCCTGCCTCATCGGCACCCAGTTCAGGAACCTCCGGGATGGAGATCGGTGAGTTTCTGGCAGCAGCCACCTTTCCCTGAATCACCTCCCCCGGCCCTGAGTTCCCCCCAGTAAATACAACGATGGAAAGAGTGGTTTTTCCAGTGTGCTCCAGGTTATCACTCTTGAGGTGCACTGAGGGGAAACTGGAGCTCTGGTGGTGAGAGGAAAATGCTTACTGCTCTTCCTCTGTCTTCGCTGTGCTACTATGAGCAGTCTCGGCTTTCTCACCGTTTCCATCACTGTGGTCCTGACATCTTCCCGTCTAAAGCTCTACTTAGCCTGCACTGTACCTTTGGGGATATTAACAAACCAAAATATGCCTCTCTTGGGCCAGACAACCCCCCCACACACACATGGATACCTATGTGTGTGCGCACGCATATGCGTGCACATGCACACACCTGTCCCAGGGTTTGAATCTCAGGGTCTCGCCCTCAGCTTTTGCTGCTCACAGCACAGCCAAGCATTCTACCACGTGAGCCTCCAGTTCCAGCTTTTTTTGCAGGCTAGCGATAATAAGACTCTCCTAGGTTTGTCAGTTTGGGCTGACTTCATACCTGCATTCTCAGATCTCAGCCTTCTGAGTAGCTAAGAGTATAGGTGTGAGCCACCAGTGCCTAACTTCCCACTGTATTATTATTATTATTATTATTGTTAGTACAATAAGTTGTACATTTTTTTATTTTTGTCTTTGGTCAGCTGTTGGCTTGAACTCGGGGCCTGTCTCTGAACTCTGTTGCTCAAGGCTAGCACTCTACCGCTTTGAACCACACTGCCACTTCCCGTTTTCTGGCAGTTAATTGGCGATAAGAGTCTTACGGACTTTCCAGCCTGGGCTAGCTTTGAACTGTGACTCTCAGGTCTCAGCCTCCTGAGTACAGGTGTGAGTCGCCAGTGCCTGGCTGTACAGGGGGTTTATTCTCATCTGTTCACATAGCATACAATGTAGCTCCATCAGACTTATCCTTTCTGCCACTCCCCCACATCTCTTCTTTCTCCTTCCTCAAATTAATTTCAGTAAGCTTCACTGTTTCCCTTTTACATAAGCACTTAACGTATTTTGACCACGTTAGCCCTCTCCTTCTCTGTTTGTCCTCTCTCGAGCACCTATACCTGTCATACCTGGGACTGTACCTGTTGTTTTACATTTCCGTTTTTTCATACATTTTTTATTGTAATTAATAGAAGGGTTACATGATATTTGCCAGATAGAAGGTGCATTAATTCACGTACATTGATACCCTTTCTCGTGTCTTGGTCCCCATTTCCCCCCCCCCTTGTTTTACATTTCCTGTGTTATGTACATCATTTAGCATGTGTTAATTGTTCAGAAGGCTTTCACTGGTGACATTTTCACATCATGCTACTATCAGACTTCTCTCATGAGTTTCCTCATCCTCATCAAAGCTCTGCAGTGACTGTGTTGCTGTCTTCATTCACAGAGGGAGAGAAGGGTTTGGGAAATTGACTCTTCCTCCCCCCAACATTCTCTTTTCCTCTTTTGGGGGACAAATTGGAAACTCACTCCTGTGGGCACAGCTCCAGGCACAAGGCTTCAGGAGCGTGTGTGTGTATGGGGGGGGGGTCTCCCTCTATAGCATGAATGGTACGGGAAAGTATTTCCAGGTGAGAGGAGAGGTAAGAGTGCCCTGGCATTGTATTCAACCCTTGAGTGGACTCCCCCTCTCCCACCGCCCCCCTCCCCGGGGTCTGGGGCCTGTCTTGTGCAGCAAGGCAGAGTCTTCTGCATTCCTCTTGCATCCAGGAAGTAGCTCAAGTCAGGTGACACCTTCTCAGCCCAGGGTAGCCCAGCCCAGGGCCCCTCAGCACAGCGCTTTGGGTGCTCTTCATGCAGGTTTTGGTGGCAGAATGCAGGCGTGTTCAGCACGAAGCAGCGCCAGGCCCTGGCCAGGATTTCCCTGCCCCGAATCATCTGTGACAACACAGGCATTACCATGGTGTCCAGGAACAACATCTTCCGGTCCAACTCCTACCCCCAGGACTTCGTGCGCTGCACTTCTCTGCCGAAGCTGGACCTCAGTTCCTGGAGGGAGGCCTAGAGGCTGGGTAAGGACACACAGGGCTTCGGGGAGAACTGGGCTGGCCCGTGGCAGCCAAGGAAACTCCCTTCCCAAGGTGAGAGCCCTCGGCCTGTGTTGGTGTGTTGGTGTGTTGGTGTGTGCGCGTGTGCAGTGTGTGTAAGTCAGCATTTCACATGCATGCGCTGTTTGTGAACTCGGGCAGTATTGGGTGTTTCGTGGCGCGTGTGCCATTTGTCAAGTGTGTGCACTTGCTGCTTCCAAGAGTATTAAGAACATGGGAAGCAGCCTAGGAGGCTGGTGAGGGGCCCGGCATAGGACAGACTTCCTGGTGTCACACTCTGGCTCTACAGATGACTGAGTGACCTGGAGCAAACTGTGCGGTTCCTTAAGCCGGAGTTTCCTTCCTTGTAAATAACTGAGATTATGTCTCCTAAAAGGGCCCATTCCAAGCTCTTCATTCATTGAGAAACTACTACATGTCAAGCACTGTTCTGGGCAATGGAGACACAGAGAGGCAAGAAAGATTCCTCAAGGAACTTGTGTCTTGACTGTGTCCTGGTTAGCCCAGATAACCAGTGGCTTCTGGAAGGATGACCTGTTAGCAGCTGGCATTATGGCAATTTGCAGTCAAATTATGGGTCAAAGCGAGTCAGGCTGAATCCATGGCTCCCCTTACTCTTGTTTTCTTGCTTATTCACAGGAACCCAATGGGTGGAAACCGGGACTTGCCGGCCTTTCTGTGTCATATGTTTGTACCTGACATTTACAGTAATAAACCACTGCCGCTGAGGCCTTCACTCTGCTCCGCTTGTGTGGGGAAGGGGCGGGAGGCCTCGTGGGAGGCTCCCTCTGAGTCCTGAACTTGAACAAGGGTGTTCCGGGCTCCCAGGCTCTGAACTGGGCTGAGGGCAGTAGGGCATCTTTCTTTGGCAACTCCACAGACAGAGGGCAGCCAGCTCTCAAGACCCTCATCCCTCACTTCCCACCCGGCCCTCTGTGGGGCAGGCACGAAGTCCCCAAGCCCTGATGTCTGGACAGGGCTCTAGGCACGGTTACTTTGTGCTCACCCCATGTCTGATCCTGGGACACAGAGGGGACAAAACTCGGTCCCATGAGGGGAAGGAGCTGAGGCTGGAAGGGCTTCCCGATGATGGGTGTCTCTGGGTCCTCTATCCCCGTGGTTGGGCCTGGAAAAGGTTTAGGGGCCCTTCAGGGCCACCGTCTCATCTCCCCATGTTTTCAATGTCCACATCAGAGAGCGGGGACTGAGGGGCAGGAGCAGTGCATGTCCCTAAGTAGCCCCCCTCCCCCCTTCCTGGCGTCCCACATGAGGGGAGGGGGCAGCCCCAGCCGGAAGCTGAAGGTGTATAGATGGTGGGTTCGGGGCACTCTTGGGGTCCCCAGGTAAAACTAGGTTGTCACTGTAGTGAACAATAGAAGAAATACAGGCAAAGAGAGAGCTGCTCAGAAAGGGGAGGGCCCTTGTCAGAGGCTGAGAAGTGGGGGTGCCAGGTCCACTGCCCTGGCATCTCCCCATCCTGCCAATGAGCCTTCTACTCTCACCCTGCCAGGCAGGGTATCTGGAGGCCCTTAGGGGCTCCACTGGTCTTACTTGCCGGGGAAGTGTGTGTGTGTGTGTGTATGTCTGGGACTTGAACTCAAGGACTGAGTGCTGTCCCTGAACTCTTCTTTTTTGCTTGAGGTTAACACTTCACCACACGAGCCATGATTCTACTTGTGAATTTGGGGTGGTTATTAGAGACAAGAGTCATATGGGCTCTCCTGCCTGGGCTGCTTTTGAACTTTGATCCTCAGATCTCACCCTCCTGAGTAGCTAGGATTACAGGTGTGAGCCGATGACGCCCACCTCCTCCATTTTAATCAATGAGTTATCTGTTTGTGTGTGCGGTGCTGGGGTTTGCATGGGGGATCATTTAAAAAGAATAGTATAAGCTAGGTATGGTAGTGCATGCTGTAATCCCAGCAGTTGGCGGGAAAGCTGAGGCATTCATTCCAAACACAGGAGGAGGGAGAGTTCAAGACTAGCCTGGACTACATAGCGAGACCCTGATTCAAAAAACATTAACGTTAAATAGGAATTATGAATAGATATTGGGCAGCAGCTCAAGGAATGTTCTAGAGCTGTCCTTTCAGAAATGTGTAGTCTTTAAGGACTAGCCAACAAGAAAACCTGGTGCCAGTGGTTCACACCTGTGATCTTAGCTTCTCAGGAGGCTGAGATCTGAGGATCGCTGTTCAGAGCCAGCCTGGGCAGGCAAATCTGTGAGACTCTTAGGCCCACTGTACCACCAAATAAAAAAAAATAGCCAGAAGTTGTGGCTCAAGCGGTTGAGTGCTAGCCTTCAGCAAAAGAAGCTCAGGGACAGTGCCCAGGCCCTGAGTTCAAGTCCCAGGACCAACACACACACACACACAGAAGAGGAAGATGAAGGAGAAGAAGAAGAAGAAGAAGAAGAAGAAGAAGAAGAGGAGGAGGAGGAGGAGGGGGAGGAAGAGGAGGAGGAGGGGGAGGAAGAGGAGGAGGAGGGGGAGGAGGAGGAGGAGGAAGAGGAGGAGGAAGAGGAGGAGGAGGAGGAAGAGGAGGAGGAGGAGGAGGGGGAGGAAGAGGAGGAGGGGAGGAGGGGGAGGAGAAGGAGGCATTTCCAGAGGGAAGGAAAGGTGATTTAATTTTAGCTGTAAGGAAACCCTTCTATCGTATCCCATGGCACCCACCTGTAGTGCCTCCTCAGGCCCCTGTCTGCTTCTCCCTGGCATTGCTTCTTTTCCCAAGCTTCCTCTCTTCTTTGACACCCCTTGGACCCCCTATCCAGTCACCCCTCTTTCCCAGGGCATCCAGACATAGGACACCCCAACAGGAAGACACTGTAAACTTGGCGTGTCTTCTTTGGCAGGGATGCTGAGGCCTGCCTTTGGAAAGAAACTGAGTCACTGCTGGCATCCTCAGTCAATCACCAGATGTTTATTGAGCGCTACGCTACCCCAATACCACTTCTAGTGCCCCAGGCAGAAGTCTAGGGCTCAGGAAGCTTGCAAAATAGTCTGGAAGGATGGGGAAAAGACAGAGGTCAAAGGCTACAGCCTCAGCCAACATTACTCAGAGGGAGGAAGGGTGGCATCTATCAAGCTGTATTAGAATGCCACCCCAGAGAACCTGAATGTTGGCAGAAAGGAAGATTTCCATACGCTAAGAGGTTGGAAGTGGTGGGAGCCAGAAGAGCTGGAAAGATGGAGGCTGTTGGCCTTGGGCAGATGCAAGAGAGGCCTAGCTGGAAAGAAGGTTGGTGGGATGAGGCCTGATGCTTAAGGGACTTGCTTGAAATGGCAGTGTGGACCAAAGGTGGATTCCCGGTGCCTGTGGGAGGCCAAGGCCTCTAATTCTCCACCGAGGCCCAGGGCGAGAGGTCTAGCTCATCAATGTCTGAGCAGTCCACAAAGTCTTGCGGGTAGCTGTGGGCCTGGAACGCGTTCCGTGGGACCTTGGTGATGTGGGTGTTGTCACAGACAAGGCGTGAGAAGGACATTTTCTGCAGAGAGGCTTGCTGCTGCTCTGTGAAGACCCCTGGGTTTTCCCACCAGTACCTGCAGAGACAAGTGGAGTCAGGGCCAGCAGTCCAGCAGCTGGGCCCGCCCTGGCCGCCAGAGGAGGTCACAAGGAAAAGCCCCCCTTTGGCGCTGAGGTCTGGTATCAGCCCTCTTGCAGGATGTTGGGGAGTCCTCCTCCCCCCACTTTCATAAAGGGCTCCCCAGCTCTCTGAGGCGGAGATCTTACTAACCTGTCTCCATCTCGGATCCGCTGGAACTGTTGGCCCACGAGGCAGGCCAAGAGACGCCCCACTCGGCCTCCTGCTACCAGGGGCTCTGCAATGGTCCCTATCCAGATGTCAATGTTGTCCGGGGTCCCGTAGAGATCCAGGAGCTTCTTGGCCAGCATCTCATTTTCCAGCACAGTGCTCAGTTCTTCCAGGGTCCGTGGTTGAGAGAGGTCACAGAAGTTTCTCCAGGAGTTGTACCCTAGCAGGGGAATCCGAGGCTATCTCATCCTGGGAGCTCATGGCCTCCCTCAAGGACCCACCACTCCAGCTCCATCAGCCCCAGAAAATCTGGGCTCAGAGACAGAGGGTGGATCCATCGTTTAGGTGTGGGGGGCATTTTGGTCTTAGGGGAGTTGGGGTAAGCTAGCTCACCTGGTGTTTACTCTCAGCCCAGGAAACTATTTTAAGCATTGCACAGTGACAAAGCTGAAGAACAGAAATGTTAAGTCACTTGCCCAAATTCCATAACTAGTAAATGGCATTCAATTCAGGTAGGATTCAATTCAATGGCATTCAATTCAATGGCATTCAATTCAATGGGATTTCAATTCAGGTAGTCTGGCTTTTCATCACACTACCTTCTTTTCTCGTGTGCGAATGGCAATATTGGGGCTTGAACTCAGGGCCTGGGTACTTTCCTTTAGCTTTTCATTCAAAGGCTGGCACTCTGTTACTGTGTTATCTAGCTTTCTGATGGTTCATTGGAGAAAAAAGTCTCGTGGACTGTCTTGTCTGAGCTGTCTTTGAGGCATGATCCCAGAATCCCAACCTCCAGAAAAACTAGGATTATAGGCATGAGCCACCAATTCCTGGTCTACATTGCTTTCCATAGGAACAAAGCAAAAACAAGTTCCCACACTTGCAGGTTTCTGGGCTTTTAAAGCTGATACAAGACCAGGAATGTGGCTTAGCTGCAGAGTGCTTGCCTAACACGCATGAAACCCTCAGGACCAGAGACACAGAAAAAGCCCAAAGTGGCACTGTGGCTCAAGTGGTAGAGTGCTAGCCTTGTGCAAAAGGCTAGCAAAAAGAAGCTCAAGGACAGTACCCAGGCCCTAGGTTCAAGCCCTGGGAGTGGCTTGAACCAGCCCCCCGTTGCTGGTACTGGGGCTTGAACTCAGGATTGTATGCTATCGCTTGGCTTCATCTGTTCAAGGATATCACTCTGTCGTTTGAGCCACAGCTCTGCTTCCGGCTTTGTGCTGGATAACTGGAGATTTGTCTGGCTTCTACTGGTGATCGTCAGACTTCAGCTTCCCGAGTAGCGAGGGATTATAGGAACAGGCCACTGGTGCCCAACTCAGCCGCTTATCTTTTTCATCTGAGGACCGCCCCCACCCCCGGAGAATACCAGCTAGATGTGCGTGTGTCCACATTTGAGAGAATGCAGGGCTCCATTTTATGGATGAGCAAAGTTGGTTTCCATGTCAGAATGGATAAGATCCTCAGGCTCACAGAAGAGAATCTCTAGGAGTCCCAGAAGGGAGTCACAAGTTCTCCAGGCCTAGCCAGACCCCAGAGACCTACTCACCAGGCTGTCCGTGGTCCCGGCAGCGTTGTATGTTGATGGAAGCCAGGTCGAAGCCATGGATGGTATGCGTTGGCTGGAATAGCTTGTCACGCAGCTCTCCCGTCATCATTTTATCCTGCTTCATTAACTTGGCCTTTCTGGCTAATAGGCCTCGAACCAGAGGGTCAAGTCCACCTGTGAAGGGAGACCAGTGGCTATGCTGAGGATGAGAAGAGGGTGAGCTGCCCCCATCAGAGTCTCTCAGTTGAAAGTAGTTGCCAGCAGGGAGGCAAGAACAGAAGAGAAGAGTCCTAGCTGCCTGTTTTGTTTCTGAGGTGGTGGCAAGAGGCATCTGTGGGATGATAGCCTGAATAGCAAGGTTGAGAGTATTTTCAAGTTCTAGTTCAAGTTCTAGCTCCTCCTCCTTCTTGGAGTAACACTGAGGCATGGGAGATGTACCATAAGTATGTAGGAAATGGTTCTCATTTGTTAGGCCTTGAGGCAAGTTGGTTTCAACACAGCCCCCAGCCAATCAAACTCATGGAAGCGGAAGGTACTAGAAAAGAGCAGGATAAAGCTCTTTATTTACCAACTCCATGAATTCCCTCTTTGAAGTTCAGAGAAGCCAAGAACAGGGGCAGAGCGAGGGGAATTTCAGGTATCTTAAAAGCCACCAGTAGGAAAGAAATAACTAGTATTTATCACTCACATCATGACTCATTTTAAGGTACTCAATAGATCTTATTTCATTTAATTGCTTGGACATCCTCAAGAGATATCTTTTTCCTTTTTTGTGTGGCTTGAACTCAGGGCTTTGGGTACTGTCTTGTCCCTTCACTTTTGTGCTCAAGGCTGGTGTTCTGCCATTTGAGTCATAGTTTAACTTCCGTTCATTTGTTTATTTTGTTTTGCTTTTTTTGCTGGATAATTGGAGATAAATCTCTTGGCTCTGTCTGACTGGTCTGGCTTGGAGCTGTGATCCTCAGATCTCAGCCTCCCGAGTAGCTAGGATTATAGGCACGAGCCATAGGTGCCCAGCTGAGGTATCCCCATTTAACAGACCAGAAAATTGAGGTACAATGACAATTCACTTAGTCAGGGTCTCATAGGAAGCTCATGGACCATGACTTCCAAACTAGATTTCCTTACAAGTAGGTTAACAGAGTGGGAGAGCCGGATGAGAACTCCTTTAGGAAAGAACATACCGTCTTTGACCAGCCTCCAGGTGTTGAAGAAGAGTGTATGCAGAGGAAGTTCTGGTTCTGGCCCCCAGGGCTGATAATTCTCATCCAGCCGGGATATACTGGAGGGGACCTCCAAGTGGCCAAAGCGGAAAGCAAAGGTGAAGACGTTGGAAATTCGGGGGTCTACAGATTCATTGTAGCCTTGGTACGCAGGAATCCACTTCGGCATCTCATCACCCAGCACGATGGGTAGATAGTCTCTGAAGGTGATAATCTAAAGGGAGAAGAAACACGCCACAAGGACAGAGTGTGAGGCTTAAACTACTGCAGAAGGAGGTAGAAGCGAACTGTTGTCACTGGGATTAACAGTCTAAGTCCAAGGACATTAAACAGATAGCATCTGTACCCACTTTTCATTCCTATGCTCGCAGCAGACATTGTTAATCGATGATGGTCTTTCTGCTGATCTCTCTGCTAGCTGGTCATTTGAATTTGGCATTTGAGGTATATTCTATGCTCTAAGTAGCATGATTTGGCTGTCCAACTTATTTAATGTGGAAATAGATCACTTTGGATTCTTCTTTCAGTGCTGGGAGTGAACCCATGGTTCACTCTTGAGCTACATCCCCAGGCCTGAAAATAGATCCTATGAATCATTAAAATATTTGTTTAGAGCTGGATACCGGTGGTTCATGCCCATAATCCTAGCTCCTCAGGAGGCCGAGATCTGAGGACTGCAGTTCAAAGCTCTCCCTAGCAGGAAAGTCCACGAGATGCATCTCCAGTAACCTACTCAGAAAGAGCCAGAAGTGGCACTGTGACTCCAATGGTAGAGCACTAAGAGCTCGGGGACTGCATCTACGCCCTGGCAATAGTAAGCACCGAGACTGGCAAAAAAGAAAAGTGCTTAAGATTTCTGATTTTAACTTTCTCTCTCTTCCTCATTCCTTATGACTAAACTCTCTGGAAATTATTTAACAGGAGACTACAACAGGCGTGGTGGTATACGCCTGTAATCCCAGCACTTGGCGGGTGGGGCTTAGGCAAGAGGATTGTGCTGAGATCCGCTTAGGTTATATAGCTAGACCCTGTTTAGAAAGAATGCCCTCCTCCCCCCCTCCAAAAAAAAAAAACAAGCTATAGAGAAAAAAAAAAGAGGGACTAGCCAGGGACCTTAGAACTGAAGAAGTAACAATGTGGTGAGCTCTCCTATCCCCTCGACTGGATGCAGGAGGGACTGGCAGCCTGGAATCGCCAATAGAAATAGGCAAAGGAAGCCAAGGGAGGCATGCTCTCCCCTTCCAAAAGACTAGCACAAGGGAAAGCCAGCACAGACCTAGCAGAGAGCACAAGCCCTCGGGCCACCCTGACCACCTCAGCCTCTGCTCGGGAACCCAGGCTGTAGGACAGTCTGATTAGTTTGCTGTGGGGGTGCCTATACCTTAGCTCCTCATCAAGGAGACCCAGGCTTAGAAGGTTGCTTGGCAACCCACACAGCCAGAGAGAGCCTCCCTGCCCTGCAGTAGGCAGTGGCAGGAGCTAAGCAGGAAGCCCAGAAGTAGACCAGAACAGCACTGCAAGAAGTCAGAGAACTAAGCCATCACCAGACCCAGAGCAGAACTTTCTTGCCAACCAAGGTCCAGCAGGCTAAGGCAGGAGATCAAATAGGACTCCTAATAACTGGAATGTTTCCGGGGGGCAGTGGCTCCCTCCTGTGATCCTAGCTACCCAGGACACTGAGATCTGAGGATCTCTGTTCACAGTGAGCTCAGGCACAAAAGCCATCAGAGTCTTATCTCCAATTACCCATAGCATAACGATGACAATGTAGAAGAGATTAGTGTTTTCCAAGGAGGAGAGAGTAGAATGAGAGTGGAGTGCTTATGAAAGGTGGCATAAGGAGCCCTGTGCAGTTGTCTATTTTGGTGGTATCTGCATAAAAGTTACACCTAAGATAAAAATTGCACAGCACTGCACACATGTGTGTGCATACAGGCATGGGCGAAGCATTTATGACCAGTGAAATTGGAATAAGCACTTATGGTTTAGATCAATGTTAATCTCCTGCTTTGGACACCACATAGTTTTTATCATATAATTATGCAAGATATAACTATATCTTGCACATATAGTGAGGAAAAGTAAAGGAGGAGGCTTATTTTTTCTGTGAAGGCTAGAAGTCTACCACTTGAGCCACAGCTCCATTTTTGCCTTTTTCTGTAATGAATTGGAGATAAGAGTCTCTTAGACTTTCCTACCCAGGCTGGCTTTGAACCGTGATCTTCAGATTTCAGCTTCCTGAGTAGCTAGAGTTGCAGGGATGAGGCACTGGCTCCTGTTAAGGAGAAGTTGAGGGAATAGAAGGGGAGAGTGTTCATAAGAAGGAGACCGTGGGGATGGGCAGCCTAGGAGAGGAAGGTGTGGGAGGCGGCTGGAATGGACAGTGAATGGAGCTGGAGGCCCCTCCATACCTGCACAAAGGCTCCCAGGATTTTCCGGGCTTCCTGGTACAGCTTGTCTCCATCCCAGTGAGGGTTGAGTCTCTTCAGTTCTCTGGCCAGGCGGTTGTGCTCACGGAGAAAGAGGGTGTGGGATGTGGCCAGCAAGATCTGCTCAGAGGCACGAGAATCTCCTGGAAGCCCAGAAGGCAGGAAAGTGGGTTCTCCCCGAGCAGCTGCAGGACCCAGGGACCCCACTGAGAGACAGAGGTGCCCCAGGCACAGAGGGAGGGAGCCACAGGTTTGTTTTTCCATTCCATACGCTTACTTTTTAGCTATGGGATCGTAACATTTCTCAGCTTCCCTCTCCTTATTTGGCAAGATGGGGCTCAAAAGCCTACAAGGATTTGGTAAAGGTCAGGCCCTGAGTTCAAGCCCAGTACTGGTACAGACAAATGAAAGAAAACCAAACCAAACAAAACGAAGGCTTTAGGACTGCAGCTGAGAGGGGACGGCCTGGATGGTAGCGAATTCTTCTGTGCAGTGAGGAGAGAAGGATCTGGAGAGGAGGCCTACGGGGGCGGAAGAGAGGAAGAAAGATGGAGGAGACGAGGGGCAGGAGGGTGGCAGTTTACTTCTGGCATCCTCTTAGCTTCAAGAAAGCTTACACAATTCACAAATGCTTGGTGCTCCTAGCTGCTGTTATGAAAACCTGGAAGAGGCTTAATTTGGGGTCTAGACTGGTGTAGGATACTACATGGGGGGACACACAAACCAAGAGAGCCAAACCAAGAGAGCTAACAAGGGAGCTTGGCTTGGGGCTGCCTTTTGCCTTGTCAGTGCGGCCACAGTTTGTCCTTGGAGAGTCTGTTATTGTTGTTGTTGTTGTTTTGTTTTGTTTTTTGCTTTCAGAAGCCAAAGACAGAGGGAAGCAGAGGGCATGACCCCTGGAATAAATAGAATTGGGAGGCTTTGATTGTTTACAGGTTGCTTGGAATACTGGCTTTGTGCCCAGGTTTTAAAAGCCTAATACACACACACACGTACACACACATACTCCTCTTAATCTAGAACATCTTCTAGAAAATTGCCTTAATAAATGAGAATATCCCTGGTACTGCAATAACAACAATAAAAAAAGGAAAATAAAGATTCATCAGCAAGGATGTTGGTTACCTAAGCAACAAGAAAACAGGAAGAAAAAAAAAACAAGAAGATAGCTGCATAACTCTAAGAAGCATTAATAAATAAATAAATAAGGTTTGGGCCGGAGTTTAGCCTAGTGGTAGAGTGCTTGCTTAGCATGCATGAAGACCCAGGCTAGATTACTCAGTACCACATACATAGAAAAAGCTGGAAGTGGTGCTGTCGCTCAAGTGGTAGAGCTCTAGCCTTGAGAAAGCCCAAGGACGGTGCTCAGGTCCTGAGTTCAAACCCCAGGACTGGCAAAAAAAAATTTTAATGAGATTATTACATGGCCTCTATTAGAGTACCCTCTTAGCATAGAGTATGTAGAGTAAAGACATCGGGTTATAAAGCATTATTTATAGTATGTCCTTAACTATGTTAAAATACCTGTGGTAGGCAAAGTATGGGAAAGATTAGAATTAAAATGTTAATAATAATGGCTGGGTGCCAGTGGCTCATGCTGGTAATCCAAGCTACTCAGGAGGCTGAGATCTGAGGATCTTGGTTCAAAGCCAGCCCAGGCACAAAAGTCTATGAGACTCTTATCTCCAATTAACCACCAGAAAACTAGAAGTGGTGTTGTGGCTCAGCATGGTAGAGTGCTAGCCTTGAGCTGAAGAGCTCAGGGACAGCTCCCAGACCCAGAGTTCAAGCCCCACAACTGACCAAAAAAAAAAAAAAAAAAAAAAAGTTCAATAGTGATTATTGGTGAGTGGTAGGCACATGTGGATTTTCTTGCTGCTTTTCTGGATTTCCTCATTTCATTTTACTGTGAGTGTGTCTTCTCTTCTCACTGGGCCTTAAAAAAAAAAAATGAGCAGGGCGCAGTGGCTCATGCCTGTAATCCTAGCTACTCAGGAGGCTGAGATCTGAAGATCAAGGTTCAAAGCCAGCCTGGGCACAAAAGTACCAGAGACTCTTATCTCCAATTAACTTCTAGAAAACAGGAAGTGGGACTTGACTCATGGGTAGGGCAGTAGCCTTGAGCTGAAGAGCTCAGGGACAGTGCCCAGGCCAACTTCAAGCTCTATGACCCACCAAAAAAAGAAAGATTGTGATGGGTTTCTTTGTTTTGTGGTTTAAACTCAGGCCCTGGTTTCTTGAGCCACAATTCTACTGCCCACTTTTAGGGCTTAATAGGAGATAAGTCTCACAGATTTTCCTGCGTAGGCTGGCTTTGAACACCTATCCTCAGTCTTAGCCTCCTGTGTAGCTAGGATTACATGCGTGAGCCACTGGTGCCCTTTTTTCTACTTATTCACTGCACCTCAGACAGCGGTGGCTGGGGGCAGAAGCCTCCCTGGATGCTCTCCTTGTCTTTTCCCAGCCTAGGCTCACCTGCAAGGAAGCATGGCACCTGGGCGGTAGTGTTGATGACCTCGCAGGGACTGGGCCTCTGGGTGACAAAAGGCAGGTAGGGCAGCTCCCCATCTGAGAAGTCTTGGTTGACGGCCAGGAGGCCCAGAGGGCTGCTAAGGTTGCGCAAGCGATGGGCCAGGCTTGGTTCCGGGCCATACACGAAGCTGGCATCCAGGAAGGAGGTCAGAGCATTGATTTGTTCTCGAGCCAGGCTCTGATAGGGTGGAGCAGGACACACAAACCCAGCGCGGAAGAAAGGCATGCACTTCCCTTGAGTCTTCACCTTGGGGTCACTAGAGGGGAACTGCAGAGAGATGGGGGGGCATTGCTGACTTCAGGGGGCCGCAGTCTGGGCTTGGACAACTTTCCCAAGGGAAGAGTGGATGCAGATGGCCGGGCACTGGAGGCTCAGGCCTACAATCCTAGCTACTCAGAAGGCTAAGATGTGAGGACTGTAGTTCAAAGCCAGCCCAGCAGGAAAGTCCTTGAGGCTTCCTTCCAGTACGCTATTTAGACAAAGCTGGAAGTAGTGCTGTGGCTAAATGGTAGAGCACTAGCTTGGAGCACAAAGAGGCTCAGGGACAGCACCAGGCCCTGAGTTCAATCCCTAGGACCAGTAAAGAAGAAGAAGAAAAAAAAAACTATATTCAATAAAGTTTAATAGTAGAAAACCTTCAAATCTTTCACAGTGAGGGTCTCTGAATTTTGAGTGGGGAGTATGTTCTGGCATTCCTGGACAAGAAAATATCACATAAGACAAAATAAATAAATAAACAAACAAACAAATAAATAAAACCTTGGGCCAGGACTTTGGCCTGGTGGTAGAGTGCTTGCCTAGCAAGCACAAAGACCCAGGTTCGATTCCTTAGTACCACATAGATAGAAAAAGCCAGAAGTGGTGCTGTGGCTGCAGGGGTAGAGCTCTAGCCTTGAGGAAAAAGCCCCAGGACAGTGCTCAGTCCCTGAGTTCAAGCCCCAGGACTGGCAAAAAAAAAAAAAATCTCTTATCTCATGGCCTTTCTTGCCCGGGCTGGCTTTGAATCAGGATCCTTGGATGTCAGCCTCCTGAGCAGCTAGGATTAGAGGAATGAGCCACGGGCTCCCGGCTTGAGTGCCCCAGATTTGTCATGAGCATTTCGCTTGTTCACTTACCACACTGAGCCTTTTGTCTTTGACAGCGGGAACAATGCCTTCCTCATCTTTGAAACCCCAGTGCATGGGGCATTGCCTGGCAACTTGGTGGTTAATGTGTAGTCACTCACTAGGTAGATACGTGAAGCAATGAATGCCCATATGAGATCTGGGGAGCTCCTAAGTCAGCACCCACATGTCCCAGGAGACCCATGCTTGCTCCACCGGGGTGAGGACGGGGCCTGCAGCAGGGGCCTACCATGATGGGGAAGCAGTTGTCTCCCTGGAGGCAGTACTCATCACACTGGGCTTTAGAGTAGCTGCTACTGCTCAGCTCAGTGTCAGGGGCAAAATCCAAGTCGTGGTCCACAATTTGACCCCACTGCATGAGGAGCAGGGACCAGTTCGGGTCCAGAACCTCCTTGTCGTTCAGATAGGCAGCAATCTGGTTGGACACATCACGGGCCTATAGGTGGAGAGAGAAGAGGAGGGCAGATGGGAGGAAAAGTGCTTTGAGGGCTCAAAATCCAATATGGTTCCCTCAGTACTTAAGATGTATGAAGCTACAAAGCTTGTAATTCCCCACCACGAGTCTGTGAGGTATTAGCTCACTTTGTGGGTAAGGAGACTGAGCCCCGCAAGTCTCTGTTCCCGCTGTCCAGCAGCTACAGAGACACAGGGGTGGGCTTGAACCAAGGTCTGTATGATTTGTGTGTGTGTGTGTGTGTGTGTGTGTGTGTGTGTGTGTGTGTGTGTGTGTGTCAGTGTGTGTGGGGGGGGGGTCATGGGGCTTGAACACTGGGCCTGGGTGCTGTCCCTGAGCTCTTCAGCTCAAGGCTACTGCCCAACCCCTGGAGGCACAGCCCCACTTCCCATTTTCTAGTGATTAATTGGAGATAAGAATCCCATGTTCTTTAGTTCCTGGTCTGGCTTTGAACCTCTGTCCTCAGATCTCAGCCTGCTGAGTAGCTAGGATTACAGGCGTGAGCCACAGTGACAGGCTTGGGTCTGTATGGTTTTATGTGCAGTATCCATGTCCTGTCCGCTACTGGTCAGGGCGAGAAGACAAAGACAGGCTGTACCCGAGCGGCCTAGCCCGGGCTATGCCAGGTGACTGTGGACAGGGGCAGGGACTCTGGGGAGGCGTTGCCAACTCAGATGAGGCAAACGACAGCTGAAGCACTCCAGGGGCTGAGGCAGGGGCGAAGGGGGGCAGGATGGGGCAGGCAGGCCATCTGCTTGAGAGACCCCAGGGTACCTGGCCTGGAGGGGAGGGGAGGGGAAGGGAGGGGAGGAGAAGGAGGAAGATGAGACAGAAACAGAGCTGGAGAGATGGAGACAGAGAGAGGGTAGGAGGGGGGAGCCTTAGGGAGGGGTGAGGATGGGGGTAGAACCTCGTGGCATTGGGGGAACTGCATGTGCCCAGCCTCTCCTGCCTCCCCCATCCCCTCTGGGCCTCTGTGGAGAGGGGTTGGGGTTCCTGGATCTCCCCCCCCACCCCCCGGCCTCCCTCACCAGCGGGAGCGGGAAGCCATTCCTCTTCTTGCCAGGCGTCCACCCGAAGGGGAGGGAGAGCCCGTCCTCGTACTCGGCCGGCAGCCAGCGAGCCAGCGCCCTGTTGGCAGCGCCCAGCGTGGGATCCCTCCTGAAAGCCGGGGAGACCCCCTCAGCCGGGGCCTGCTGGTGTCCGGGGCAGGGGCCCTGCCCCAGGGCAAGGAGGCTCTGAGTACCCTGTCCCCCCTCCCCAGGGGGTGGGGTGGGGGAGGTCCTTCCATTGGGTACAGGGGTCTCCTTTAACAGGGTCCAGGAGGGTGAAGCTCTGGGAGGTCTTCCTGGGGCAGGGTGGGGGTGGGGGGATCCTCTTGCTGGTGGGGCCTGCAGGTTCACCGCACCCTACCCAGTCACCTATTATTGCACTCTCCAGTGATGGTACGGTAGGGGCTGCTCGGGTCACAGGCCATCACTGGAGCAGGGGGATCGCAGCCCACCTCCCAGGATAGCGAGGTCAGGTCCAGGCTGGACCCTGAAACAGCAGAAGAGACTCACTCACTCACTCACTCACTCACAGGGGCTGAAGTTTTCTAGCTTTTCTGAGGCCTTGGCAGGAGGCAGAAAAACCAAAGTAGGAGTATGTCAGATCAGTCTTAACCCAGAACAAACAGGAGTCTCAAGTCTGTTGTGAAATAATCCCAGTCAATCCCTCTGACACAGGTGGCTTAAACGTTCTGGTCACTTAGAGAAGGGAGGACTCCGGTATGAGGCAGAGAGCCTGTTGACTGACTTTGGTGCTTCCTCCAGGCAGAAGTCTTACAAAGAACACCCTCATCCCCAGTGTGACCTTTCTTGGGGCTCAGTTCCTTCATTTTCCAAAAGGGCACTGGCCTAGCTGTCCCCTAAGGCACTCCTGTTTCTGCTGTCTGGCCTGTGAGCCTCAGAAGGGAGAGTTAGAAGACAGACAGCTGCTGGCAGGGATTGAAGCTTTTAGTGGCCTCTGAGCTTTGCTTTTCTTTTTTCCTCCCCTCCCTCCTCACTCTTTCCCTTCCCTTCCCTACTCCTCTCCCCCGACTCATTTTGTATTTTTTTCTGGTACTAGCAATTGACTTAGGGCCTCAGGCTCTCACTTGGTCTTTTGTTGTCGTTTGTTTTGGTGCTAGTCCTGGGCTTGAACTCAGGGCCTGGGCACTGTCCTTAAGCTTTTTTTGCTAAGGATAGCCCTCTACCACTTGAGTTACATATCCATTTCCAGATATTTTTGTGTGTGTATGTGTAGTTGAGTGGAGATAAAAGTCTCACAAACTTTCCTGCCTAGGTTGGTTTTGAACTACAATCCTTAGAGCTCAGCTTCCTGAGTAGCTGGGATTCTAGGCATGAGCCATGAACACCCAGTTTCACTTGGCTTTGTTACTCGAGTCTGACACTCTACCACTTGAGCCACTTCCAACTTTTTGCTGGTTAACGGGAGATAAAGAGTTTTCTGAGCTTTTCTACCTGGGCTGACTTTGAACCTCCATCCTCAGATCTTATCCTCTTTTTATTTTTGTGGGTTGTGGGGCTTGAACTCTGGGCCTGGATGCTGTCCCTGAGCTCTTCTGCTCAAAGCTATCACTCTACCCCTTGAGTCACAGCCCCACTTCCAGTTTTTTAGTGGTTAATTGGAGATAAGAGTTTCACGGTCTTTAGTGCTTCGAGGTGGCTTTGAACTGTGATCCTCAGATCTCAGCCTCCTGAATAGCTAGGATTATAGGCATGAGCCACGGCTAATCAGATCTCATCCTCTTGAGTAGCTACAATTACAGGCATGGACCACCAAGAGCCTGGCCTGCCTCTGATCCTTTCAGCAGGGAGATGACGCCTTCCTGCCATCAGAGGACCTGTGAGCTGAACATACCTGAGGCATTGGTTGAGGCAACCTCCTGCTGCAGCTTCTTGAAGGATTCTTCCCACACCTGTCCACTGCGTATGGCCGTGCGTGTTCGACCTTTGGCGTGCTTGAGATACTCTGAGAGCTGTCGGGTGGAGGGAGCCTGGGAGCTCATGGCTGTCTTCAGCCTGCAGTGGAGAGCAATGAGGATCGTGAGCTGGCCCTGTAGAAGGGAGTTCGTGGTCCTCTGCGGGGATGTGCAGTGACCCTGTATCCAGGGAAGAGCCCTGGGATGTCAGGGGCCCAGGGAAGACAAACTCTGTCTTCTCAGGATCTTTTCTAACACTGTGGGAAAATCTCTTCTGAAAAGAAGCTTGAGCTTTGTTAGTTCTGGTCCAGGCAGGATCAAGTGTTTCCTGAATTCCAACCAGAGGGTTATACCTAGGCTGACTGCTAGCTAGGATTCCAGGGGTGAGTCACTGGGCTTGGTTCCAAAGCTTTTGTACTCAAGGCTAGCACTCTTCCACTTGAACTGCAGCTTTCCTTTAGGTTTTTTGGAGATAAGAATCTCACCAACTTTCCTTCCCTGGACTGGATCAAACGGGATCCTCAGGTCTCTGTTTCCTGATCCTGGTGACTGGTGGCTGGCAGAAAACCTCTTTTTGAGTATATGCACTGACTGTAGAACCAGGGCTGTCTCTGGGGGTCAGTCAGGCCTCTAGTTCTGTCTGAAGAGCCAGAGGATGCTGGGTCTCAGCCTGAGACAGCAAGTGAGCAGACCACAGGAAGGAACGTGGTCATTGGACTCTTATCTCCAGGCCTGCCCCAGCTTCCCTAAAAGAACTCAAGAGAAAAACCAGAGTGCCATTCTGCTGCTATTGCAAAAAAGACAACATGGCCAAATTAGCCCACATAGGCATGGATGGGGTGGAGAAAAAAGCTGGATGCTTCAGGTTTTGTGTTAGAGCTGCCAGCACTGGGTGAGAAGTCCAGAAAAGTATCCCAGCAGAGCAGATTTGTGCTCTTCCTTGAGGCACTGAGTTAGTCAGGAAAGTTAGTCATGTCACACTCCATACTTCAGCAGGGAAGTGGGGCGGGGGGGGACAGGCCAGGAGTGACTCCCCACTCTCACCAGAGGCTCCCAAGGTCACTCTCAGTCTAGGGGAGCAAGCAGTCTGAGACTATGTCTGCTTATGCTGACCTTTCAGTTCCTGAAATGGAATTCTAGTCCTGGGGACAGAAATTACCAGAGCATATTTGATTATCTAACAGTCACCCAAAGAGTCTGGTACCTATAGCTTGTGCCTCTAAAATCCAGCGACCCGGGAGGCTGAGATTTGAGGATCATGGTTCAAAGCCAGCCTGGGCGGGAAAAAGTCCAAAAGACTGTTATGCCCCCAAAAGCCACACACAAAAACAAACCAAGTGCTGGAAGTGGAGTGGTGCAGTGATAGAGCACTAGCTTTGAGCAACAGAGCTCCGAGATAGTACCCAGGTGCTGAGGTTAAGGCCCAATACCAGTGCTAAACAAAGTGGCCAAAAGAATCATCAGACCACTTGAAGACTCATCCTAGAGCAAGAGGAATGAGTTAGCTCAATGCTAGAGTTCCTCGTGTTTCTCATTAGCCCTTTTGGTACAGAGCGGGGGCTTCCTGGTGGCAGCAATCGAGCCTGGACTGCCTTTTCCACCTGTCGCAGCCCCTGGGTGGAAGGTGGGTGACTTTGCTGGTGTCCGGGAGGCCCAAGTTTCCCTTGGATTTTTTTTTTTTTGAGGGTTTCTATGTTCCTCCTCTAGCTGTCATGGGAGCAGCTGCTAAAGGTTCACTGCTGTAACTTTGTTGGCCACTGGCTTCTGGTCCATGCATCAGAGTTGCCTGGCTGGACATGCCCAGGAGTAATGGAGGTCTCCGGGGGGTAAGGTTAAGACTGGACCAAAACCGTATCCTCACTTAATTCTTTCCTTCTACTTCTATTTCCTGCATTCCACAGCAGCTTCCCACAGCAACCCGACCCTGGTAAACCACCTGTCCTGAGCAAGCCTGGGGTTCCACTTCAAGAGAACTAGAGGGCCGGGAGTTTGGCCTACTGGTGGAGTGCTTGCCTAGCATGCACGAAGACAGACACGGGTTCAATTCCTCGGTACCACATACATAGAAAAATCTGAAAGTGGTACTGTGGCTCAAGTGGTAGAGTTCCAGCCTTGAGAAAGTCCAAGGACAGTGCTCAGCCCCACAACTTGCAAAAAAAAAGAAAAATGTAAAAAGAGAGAGAGAGAGAAAAAACTAGAACTAGAAAGACTCAGTCAATAAAGAACTTCCACCCTTCTGAGAGGGGTCACTCAGGATCCAAGGAACACTGGGCCAGCCACCTAGAACAAAGGCCTTGTGAGATTTGATATCCCTTCAGGGCACCCTAGAGGCTGAGGATTTTTTTGGGGGGGAGGGGGGCTTGAACTCTGGGCCTGGGCATTGTCCCTGAGCTCTTCAGCTAAAGGCTACCTACCACTTGAGCCACAGCACCACTTCAAGTTTTTCTAGTGGTTAATTGGAATAAGAGTCTTACAGACTTTCCTGCCTAGGCTGGCTTTGAACCTCGATATTCCAATCTCAGCCTAAGTAACTAGGATTACAGGCGTGTGCCACCAGATCCCTCTGAGGTTAGGGATTTGGGGAGTTGGGAGCTGTTGCTGCTGCTTGTCACATTCTTTGAGGTTCAAAGCCTGTGGAAGGGCTGGCTTTATCATTGCTTGGGCTCACCGGATGGGTAGGGCTGGTCTAAGTGTGCTAATTAACAGGAAATCTGTGATGGGAACCCCACATATATGTATATGTATCTTTCTTACCTGGTCCGGGATTCCAGGTAAGCTTTGTTGACTTGGATCTTGACTTGACCCACAGTAGCAGAGATGGTGGAAATTCTGATGGTCTCTGCTTGGAGTTGGGGGGAAAGGATCAAGAAGCAGACTATCAGATACCATTCCTTTGAGACGTCCTTTTTTTCTCTCCCTCTTTTTTATGTGGTACCAGGTTCTGAACTCAGGACCTGGGCACTGTCCCTGAGCTTCTTTTCCTCACTACCACTTTGGCTACAGCTCCACTTCCAGCTTCTCTGCAGGCAGTGAGGAGTTTATTGCAGATAAGAGTCTCACAGATTTTCCTTCCCCAGGCTGGCTTCAAACCACTATCCTCAGATGTCAGCCTCCTCAGTAACAAGGATTACAGGCATGAGTGAGCCTGCACCTGCACCTAGCTCCATTACCCCATATCTTTCAAATGTGAGCAGGCAGGAAATGTATGTCCTTAAGAGAAAGAGACAGAAGGGGAAGGATAGTCTTTGATCTTCAGATCAAGACACTCCCCTCCCCTTCTGGAGTGCAATGGAACACTCAGGAATAGGACCCAATCAAGCTGGTTTATCCTCCAGGATTTCTCTGGTTCCTGGTGGAACAATTCTGTGGGTACCTAAGCAAGCCCCTCAATTTACTGAGTGCCAGGTCCTAAAGTAGGTCCTAAAGTAGGGAAGGGAAGGCATAAAGGCAGAGGCTGGTCTCCTTGTTTTCACTCATGATGATGTTGTAGCCCCATTTTCCGAACAAAGAAAAATGTCTGCTGCAATTTCACGTGCTCTTGAATCTTCAGATATAATATTTTTTTTTTGCCGGTCCTGGGCTTGAGCTCAGGGCCTGAGCACTGTCCTTGGACTTTCTCAAGGCTAGAGCTCTACCACTTGAGCCTCAGCACCACTTCCGGCTTTTTTGTATGTATATGGTACCAAGGAATCGAACCCGGGTCTTCGTGCATGCTAGGCAAGCACTTTAACCACTAGGCCAAACTCCCAGCCCCTTCAGATATAATCTTATTTACAGTCTTTGCAGATATAACTCATTCAGGGGAGGTCAGGAAGGGAGGACCCTTCATCCTGTGTTTTGTCTGTTGAACTCAGGGCCTGGGCATTGTCCCTGAGCTTTTTGGTAGAATGCCAGTGCTCTATCACTTTGAGTCACAGCTCCACTTCAGGTTTTTAGATCGCTAATTGGAGATAGGAGTTTCATGGACTTTGAACCCTGATCCTCAAATCTCAGCCTCCTGAGTAGCGAGGATTACAGGCAGGAGCTGTGACACCTAGCAGGTGTTATCGAAAGGGAGAGGACACACAAAGGTGGCATGGGAGGACTGAGGCAGAAGTTAGCATACTGTAGCTATGGAGCAAGAACTCCAAGGAATGTCTGGAGCTACCAGAAGCTGGAGTAGGCAAGGAAAGCTCGTCCTCTTCAGCTCTTCGAGGATGTAGGGCCCCCGCCATCACCTACACTTTGGACTTCAAGCCTCCTGGACTGTGGGAGAATCCATTTCTGTTATCTTCACGATCCTGTGTGATGAGAGGCATGGGAAACAAATTCTATGGGACACTTACCTTTTTTGGCAGGTGTTTTAGCCTGGAGCAAGACCAGAAAAGCCAGCAGGGCTGGGAGATGGAGAAGGATCCTCATCCCTGAGAGAGAAGGGGGGAGGGGGGGAGAGAGATACCATAGTCATGCTGGGAGCCTCAGTGTGGCCAGGGACTACCAGATAACCCTGCCGTGGGAACAGGGAAGAGACAACCACATCAATTCATTCATAAAGCACCTACTGTATGCACAAAGAGAGAGAAGGAACACTGGCTTCAGGGTCTGAGACCCTGAGTTATCATTCGACATTCATTCTAACCAGCTCTGCACTCTTGGACAGATTACCTGGCATTTCTGGGCCACTGGCCTGTCCATGAGGGGGTAGGGCCAAGTGGTGCAGGTTGTTCCACTCCACCCTGACAGCCTGTCATTCTGAAATCCTGAGTTTGTTTTGTCACAGGGTGTGAAAAGTGCTGCTACCCAGCCACCGGAGTTACCTTCCTTCCTCCTTCCCAGGAAACTGCTTTTCCTGTTATCTAGTCTCCCCTGACTGCAGCAGGGATGGACTGTGCCCGAGGCGGACACCTCATCCTTCCTGTAAAACCCCACAGGGGGTTCCCCTGCCAACATATACAAGGACATGGGGACGAGCTCAGAAATGCCTCTAAACTCACAGTGGAATCCCAGGGCACAGGAAGAAGTTCCAGCTTCTAGATTAAGCTCATCATTGTGAACTTCAGACTGCCTAACCTACCACATTCAATTTCAATTTCAGCAGCTTTGTCTTTTGGCAAGGAACTTCCTTGGGCTTGGTGGAGTAGGTGCCAAATAGCCTTTGCAGAGATTAAGGTTCTTCACCAGAGAGGTACCCACATAGACAGAGGGAATTATTGCTTCTTTTGACGAGGCTCTTAAAGTGTGTGTGTGTGTGTGTGTGTGTGTGTGTGTGTGTGTGTGTGTGTGTGTGTGTGTGTGTGTGTGTGTGTGTGTGTGTTGGTACTGGGATTGGAACTCAGGGCCTGGATCCTGTTCTTGAAATTCTTTTGCTGAAGACTCTACTACTTGAGCCTTAGCTCCACTTCTAATTTTCTGATAGTTAATTTGAGGTAGGATTCTCATGGACTTTCCCGCCCAGGCTAGCTTTGAACTGGCACCCTCAGATCTCAACCTCCTGAGTAGCGAGGATTACAGGCATGAGCCACCACTGCCTGGCTTAGACCAGGCTCTTGACTGGCTCCCCAGACTTCTCAACAAGGCATAGTTTCTTTTTTTCCTTCCACATAGTATTTCTAAGTGGAGTCCAGACACCAAGGAGAACAACCTCAGACTAGCTGATCTCCCATATCTGCTCAAAACTCCCTGAGAGAAAGCACACCCTAGCTTTGTCTGAGAGATGACCTAGCCTGTCTCTCAGATACACTCCAAATAACTTCCTGTGTGTGGACCAGAGGAGATGAATCATGCACTTGGTTCAAGGAATTCAGCTTTCCATGCCATTCTCCATTTGGCTTTTTATATTTCCCCCTACTTTTTTTTTCTATAATGTGGTTCAACTCCTAGGTCAAGGCTCATTGGTTATTTGGAGTAAAAGATCTTTAGAGATTTTTTTTTTCTTTTCAAGTGTGGTAACAAAACAAAACAAAACAAGAAGGCCAGGCGCCAGTGGCTCACATTTATAATCCTAGCTACTCAGGAGGATCATGGTTCAAAGTCAGACCAGGCAGAAAAGTTCATGAGATTCTGATACCCAATAAACTACTCAGAAAATATAAACCTGGAAGTGGTGCTGTGGCTAACGTGGTAGAGTGCTGTCCTTAAGCAAAAGGAGCTCAGGGACAGCCCCCCGGGCTGTGTAAGAGATCTCTATGTGGTTTCACCCTGAAGAATAGAAACTTTCTACTCACTGAACACCAACTCTGCATTTTCCATCTCTTTTGGCCTCTGTCAAGGGATGTTAGGGTATCACTGGGTAGACCAGGCTGGCCTTGAACTTTTGATCTTCCTGCCTCAGCCTTCTGCATGCTGGGATTTCAAGTGTGAACTACCAATATAGGGTAGTCACAGGAAACCAAACTTAGCTACTCATTTTTCCACTCCTTTCCTTCAGACATTCTCTCCATAGCAGAGAGAAGGAAGAAATTCAAATTCAAAGCTAAATTAGTTTCCATGATTCTTGATTGCTGTGAAGGAAGGATGTGGGATAGAAAGTAGAGCCGAGCAAATACAGGGTCAGGGCACTGCAAAATGGGTGTGCCCATAATGCCCTCTGGCAATACAGAACAAAACCGGGCAAAGAGCAAACAGGGCTTCAGAGAGAGGGTCAGCTGGCAGGTTCTGTGGTGTTTTGTTGTCTGTCAAATTCTTACTCTCATGGTCAGTGCCAACTCATTCCCGAGCCCATTAGTTTTTAGCAAAGTGTGGAGATTGCAGGACGTAGAATTCTAGAGCACATGTTAAGTGAATGACAGAGCAGAGAAATTTAACATTTGGAGGTTGTTGTAAATGAGAGAGCAATATTATAGCCCATAGATGGCTTTCCACACTGAAGCATAACTAAGAATGACTTGGGGATCTTGATAAATTCAGCGTGGAAGGTTATGGAAGAGCCTGAGAGCCTGTACTGTCCACAAACTCCCAAGCGATGTGTCTGGTCTACAGACCACTCTGCCTGCCACACCTTCTAAAATGTGGCTTTCAGACATGCTGAGCAGTCACCAAAGAGACTGGAGGAAGGACTGAGAGGGGGGAGGAGCCAAGAGAATTCTTTATTATAATTTTTTGGGGGGGAGTCCTGGAGCTTGAACTCAGGGCCTGGGTACTAGCCTTGAGCTAGTACTCTACCATTGAGCTACAGTACCACTTCCGGCTTTTTCTGTGTATGTGGTACCGAGGAATGAAACCCAAGGCTTTGCATGTTCTAGGCAAGCACTCTACCACTAGGCCAAACTCCCGGCCCCCGAGAGAATTCTCTTCCATGAATGGTAAGAGCTCTGGTAGAAATGGTGGTATAAGTCAACAGGAGAGCCACAAAATCATTTGCATATAGAAATATATATGTATATAGAAAATATATGTATATAAAATTATGTACACATAAAACACACATTATGTATGTGTAGATAGATAGATCGATAGATAGATAGATCGATAGTTTTCATCTATGATTCCAGGATTCTTGGCTTATAAGTTCCTCTCCCAGATTAAGCCATAAAAAATGAATTATTCCAAAAGACGCATGGTATCCTTAATATGTGGCTATTAGATCCAAACAGTATAAGAGAGAGGACTCAATATTTGCATACCCAATGCTATGGACATTTCGGAAATATAAACAGAACTACATAGACATAAAAACCTATGACTCTATAGACATAATGTTTTATTTCATAAATTAATATGTATCTATGATATACAAATCCTTAGCCTAATTTTGATTATGTTCTAAAAACTAAACGCCAGTGATTATATATAGAGATTCCCTTCATGAACACTCACTTGTTAAACATGCCATTTGAAATATGATGTAAAAATCAATGTTAATAAATTCTTTAATAAAAAATGAATTATTCTTTCCCAAAGAAAGTCTAATCTCTCTGTATCTTTCTGTGTTGGAGCTGGGCATAATGAAACTCTCAAAATGACCTTGTCTGATAGTTGATCATAAGGTTTCTATTTCAGAAGGGATTCTGCCCCTTTTCCAGGAGAGTGCAAAGAATGGTTCACAGAAAGGACAGGAAGAATCTGAACACAGGCCTTGTTGAGTGTCCCCACACAGGCTGTTAGCATTCGATTTTCATGGTTGTCTGGGCTACCATCATCCTTAGTGAAATCTCTATAAAGGCACAGAGAGGCAGAGGCATCTCATTGTTCCTTCCTTCATACCTACCTTCTGCACCTCTCTTCTGTATCCTTTATATGATCCTTCATAAGGAACTCATAGATACAATTGTTTCCTTGAACAACTCTAGCAAATGAATCAGATTTGAGGAAAGAGGTTGTGGGAACACTGATTTATAGCTAGTTGGTCAGAAGCCCAGGATAAAGCAGCTAGGGGCTTGTGATTGGCAGCCACAATGTAGAACAGTGTTAAGGACTGAACCTTCAACCTGCTGTCTTCAGAGAGTGCCAGCACCCAATTAGAGGGCAGTCAGGGGGTGGCTAGCTACAGCTGTGCTTGCTGAATGATTCAGGAACCCACAAACTTAGTATTGGAAGCATTTTGTGAGCAGGTAGTAGGGAAAATGGAATTTGGGTTTGGGTTTATTTCTCTTCTATAGCCTTAATGGCTCTTATCAAGCCTTCTATAACAGAAACAATCTTCTACCTCAGTTGAAGGTGAGGTATTGTGTACTTGTGGAATGCATCTGGTTGCATTTTAAAAATATGATTCAGGTCGCTTGCATCTATAATCCTAGCTACTCAGGAGGCTGAGATCCGAGGATCACAATTCAAAGCCAGCTTGGGTAGGAAAGTCCAGGAGACATTGATTTCCAATCAAACACCTACAAAACAGTACTGGAACTGTGGTTCAAAGTAGCTCAGGGGCAGCACTCAGGCCCTGAGTTCAGGCCTTACCACTAATCTCCAAAAAATATGGTCCAACTACCTCATTCTCTCAAAAGGAAGCCCATCCAGTTCATGCGTTTGGATGAGAGTCGGGTAGCCAGAGGACATTTAAGACACACCAGGGCCAGACATTCAGAGCTAAACTAGATGTTCAGATATGCTTCAGATAGCTGGCGTGAAATGCCGGAAATGAGATGAAGATTTGAGAGCCCTGGCTTAGGGAGCTCTGGAAAACACCACAGAAGTCTGACAATGTGGCTTAGTGGTAGAGTGCTTGCCTAGGATGTGTGAAGCCCTGTGTGATTCCTCAGTACTTCATAAACAGGAAAAGCTGGAAGCGGAGCTGGAGCTCAAGTGGTCGAGTGCTAGACTTGAACAAAAAGAAGCTTAGGAACAGTTCCCAGACCATATATTCAAGCCCCAGGGCTGGCCAAAACAAAAACAAAAACAAAAGAAACACTTGTTACTATTTACCTGCAACCTTTTGAGTGAACCTAGACACCTGTCTTAAGAATCCAGTTCCTAGTTGGTGGCTCACACCTGTAATCCTAGCTACTCAGGAGGCTGAGATCGGAGGATCCAAGTTCAAAGCCAACCTGGGCACAACAGTCCATGAGACCCTTATCTCCAATGAACCACTAGAAAACCGGAAGTGGCACTGTGGCTCAAGGGGTAGGGTGATAGCCTTGAGCTGAAGAGCTCAGGAACAGAGCCCAGGCCCAGAGTTCAAGCCTCATAACAAAAACCAAACCAAACCAAAACCAAAAACAGCCAGGTAGCCCACACCTGTAATCCTAGCTACTCAGGAGGCTGAGATCCGAGGATCCAAGTTCAAAGCCAGCCCAGGCACAAAAGGACCTGAGACTCTTATCTCCAATTAACCTCTAGAAAATGGAAGTGTGGCTTGGCTCAAGGGTAGGGTGGTAGCTTTGAGCTGAAGAGCTCGGGGACAGCACCCAAGTGGAGTTCAAGCCCCATGACCTACCAAAACAAAAAACAAAAACATCTCAGTTCCTAAATAACACGTGTAAGAGATGTCTCTGGCCCAAAGTTTTTGATTCTGTATCTTTGTTTTAAGGAACAGAAAAGCCTTCTTGCCCTACAGTGGGAGTACACCCATTCTATCTTCCTCTACACGGGCATGACCTATCTGACAGGTGTTTGCCAAACCTGGCACCAGAAAATGTCTCAGAAAGGCATATCTGAACCCAGAACTAAGTATTTTGAGAAAGCTTTAGGAAATCACATGATTAACTTTGTAAAAAGCAGTGAAGACTAACACTACTGAACCTTACCTGCCATGGGTCTCAGCCTCCTGTGGTAGCCCGGGCTGTTGCTCTGCACAGAAGAGTTGATCAATTATACCTTCTTGTAAGAATTTACTCCTGGGAAAGGCCCAGAGTTTTGAGGGGCTGAGGTGACTTAGAAGAGACACAGGTTCAGCAGGAAACACCCTGTGACTCCAGGCAGATACACAAGGAAACTTCAGGATGGTGAGATTTGGTTGATGTAATATCATTGACTTAGGTGGGGCAACTCCCCTTCTCCCCATTTTCCAGCTTAGCTATGTCATATTGATCTAGCCATGGAAGGCAGAAATTTCCACACCCTGCGCATGCTTATTTCTTAAGCCCCTAGTAGGTGATAAATAGCTCTGAAAATTAGGAACTACAAAATGGTTCTCTTCCCCCTTCCTTCATTCACCATCTTCGCCTGTCACCCAATCCTTTGTCAATAAAGTGATTTTTTAAAAGCATTATACTTTTTTTTCAGTCATCATTTCACAAGATTTATTTTTGGAAGACAGTCAAAAGAGACGTGAGAAGAGCCTGGAATGCTCGTCAAAAGAGTAAGCTGCTGTCCTTTCCTCTCTCATTGTGAAGCTCTTGGCAAATCATCTTGCTTTCCAGGGGCTTAAATGTTCTGTTAGTGAGCTCAGTGGTTGATTTAGCTGACCATTATGAGTAGCCCATGAACAACACTAAAGAAAGACATTGAAAAAGACCACAGAAGATGCAAAGACCACTTTTGTTCATGAGTTTGCAGAATTAACACTGTGAAAAGAGTTAGATTGCCAAAAGTGTTCTACAGATTCAATTCAATCCCCAGAAAATTCCAGTGACATTCTTCACATAAATAGAAAAGATAATTCTAAAAATTAATATAGGTCAGGCACCAGTGGCTCACACCTGGAATCCTAGCTACTCAAGGGGCTGAGATCTGAGGAACGCCATTCAGAGCCAACCTGGACACAACAATCCATGAGACCCTTATCTCCAATTAACCACCAGAAAACTGGAAGTGGTTCTGTGGCTCAAGTGTTAGAGGAGTAGCCTTAATATGAGACTTGAAAGTATAGGAAAAATATAGGGAAAACAGTTCATGATATAGGCAATGGCTTTCTGAATAGGACTCTGAAAACTCAGGAAGTAAGAGCAATTTTATCAAATTAAGAAGTGGTGGCTCACGCCTGTGATCCTAGCTACTCAGAAGGCTGAGATCTGTGGATCTGTGGTTCAAAGCCAGGCTAGGCACTAAACACTGTGAGACTCTTATCACCAATTAATCTCTAGAAAATGAGAAATGGGTCCGTGGCGTAGGGCAGTAACCTTGAGCTGAAGAGCTCAGGGACAGCGCCCAGGCTCAGGAATAGGGTCATAGTCTTGGGCTGAAGAGCTTTGAGACAGCGCTCAGGCCCAGAGTTCAAGCCCCATGACCCACCAAAAATAAATAAATACATACATACATACATGAGGCCCGGGGTGTGGCCTAGCGGTAGAGTGCTTAACTAGCATGCATGAAGCCCTGGGTTCAATTCTTTGGTACTATATACACAGAGAAAACCAGAAGTGGTACTGTGGCTCAAGTGGTAGAATGCTAACCTTGAGAAAGCCCAAAGACAGTTGAGTTCAACCTCCAGGACTGGCAGGAAAAAAAAAAAAAGCTTCTGCACAACAGAGGAAAAAATGACCAGTGAACAGGTAGTCTACATAATGGGATAGAAATTCTTTGCCAATTAGTCATGTGACAAGGGATTAATATCCAGAATATATAAAGAACTCAAGAAATTAAATACAAAAGAACAAATAATCTAATCAGTAAGTATGCACAAAGACCTGCATTCAATTCCTCGGTACCACATACATAGAAAAAGTTGGAAGTGTTGCTGTGGCTCAAGTGGTAGAGCTCTAGCCTTGAGAAAATCCAAGGACAGTGCTCAGGCCCTGAGTTCAAGCTCCAGGACTGGCCAAAAAAAAAGTACAAATAGCCAATAAATACATGAAATAATGCCGAACATCCTTAGCCATAAAGAAAATGCTAATGAAATTGATATTGAGATTTCATCTCAGTCAGAACAGCTGTCATCAAGAAAATAAACAGCAAATGCTGATGAGGACACAGAGAGAAAGGAACTGTTGGTGAGAATGTAAATTAGCAGAGCCATCTAGAAATTAGCTTGGTGGATCTTCAGAAAACTAAAAATAAGACCACTGTATATACACAATCCTATGCACATGCTTGAAAGAATGTAAGTATATAAAGTATAGATATCAGAACCACCATATTTATCACAGCACTATTCACAACAGCAAAACTACGGAATAAATCTTGGTGCAGTAATGGACAAATAGATTAAAGAAAATGTGGTAGGCTGGGAATGTGGTTTAGTGGTAGAGTGCTTGCCTAGCATGCATGAAACTCCACGTTTGATTCCTCAGTTCCACATAAACAGAAACAGCTAGAAGTAGGGCTGTGGCTCAAGTGATAAAGTGCTATCTTTGAGCAAAAAAGCTCAAGGACAGTACCCAACCCCTGAATTCAAGTCTCAGGACCAGCACAAAAGGGGGAAAAAAGAGAGTAATATTATTTATTGACTTGATTTTATTAGACAGCAAAAATGAAGGGGCTGGGAGTTTGGCCTAGTGGTAGAGTGCTTGTCTAGCATGCACGAAGACCCAGGTTTGATTCCTTAGCACCACATACATAGAAAAAAGCCAGAAGTGGTGCTGAGGCTCAAGTGGTAGAACTCTAGCCTTGAGAAAGTCCAAGGACAGTGCTCAGGCCCTGAGCTCAAGCCGAGGACTGGCAAAGAAAGACAGACAGCAAAAATTAAAAAAAAAAAAATAGAGGGCCGGGAGTTTGGCCTAGTGGTTAAAGTGCTTGCCTAGCATGCATGAAGACCCAGGTTCGATTCCTCGGTACCACATACATAGAAAAAAGCCTGAAGTGGTGCTGAGGCTCAAGTGGTAGAGCTCTAACCTTGAGAAAGTCCAAGGACAGTGCTCAGGCCCTGAGCTCAAGCCCATGACTGGCAAAAAAAAAAAAAATAGAATCCTGGAAAAAAATTTTAGCAAAAACCCAGATATTAAAACCAGATACTTTTCTATTTCAATGACTTAAAAAATCATGTTCATTAGATTGGTAGAAGAAGGAAATAGGAAGTGGCAGAGAAAAAGAAATTTCATGAAAATGTCTTTGACAAGATAGACCATTTAAGACATAAATCTTTTAATAAAATAGATATACTTTGGGAGAACGTTCAGAAACCCACCCATCAAGCCCCTCTCCCCTCTTTCCCTCTGCTTTACCTTCAAAAGAGTGATGTTCCCTCTTCCCTTACCGGAATGTATCTAGCAATGTTTCTCTTACGATGAATCCAGTTAAAATGAGCTGGGCATCTCAGAAGAAGGCTGTATTCAGGAAAGGGGAACAAGATTTCAGGCTCTTCTTGTTTTCTTTGAAATACATTTAAGCACCTTGGCCAAGCATTGTTGTTTTTATCTAACCACTCCCTGCTGAAGCCTGCTCTGGATTTCATATTTGAAGGTTCAGGAAGTGAAGTCTTCAGATGGATTTTTTTTTGTGGTCCTAAGGTTCAAACCCAGGGCCTAGTGCACGTTAGGCAAGTGCTCTACTGCCGATATGCACCCTTGACTCTAGCTGGATCTTGATCTACTTGATTCCAAAGGATTCCAAGATAGAACTTCCTTCTAAGAACCTCCCTGAGATAACATTGTTTCTGACCTACAACGCAAGTGAGCTACTACAGTTAAGTAGCAACACAATTTAGGTGTAACTGACACTGGGTATTTGTCATGTTAAGCATGATGAGGAATGGTCTAGGTTTGACCTTCCTGTAATGGTCAAGGTTGGGGCAGTGCTAGGGCCAGCACATGATGGCCCATTTTCTTTCTTTTTTTTCTTTTTTGCCAGTCCTGGGCCTTGAGCTCAGGGCCTGAGCACTGTTCTTGGGCTTTCTCAAAGCTAGAGCTCTGCCACTTGAGCCTCAGCACCACTTCCAGCTTTTTCTATGTATGTGGTACCGAGGAATTGAACCCAGGTCCTCATGCATGCTAGGCAGGCACTCTACCACTAGGCCAAACTCCCGAGCCTTATAGCCCATTCTGGCCCTGATATGAAGCATTCCTTGTCATGAAGCATAGGAATGAGCATATTACCAACCTCTATGCTAATCTGAACTGCTAACAGGACATTGATGACTTGTTTTCCTGAGCTGATTTCAATCTGGTCAACTCCTGTCATCCCAAGTTACATGGCTCCCCATCAAGAAGTGGCAAATCAGCCTGAGAAATGGAGGTTGGAGACAGAAAACCCAGGAGAACATGAAAAAGGCCCGCAGCTTTCTCGTAAGTCTTCACACGAATCCAGGAGTAGACACAAAAACAACGGACAGTGCCTAGTGACACTGAGTTTGCACCAGTGCATCACAGACACACGGACCCCCCCCCCCACATACACATGCATTTTCTAGGAGTTCGTAGTTTGTAGATAAGACTGACCTCAGACACAACTGACTTACCATTATTTCCTTCCAGTGTTGAATGTCGTGTTGCAGCTGGTCAAAGAGGACATTCATGTCAATGACAGAGGAACCAATCCGCTTGAGGGGATCGTAGCTCTCACACTGAGCCATGGCCTCCAGTCAGGTGTCCATCTCCCTTCTAAGCGCACTCTCTTCTCTGTCTGTTTTCACCATTCTCCCCACTGGCTTGGCAGTCACACATTGCTAGGCAGGTTTTATTTCCTTTTCTAGCTAAAATACATTTCCTCTTGGTTTCCTAGAACATTAAAAAAATGGGCTTCTTGTCCTGAGGAGGGCTCCAGAGGCCTGTGCACTGTGTTTGGGATGCACCCGCCAGTCCTACTAAGAGACGGGGCTCCCAGGTGTTTTGGCTTATGCCATCCCTGGCCTCTGGAGGAGTAGGAAACTGGTAACACTTCTCTGACTCGTGTCTCTGAGCCATATGGGCTCTGAGAAGAGAGGGAGACATTGTAAGACAGCCCCCTGTAAAGGAAGGATTTGGGAAAGGAAAAGGCAATGTCTGTGTTAGATTCTGTGTTTCCCTGGAGCGTGACGGGAAGAGGCTTTGCTGTCTTCTCAGAATTTGGTGAGCGTGTCCAGCTGGTGTTCTTTAGCTCCTGAGATTGGCATAATATAAGGGTTTTCAGTGGCGAAGCCAGTACCAATGAGTTTTTCCAATTAACATCAGCATGTTGAAGCCAAAGGACCAGTTTTGTCCTGGGCCTCCCTGGGCACTGACCTTGTGAAGTGGACAGAGGGAAGTCCCAAGAGCCCCTGGTGTGGTGATCACGATGCTGCCCCTCCCTGCTTATCATGAGTGGAAAATCCCTCTTCTCCTTGCATCAAAGCCCAGTTCCCTACCTCTCCCTCCTTCCTCTTTCTCTCTTCCTCTTACAGTCTTACTGAGTTCGTGGTATTTCTGTGTATCTTACTGTCTTCTTCCATTGTCCCCTCCCCCTAATTAGCTTACAATTTGTGAGTTTGGATAAATTGGCTTCAGATGAAAAAGACACCAGACCTATTCTCTGTCTTGGCAGGCTAATGTAGAGAGACGGTCAGGGAAAGTATCACATCTCAGAGCTCAAGCAAAACAACTGAACTTGACCCAAGGTAAATCCTCAGCTGGTCAGGGCAAAAACATCATATGTCACAGATACATGCAGAGTTGTTGATTTTTGTTTTTGTTTTTGCCAGTCCTGGGCCTTGAGTTCAGGGCCTGAGCACTGTTCTTGGGCTTTCTCAAGGCTAGACCTCTACCACTTGAGCCAAAGCACCACTTCTGGCTTTTTTTTCTGTGTATGTGGTACTGAGGAACTGAACCGGGCCTTTGTGCATGCTAGGCAAGCACTCTACCACTAGGCCAAACTCCAGGCCCCCAGATACAGAGTTTTAAACAAAAACCAACCTTGAATCATTATTGCTATTCTCTAAAGAATGGAAATCCATTCTTATTCTTTATTGTAAATCCACAGAGAAGAAATCCTTTCAATAAAACACTTCATTTCTTAAGGAAGCACACAGGTACCTGCCTCTGTCTGGCAGATGTGATACCAGGCAATTAGTAGAAATGCAAAAAGCATGCGTGATTTAACAAAGCAGCTTCTCGTCCTAGCTTGCCGCTCTCTAGTCATATGATCTTGGAAAAATTACCTTTATTCCCTATGTCTTTATCTGTAAAGAGAGGTGGGTATACTAAACAACAACAAAAAGGCCCTGGGAGCTAGAATTGTGCTGTGAGCCATCAAATCTACGAGACAGAGACCCTAGGCCCAGTGTTTCTCTGCCTCATTGTGCAGTTCTGTGCACATCAAAAATCTTCTAGTTCTCTTTACACAAGACCACAATCTGAACCCTGTGATTCTCTTTACAAGCAGCTGAGACATGGTGGAACTGTTTTCCCCAAAGCCATTTTCCTTAGTTCCAGAAACAAGAGAATGGGAGGAATCTTATTGAGAGAAACGAAGACAACTTCTGCAGGAAATGTGTCCATTCTCTTAATTACACATGTTGGAAAACAGGGAGATATCCTGGGCTCTTGTTCCTTCCTCTTTTCTCCTGTTCTCTTCTTTCCTTCCTCTCATCTTACCAGTCGCCACATGCTCTCCATTTTTCCCTCCACAAATCCCTCATCTCTGTTTCTTCCTTTCCTTCCCCACATCATGTTTCTGCCCTGTCATCTCTGTCTCACTTCAAGCCCACTCCCTTCTACCCCCTTCTCCTCCACCCTCCCCCAACTCATACCTCCTCTGCACCCAAGTTTTTGGTCCACAAACTTCCACTAACAACAGGACAAGGGGCCAAGAGCATGGCCTAGTGGTAGAGCGCTTGCCTAGCATGCACAAAGCCCTGGGTTTGATTCCGGAAAAAGATGGGAGTGGTGCTGTGGACTTGCTCAGGGACATTGCGCAGGCCCAGAATTCAAGCCCCACACTAACAACAACAACAACAACAACAACAACAACAACAAACAAAGGACAAGAGTCAAGCTTTAGCTAAGGTTCTATATTGCTTAAGTATCTCTTTATCAAACAGCACATATCAGTCCTTTACGGAAGCTTTTCCTTCCAGAAAACCTGATCATTCTTCCCTGACATGGCACACAATTCTTGCTTCTATACCTTTCCACCTGTCATCCTTCATGCCTGGCGCTCTCTGTCTCTGTCTATCTATCTGTCTGTCTCTCTCTCTCTCTCTCTCTCTCTCTCTCTCTCTCTCTCTCTTTCTCTCTCCCTCCCCCCTCTCTCTCTCCCCTCTGTCTCTTTTCTTCTCTGACTCTGTCTCTGTCTCTGTCTCCCCCCCTCCCCATCCAGTATCTAAGCTAACTAAAGGGCTATTTTCTTCATGAAGTCTTCTTGGTCCAATAAGCTCTTCTCCTCTTTAAGCCTACAATTTCTTTTCCTTTCCCCTCCCTCCCTCTCTTTCTTCCTCTCTTTGCTTCTTCCTGTCTTTCTCTCTTTCTTTTCTTCCCACAGTTCCAATTTGGTCCATATCTCCAGCCTGGTTTTTTTTTTTCTCCTGATTATTCATGCAAAGTCTCATGAACTTTTCTGCTCAAGCTGGCTTCAAATGAACATCCCAGCTCCTGAGTAGCTGGATGACACGTGTGAATCACCTTCTCTTGGCGTCCAATTTTGATTTGTATCTTCCCTATTGCCTCAATTATATCAGGAACTCCCCAGGAGCTCTGCATTGGGTTAGGCAATCAGTAATTTACCTGTTTTGATGATCCAGATGATGATACTGGTAAAGAAATCCACTTTTGCTTAACCCAGTTATTCAAGTCTTGACTACTGGTCTAAAGCTATTTGTGGAAACCATTTTCTAATCTGAATGAAATAGTATCTAGAAGGCATCATCACTGCATTTTTCTCTTCTTCCTTTCCCTTAAGAGGACCCCCACCCCCAGGCCCCACCCCAGCTCATCACAGGATCAGAGAGAGCCGGAGGAGAATCCGATGAGGAACATTTGAATCTTGGTTCACTTGCAGTAGGAAGAAAACAGCAGCTGAAGCCCATTTCTCAACCTAAGCAGGAACTTCAATTCTGTTTCCCAGATGCCCAAAGAATCTTTCAGAAGCAACAGGACCCAAGCGCCCTTTCTCTTGTGCACATGCTTTCTCAGGCCTCTGAGCCAGATGGAGGCCGGGCTTCGGAAGGCACATCCCCAGAAAGCTTCCTACTTACTGCACATGAACCCACAATGTGGAAGGCTGCGGGCGACCACAGTGTGTCTCACTAGGATTGCCGCAAACCACTGAGGTCTCTCTCCTTCCCTGCTGGGACTCCACCTGGATGGTTAGGAGCACACCAAGTGGTCGAGACATTCTCCCCGTCCCTGAATTCTTAGCGTAAGAATGTGCCTGCATAGTTCCTTGCCCTAAGGTCACTAAGCAACCCTTGCCTGCTTGGATTGATATGTAAACATCCTACCACCTGACCTCCTACCCTGAGCAGTACCCCAACCCCCTCCTGCCTCTCCTGAAGAGGCATATAAACCCCTGTGTGAAAAATAAAATTCGCAGCTTGATCAGGATGCTTGTCTTGCTGCCTTCTTCGTGTCTCCTGTCCTTCATTCCTCCCTCTAGGTTCTTGGCCCTAGTTGACGTCCCGCCGGACGGGACACCAAGTTATGGCTGCTCTGGAAGATTGGGGTGGAGCCTGGAATGGGGTGAGATGCTGAAACAGACTGCAATGGAATTCCTGCTATTCTGGTAGGAATTCTACTCACAGTACTAAGAAGGGGACAGAGACTAGGCAGCAGAGTGACAGAATCATTACCGTCTTGGCTTATAGTCTTCCAGGCTTCCTCTCTCTTTCCTCCCTCCCTTCGTCCCTCCCTCCCTCCCTCTTTCTTTCTTTCTTTCTTTCTTTCTTTCTTTCTTTCTTTCTTTCTTTCTTTCTTCCTCTTCTTCCTTCTGTTCCTCCCTCCTTCACCTTGTCCCTCCTCCTCATTCTTCTCCTTCTCTTCTCTCTTGTGGCTCAAGCCACAACTCCATTTGTGTCTTCGGTGATTAATTGGAGATAAAACTCTCATGGACTTTCCTGCCCAGGCTGGCTTTGAACTGTAATCCTCAGATCTCAGTCTCCTGAATAGTATTATAGCATGAACACTGGCACCCAGTTTGTTGTTGTTGTTGTTGTTGTTTAATTATTCTTAACATAAGGCCTTCCATTTGTGCCTGAAGCTAGCCTGGATTTCAATCCTCCTATGTACACTTTCCAACTAGCTGGAATGGCAGATGTACATCATACCACATCCAGCTTTTATTGGCTGACATGGGGGTTCTCATAACTTTTTACCTGAAACGGCCTGAAACCACAATCCCCCCAGTCTCTGCCTCCAAAGGAGCGAGGATTGCAGGTATGAGTCCTTGTGAGCATGCGCTGGGGGGTCATTTTGCTCTGTGAACAACAGGTAGGGACAATGTTTTTCAAAAATGGACTGATGTAGCTCTCTGCAACAGAAATGGACTATGATTAGATGCCTTTGGAGAGAGCTGAGATTCTAAACTTTTTTTTTTTTTTTGCCAGTCCTGGGCTTGAGCTCAGGGCCTGAGCATTGTCCTTGGACTTTTGCAAGGCTAGAGCTCTACCACTTGAGCCTCAGCACCACTTCTGGCTTTTTTCTATGTATGTGGTACCTAGGAATTGAACCCGGGTCTTTGTGCATGCTAGGCAAGCACTCTACCACTAGGCCAAACTCCCAGCCCTCTAAACTTTTTTTTTTTGCCAGTTCTGGGGCTCAAACTCAGGGACTGGATGCTGCTCCTATACTTAATTTTTGTTTAAGGCTAGTGCTCTACCACTTGAACTACAATGGTGCTTCCAGTTTTGTTTTTTTTTTTCTGAAAAGTTTATCTGAGATAAGAATCTCCTGGCTTTTCTTCCCAGACTGGCTTTGAACCACGATCCTTAGATCTCAGCTTCCTGAGTAGCTAGGCATGAGTAACCAATGCCCAGAAATCTCTCTCTCTCCCTTTTTTTTTTTTTTTGCCAGTCCTGGGCTTTAGCTCAGGGCCTGAGCACTATCCTTGGACTTTCTCAAGGCTAGCACTCTACCACTTGAGCCACAGCACCACTTCCGGCTTTTTGCTATGTATGTAGTACCGAGGAATTGAATCCGGGTCTTCGTGCATGCTAGGCAAGCACTTTAACCACTAGGCCAAACTCCCAGCCCCAATATCTCATATTTTTAAGAAGGAATCAAAAAACCAATTCTAGTTGGGTGCTGGTGGCTCACGCCTATAATCCTAGATACTCAGCAGGCTGAAATCTGGGAATTGAGGTTCAAAGCCAGCCCTGGCTGGAAAGTCTGTGAGAAGCTTATCTCCAATGAACCACCAGAAGTCCAGAAGTGGCCCTGTGACTCAAGGGGTAGAGTGGTAGTCTTGAGCTGAAGAGCTCAGCGACAGTGCCCAGGCCCACAGTTCAAGCCTCACCACTGACAAAGAAAAAAATAATTCTAGAGCTGTTTCGGATTTACAGTATGAGTACAAACATTGTGCCAAGAGAGCTAGATAATACCACCTTTGTTTTCTACTATCAACATCTGACTTTAGTGTGGTAAATATGTGACAGTACATGAACAGATATTATTATGTTTTTGTTTGTTTTAGACTGACCTCAAAAATCATGATTTTCTTTTCTCAGCCTCCCCAGTGTTGGGGCTCTACAGGCATGTGATACCATGTCTCAGTAGTATCAGTAAAGAAGTCAGTATCTTTTTCTTTTCTTTTTCTCTTTTGTTGGTCATGGGGTTTAAACTCAGATCCTGGGCACTGTCCCTGAGGCTCTTTTGCTCAGGGGTAGCATTCTAACACTGAGCCATAGCTCCACTTCCACTTTCTGAGTGGTTAATTGGAGATAAGAGACTCTTAGACTTTGCTGTCCAGGCTGTCTTTGAACTGTGATCCTCAGATCTCAGCCTCCTGAGTCGTTAGGATTGCAATGGCTAATAGCTCATGTTTTATCTTTAAAAATTATGCTTCTGCCAGGCCCAGGAGCTCACCCGGTAATTCTAGCTATCCAGGAAGCTGAGATCTGAGGATCGCTGGTCAGACAGCCTAGGCCCTAAAAAGTCCGTGAGAGCCGGGCGCTGTGGCTCACACCTGTAATCCTAGCTACTCAGCAGGATTGATCTGAGGATCAAGGTTCAAAGCCAGCCCAGGCACAAAAAGACCTGAGACTCTTATCTCCAACTAACCTCTAGAAAATAGGAAGTGGGGCTTGGCTCAAGGGTAGGGTGGTAGCCTTGAGCTGAAGAGCTCAGAGACTGCACCCAGGCCCAGAGTTCAAGCCCCACAACCAACCAAAAAAAAAAAAAACCAAACAAACCCAAATATGCGTTTGTGACCCATTTGAGAATTTACATGCTTTTAAAATATAGATATTTAATTATTTCTTTACATCAAACTAAATACGCAGGCTAATTAGAGTCACAAAAAGCTGGTGCTCTGTGTTAACTGGGTCATTAACATGGTCCCCTGGGAAAGCTTCCAGCCAGCTTGAACAGCTCAAGTTGCTGAGGGTGAGCTCAGGGGTCAGAGAAATCTTGCTATGCCCTGACAGTCGCACTCCCCAGTTGTGGAAGTCCAGGAGAGTGACTTGGTCTCTGAGGCTCAGCCTCCTCTCTGACAAGCGATGGTGTTAACTTTCAGGGTGCTGTAAGGATCCCCTGAGATGCATATGTGGACGCGTGATGAGTAGCTGGCACAAAGAAGACCAGTTATCAAGTACTTTCTGAGTCATGGGAAGTGACTGGGTCCTTGACACGGTCCATTTTACACTCAGTCTTATCTGAATCTCCATTTAGCATTTGGATGAAGGAAGGTCCCAGCTAACCCTGAAAGGAAATGGCTTAAAGCCCTGGTCCTTATTACTGTTTTCTGCTGGATTTCCAGTGCATTCTCATAAATTATGGATTTCCTGTGGGCTGCTTTGCTGTTGGATGGAAAGAAAGCAGATGAGGGAGAACGCCTTATCCCTTCTAGGTTTTCTTTCCTGAGCATGTGCATGTGAAAAATTTAGCCTGAGCAGGTGGCCCAGCCACTTGAACTCAGGAGTCCTGGCTACCTGTTCCCACTGCTGGGAAGTTCCTGTGTGGCCTCCTGGCTGCTGCATAACTGGTGATCACAGATCTCAGGATAAAACCCAGCCGGATCTCCTAGCCTCTCATCTGACACCTAGCTCACACTGCATCCAGTAATTCACATTGCTCGCTCTCCCTTTCTTCCTCCTCCTCTCTCACACTTTCTCTTCCTCTCTCCTACATTCCTCTATTTCTCCCCCTCTCTCATTCTCTCCTATCCTCCCTCTTTCCCTCTTTCCTTCTCTTTCTCTAGCTCTCTCTCCTCTCTTTTCTCCCCTGTCTTGTGCTAGTCCCTGAATTTGAGCTCAGGGACTGCTGCTCTTTCTTGGCTTTTTGGCTGAGAGCTGGCACTCTACCATTTGAGCTATACCTTTACTTTCTTTTTCTTTTTTTTTCTTGAGTTTTATTGGAGATAAGAGTCTCGTGGACTTTTCTTTCTGGGCTGGTTTTGATCCTCAATCTTCCTGTTTCAGCCTCCTGAGTAGCTGGGATTTTAGGCATGATCACCAGCCCCCAGCTACCATGTTTATGCCCCCCACTTCTTGCTGCAGACTTTCAGAGGCTCATCTTAATCTAAGCATTCAGGCCCTGGAATCAATACCTTCATTGTTAGCTTCTCTTGTCAGAACCCTGGAGTTTTGCCCTGAATCTCAGCCCAGTACTAAGGACACTGTTCCTGATAATCTACTTCAGTCCAGTGCAATTCAAATAATTACAAATCAAGTTTGGGCTTACACAAGGATACAAAGATAGACTGAACCTAGGCTTTCCTTTTAGGAAGCTTACCGATTAGTGGAGCAGAAAGACATAGAAAATAATTGTTTACTATAAAGACCTGCCACATGCCAGGTACTTAATTTCTGAGGATGTCAGATAGGTAGGATTTATGCCACCAAGGAAATTAGAGTTAGTAATTAAAAACAAACAAACAAACTCCATTTCCATTACATAACTAGCTTAGAGTCGGTAGTCATTTTTAGAAATGATAAACCACAGATCCATTATATAACTTGAAACTGGGAAATAGGGGTGTCAGTAGTGTGAGGGCAGGTATCAAGCAGTCTCACCAGTTGAGAAGGAGACTCTGCTGATTAACAGACATCGGGGGTAAGAAGGGAATGTGGAATTAAGTAGGGAAGAAGAGGAAGGGGAGAGCATAGGCGGAACACACATGATGAGCTTACAGTAGGATAGGAATACCCTTGGGCCAGGGACTGGTGGCTCAGCAGTCTAATCCTAGCTACTCAGGAAGCTGAGGTCTGAGGGATCAGGATTCAGAAGCCAGCCAGCCTAGGCAGAAAAGTCCATGAGACTCTGATCTCTAACAAACTCCTTAGAAAAAGCCAGAAGTGGTGCTGTGGCTCAAGTGGGAGAAAATTAACCTTGAGCACAAAGGGGCTCAGGGACAATGTCCAGGTCCTGAGTTCAAAGCTCCAGAATTGGCAAAAAAAAAAAGGGGCAGTGACTCTGGCTCAAGTGGTGAGCCCTAGCCTTGAGCTGAAGAGCTCAGGGACAGTGCTCAGGCCCAGAGTTCAAGCCCCACAACCAAGAAAAGAAAAGAAAAGCCAAAAGTGGAGTTGTGGCTCAAGTGATAGATTACAAGCCTTGAGTAGAAAAAGTTAAGGCACAGTGCCTCGGCTGTGAGTTCAAGCCCCACAATCTACAAAATAAATAAAGAAAACTAAGCTCCAACTGGGGCTCAAGGATTCTCTCTACTTATATCTGTAGCAGGAGCTGGAGGCCTTGGCCTTTACCAGTTCACTTCGGGTGACGGAGTCTACTTATGAGATGCTTTCAATGGGTCACATAATTCCAGATTCCTTGCTATTTTTTTCTCCATGTGGAAGTTCCTCTTTCTAACATAATTGCATAAAATCATTACAGAACTCATTGGAAAGGGGCCAGGGAAGATCTTAGGAGTTATATACAAGGACATATTTTGAACCTTGTGCTATTCATGTAACTATAACAGAAGTTTCATTAGCCTAGCTTTGTTGATCATGATTAATGTTTGTGAGATTGTCTGAATTAATGGAAAGTTTGTTTTAAAAATACAGGTGTCAGAGCCAGGAGTTTGGGCTAGTGGTAGTGTGCTTGCCTAGCATGCACGAAGACCTGGGTTCGATTCCTTGATACCACATACATAGAAAAAAGCCGGAAGTGGTGCTGAGGCTCAAGTGGTAGAGTTCTAGCCTTGAGAAAGTCCAAGGATATGGCTTAGGCCCTGAGCTCAAGCCCAAGACTGGCAAAAAAAAAAAAAAAATACAGATGGCAGGGCCAGGAGTTTGGCCTAGTGATAGAGTGTTTGCCTAGCATGCATGAAGACCTGGGTTTGATTCCTTGGAACCACATATATAGAAAAACCAGAAGTGGTGCGGTGGCTCAAGTGGTAGAGCTCTAGCCTCGAGAAAGCCCTGAGCACTGGCTCAGGCCCTGAGTTCAAGCCCCAGGACTGGTAATAAAAAAATAAATATAAATAAAACATTAAAATAAAATAATAAAAATATGAAAAATTCAAAAATAAATAAATATAAATAAAATAAAAATACAAGTGTTCAAATCCTGCTTCTAATCTACATAATTAGAATAGCTGTCCGACATGCAGGCAGGTTCTAACGACTAACCCAGGTGAGCTTTCTCTTCTGTGTGGGGTTCACAGTGTAGTCACTGTATTCACCATGTGGTCTTAAGGAGCTATCAGAATCTGAATCTTCTACTTTACACAATCTTCAGGTAGTATCTATTCATGTCAAAGGGAAAAATGATCACCAAATCATGGCCTGAATGCTTTCTTTTTTTCCCTGGGGTAGTGCGTTCATTGCTTTATGTGGCAATCATTTCTTTGAGTTATTTCTTTTTTAAAATGTAAAAAGAATGTTATCGTAAATGTGATGTCCAGAGGAATTACGTCACATAAGTTGGGTAACGAGTACATTTTGTTTTGGACAATGTCACCCTTTCCCTCGCTCTCCCAGCTTTTCTCACCAATCGGAGCTCTTCTTTTATTTTTATTTTTTTTTTGCCAATCCTGAGGATGGAACTCAGGGCCTGAGCACTGTCCTTGGGCTTTCTCAAGCCTACTGCTCTACCACTTGAGCCACAGCACCACTTCGGGCTTTTCTATGTATGTGGTACCAAGTCTTCATGCATGCTAGTCAAGTATTCTACCACTATGCCAAACTCCCAGCCCCTGAACTCTTTTCCTTATAGTGAGTTCCCTCGTGCACTTTTTCACTCATTGATTCTACAAAAGATGCACCATTTCTAAAAGTTGATCAAGACAGTATCATATCATATTCCACACTTTTTTTTCTTTTGAGTGCTGAGGTTCTGAACTTAGGATCTTGTACTTTCCAGCACTCTAACACTTGAACCATGCTCTTCAACACTCTCTGCTTTGCTTTATTTATTTTTTGGATAGGGTATCAGTTTTATCCAGGGCCAGCTTTAGACCATGATTCTCCCATCCCTACTTTCCTGAATAGCTTGGATTACAGACATGTCCCACCCTGCCTGGTATTAGCCTTTTGTTGTTGTTGTTGTTTTAATTGCAATTCACAAGCAGAAAGAACATTTCTTTTTCTTTTTTTCCAGTCCTGGGCTTGAGCTCAGGGCCTGAGCACTGTCCTTGGACTTTCTCAAGGCTAGAGCTCTACCACTTGAGCCTTAGCACTACTCCTGGCTTTTTTCTATACATGTGGTACCAAGGAATCGAACCCAGGTCTTTGTGAATGCTAGGCAAGCACTCTACCAGTAGGCCAAATTCCCAGCCTGAAAGAATATTTCTTTATGTTTTCACATGGGCCAATAGGGAGGAAGGAGAATAAGAGGAGACTTCTGGATTCTGCAGTAATGTTGGAATTGCTTGTATTGTTACCTTGTAGTCACAGGACCGAGAAACAGGAAACTTCAGCTCTCATGCGGGCTTCCTGGGTCGAGCAGGATCTCTGATGGGGATACACATGGGACTCAACCCTGAGGACTGCGGTCTCTGGAGAGTGAAGCTGGTCATAGAGAAAATGAGCAGGGAGCCACCGCTCCCTTTTAAGCTTAGGCCATGGACCATCCTAACACTGACCAGGATGGACTGGAAGGCCCTTGTTCATAGCTTAAGGGTCTCTATGTTGAGTTCAGGAAGTGAGAAGGGTTACGATAATGACTCACATGGTGTATTGCACCAGCTTTACTAAGAGAGAACTTGGAATCAGATTTAATGTGATCACGTGCACGCGTGCGTGCATGTGTGTGTTCATATGTACAATGCAGTTGAGGGTAAATATAATGCATACCCATACCTTACCACCTGACATTGTACTTGTCTTCTCTGCCTGGAATGTAAAGTCTCCAGACCACTGTGTGACTTACTTCCTCACTATCTTGAGGAATTTGCTTAAAGAACATAGTTTCAGGCTGGGAGTTTGGCCTAGTGGTAGCATGCTTGCCTAGCATGCACGAAGACCCGGGTTCGATTCCTCGGTACCACATACATAGAAAAAAGCTGGAAATGGTGCTGAAGCTCAAGTGGTAGAGCTCTATCCTTGAGAAAGTCCAAGGACAGTGCTCAGGCCCTGAACTCAAGCCCAGGACTGGCAAAAAAAAAAAAAAAAAAAAAAGAACATAGTTTCAGTGTGTGTTCCCTGATTCCCTGATTCTCCTCCCACAATTCTTATTATCTGTCCTTGCTTTACTTTTCTTAATGGAACTACCATATTTTATACAATATTTTACTTGTTAGTTTCTCTAGTCCATCTGTGAATTTGATGAGTTTGGAAACTGTTTGGTATACTGTATGCCCCAAGACAAGTAATCAATAAATAGTTGTTGAATGGAATAAGGAATGGCTTGTGGAACAAACTACCAACTACCACATCTCATAGTTTCAGAGAGGATTGCTGAGGGTTTGCACTCAAAGTAATTTGAGTCACCACCAACTTTAAACTTCAATAGCTAGAGACAAATGATTCTTTAGGAGCAATAGCCAAAAGTTGGCTCAAAGTCATAGTATGGATATAAATGCTGACTTTGAAGAGATTGCTAATGATTTGGAATGTAACAAGATCAAACTTGAAAGTATCCTATAATTGGCAGAAAGTTACAGAATAAGAAAATAAGAATTCTGACATTAGTATTTTTTGAAGATTTCTTTGTCATTTCCTGGAAAATATTAAGAGAGAAGCGTAGGATGTGAATATTTATTTTTGTGCTGGTCCTGGGCGTTAACTCAGAGACAAAAGCTCCCCTAACTTTTTAGCTCAAGGCTGGTGCTAGCATTTGAGTCACACTTTCACTTCTAGCATTTTATTTTGTTAACTGGAGATAAAGAGTCTCTTGGCAGAGCTGGCTTCAAACCCTAGACCTCAATGTGGTGAAGAGCTAAGATTGCAGGCACAAAGACACCAGTGCTCAGTTTAGAAGGCCTTTGAGCTCTGGCCTTCCCTAGCTTCATCTGTTAAATGTGTGAATAAAAATGCCTACTTGGGGGCCGGGAGCTTGGCCTAGTGGTAGAGTGCTTGCCTAGCATGCATGAAGACCAGGGTTCCATTCCTTGGTACCACATAGAGAAGGCCAGAAAATGGTGCTGTGGCTCAAGTGGTAGACTGCTAGCTTTGAGAAAGCCCAAGGACAGTGCTCAGGATCTGAGTTCAAGCCCCAGGACTGGAAAAAAAAAAACTGCCTACTTGGGGGTTTCAATGAGGAGTAAAGTCCAATGCAAATAGATTGCTCAGGCCCTATTAGGTCCTAAATAAATGGTACTGTTTATGTTAAGTCTGTGGTGTTACACAACTTGTGGCTAAGATGCCAGTGCTTCTAATGCCATAACCATCAAGCTAACATTAGAGTCCTGAATTCAGGAGACAATAGTTTCCTCTGTTGGGGGAGAAGCAGAAATCAAAGACTGACAGATGTTAGCATTGCCAAGGTGCCAGAATTGAGGTTGTGTCCTTTTCTAGTCCAATGAAGCATTTCTCTTGACTGTCACTTGGTTGGCTTTTCACAGGCCAGTGCACTCACTTAGCTATCCAGCAATAACACACCCAGGAGAAGAATAAGTCATGCAAACGTCTTTCCTTCCTTACCACTGCTTTCCTTGTTTTTACTGTTGACTTCCTTGTTTTTTCTTTCTCTAGTTCAGTAAATACCAACATGACACACATGACATATTTTTTTATTCCAAAAACGTATTTTTGTGTTTGCTTCATCTCTTCCCTAACTGCTTTAGAAATGTTTGTTCTTGTTTCCACTGGGCGCTGTCCTAGCTTTTGTGATCCAGGCTAGCCTCTACGCCCTTTCGGGTTTTCTGGTGCTCACTGGAGAGAAGACGCTCACAGACTCCTTTCGGGCTAGCTTCGAACACTCATCCTTAAGTCTCAGCCTCCTCTGTGGCTAGGATTTCAGGCTTGAGCTACCAGCGCGAGGCAGTGTGTGTGTGTGGGGGGGGGGTCCTCTGGATGGGGGTCCTCCGGATGGGGGTCCCCCGGATGGGGGGGTCCTCCGGATGGGGGTCCTCCGGATGGGGGGGCCTCCGGATGGGGGGCTGCGCCAGCCCAGCACGCACGGCCGGCGGCGGAAGCAAGCGGGGGTTGCGCGCGCAGCCTTTCCAGCTTCTCCCGGGGTCTTTCCGTTGCTAGGGAACCGGGACGCCGCGCTTTGCGGCGCAGTCGCGCGTCGTCTCGGGAGCTGTCATGGCGGAGACCCTTTGGAACACGGACACAGGAGAAGCCGTGTATCGCTCCCGGGATCCTGTGTGCAACCTGCGCCTCCGGTAGTCGCACCACCCCAGCCGCGGGACCCCTCGATTTGTATACGGTTCAGGTTATCCGAGCCGAACCTCCTCCTCGCTCCCCGCGCTGTTTCCACTTCCGCTCACGGTCCAGCTACTTCCGGTGGGCCCAGCCGTTCCCGCGCTCGGCTTCCTAGCGCCCCTTCCTCAGACCTTCACCCCGACCCACACGCCTCCCCTCCCCGCGAGCGCCCAGGCCGCCGCCGCCCCGCCTCCATCCCCTCCTCAGGCGCTGTCGCCTGGCGGCTGGCTCGGTAACGTTCCTGTGGCTTCTCTTTTCTCGACAGAGTCCATCTGCAGAGAATCCCGCCGAGCAGCTTTCCTCCCCCTCAGCCTGCTGCCCAGCCCGGGAAGGACCTCCTGGACCTGGGCACGCCCAGGCCTCTCCCCACTGCCAGTGGGTGTCGCCGTGGGGAGGGGGAGGGGGCGCCCCTGGACCTGGGCACGCCCAGGCCTCTCCCCACTGCCAGTGGGTGTCGCCGTGGGGGTGGGGGTGGGGATGGGGCACCCCTAGACCTGGGCACGCTCAGGCCTCTCCCCACTGCCAGTGGGTGTCGCCGTGGGGGTGGGGGTGGGGATGGGGCACCCCTAGACCTGGGCACGCTCAGGCCTCTCCCCACTGCCAGTGGGTGTCGCCGTGGGGGTGGGGAGGGGGCACCAGACTTACCTTTTAAAAGAGTAGAGGTGTTCACAAGACGGGGGCACAGATTGAAGGCATAAAGAAGGCGTGGGTGTTTGTTTTTGTTTTGCCTAACATCTCACAAATAGTAAATAATGGAGCTGCGACTCAAACCTAGAGAATTGTTCATTGCTGCATCGTATTCTGTATGAAAATGAAGACATTTCTGCCGTGGAGACACTGATCCAAATTGTGATCAAATGTAGGAAAACAACAAATACTATACGTTTGATAGGCTATATAGCAGCTGTGGCATTTTTCATGGACTAGAAAAATATTTTCCAAACTTTTAAGTATACTTATACACGTTTTAGTTACTAATCTTCCTTCCTTCCATCCTGGGAAAGAGGGTGGACTAGTGGTTGTGAAGTATGTATTTCTAAAAATGGCACACTTAGACCAGAAGTGTATTAGTTTCAGTTCTTTAAAAAGTTATTAGACTTTATCTTTTCTAGATGTTCTTGATATTTAGGATTCTCTGTATGGCCTCAGAAATAGGAAAGATAAAAATTTCGAGTTTTTTGTTGTTTTTTTTTTTTGTCAGTCATGGGCCTGGTTGCCATCTCCAAACTTTTTTTTTTTGGGCGGGGGGACGTCATGGGACTTGAACTTGGCGTGGGCACTGTCCCTGAGTTCTTCAGCTCAAGGCTGCCTCCCTACTCTTGAGCCAAGCCCCACTTCCCATTTTTTAGAGGTTAACTGGAGATAAGAGTTTCGGGTTTTTTTGTGCCTGGCCTGCTTTGAACATTGATCCTCAGATTTCAGCCTCCTGAGTAGCTAGGAATACAGGCGTGAGCCACCAGGCCTGCTGAACTTTTTTTGCTAAAGGCTGTCATGCTACTACTTTGAGCCACAGCTCCACTTCTGGTTTTCTAATGGGTAGTTGGAGATAATAGTCTCGGTGGGTCCTCAAATCTCACCCTCCTCAGTATTACAGGTGTTAAGCTACTGATGCCTACATAACACCTTGTTTTTGTTTTTGGTTGGTAGTGGTGCTTGAACTCTGGGCCTGGACACGGTTGCTAAGCTCTTTAGCTTTAGGCTAGTGTTCTACCACTGTGAGCCACAGTGCCACTTCCAGTTTTCTGGTGGTTAATTGGAGACAAGAGTCTCACGGACTTGACTTTCGTGCCCAGGCTGGCTTTGAACTGCGATCCTCAGGTCTCAGGCCTTCTGAGTAGCTAGAATTACAGGTATGAACCACCAAACACCCAGCTTAACACCTTGGTTCTAATCTAGCAAATGAAGGCTTTTCAGCCTGTGTCTGAATTCCACTTCCTGATGCTAAATTAGACAAACTGTTTCTGTCTGGAGGCATTCATTTAAAAGGTAGGACTAGACTTTTCAGATTTGAATCTTGCAAATATAAGAGCCATGACTTTGAAGCCAGGAATGTGGTTCACACCTGCAATCCCAGCACTCAAGGGGCTAGGGTATAATCAAGAGTTCAAGGCCAGCCTGGGCTAGACAGCAAGATCCTACCCCCACAAAATAAGCAAAAAGAGTAGAGACTCAAGCTGTCGACATCCAAAGAGCAAGAAGTAGTGCTGATCTGACTCAGGTGTTTGGATGTTGTATTTGGAGGTGGACGCCGCCCAGAGGAGGAGGAAGAGGAAGAGCTTGTGATTGGATGGCAAGAGAAGCTCTTTAGCCAGGTAAATCCACATCATTTGTTTAGTCTACTTCCATCTCCTTACCTCTAGCTGGCTAGTAATACATATTGTCAAAACTAATTTCTAGAAAAGACAGCCAGGTGCGGTGGCTCATACCTGTAATCCTAGCTACTCAGGCGGCTGAGATCTGAGGATCACGGTTCAAAGCTAGCCCTGGTACTAAAGTCTGTGAGACTCTTACCGCTAATTAACCACCAGAAAACTGGAAATGGCATTGTGGCTCAAGGGGTAGGGTGGTAGCCTTGAGCTGAAGAGCTCAGGTTCAAGCACCACAACCACCAAAAAAAAAAAAAAAAAAAAAAATTAGGTGTGGCAATTTACTTTTCCCTGTCATGTTTATAAGGGGAAAAATAATAGGGCCGGGAGTTTGGCCTAGTGGTAGAGTGCTTGCCTAGCATGCAGGAATACCTACCCGGGTTTGATGCCTCGGTACCACATACATAGAAAAAAAGCTGTAAGTGGTGCTGTGGCTCAAGTGGTAGAGCTTTAGCCTTGAGAAAAATCCAAGGATGGGGCTCAGGTCCTGAGTTCAAGCCCCACAGCTGGCAAAAAAAAAAAAAAAAAAAGAAAGAAATTAAAGTCTGATATAGCTGTTTCCTTGTGGTGACCTCAGTTTGAAGTAGATCTGTACCAGAATGAAGCGGCATGTCAGAGTCCTTTGGATTATCAGTACCACCAAGAGATCCTCAAGCTGGAGAGTTCTGGCGGCAGGAAGAACCGACGCATCTTTACCTACACTGACTCCGATAGGTACACCAACTTGGAAGAGGTATCATTCTTTGTGGTGGCACCATTACCTTACTTAGTTATTGGCCTCACTGGTTCTCCAAGTTGGATCAGAAGCCTGGTATAGGGAAGGAGAGGGTAGCTTGTCTCAAAGCTGCAGTGAGCTGCTGGAAGCCAGGCTGGCGTAGACCAGGCATAGTTTGCAGGTGGTGTGACTGCTGCAATCTTCTGCCTGCTACACTGTCGGTATGCAAAGTGATAAAAAGGCAGGTGCACCTAGAAAAATCTAGATTCACTACAGTCATGGGAAATGGTTGTGTTCTCCATGTATTTGTGCTGCCTATCTTTGTAGACTTGTTTTACATTTTTCTTCAGTCATTGTATCTGTTCTGTTTTCTCAGTCATATTTAAAACATCTTGAGGTCTGAGTGCTGGTAGCTCACATCTATAATCCTAGCTACTAAGGAGGCTGAGATCCAAGGATTATGGTTTGAAGCTAGCCTAAGCATATAAACTTGATAGACTCTTTTTTGGGGGGGAGGGGAGTCTTGTTTTTTTCGTTACTGGAGACCAGACCCAGGACGTTGCTTTTGCTAGACAAGCACTTTGCCACTGAGCTACACCCCAACTCCCATGTGAAGTCTTTCCCATTTGGCATTTTCCTAACCACCCCATTTATTTCAATATCTACTAAGCAATCTAATCCTGCTGTGTGTCAGTATATGTTCAGAATATAGACTAATTTTAAGACTAACATAAGTAACGTTTCTAAATCCTAGGGCAAAGAGCATGACACCTTTTTGGGGATGTTGTGTCTCTGCTCCCCTTCATTTGCATGTGTAACTGTGAGGCTGTCCCTGTGAGGTTCGGGTCTGGGAGGAGGTCTAAAGAGGTTGGCTTCCCTTCAGGTCCTGGCCCTATATGGCCTGGACCAAATGGCCTTCCCAGCAGTTTCTTTTTCTAGCACTGTCAGAAAATGACCACTTCAGCCAGTGAGATGCCATCATTTTTGGTCGAGCGAATGGCAAACGTCAGGCGGCGGCGGCAGGACAGGCGAGGGACGTGAGTGCAAATGTGGGGGTACAGAAGGCCTTTGTGGTCCTCTCGTGACAGGGGTCTCGGCATTTCCACTGCTCAAGCTTATTCTGCTCTGAGCCTCCACTGGGGTATGTTCCCTTATGTCCCCCTTCAGGATCTTCAGAAGATGCCCAGAGGAGTGACACTTGCTCTGGTCCCTTGCAGGGAGGGTGGCATCCTCAAGTCACGGATCATCACATGGGAACCCTCAGAGGAGTTCATCAGGAACAACCATGTCATTAACACCCCTCTCCAGACAATGTACATCATGGCAGACCTGGGGCCCTACGGAAAGTAAGGGAGGCCTCTCACTGTCACTCACCATCGCCTTCCTGTTGTAGACATCTGGAACATACAGGAGGGAGGGAGGGGGAGGACCTTTTTCACTATACTCAGAAAATATCATTTGACCATAAAGATTGGCCCTGTATCCTCTGTCCTCCCCCTGAAGCTGGAGGGAATCTTGATAGTGGTTGTGTGTGTGTGTGTGTGTGTGTGTGATGAGACTTGTACTTAGGGCCTAGGCACTGTCCTTAAGCTCTTTTGCTCAAGACTACCTCTTTACCACTTTGAACCCCAATGCCATATCTAGTTTTCTAGTGGTTAACTGGAGACAGACTCTCCTGCCTGGGCTGGCTTTGAACTGCAATCCTCAGATCTCAGCCTCCTGAGTAGCTAGGGTTACAGGCGTGAGCCACCAGCACTGGGCTTGATGGTGACGTCTTGCTTCCTAGGCTTGGCTATAAGACATATGAACATGTCCTCTGTATTCTGAAGGTGGACAGCAATGGTGTGATCACAGTAAAACCTGACTTTACTGGTCTCAAAGGACCCTACAGGTGAGGAGAGGAAAGAAGGGGTTGCCGAAACTAGCATTCCTTCCTTGGCTTTTATTCTTTATCCTCGTTGAACAGAGGCCCAGAAAGCCTTTCATCTGTTCCAAATTCCTAGGCAGTGCTTCATATTCAATTCCGGATCTTATGCCCTTAAGAATCTATTAGAAAGTGTACAAGCAATTGGAAAGGAATCGCATTAGCTGTGTAGATAAGTAGAAAGGATTCTCTGCACTGCTGAGACGGGTCTGACTACAGTGAGGGACGTGAATGCTGCCGAGCTGGGCCAATTCTTCTCCACCTGTTTGAGACAGCAGAACTGTAGGAAGCACCCACCAGCCATCTCTTTTCAGGTGTAAGAACGGGGTGGGTGCAAAAGGTGTGTAGCCAGGGTTTCCCTGGGACTTGTTCTCTGGTGCCCTTCGTTTCTTTCAACTGGTCATTATTTTTTTTTTTTTTGCCAGTCCTGGGCTTGAGCACTGTCCTTGGACTTTCTCAAGGCTAGAGCTCTACCACTTGAGCCGCAGCACCACTTCTGGGTTTTTTTCTATATGTGGTACCGAGGAATCGAACCCGGGTCTTCATGCATGCTAGGCAAGCACTTTAACCAGTAGGCCAAACTCCCAGTCCCTCAACTGGTCATTATTTTGACCATCTTCATTGCCTTGTACTTCCATGTGAGCTATCCGGGCAGTGACACCGAATTCCTAGGCTGGGTCTGGAGGACTGCATTTCTTCTCATCAGAAGTGGTGCTTGTGTGGCTTTGATCTCACAGAATCGAGACTGAGGGGGAGAAGCAGGAGCTATGGAAGTACACCATCGACAACGTGTCCTCCCTTGCCCAGCCTGAGGAGGAGGAACGGGAGCAGCGTGTGTTTAAGGACGTGAGAGCTGGTTCATTCTGTGTCCCAGGGGGAGGAGTCTTGGTGCCTGGAGCTGAGGCCCTGTCTGTGGTTGCTGGGGAGGACATTTGCTCTTCACAGCCCATCCAACCCAGATGCATAGTTGACATAGCAGAAAGAAGGCCTTGATCTCGCTGTAGCATCATAGGAGCAGTGACCATATACTTGTATGTCAGCCATGCTCTGTGCACAGCTTGTATTTCTTTTTGATCTGTTGCTAGCCCATTGAGATGAGCGCTTTTACTATTACAACTTTAAAATGGAGCAGATGAATTGCCAGATTCAGTCCCAGACCAGCTGACTCCAGAGCCTCCCGGCTTCACTTCGAATGTCAGCGGCTGGAATGACTGGGCCTCCCACTCCTGCGGGCCTTCCCACTTCGTACTTCTTTTCTCCCTCCCAGTCAGCACTGACCCCTGGCCTGGCTTGGGCCATATCTTGAGGTTTGGTTTGGTTTGTTTCCTCAGCTTTACAGCCGACATAAAGATTATCTGAGCAGCCTCGTGGGCACGGACTTCGAGATGGTGAGTACCTTGGCTTCCTGCAGCACTTTGAGCTGTGTGAGGCAGAGTATTCTGTAATAGTGCTCTCGGGAAGGCCTCCAGGACACACTCTGAACTTTAAAAAGAAAGTCAAAGAATTGTTGTAAAACACTACATGCCGATAGAAAACTATCGTGCATAGGGAGAGGTGTAAAAGGGTCCACACAGGAGAGGTGGGATAGGAGGTTGTAGTCACGTGGGTGGTGAGAAGAAGCCCATGAGGGCTTTTTATGTTGCATTGCCAAGATTTAGGTGCTTTTGAATTTTTATCAGTAATGTATTTGCACGTTACTTTTTAATTCATTAAAAAATAAATATAAGGATGAAAACCACTGTTCTCACCTTTCATGTGGGTATCTTTTTGGAATGCTCCATTTGAGTTGAATGTCATTTCTACTGTTCAAATATTTTGGTTCTTTCAAAACAAACACAGTTTATGTCAGTCATTGTGTTCTGTTCTGTGTCTTACCTCTTTCCCCATTCCAGTCTCAGTCTCTGAAAATTTAACTTGTATTATTTTTGTATTGTCTGAACAACAGACATTCATGTTACAAAGTTAGACAAGAGTTAGTTGTCAGTGTCTCATACCTGTAATCCTGTCTACTCAGGAAGCTGATTTTTAGTTCAGAGCTAGCCCGGCAGGGAAGTTCTTGAGAGTCCAGTTTACCAGCAAAAAAGGTGAAAGGAGACCTGTGGTCCAAGTGCCAGCCTAGAGCAAAATTACTCAAGTGACAGCACAAGGCCCTGAGTTCAAGTCCTAGTACCAACACACACACACACACACACACACACACACACACACACACACAAATTAGACAAGACCACTTGAACCATAGCGCCACTTCTAGCTTTTTCTGTTTATGTAGTACTGAGGAATCAAACCCAGGGCTTCCTGCATAAGTCACATTCTATGCCCCGAACTCTTAGTTTCTTGACCTCAACCATCTGAAGGGTTTCATCTTCCTTTGTACACTAGTGGTACTGCTTTTTCTTACTTTGCTAGTTTCCCATATTGCATTGCTGCCCTACCATTTAAATTACATGCTTTCCAGACCAGGATTACTGGTAGAGTGCTTGCCTACCTTGCACTAAGCCCTGGCTTTGATTCCTTGGTACTACATACACAGAAAAAGCCAGAAATGGTGCTGTGGCTCGAGTGGTAGAGCATTAGCCTTGAGAAAGCCCAAGGACAGTGCCCAAGCCTTGAGCTCAAGCCCCAGGACTGGCAAAAAATAAAAAAATTACATGCTTTCCACTGTGCATTTTAGAAATGGAGATGGTTCTGTGGAGAAGTGTCAGGGTGAGGAGAAAGGGCAGTAGTGGGGTCCAGAACCTTGTTTCAGCTCCTCTGCCAACTTGTGTTGGGGTGGGCCTGGGAAGACACTGGTATCTTCCAGGCCTCTGATCTTCTGTTTCTTTCTGCCTTAGACAGCCCCAGGCTCCCTCCGGCTCTTTGTGAATGGAGAGGTAGGTAAGTGTCTGAGAGGTCTCTTGATACTTAGGCAAGAATCTGATGGAGCTATGAGTAGTTACCCCCATTTTGGGTTACCCCATACTCTAGGTTGCGATAGGAAACAGTGATTGAGACTTTTCTGAAACCGTGAAGGATTCTGGATCCTCAAAAGGCTTGTTTCCAGAACATGTGGGCTCCTCAGGACTGGGTTGCAAGCCAAAGGTCAAAAGCTATAATAATTTCCTGTTTCTTCTTCTAGTTTCAGCTCAAGGCTATGAATATGACAATCTCTATATCCACTTCTTTGTGGAATTGCCAACTACTAGTAAGTAATATCGTATGTCTGGTCTCATATCTGTTTTGACAGTTCTACAGGCATTTAACCACACTTCCCTTACCATTCCCACTGGTACTAGTCTTTCCAAGGTCATAGGTCACTCACTCATTGCCAGACTCAGTGGGGACTTCTCCACCTTCACATCATTGGACCTCACCTTTCTCCTTACAGCATCTCTCCTAGCTCTGTTCTTCATAAAACACTGAGCCAACTCGTCATCTCACTGGGGGTTTGGGAGGCTCCATGGTAGATTCTTCCTCTTTTGTTGATTATGAGAATATTTAAGATGGAACTGATGCCTTTGCTACTCTCTGCCTGTTGTTCACCTAAGTGATCACATCTATTCTATGGCTTAAATTCTGTCATGGACTTCCAGACTCCTGTCACTAACCTTAACCTCTTTCTTCATGTCAGGCTCATATCCACTTACCTCTCTATCATTTCTATATAACATGACCAAGATACTTCTACTGACTTTTTTTTTCCAATCATGGGACTTGAACTCACGGCCTGGGTACTATCCTTGGGTTTTAAGGGTATCACTCTACCACTTGAGCTTCAGCACCACTTCAGCTTTTTCTGTGTATATAGTACCAAGGAATTAAACCCAGGGCTTCATGCATGCTAGGCAAGCACTCTACCACTAGGCCCCATTCCTGTGGCCCCTTCCCCCCCCTTTTTTTTTTGGTGGTGGTACAGAGATTTGAGTTTAGGGCCTCATGTTCGTTAAACGGGATCTCTCACTTGAGATATACTCTAGCCTTTTTTATGTTAATGTAGTTATTTTCCAAGTAGCATTTTTTTTTTTTTTTTGCCCAGGCTCACCTCAGACTTCAATCTTCCTACTTATGGCCTCCCAAATAGCTGAGCTCACAAGTATATGCCACTGCTCCTGGCTTATTGGTTGCAATAACTTTTAATTTTTTGCTAAAGCTAGCCTTGAATTGTAGTTTTGCCAATCTCTGTCTTCTAAGGAGCTGGAATTTTAGTCATGAGCCACTGTGGTTGGTCTCAAAGAATACTCTCAATTCTCCCCTCTTCCCTCAGACATCCCTTCCCTGAGCTTGCCCCTCTTAGCAAAATGATGTCAGTTACTTAGCTGATTCCAGAAACCTAGGAGATAGCCTCAATTACTCACTTTCTCTAGCTTCTTAAAGGCAGTCCATTCATTCTGTCAGCTCTGCTTCAAAAACTGTCCGGAACCAGGGTTGGTAGCCTGTAATCTTAGCCACTCAGGAGGCTGAGAGCAGGCCAGCCCAGCAGAAAATTCCAGGAGACTCCATCTCTAAAATAATGAGCAAAATGATGGGCTTTTAGTAGTTAGGATCAAGCCTGAGGCCCTGATTCAAACCCCCGTACTTGCGGAATCAACAGCAAAAACATTGCACTGGATTTGTCTTTTTCCCCCCTGCACTCTACCACCATCTCTTGCCTGAGCCAATGCATTGTTTCTGACTTAACCTCTTTTCTTTTTTCTTTTTTTTTTTGCCAGTGCTGGGGCTTCAACTCAGGGCCTGGCACTGTCCTTGGGTTTTCTCAAGGCTAGCACTCTACCACTTGAGCCACAGTACCACTTCTGGCTTTTCCTGTGTATGAGTTACTGAGGAATGGAACCCAGGGCTTTGTGCATGCTAGGCAGGCACTCTACCATCAGGCCAAACTCCTCCCCTCCCCCTCCCCTCCACCCCCCTCCCCCCGCAACTTATCCTCTTGTTTTTTCTCCCATGCTGTTTATCTTCTGCATATATCATACCTACATTAAGTTTTCAAAAATACAAACAGGCTGGGCACCAGTGCCTCACACATAATCCTAGCTACTCAAGAAGCTGAGATTTGAGGATCGTGATTCAAAGCCAGCCTGGGCAGAAAGGTTTGTGAAACTCTTATTTACAATAAACTCAAAAAAGCCTGAAGCGGAGTTGTGGCTCAAGTGGTAGAGTGCTAGCCTTGAGTAAAAGGAGCTCAGGGATAGTGCTCTGAGTTCAAACCCTAAAACTGGTACCTTCCCCTCCAAAAAAAAAAAAGCAAACCAGTGTGTCTTGTTTGAGCTGAAAACCCCAATAGCTTCCTCTCCTACTTAGAAGAAATCCAAAACTCACCTCTAAATGCGCAGCTTATTTCTCCCTTGTGGTTTTCCAGTTATTCTTCCTGTTTTTGAACATTGCCAGCTTCATTCCCATTGTAAGCCTGTTAAGGGCCATTTCCTTTATCTGGAACCTTTTCTGCCTTATGCTTTCATGTGGTGGGTGCTTCTTGAGTTTAGGCTTCAGCCTGTGCTACTTTTAAGAAGCATTCCCCCATCCCTACTGTGAAAGAACATCTAAGTCTCTCTCCGTCTTTACTCAGCTCTATTTTCAGTGCAGCACACAGCAAACACTCAGTAAATGAATGACATATTGTTGGAATGAATATATGAATTATTCACGCATAGTTTGAATAACTGAATCTGCTTTTTCTCATGTCTTATTCTCCTCCCAGAGGAGTTTACTGTGTCTGGCCTTTGGTTTTCAGACTGGTCAAGTCCAGCAGTCCAGCAGCTGTCAGGAGTAACCCAGACCTGTGCCACCAAGTCCCTGGGAATGGTAAGGAAGCCAAGCAAGGATTTCTGAAGGGGTTGGGAATCTGTTCCAGCCGTGGATCTGAGTCTTCTCAGGCTAGTGGGTGTGGCCTTGGGAGGAGTTCTAGTTGGAGGTCCTCTGTAGCTCCGCAGAGCTGCCTGGGTTAGGGGCCTCTTTTGGTCTGAGGGAATGGCAGCAGTTGTATCTGGCTGTCCTTTTGTGTTTCATGATCAAGTGACCTTGTCATTTGGCCACAAGAAGAACAAATTCCAAGCAGAGGCCTGGCCTACTCTGTGATACCAAGTATAAAAAGTGACATTTCTGGTTTTAGGACAAGGTGGCTTACTTCTCCTATCCATTCACATTCGAAGCGTTCTTCCTTCACGAGGATGAATCGGCCGGTGAGTAGTTCAGTTGATCTTGGCCTCAGTTCTCCTCAGCCCATTTTCTGTCTTGGCAAAGCGTCTCCAGCGTCCCGACAATTCCGCCTCTGCTCCCAGATGCTCTCCTGGAGTGGCCTGTGCTCTACTGTGAGGTGCTCTCCCTGGATTTCTGGCAGCGGTACAGGGTGGAAGGCTATGGGGCTGTGCTGCTGCCTGCCACCCCAGGTAATCTCTTGTCTCTGCCCTTCAGGGGGTCCGTGTGCAAGAGCAGTGCTCCCCAGAATTCAGATGCTTCTGGTGAGAAGTAGGGCTAATTAGAAATTAGGAGCATTCCTTTGTGGAATTCTCCTCCTCTGTTTGAGACAACCAAGTAGAACTGGACTTAACTTTTGTAGCCAGCAGCCTGACAGTCTGTTATTTGCTCTGTGCTCCTGACTGAACTGATGGCCGCGGGGGAGGAACTGCAGGGTAAACAGCTTGTCTCATTCATTTTGAAATAAAAGTGACCGTCTGCCAGGTGCTGGTGACTCACGCCTGTAATCCTAGCTACTCAGGAGGCTGAGGTCTGAGGATCAAGGTTCAAAGCCAGCCTGGGCACAGAAGGACCTGAGACTTTTGTCTCCAATTAACCACCAGAAAACCGGAAGTGGCACTATGGCTTAAAGTGGTAGAGTGCTAGCCTTGAGCTGAAGAGCTCAGGGACAGCACCCGGGCCCAGAATTCAAGCCACATGACGGACTTAAAAAAAAAAAAAGTGACAGTCTGTGATTGTCAGGCATTGTGCTAAATGATTCTCATCTTTCCACCAACCATCCTGTGAGATGTAGGTATTGCCATTATTTCCATTTTATTAGATAGAAGGGAAGCAGGCCACAAAGGTTGACACACAACTGGATGGCTGGCAGAGGTAAGGTTTGAATTCCCGTCTGATTGGTTTCATGCACACATTCACAGAGGTCAGATCATCGCCAGACTAGGTGCTTTCATGGCGTCGAGGCCTGCGCCATTGCTGGGGAGTTGGTGTGGGGCCACATACCCTTTGAGGACCTGTCCCCCTCTTGGCCTGCGCAGGCTCACACACTCTGAGGGTGTGCACGTGGAGGCCGGTGGAGCTGAGCCCAGTGGCTGAGATGAGGAGGTACTTCATTGGCGGCTCTCTGGAGCTGGAGGACCTCTCCTATGTGCGGATACCAGGGACCTTCAAGGTGACTTCTCTACCAGGAGACTTGGTGGTGGGAAGTCGGTTCCTAGGCATATTTTATGGAAAGTGAGCTCTAGACAAAGGGCCCTCCCTTAGGTGCGCCTTGTTTCAGTGTTTTTAGCTCTTTCCTTCCTGTGGCTAGGAACCCGGTACTACTTAGCCTTCGGGTGGTGGGACGTGGGTGATGGAATGAGATTTTTTCTTAGAGTTGCCTTCTGTAACCATGGAAATGGTAGCAAAGCCCTTGTGGTTTCCAAGGCATAGACTGCACACACTGATCCTGTCTCCACTGTGGGCCCAGGGGGAGCGCCTAAGCCGTTTTGGACTCCACACTGAGACCACAGGAAGCGTCACCTTCCACTTGCACTGTCTGCAGCAGTCCAGGTGAGTGGCCCTGGCCTCTGCCATGAGCTTCTTATCCTGGAGGGCTGGAGAAGAGCCCTGACTGTGCGGTGGGCTTCCCTACAGGGCCTTCGTGGAATCCAGCTCTCTCCGGAAAAGGATGCGGAGTGTGTTGGACCGTCTGGAAGGATTCAGCCAGCAGAGTTCCATTCACAGTGTGCTGGGTAGGTTCTCTCCTCCCTCCCCCTCACCAGGCCCCTTGGGCCATGTTCCCCTCTACACTGCAGCAGCTGACTGCGTGGCCCTGTCTCCCCACTTACAGAGGCATTTCGTCGAGCCCGGCGTCGCATGCAGGAAGCCCGAGAAAGTCTCCCCCAGGATCTAGTGAGCCCTTCGGGAAGCTTGGTCTCCTGACTCACTGCCCCCCTGGCCTCCAGCAAAAGCAAAAGCACAAGATAAGGGCTGTTTGGGGCCAGTGCTCTCACATCTCTTGGTCTTTCATATTGGAGACCGCATTGACCTGCCAGGACCGGGAAGAACTGGGACATTCCCAGGCTAACCCTCTCACTAGTCTTCAGCAGGGCATTCTTCCACCCTGTGCCGGAAAGTAAGGACCCTAGAGACCTCTCTTCCTAGATCAACTGTTAGTGGCGTCATAACAAAGCATACTGTTAGGTTGAAAGTAATTTGGGGTGAGTCCTAAACTATCCTGTCTTTGATACAACCTCTCTTCTGGTCTCAGTAGCAGAGAGCTACAGGGATCTCCTATTCCACAGCCCACAAAGGAAGGCTGCTTCCTTTCAAGAAAGGAAGTGGTGGCCGGGAGTTTGGCCTAGTGGTAGAGTGCTTGCCTAGCATGCACAAAGACCTGGGTTCAATTCTTCAGCACCAGAAGTGGTGCTGTGCTCAAGTGGTAGTACACTAGCCTCGAGAAAGCCCAAGGACAGTGCTCAGGACCTGAATTCAAAGCTCAGGATTGGCAAAAAATAAAAAAAAAGGAAAGGAAGTGGTGAGGAAAATCTCAAGTCACTGGCCTGTGAGTCTCAGCCTTCTTTTCCAAACCAGCATTGTTCTACCACTTAAGGCTTGTTGAGTTTAGAATATGACTTATTTCTAGAGTGAACGAAGTCTGAAAGAAGCTTCTAGAGTAAAGGAAGGCTGAAGGAAGTTCTTGAATTTATTGCTAGCTAGATAGTATCTTTTATTCTTTGTATATAAAAACTATTTATACTGACTTATGCTCTGTGCGCTGTTACTCTTCCTCCTGTCAAGGCCATGCTGACCCACCCAGGCCTCCTCTTACCTACAGAAGCCTCATGCACCTCACCAGGCTCACAGTGTATCTCGGGGATTTTGCTGCATCTCACAAAAGCCCTGGGGTAGATGTTGGCCCTAAAGAGGCGCCTTGAAATGATGCTGATACCAGTTTCACAGTTCAAAACAAGGAAATTCAACTTAGAGTCCTCTGTTCTCTTGGTAAAAACACCCATTTGGGTCATCGGAACCTACCAGGCAGTCAAGAGGTATAGGAGAAAGTTTGAAGGGAATTATCTTACAACGAGCACCTGTCAAGTGCCAGGTAGTGTACATACAACATTTCATTCAATTTCCACCAACTCCATACAAGCTTTATAAATGCAGAAACTTTATAGTTAAGAAATAGGTTCAGAGGTGGTGCCATGGCTCAAGTGGTAGAGCACTTGACTTGAGCTCAGAGTTCAAGCCCCATGACTGGCAAAAGAAAAAAAAAAGTCCTGGGGCCGGGAGTTTGGCCTAGTGGTTAAAGTGCTTGCCTAGCATGCATGAAGACCCAGGTTCGATTCCTTGGTACCACATATATACAAAAAAAGCCGGAAGTGGTGCTGAGGCTCAAGTGGTAGAGCTCTAGCCTTGAGAAAGTCCAAGAACAGCGCTCAGGCCCTGAGCTCAAGCCCAGGACTGGAAAAAAAAAAAGTCCAACTGGAAGTGTGGCTCAAGTGGTAGAGCGTCAGTCAGCCTTGAGTAAAAAGGCCAATTGAGAACTTGAGGCCTGAGTTCAAGCCCCATGGCCTGCAGGCATGGGTTTACGTGAACGGTTAAGGTAGGGAATGAAGGTCTGGGTAGAGTACTTGCCTAGCATTCGTGAGACCCTGGATTCAGTTGTGAGGATAAAAAGAAGAAACTGTCAAAATAAGTAAAAAATTAAAAAGGAAGGAATTCTGTCTTAAAGATACGATTAGAATTCAGTAAACCATTTTATATGTGAAGTAAAACATACTTAAAGATATTTCACAGTTTGCAATTATTCACTGTTTTATATTTTTAAAAGTTAAAGCTGGGCTGGGAGTTTGGCCTAGTGGTAGAGTGCTTGCCTAGCATGCACAAAGACCTGGGTTCGATTCCTCGGTACCACATACATAGAAAAACACGGCAGTGGTGCTAAGGCTCCAGTGGTAGAGCTCTAACCTTGAGAAAGTCCAAGGACAGTGCTCAGGCCCTGAGCTCAAGCCCAGGACTGGCAAAAAAAAAAAAAAAAAATTATTTAAAAAAAAAAGTTAAAGCTTTATTGGCCATATAAAGTGACAGAATTGAAGGCACTCAACTTGCAGTTACTGTGCTAGCATCATTTGTGTCTAGCCAACTGTTTAAAACACAAGGTATGCAGTGCTGTGTGGCAAGAGGCCAAAGCCTGCTCAGATCTTCTTGTCCTTAGAAGTTGACATCATTATATATAATCTACATATGTCCCTGTGATTGGATTTGATTA